>NC_086154.1:1906609-2541312 GCF_035149785.1 Candoia aspera
GCTGGGGATTCAGAGTAGAATATTCAGGGCTGTATTTCACCTGCATTTGATGGCCTCTCACACCAGTCTCTCCTAGCACTTTCACATACCTGTCGGACAGCGTAGGAGAATCACTAGCTGGATGGGAACTATCGAAGTGAAGAGTCAGGAGGAAATGACACCAAGCATGAAACAGGTGGACCCGCTAATCAGGAAGAATCAGGGCGATAAAACCTCCAAGGTCCATCTCAGCAACGGGTGCTGTCACAGAATGGCACTGAGGGTGTAATTGTTGGGCTCAGAGTGAGGGGTGGGAGATTGATCCATCTTCTTTTGCACATGAATACTGCAGATGGAGAGCTTTTCACCAATCTGCTTTAGTGCCTGAAGTTACATCAGGAATGTTTTCTTCCTCTTCCAGTGTCCTGTATCCTTTGAGGAAGTGGCTGTGTATTTCAGTGAAGAGGAATGGGCACTGATGGATTCTGAGCAGAGAGCCTTGCATGGGGAGGTCATGCTGGAGAACTCAAGAAACATGACTTCCCTGGGTAAGGACCCCTCTTTCCTCTTATGAATATAGTCAGAGAAAGCTTTTTTTTTTTTGGGTCCAATTTAATCACTCTGGCTGTTTCTCTCAAGATACGCAAACTGGAGGTCATCTTCTAGCTGCAGGACACAGACCGGTCTGCCTGCAGTGCTGGGGAAAACAAGAGGTTAAAGGGGGCTCCTTCAATTTAGGACGCATTGACCATTTCTTACCTGGAATTTAAAGATCTTGTGTGGGTGAACTTTGCAGTTTCTGTTTAATCTCACTGATAAGAAATTAACACTTCAGCATTCTAAGATTATTTTTCCCATCTTTCGCTTACCACTCCCACATACATAACACCGGCCACCAAGTCTGGAAAGAGGAAAGATTAAGAGATGCTGAAAGAAGAGATGCAGCCTTTGCATTCTGAGTTTCTGCCTTATCCTAATAATATTTTCATCTTTTTTGTTTCATTATTTCCCCAAGGAGCTGATGAGCAGGCGGATAAAAATGAGGAGGAGACAAGGATGTTATCACTGCAAACTATCAAGCAAGAAGCTCAGGAAGAGGTATTTCAATATCCGCCAGATCTAAAAAGACCCGAGAACCACCAGTCCAGTGATCCAGAGAAGCCCTCTTCTCAAAGTGCAGGAATTCTTGACTCCCTGACCCAAGAGCATTGGAAAGAGAGCGAAACAAACCATTTCCTCATGTGTGGTGAAATAGTCAAGGATGAACCTGATTTAAGCAATCATTACAGAATCCACATGGAAGGGCAACTGTGTGAATACGGGCAGCACCCAATGAGTCCTGAAGTCTCTGTTAGGTTATATCAAAGTGTAGCTGCAGAAAAGAAACAGTACGTATGCAAGGAATGTGGGAAACACTTCTGTGACTCTCATTCTCTTATGAGGCATGAAAGGATCCATACTGGGGAGAAACCCTATAAGTGCACAGAGTGTGGCCAGAGCTTCAGTCAAAGCAGTAACCTTGTTTCCCATAAACGGATCCACACGGGGGAGAAACCTTTTACATGCACACAGTGCGGAAAGAGTTTCAGGAGGAGCACTTCGCTCACTTACCATGAAAGGAACCACACTGGGGTGAAGCCCTATAAATGCATGGAGTGTGGGAAAGACTTCTGCGACTCCCATTCGCTTACCAGGCACAAAAAGATCCACTCGGGGGAGAAACCCTTTAAATGCACGGAATGTGGGAAGAGTTTCAGTCAAAGCACTTACCTCACTTACCATAAAATGATCCACACAGGCGAAAAACCCTATCAGTGCAAGATATGTGGGAAAAGCTTCATCATGAGCAGCTCCCTCACTTACCATCAAAGGATCCACACAGGGGAGAAACCATATAAATGCCTGGAATGTGGGAAGAGTTTCCTTCAGAGCTGTCACCTGACTTCTCATAAAAGGATCCACACTGGGGAGAAGCCATATAAATGCAAGGAGTGCGGGAAAGACTTCTGCGACTCCCACTCACTTATCAGGCATGAAAGAATCCATACCGGGGAGAAACCCTACCAATGCATGGTGTGCGGAAAGGGCTTTAGAAGGGGCAGCTCGCTTACTGACCATGAAAGGATCCACACAGGGGAGAAACCCTACCAATGCACAGAGTGTGGAAAGAGCTTTACTCACAGCGGACATCTTAGTTCCCATAAGAGCATCCATGGGGGAGAAACTATATAAGTGCATGGAGTGCGGAAGGAATGTTGGTAAGATCAATTGCCTTACTTTCCATAAAATGATCAACTTGGATGGAACCGCATAAATGCCTTTGGTGCCATATCCCTGCTGCTCTGCTGGTCATCTAAAGTATGCCCCTTTCTCTCCCCTGTCCAGTAACGTCTTCCCCTTCCCTCAAATTGTTAAGGCTACAGGTGGACATCCAGTGTTGATACACTCAACTGTTCAGCTCCGTCTTTTGAGCTCTTTCCCCCTGGAGGCATCTGGGTCCCTATCAGATTGGCATTTGATAAACTAGCAATGCAGTGCTGCTGGGCCTTATGGATTCTTTTATTTGTTGGTTGCCTATGTGATTTTTTTAAAATTGGGATTTTTAACAGTGTGTATTGTTAAATGTGTGCTTTGCGTGTGTGTACGTTTGACCCACTCTGCATCCTTGTCAATTGGGCTGGCTATTTTAAAAGAAAGAAAGAGAGAATAATAATAATAATAATAATAATCTCCTGATCTCTTATCCTTATGTTTGGCTAGGGGGACTCTCAGGTGCACCCATTCCCCCAGAGACATTGGATTGTGTCTTAACCACATTTTTCATGGTGGAGTGATAACCAAAGACAAGAAAGGAGAAGGAAAGCAATCCATTTTTACTCGGCAGCATGCAAACATGAGATAAAATGAAGTTGACAGAATAAACTAAGCTAAAATAAGCTATCAAAGAATAGATGGACCACTCTATACAGAAAGAATTTAATCGACGAGAGTTCAAGTTGACCACAGTGCAGCGTCCAAGTGGGGCCCAATGCCAGCTGGAACCCTCTCAGTATGAGCTGCGGGTGCCAGAGGGAGCAAAGGCGGATTGCAACAAGGCAGGACGACACCATGTCTGGAATGCAGCAGCCCTGGATGCCTCCTCTGGAGTCTTGCCCCAAAGGCTCTTCCCTTTATCCTCCCGTGCGCAACCCCACTTTTTCAGCTTCTCTGATTGGCTGCCTGGCTTCTGACTCCTTTTTTCCCAGAACGGTCATCTTTCAGTGCTCAGAACTGGTGAAATTGTGTGTCCGTCATTGGCAGCTAGGAAACTTTCTCTGATCAGGGCAAATTTCATCCTCCTGAGCTGTGACCCTAAGGATCCGTTATTTGTCTCCTTTTTTAGCCTCTCCATATTTCCAGCTGCTTGTGACTTCCCTACTGCCTGTCAGCAAGCAGAGGCAAACCACGCACCCTACCGCCACCTTGAGTTTTCCAATTCTCAGAGGCACAGTCTGGTTCCAGGACTACTTCCCACGAGACTGATATGACTTAATGTCGTCATCTTTTTATTCTATCTTTTTTTCCATTGCTGTTGTGTTTGTATTTTTGCACTGAATCTGTTTTATCTCATATGACTTTTTTTGTTTTGATTGCAGCGGCATAGAAATGTGTTTAATTAATTGATTCATTGATTAATAGAGGCAGGCCCGGATGCTGATACACACATGGTAATGGGCAGAAGGAACAACCTTGAGGAGCAGGAGGAAGAGCCGCAACCACAACAACAGTCAAGTAAGAGAAACCTGAGTGAATCAGAAATGTAGCTGGAGAAATTGTCTCAGACAAAACCCTCCTTGGTTCTCATGAAGATAAAGGGAAGGAGGGGAGAGGTACCTCCAGATTTGCAAGATTCTATTACCATAACCTACAATAAAAGTATTAGTATGCATGTCTTTGGTTTCCTAGTCTGGTCTGCTTTGAAGGGTTCTCTCGTGTGCCAGTGTTTATTAGGAGGCAAGAAGACATCCAGAAGAGGAAGCAGGACCCTGAAATGCTGGCTTCCTGGCCGCCTTGTGTGGGGTTCCTGTGAAATGAGGCTTCGGGGGGCCATAAAGTCTCCCAGTGGCCCAGGGGGGTCTGCAGTTGCCCCTTGCCCCCAATTCCTATCAGTTCCTGCCTTGGACTTCCCTTCCAAGAAGATACTTTTTCTCCCATTACCATCACCTTGGCCACCCCTGTGAAAATGCCACACTCCCTATCCTTTGCAAGGTTCCCTGTAATCTTTAAGAAGTCTTAGAGAACAGGGAAGGTCCCAGAAGACTGGAGGAGAGCTCGTGTTCCAATTTTCAAAAAGGGAAAGGTGCATGGCTCGGGAGGCTACAGGCCTGTGAGCCTGACATCGATGCTGAGCAATCAACTGGTGCCAACATGGATTATGCCAAACAAGTCATGCCAGACTAACTTGATCTCCTTTCATGATAGAGTTACTAGACCAGTTGACCAAGGAAATGCTGTGGGCATACGGTAGTCTATTTGGGCTTTAGCAAGGCCTTTGACAAAGTCTCTCATAGCATCTTTATTAACAAAATGATCCACTATCACAACTCAACTGTTAGGTTGACCCACAGTTGGTCCAAGGGTAGTTGTCAATAGTGTCAAATCTACCTGGAGAGACATCTCTACTGGGGTGCCACTGGGTTCCATCCTGGGCTGGATGCTGTTCAA
The DNA here is from genome assembly GCF_035149785.1 of Candoia aspera. Taxonomy (NCBI): domain Eukaryota; kingdom Metazoa; phylum Chordata; class Lepidosauria; order Squamata; family Candoiidae; genus Candoia; species Candoia aspera. The sequence goes on from NC_086154.1 coordinate 1,911,293, forward strand.
GGTTTTTATGAATGATATGGGTGAGGGACTCAAGGGAAAGCTAAGAGGGATGGCTAATACTTGGGAGGAGAGGGGAAAATTCAAAAAGACTTAAGCTAGAACAGTGGGTGGAAACAAACAGAATGCAAGTTAACAGAGAGAAATATAAAATCATGCACAGACACGATAGCCATCTTCAAATATCTGAAGGGCCGTTGCATGGTAGAGGGTTTGGACTTATTCTTGCTTGCTCCAGAGGGTCAGGGTTGAACTAATGGGATGAAACTTCAAAGATGTAGGTAGAGACTGGACATTAGGAAGATCTTGACGTAAGAGTTCTCCATCAGTGGAATAGGTTGCCACGGGGGGGGGGGGAGTTCTTCCCCTTCACTGGAGGTTTTCAAACAGGCCAGATAGTCATGTAGGGGGGATGGTATAGTAGTGAGTGTGCAGGGGGCTGGACTTGATGACCTCTGAGGTCCCTTCCAACTCTGTGATTCTATGATTGCAGGCAAAACCCAGCAGGGGGTGTCTGCAGCAGAATGTGCTCTCCTGGCAGCCTCCAGCTTCAAGAAAAGAACTGAGCAAGCTCCTGATTCCTTTTCCTTTCCTTTCCTTTCCTTCTCTCCTAAATCCCAAACTCCAACAGTGGCAATCCTAAATGGTAGGAAAAAGGCAAATCTGGGGAGAAGAACCAGCTGAGGGGTGGGGTGAAGAGAAAGGGGTGCAATGCCCAAGCGGGTGGTGGGGGAGGCATAGTCTAACCAAATTTAGGTTGAAGTTTCTCTCCAGATGCACAGCCAGACTGGGAGGATTCCACCTGTGGCCCGCATTCGGTGATCTTGGTCGGGCCCCTCTTCCCCAGGCTCCATTTCTGAGATATTCCATGGGGATGAATGGAAAAGCCTCCATGTTCTGCCTGTTTGGGGTGAGAGTCCCTGCTGGGAAGGACTTTGTCTGGATGAAAGAGGAGGTCCTTCTCCCAACAACAGGGGCAGTCTCCATGATTCTTCCAGCAGAGAGCACTGATGTGCTTTGGTTTTAGGTGGGAAGACTCTAAGAAGGGATTCTTCTTGAAGAATAAAAATGGTCAAGGTCAATGAGAACTTCTCAGCAATTCCAGCAGTTGGTTGACGTTTCCCCCTGAGATCTGAAACTGGAAGCCTGTTGTTTTTACCTGTGAGTTCTGCTCTGCACACCAAGTTCCTCTTTGTCCAGCGGTTACTAAGACTGGTCTTCTTCATGTATTTGGTCCTATTTTGAGTTATGCTAGAAAACATAGAAAAAATAGATCTGAAATATGCCATAGCAGAAAGAGGAGAAGCTCCTAATGCTCCTTATGCTACCCAGCCTGAGAGCGGAGGAGAAGGAAGATGAACACAGATGGAGAAACCATCAGTTTGTATGATCTGTGCCAGTGTTGCAGGGACTTTTGTTACAGAGAGGCTAAAGGACCACGAGAGCTTTGCAGCCAGCTCTACCATTTTTGCCATCAGTGGCTGCAACCAGAAAGACGCACCAAGGCCCAGATGCTGGACCTGGTGCTGCTGGAGCAGTTCTGTGGAGCCCTTGGTGCTCTCCGAGCCTTGCTGTTTCCTTGCAGACGTTTCATTGCCAGGCTAGGCAACATCTTCAGCGGGAAGAGGGAGGGGGCCTTGCTCTCAGTTTACATACTGTGGCTTGCCCTGCTTGTGTTGGTGGGGTGTTGCTCTCTCCTTGGGAGTTCCTTGATTGGGCTGTTGTTTGCTGCTGGGTTGATTGCCTGAGTTGATAGGTCCTTGATTAGGGCATATTGTGCTGTTTGATGGTTCATCTGGTGTTCATCCTAGTGTTGATTTTTACATATCTGGGTGCTGATTGCTGGCAAGGGAGTGTCCTGGTCTTCTGGCTTTTCTGTTGTCTCTTCTGAATGGTATGTAAATGTTGTTTACCTCTATGTGTCTGCTAATGGCTGCTTGGTCTGAGTGCCAGGCTTCCGGGAATTCTCTGGCGTTCTTGGATTTGGCTTGGTTCAGGATGCTCACCGTTTCCCAGCTGAAGCTGTGGTTGAGTCTGTCCACGTGCTGTGGGATTGAGGAGTGCTCATCCTGTCTTCCGACTGCCAGTTGGTGTCCGTGGATGCGCTCTGCTGGTCTCCTGCCTGTCTGTCCTCCATAGTGGCTGTTACAGGCTTTGCACTGTACGTTGTAGATAAGTCCTGTTTTTTCCTCTTGGGCTATTGGGTCTTTTGGGTTGCTTAATATGTTTTGAAGAGTTTTAGTTGGTTGGGGGTCTTTTCCTTCTTATTCATCCTTTCTCCCCTCTTTGCAAGAGCACCTGCACTGCACACAGAATCCACCAGGGGGCTCCTCTGCAAAGGGAAGGGGGCGCCCTGCGCTTCAGCACTGGGCCACTGGAGGGCGAACGCCAGAGGCGGCCTTGCAGAGGAGGGAGGGAGGGGAGGGGGTGACGCACCGGGCCGTGCCCCTCTAGGCCGCCCCACTCCCTCCCTTTAACCCTTTGGGCTCAGCCGGTGGGGCCCCCGGCCGTCCAGCGCGGCTCGGGAGGGCGAGTGAGCGGGCGAGGGTGGCGCCTCCCGCCCCGGTCTGTCGGGCCTGCGGCGGGGCGGCCGGTCCGGGCTCCGGGCGGGTTGTGCGAACGCGCCTGCGTGCAGCGGCGATACTTCGAAGGCTCGTGAGAGGCGGACACTGTTGACAAACAGTGATAACAAAAATAAGCATGTCATATTAAAAGATAAGGCAGGCCACTAAAATCCAATGCAGGTGGCCAGATGGAAAAGTCTCTAAGTAAAACATGTTCTGAAAAAGCATGTAATCAAGGCACTTCTGGCTTGCAAAGGAATTTCTAACCCTCTGGTTTGTGCCTGGATTTGGAGGCCAAGCAATCCAGGCTGAGTAACGTCCATCCCAGGAAATGTTCTCTGCTTTCTTATTTCCCATTCAGCCAATGGCTCAAACGACTAGCAGCTTTCTTGTAATCTGAGCAGGAGCAGAAATTGGGTTGTGTGTCTCTGGATATTGATGGCCCCCCACCTAAATTGCTGGCTGTGCTCTCCCAGCACTTTCATGAAGGTGTTGAGCATGGGCAGGATTGCTCTTTCTGAGGATTTCATAACCCATTTGCTGAAATGCTAGAAACCCCCCCCCTATTTCCTGAAACATATAAAGGAAGGAGTCACTGATAGGGGGGGTTTCCAAGGCCCATCTGCCAGTTGATTCAATCCAGACCCTGAGAGTCTTTTGATGATGGGTGGATCAATCGATCGATCAACTGATCAATCAATGGATCCAGAAGGAAACGGGTTGCTTTCACTGAATGGCACTGAAAGGCCTGCAGAATCAATCAAGTTGGTAAAACCTGCCTGAAATATTTCTTCAAAGGTTTTTGGCTCTGTCCATTTTCTCACCTAAAGCTTGGAATCCAACCAAGCATCGCCATTTAGATTAGTGGACATCTTTGCTTTGGGAATGTGTGAACAGTAGGACAGACCTTGCAAATCCTCCTGGGCCTGTTCTGTTCTTTTTCCCCTTGTTCAGGAGGGTCCTGTGTCCTTCGAGGAGGTGGCTGTGTGTTTCTCCGAGGAGGAGTGGTCTCTCCTGGATCCTCACCAAAAAGCCCTGCATCGGGAAGTCATGTTGGAGAATTGTAGGAACGTGGCCTCTCCCGGTAAGGGTTTGCTACTCTCCACCCAGAGAGTTCGGGAAGACATTTGGTAGATAGATGCCATCAGCTATTTTTTAAAAATATAATTTTATTAAAGAAACTTTATCAGAGTAAGAACAACACAAGTTTTGAAAAGGGAATTTTCATCTTCACTAACCATTCCTCTGCTGTAGGTATTTCAGGGTCCTTCCAACTTTGTCCGTATGATAGTCTCACTGTGGTTATCAGACAGAAACAAACTTCCATGACTCTTTTCTAGCTGCCTATCCATTTGCCCCAACAGAAAGCATTCTGATTTCAGTTGGATATTGATCGTTAACCTTCTCTATATGACTGTATATATTTGAATCCAAAATTTTCTAGCTTTTTTACAAGTCCACCAAACATGATAAAATGACCTTTCATTTGCAACATAAATTTGAAGTGCCTTTATACATTTTTGATCGTTTTTCTGGTGTCATATACCAAGGTACATCTAATTATAAAAGTTCTTCTTTAGATTATTACATAATGCAAGTTTAGTCCTTTTAACCCCATATTTCCCCATTGTTTCATCTGGATACTATGACCAAAATTCTTGGCCCATTTTATCCTACATTCTTTAAGCTTTAATTCTTTATACGATTTAGCAATTACACGTCCCTCCTCTGTCCATAATTCCAGTTCAGATTCTGTCTTCTGTTGTTCAATACCATACGTCCTTTTCTCTACCTTGGATCTTTCTGATAACCGTCAGTATGGAAAAACCATGGACGACAATATCCCTCTGCCATCACTTGCTCTCTTGACTTCATTTGGTATTCCCCATCCTCGTGTTCTAATAGCTCTTGAGATGTTTTCCATTTGTCTTTGCCTGTGGCTTTTCTTCTATAAAAGGCTTCTTGTGCTGAGAGCCATAAAGGTGTTTTGGGGCATCGTCTGGGTTTTTATCCGTTCCATGTTCTCAGTATGGCAGTTCTAACATCATGGTTTCTAAAATCTACATTAACTTCATTGTACCACGGAGATCCACGCCATCCAGACCTCAGGTCATGCTCTTCTAGTTCTAAAGTTCTCAGATTCTTCCTCAGCAACCCCCACTCTTTCATCCAAACCAAAGAGCAGGCTGCAAGGTACAGGCTCAAACTGGGCAGGCCCAATCTGCCTCTTTCCTTTGCATCTTGGAGAATTTGGTATTTAACCTGTGACTTTTTATCCACAAACCTAGGTAGATCTTTCTGCCATCGCTTAAATGGTACATCGGTTGTCAGAAGAGGTATTGTTTGAAAAAAAACCACAACATTCTAGGCAAAGCATTCATTTTTATCACAGAAATTCTCCCCAACAAGGACAATTCTCATTTCCCCCACCTTAAATATTCTTCGTAATTTCATTCCATGTCTCAACAGAATTCTTTTGTAATAACAGACAGTTCATATTGGTCATAGTAGTACCCAAGTATTTTACTTTTTCTCAGTGTTAAAACCAGTTTTTCACATCAATTCTATCTGAACTTCCATTGTAATATTTTTAGTGAACATCTCTGTCTTTTGATCATTAATCTTAAAACTTGCCACAATACCAATTCGATTTTTCCATCAGTATTTCTATTCCCTCCAAAGAATCTTCCAAAGTTACCACCAGATCCTCAGCGCATGCCGTCAGCAGCGTAGACAAGGGGTATCCTTGTCTTGTTCCTTTTTGTATCTCACAAGGTTTTGGCCGTCTTCAGTGCCATCAGCTGTTCCTTCTTAAAAAATCTCCAACCAGATGTCATCTCCCGGGAGAGAAAAGGAGAAGGTCTGGCCTTCTCCTGCTCTGAGGAAGGAAAGAGGTCGATGGCTCTCTGCTTAGATGCACCCTGTGCCATCTCTCGTCCGGTGTATTTTTCCATTTCTCTTTGAAGATAGCAGAGACAAACTCACTCCTTGGCTTGAGGCGATGCTCAACTCCATCACGCTGATTTCAGCTTTTGGGGCCCAGATGCTTCCCTGTCTGTCCTAGGAAGAATTGTCATTTCTTCAGGCTCTTGGGTGGATGCCTCTTCTTCCTTTTCATTTCTGTCCTGAGCCGTGGGATTAGGGGTGAAAAGGTGCCATTTCTCCATTGCAAATATGCTGTTTAGGGTTAATGGAAGACCTCTAGGATTTCTTCTCTGCAAGCATGTGATTTTGGCAAGAGAAAAATGAATAGCAAATGGAGGTTAGTTTGGGTAGGAAGAAAAGGACGAGTTTCAGAATGGATTTAGTTCTCACAGGGCTTTGGTGGAATTCACCCCCTCCAATAAATGTTAGGTTTTCTCCTGATACCTCCTTGGATGTTTCCCCTGATTCTTCCTTAACTCAGAGCTGACTCTCCATGGGAATTGAGTATATTTGGATAATTATAAACAAAAAGGATGCTTTTGATGTTTTCTAAGAAATTATCTTTTCTATACCATGCTACTGTAAGCATGCAAAATTGTAAGATATTGGAATTTGGCCAAATTTCAGAAGGAAATTCATATGACTTCCTGAAGTTTGATGATTTTCTCTAGCCTTGCTGTCATTTTCATTTCTCTTTTCCTTTGAAGGAAATAATGGGCAGGAGAATAAAGATTCCGGGGAACCATTCCAAATGTTCGGGCATGGAGACGGAACGGAGCAGCCTGCAATTCAAATGGAGCTAGAAAAGCATGAGAGAAACCAGTCAAAAAATTGGGATCAGGACAGCTCCTCTTCCATTGATGCTCAGATGCAAGACTTCCTTGCCCAACAAGGAAAAATTAAGAAAAAATATATTGGGAAAAGTGTAAGAGAATTCAAAGACAAATCGGATATAAATGAACACTATTCAGCCCAAACCAAAGGAGATGATTATATATGCAGAGACAATGGAAAACATTACAATTGGATTTTCACTCTTTCTTGTGAAAATAGGTGCCATAAAAGGATCCAGAAAGAAGAGAAACCATATAAATGTTTGAAATGTGGAAAGAGCTTCAGAAGAAGCAGTCAGGTTACTTCACATAACTGGATCCACACAGGAGAGAAGCCATATAAGTGCATGGAGTGTGGAAAAAGTTTCAGTGAGAGCCGTTCCCTTTGTTGTTGTTGTTTATTCGTTTAGTCGCTTCCGACTCTTCATGACTTCATGGACCAGCCCACGCCAGAGCCTCCTGTCGGTCGTCAACATCCCCAGCTCCCCCAGGGACGAGTCCGTCACCTCTAGAATATCATCCATCCACCTTGCCCTTGGTCGGCCCCTCTTCCTTTTGCCTTCCACTCTCCCTAGCATCAGCACCTTCTCCAGGCTGTCCTGTCTTCTCATTATGTGGCCAAAGTATTTCAGTTTTGCCTTTAATATCATCCCCTCAAGTGAGCAGTCTGGCTTTATTTCCTGGAGGATGCACTGGTTTGATCTTCTTGCAGTCCAAGGCACTCTCAGAATTTTCCTCCAACACCACAGTTCAAAAGCATCAATCTTCCTTCTTTCAGCCTTCTTTATGGTCCAGCTCTCACAGCCATATGTTACTACAGGGAACACCATTGCTTTAACTGTGCGGACCTTTGTTGTCAGTGTGATGTCTCTGCTCTTAACTATTTTATCGAGATTGGTCATTGCTCTTCTCCCAAGGATTAAGCGTCTTCTGATTTCCTGACTGCAGTCAGCATCTGCAGTAATCTTTGCACCTAGGAATACAAAGTCTTTCACTGCTTCTACATTTTCTCCCTCTATTTGCCAGTTATCAATCAAGCTGGTTGCCATAATCTTGGAGAGAAGCCATATAAGTGCATGGAGTGTGGAAAAAGTTTCAGTGAGAGCCGTTCCCTTACATCTCATAAATGGATCCACAGAGAAGAGAAGCCATATAAATGCATGGAGTGTGGAAAGGGCTTCAATCAAAGGAGTTATTTCCCATAAAAGGATCCACACGGGAGAAGCCATATCAATGCAGTGTGTGTGGAAAAAGCTTCAGTTACAGTAATTCCCTTACAAAACACAAAAGGATTCACACAGGGGAGAAGCCATATAAATGTATGGAATGTGGAAAGGGCTTCTGTGAAAATTCCAAGGGGGGGGGGGCGCCAGGGATGATGGGCATGGGAGTAGAAAGAGAGGGGCCCTGAGGGGACTCTGGGCGGTTTTAATTCTACGCTGGCTTCTCTTCTCCTACCTTGCTCTTCTGCTCCTCTGTTTTCGACTCTCTCCCCCTCCTCAATCCGGCCCCGGGACCGCCCTCCCTCGGGCTGGTCTGGGGGGGAGGGGGCCGTCTCCTTCCCGCCTCTCCGGCGCCTTCCCCGCCTGAGGGCCCCCCCGCCCCCCCCCCCCGTCCTTTCTGTGGTGAGGAAAACAGTCGCTGGAACCGAACCGAAGCACGAAGGAGCGCGGCGGGGCTTCTGCGAACTGCCCAGGCAGACCGGCTCCTCCTCCTTCCCGCCTTCGGCCCCTCTCCCTGGCCCCCCCCGTTTGTTTGTTTTGTTTTGTTTTGTTTTGTTTTGTTTTGTTTTGTTTTGTTTTGTTTTATTTTATTTATTATTCACATTTCTACCACCGCCCATCTCCCCCTAAAAGGGGGACTCTGGGCGGTTTACAATAGAACTCACCTTAAAACCTGACATCATAAAATCACCAATACTAAAATAATAAAAATATAAAAATATAAATACAAAATCCAAGTGGGAGGTTTCCACTCCGTCGGGAGAACTCTACCTCACCAGCTACCGCCCTTCCCATCCCAGGCGAGGCGGCAAAACCAGGTCTTCAAGCCCCTCCGGAAGGTCTCCTTTTCCCCCTCGCTGCGCCCACCGCTCTCCTCGGAGCAGAGAGGCATCCCAGGAAGAGGCGGAAGGAAAGAGAAGAGGATGACCAGCAGCGAGGGGGGGGACCCAGTTGCAGTGGCGATGCAGCTCTTCAAGGCAAAGCGTTGTTGGCGCTTCTTCCGCTATAGCAGACCTGCAGATAGAAATTCAGCTGATCCACAGTCCCTTCCCATAGCTTAAACTTTCCTTCTTACGCCCAGTTCCCTTACAATCGTTCCCCCTCCCTTTCTCATTCGTGAACACAGTCACAGTTTCTCAGAGGACCCTACACTTCTCTGTCCTCCCAAAAAGTCGGAAATGGTGCAGCAGAGAGGTTCTGGGCTCTGAAGCAGTATTGTGATCCAAAGGAGGAGGAAATAAGCCCCCAGCAGCAGCAGCAGCAGCAGCAGTAGCAGGGGGACCCCGGCAGAGCCCATGGGGCTGCACCACACGGGTATCCCAAATAGAGAGGGGAGGGGGACGGAGATGCTCCCAGCCCCCGAGGAGGAATCGGAGGCTCTGGATGGGGGAGGGAGCGTTTTTTCTGAGACTTTGAACTGGGAGTGCCCAGAAAGGCAGAAGGACCAATGGGAATTCTCGCTTCTGCAGCGTCATCGGTCTCCTGGCAGAGTCTCTCCTGATTCGCTCGGTGGAGGAGATAGTTCGGAGCAGAGAAGGAAGCGGAGAAAGGGGGAGGGGGATCCTTTCAGTCTTGGGGGGCTGCAGCTCCGGGGGGGTCCCTGCCAGCCCCAGAGAGGACTCCCCTTCCTTTGCCCTCCCCGGAACTCTCAGCCAGGCTCTCTCTTTCTCTGTGTGCCTGGAGGGGGTGGACTAGATGCCCTCTGAAGCCTTCTTAAGGCCCCGAGGAACCACAGGCTGGGGCTGCCGGACTTTGAAGGGGGCGTGGTCCTTCCCGGGACAAGACCCAGCAAGGCCAGAGGTCCGGGGCTTGTCTGGGTTCCAGCTGAGGCGGGGGTCCCTCCGTGGGGAGGCTGGAAGTGGGAGGCTTAAAGGGAGGGAGCACCCGGGAGCAGCCCCTGGGTCTGAGCCTAGAGGTGGTGCAGCGGGTGACGGGGGGGGGGGGAGGCGCATCCTCAGCCCCAGTCAGCCCTGGGGGGGGCAGATGCAGCAATGGGGTCCAGACTCTTCCCCCCGCCTGCAATGCCAGAGCGGGGCCTGGCTTGGAAAGCCGGGGAGACCGATCCGGGCACTTCTCCAGGCCAAACGGGAAGCAAATGGCCTTGGGATCTGGGGGCCACGGGGGTCCCGGGACCGGCTTTGTGCAGCTAAAACGGGCCAGACATTTGAGCTGCTCAGTATCCTGGGACTGGGACCGTTTCCTTGGCCGGAAGGCGGCTGCTCTCCTTGCGCGTCGGGTGTTGTGTGAACTCGGCCCTTGCAGTCTATTAACCTGGTTTGGGTGTGTGAAAGAGCCAAGTGGTCTTGCTTGTCTGCCCTTGGCCTCATTAAGGGGTTATTTGAGCAATTAAAAAGGCTTCAAATTACAGGGCGCTGCAGGAGGGCTGGAGTTTCACTTCCGCGGCGCCAGAGAGCAGGAACAGGCTGAGATTCCTCACATCCACCCGGTGGAAACAACAAGAACAACACACACATACACACACGGGTTAGCTGTGCCAAGGGAATGGGAGGTAGCTGAAGGGAGACAGAGCACATCCCAAAGGCTACTTTCTAAAGTAGGAACAGAAGAGAACAGCCTCCTAGTCCTCATGAGGATCAAGCGAATTAGAGCTTCTGCGAGGGATACAGTCTGTGCCCCAGCTGGGCAAAGGGGTTCCTTTCCTGGATGCTGAGGGTCCTGTCCCTCCTTGTCTGAAGGCACTGAAACCTTTTTCCTCATGTCTGGGAGAATTTTGACTTCTTTTTCATGCAGCTGGGCTCGCTTACTCAAGTCACTCATGACAGCTTGGCTGTCCAGACTGCCCTCTGCAGAGACCCCCACTTGCCAGTCCCCCTGCTTGGCATCTCTGCCCTCCTTCCCTCATTCCATCCTCGGCTCAGGGGGGCACAGTCCCTAAGCTGCCCCCTCAAATAAGTGGGTGGGTCATTAATGCAGGGGGGGGGGCACTGAGCCCTCTTTTTCCTCCATCCAAGGAGGGCTTGACGTCTTCTGGAAAGCTCATCCTCATGAGCCTGTGGAATTCCTTGCCACAAGACCTGGCTGGCTTTCGCAAGAGAGGAGATCCATCAAGGGCCATGGATCTGGAGGAGGCCGCATTCGCTCCGGATCCCACTTGCAGGGGAACAGGGGAGGGAGAGGGACTCTCCCCCAACTCCTGCCTCTGATACCCAGAGATGAGGCTGGCCTGGTGCAGGTGGACCACCCCCCTGCCCTTTGCTCCCTCCCTCAGGAACAGTGGGGGGCAGAGAGGTCCCCCTTCCCCTTTTGGGACCAGCTCTTGCTTGGTTGCTCATCCTGTGGGAGATGCCCCCCCCCTTACACACACACGGCCTGGAAGCCTCTGTCAAGCCAACATCTCAGCAGCAGGTCGGCACAGCAGCAGCAGAAGCCAGCTCAGCTCTAGGGGGCCAAATTGTGGCTAAGAACTAGTTGCAGCCCAGACAAGTCTCCTGATAAGAGGAAGGGGGAAAGAACCACGGATGCAGAGATGCCAAAGGGGCTCAGAAACAGATGGTAAAACACAGGGCAGGTTAAGCACTAAGGCAAATGAGGCTGGGGAGCCCTTGGGGGTAATAAAAGCCCCCCCCTCCCCCAAAAAGGCAGGGAAGAGGGTCCGGGCCATTTCTGCAAGGGCCCCACAACGCCCCCTGGTGGGCAGAGGAGGACCGGCGCCGAGAGGCTCCCCGCCCAGCTCAGTGGCTGATGGCGCCCAGGGTGGTCCAGCTCCCCTTGCAGTCCCCCTTCCCCCGTGCTGGAGAGGGCTCCATGGGCCTGCCCGTGTCCTTGCTGGGGCGCATCAGGGAAGCGGATTCGCACTAGACCCAAAGAGGGATTTCAGCCAAAATGCAGACCCCTCGAATCGGAGCCTCTTGGTGAAGAGTAGCTTCTTGAGGTCGCTCTGCTTGTAGCCCCCCAGCTGCGTCTGCTGTAGCATTCGCAGGAGTCTCGGGAGGGCTGGTGTTGGATATAAAAATCACGAAAACTGGACCAGAGTGTTCTGAAAAGGAACTTACTTTATTGAGCGGTTTGCAAAGCGCGGTGGGCACCTCGACCAGGCTACGCAGCGTCTGATCGAAAGGAGAGATGCCACACCCTTTTCCTTTGTTCAGACCCTTATATACATTCTTTGGTTGCTCTTTCCTGCCCCGGGATAGGTGGGTTCACAATCTATAGGTCCCTTTGCCCGTCACCTTTTCCCTAGCCTGATCTCCCATTGATTGGGGTCTCAGACGCACAATCTTCTGACCGCCTCATCCCCTGGACCCTCACCCTTATTTTACATGTGTTAATAGACATTCTTATCTTGAGACATCCCGGACATTCCAAGGCCTTCACACATTGAAAGCTTTAATTGGGTTAGCTATTATCATTTGATGAGTTTCCCACTATCTCTTCCTGACTTGTTGTTAGTTTAAATGTGTAACATTGTGTTGCTCACTAGTTTAAACTTTTTACATATATTGCTTCCCCCCCTTGCTATTAACTAGTATTAGTATTTGCACCTAAAAATCTCCCCCAACCAAGATCTATATGATATTGCTTTATATGGATATATATATATAGATCTTCCTTATTTACAAATTGCATTTTTCTATACCTTACACTGGTAAGCTAAGGGGGCCAGAAGCCACCCCAGAGGAGAGCGTAAAGGAGGCTGCCATTGCACGAAAGGGTTAGGTGTGCTGCGGGAAAGGCGGAAGGGCGCTTACAGTGCCAACGTGAGGGATGGGGAGAGGGCCGAATGTGGACGCTGGAACCGAGGCCCTGGCATGCAAGTCCCACACCAGGCAGGAGGTAGAATTCTATGCGCTGCCTTCCCACAACGCCAAAGCTGCCCCGGCTGCGGGACCGTTCTGGATCTCAAGGCAGCAGGGACCTTGTGCATCAATGCACCATCAGGTGCGTTACCAAGAAAGGTGGCTTTGCTCTGAGGGATTTTTCGGGCACGAAAGCTGGCTGGGCAACCTTGGGCCAGTCCCCCTCCCTCAGCCCAGCTCACCTCACAGGGTTGCTGTCCTGGGGAAAGGAGGAGGAGGAGGAGGAAGGAGTAGCAGGTATGCTTGCCGCTCTGGAAGGAGGGACTGTCCTAAAATTGGGGGCACCTGGGATCACTCTCCTCCCACTTTGAGCCTGGAGCAAGGAAGGCAGGGCGGCTGTGAAAAGCCCTGGGTCTGGGACAGCTGCTGGTGGGCGCGTAGGAGAGAGAAGAAGAGACAGGAGGAAGCTAGGGTGAGAGCAGCAGTCAAGGCTTGGAGCAAAGCCAGAGAAGGAGTAAGTGAGACTGTCCACTCGAAGGAGAACTGTGTTCTAAAGGTAGTAGTAGCATTGTTGGTGTGTAATAGTTATAGTAATAGAGTAGTATAGTGATAGTTATAGCTTAGTGACCTCCATGTATTAGAATAGACACAATATAGAGTAGTAGTATTAGTGACAGAAATAGAGGTCAGTTGGAAATTGTATTAGTTGGTCACCTAGGTAGGGAAACAAACACTTTTATACTGTGAGCAGTGGTTTTCTAAGTGAAAGAAACCCCCCCCCCCATAAAAGGGGTGATCACAGGTCTTCCTCTGCAGCGTCTCATTTGGGAACGTCCTGGTGAGTCTGAGTAGACAACCCCTGGGTATCAAACGAACCTGTGCCAAATTGGTGGCAGAGGTGGGATATCCAAACTGGGATTCCCCGTCCAGCTTTAAAGGGGAGTTTGTTCAGACTCACCGGATTCCTGAAACCCTGTACATGAAAAGGAGGGCTTTGATTGCTAAAGGGAGCGAGCTTGGGCCTTGCAGGCCACACACTTTGCAAGCCTTAGCTAGGATACTGGCTGCAGGGAACAGACCCTTGAGAAAACTAGAACTAGAGAACTAGAGCCTTGGAAAACAAAGCAGGATGGAAAAGGCGGAAGGGGCTGGAATTCCTGCAGCCACAGAGGAGGCTCCCACCACAGACTCAAGTGTTCGGGATAAGCCAGTGGTTTCACCCAAGGAGAAAATGGGAAGGCCGGAAAAGGGGCCGGGGCCAGAAACTTGGGCAAACCTGGTCCGGGAGATGTTGAGGCAGCAACTGGAAGAAAGGCTCTTGAGAGGAGCGGAGAGAAGAGACAGGCTGGAGTGGGAGAAAAAGGAAAGAGAGGCACGAAAAATGAGAAAGGTGGGATAGACTATAAGTAAATAAAATAATTTACTCCTCTCTGTCAAGTAAACTAAGAAAAAACAACCTAACTACTTCTTATTACTATTGTTTGTTTATACAAATAATATCTGAAAAATAAAAACAAAAATATCCATCTCAACCCTTAAAAAACTCCTGCTGATAAACGTATTTAAACAATTATCAAGGTAAACCAAAGCATTTAAGCTAAAGCAAAATAACTTGCCAACATCTTATTACTATTATGTATTTAGCAAAGCCACTTGGTTAATACCCTTTCACCAAAAATGAAAGTGCTATCCAAAGAGCAAATACCTATGTCTAAACCTTAAAGACCACCCTGACACACACATTTAAACAATCATCCCACTTCAGAATAAAGCAAAGCATTTACAGGTCTCAGCATTATGCACAGAATTTTCTTCTTGTCAAGCTCAAATTTTACAGCCTGCCTTGAAAAGTCCAGATATTCTTCAAGAACCTTCCGCCCTTGAAGCCGAATTCTCTTTCGTGGTCTTGATGCAACAGCATCACAGCCCTCTTTCTAGGCCAGAACTCTTTTTTCTTTAAATCTCCACAAGTCACTTTCCTTCCCTTCGTTTTCTGAGCCCACCTCACCAATCCTCATCTTCTTCTTTGGTGAAGCCACTTTGTACCTAGGATAATTTTCAACCCTGTCAGCTTCTCTCAACCGTTCAGACCGTGGGGATTCCACAGGTTCTGAGACAAGGCCCAGAACGTGAGAGACTTCGAGGTAAAACTCTGTAAAACCCGCTTTAATTTCCTCCGTAGCTCTCTAGTGACTCAGGGCGGTAAAGCCCACTAAGACTGAACTTGAAGACTTCCCCAGCTGCCTTTGCTCAAAGTAACCAACCCAGGAAATAGAAACAAGAAGGGTTCCCACGGGAAAGTAGAAGCAACTAGGTCGGAATTGCAATCCACAGATTCAACAAAGTGGGTAAAACCTTTTATAGTCCTCAAAACTCACTTTGTTTAAAATAAAAGGAAAAAGACAAAACTGAATGAATATTATAGTCATAAAGGAGAACGATCCTTTCCGGGTGTAACTCGTCTATGAAACAGAGCGATAGGTCATTCCTGGGGCCATTTTAAGTGAGTCTCAAGGGGCAGCTTTCCTGATCAGGTTTTCAATTCCCAGGCCGCCTCCATAGCTGTAGCACAACGACACGGGTAAGCGTCAGCCCAACGAGCCAGCCGATCTCTCCAGACAAGGACAGGTGGACAGCCTTGCGCTCCGGGTAGAGCGATGAAGTCCAAGTGCAAAGGAGAAGAAAAGGGAAAAAAGGACTTGTGGGGACGTGTGTCTACGGTCCCACTGCCCCTTTGTGTCTCTCCTTCTGTGAAGAGGCAGAAGAAACGAGGCAGTTATTTTCGTGGAGCAAAGATGTGAACAAACACCCCAGTATTCTTGCCGTGAAAACTAAATGGATCAGTACAACCAGAGATATGTCGGTATACCATCGTAAGATGAGACCCCCCGGTCGGAAGATGGTCAAAATGCTACTGGGGAGGAACAGAGGATGAGTTCAACTAGCCCCAGACTGCAAGAAGATCAAACCAGTCCATCCTCCAGGAAATAAAGCCAGACTGCTCACTTGAGGGAATGATATTCAAGGCGAAACTGAAGTACTTTGGCCACACAATGAGAAGACAGGACACCCTGGAGAAGATGCTGATGCTGGGGAGAGTGGAGGGCAAAAGGAAGAGGGGCCGACCAAGGGCAAGGTGGATGGATGATATTCTGGAGGTGACGGACCCGTCCCTGGGGGAGCTGGGGGTGTTGGCGACTGACAGGAGGCCCTGGCGTGGGCTGGTCCATGGAGTCACGAAGAGTCGGAAGCGACTGAATGAATAAGAGGACTTATATCTCCAACAGCAAGTAGACATTTCTTGCTGGCCGTCTGGTCTTAGCAAACTCATAATGACACCCAGTCCTACCTACTGGATTCACAACTGTGTTTGAGCATATGCTATTTCTCTCAGATATTCTTCTAAAATGTAAAATTATATGTTTTGGTGAACCACCCAGAGTCCCTCCTTTGTGGGGGGGAGATGGGCAGTAATAAATTTGATAAATAAATAAATAAAATGATATGCACACGTAAGATAATTTTCTAATCTGTATATTTTCCATGTGCTGATCAACAACTTAAGTGTTCAGTGTAAATCTACTATTAGAAAAGGAGAGATACCACAGAAATACAATAAAGAGCCTGCATATGCTGAAGTGCATTTTGAAAACAGCCTAATGTGATAATTTATGATTGCAAGTTAGAAATGGACTTCTAAAACCGTGAAACAATCTGAACTGATGATGAGCATTCCTTGCACATCTAGGAGCCTGACAGAGAAAGCAAAGCCATCAGCAGACTTTGCTCAAAGTCAACTTCAAGGCCAACCCCAAAACACAAAATCCAAACTGGTTCTTATCTAAACTGAGAAAGTTAATACAAGCACATTATTACCACCATGTCAGTAAAACAGGAAACCGATTTTAACTCTCAGTTAGAATTTCTACATCTTCTTCACTGAGATTGCATCTTTTCCCCTGACCAAAATCTTATGCTATTAAACTTTTAATTTTCTCCTATTTCAACAATTTCCAATTATATAGTAGAAAAATATCAGATTAAAAAAAGATTCTAAAATATTGCAAGAGTTATCTGTCTAAACATAATATCGTAGAAACTTTACACGTATGATAGTCACTGGGGAAGGAATGTAGCAAACACACGTATTTTCTGAACTGAAAAGTCTTTTATAGGCATATCCTACCAAAACTCTTGTGTCTGTTTGATACTTCGTAACCTTTCACTGGGACTATTAGGAATAGGCCAACGATTTTTGAACCAAGCTACCTCAGAACGGATAACTTACAAAATGTGCCCAAAACCTGGGACCCGTGACTCCCATGGAATAGAAATTTGGCCAATCTTATAAACGATTCTATCACATAAAAATGATCATAGAACATTTTATGACATAAGAAAAACGCCAGGAAACATTTCCTGTGGTCATCTCCTGATGTTTGTGCTCTGCAGTTCGACCGTGGCTACTTTCCAGGCCGATCCCTCCCTCCCTGAATCTTTAAGAACCCGCACATCAGAAGCTTTGCCACCGTTGAAGGCACGGAGGACTCCGGTGCGGAAAGATCTCTGCAGCGATGACCCAGTGGGTCACGGCTTGTCCAGTATGTTCTGAATTTAATTTGGATTGAAAAATATCTGCTTATTGAGTGTTCTGCATCTGCATGGCAATTTGTTCCGTATTTCATTAAGTCTGGTAATCTACGTACATGCTGCGTGTTTTGTATTTCCTTCTGCTTTGGATCTAAATCAGCAGATAGCACAAAACAGATAAATTGAGAGACAGACAGACAGCACACACTGGAGTGTATCGAAGAAGGTACAAAGCCACAAAGGTAAGAATATAAAATCTATACAGTATTCTCATGGAATATAATATATAAATCCTGAAAAGAAAAGTAAACGTAACACTTGGATCAACATCTGCTTCTCTCATGCTCAGACGCAGTTTGACTTGGGATTAAATAATAACTATGCTTACGCTTATGGTGGATTAATGACCCATTTTCTAACATGCCTTCAATGCATCTCGTAACAGGATCAAATCTGTGACTCACTAGCCATGATTGGGTGATTACCAGGATCTTGAAAAAGCCTCTTGGTTTTGCTTCCTGTCTGAGAATGCAAAGATTTGGGATTTGTCAGGCACTTGTCAAGCCACAATAATTCTCTGCTGAGCTACATTCAAGTTTTGCATATGCAGGAATATGTGTAATAACATGCATCCTAATTTTAGCAAAAACCTACATAGATTTAAGCCTCTTTGTTTTCGGTGGGCTTTATTCCAAGGTTTAAGATACCTTATAACTATCTAGCTCTCATTCACAATGTAAAATATCAAGTTTCAGGGTTAATTGTGGAACTTTAATTAATGTCAGTAAACTATACGGAGGCAGAAAGTGCTAAAAAGATGTATTTTGCTCATTTAGATTTGTTGCCTTAGAAAAGTCCCGCAGTTTCAAAACTGTGTACTTTCAGATAATCGTTCTAGCAGATTTGCGTAAACCTCTTCCAAATCCAGGTGATTCTGGGGTCCGTTCTGGGAATGCGACCTTCAGCTGCTCCCATTTCCTTCATTCTACTAAGCTGTGACCTGAAGCCTTTCAGAGGAAGATCAGTAGCGGTTGGCCAATTTATCACTGAGGACAGGTTGCCTAATTACACACATTCCCATGGAGGAGCTTCCCAGGGACACCAGATCCCCAGAAAATGGGTTGTAAGCCATTATCTTCCATATGCTTTCCATCCAGAGCATGCGTGAGCTCAGCTCTGCTTTGACCAATTGCACAGAGCCATCCCTGCGTCCATCAGAAAGGGGGCTTTCTTAGGAGTGCAGGGATGGCTCTGTGCAATTGGCAAAAGTGGAGCTGTGCTCACGCATGCTCTGGATTTTTCCGGCTCTAGCACACGGAACAGTTGAGAGCCTGTTATAAAGATCAGAAAGGTCTGATTTGGGTACCGTTTGCCATTACCAGTACAGAGAGATATACAGCTGTCGGGGGGGGGGGTGTTTTAACCTCAGTGCAGGCAATTTGACTGAAAGTAGTATTTTTATTGCACGATAAAGTGAGGTATTTCGAATCTCTCCTACATACAAATCCTGCTGAATGTCTGGTGCAAAAGGTTCCTCTTTCTGATTGCCTCCATTGAATTTTCAGCACTGAACATTTTAGAACACTGTGCATGACAAAAAAACACAGTCAGAAATAGGACTCTAGATCCAAACTTTGGAGCATCGTGGAAATCCTCACCATCCCAGAAAGGCAGTGAGCATTTCCGCAGAGAATAAGAATTCTTCGCAATACCAATGGCTCTGTTTTGCCAAGCAGCAGGACCTCTGTCACCTGGTTCGGATGGGATTTTTCTGTTGCTAGCTGTGCAGCTGGCCTGAATTAATGATGGATTCCGAAGGTTATTTTTTAAAATCCCATTCAATTAAACACCTACATTTTACAAGACTTTAACGTACTGCTGTTGATCTAGAATAAAATGAAATGTAGTATGCTGCCAATCACACCCTAGCAGAAGATTTTCCACAATTTTTTTTATGTAAACAAGAGCAGCATGTGACAGTGCAAAAGTTGTAAGACATCAATTCTGTTGTGACACAAAACAATCACTGCCTGAAGCAAGAAAGAACTTCGTTCTCACTGCTAATATAGTGTTGCTCAATAAATAGATATGTATGCCTAGAATAACCTGGATGGATTCATAGTTAAGCATGTGCAGGATTTTAGACTAGGATGATCAGAGTTGCACGTTTGGGCACATCGAACAATTCATAAAGACAAAATCCCTCACCAAAAGCTCTGGAGATGTATGCTGTCATGGGTTAGGAGTTGGCTACAAAATAGGAAACCAAAAATAGGAATTAATGAACATTTTGCACCTTGAAGAGTTATGCAAAGTGGGGTTCACCACTGATCAACGTTGGGAGGATCCCTTTTAAAAAAATGATCCAGATCTGTAGCATGGTCAAGACTGCCAATGATAAGCTTCAAATTAAATCTTGTTTAAGGTAAGCAAATGGTAAGTAACTCTAAAAATTCAAACTTCACCAATACGTTAGTAGGATAGTAAAGGTAAAGGTTTCCCTTGACGTAAAGTCCAGTCGTGTCCGACTCTAGGGGGCGGTGCTCATCTCCGTTTCTAAGCCTTGGAGCCGGCGTTGTCCATAGGACACTTCCGGGTCATGTGGCCAGCATGACTCACGGAACGCCGTTACCTTCCCGCCGAAGCGGTACCTATTGATCTACTCACATTTGCATGTTTTCGAACTGCTAGGTGAGCAGGAGCTGGGACTAGCAACGGGCGCTCACCCCGCCGCGCGGTTTCGGACCGCCGACCTTCCGATCAGCAGCTCAGCGGTTTAACCCGCAGCTGGTAATTACCTGTCAGGAAAGAGATCTTAAGATTTACATTGGAAAAGCTCCATGATGTGTTACCTGGTTTGTGGTTGTGCTAGAAAAGGTACATTCCATGCCTGAAGTCCTTAGGATGGGAATTGCTGGAAAATGTGCAGAAAAGGACTGCCAAAACAGCTAAGGATCTAGAGTAGCTTCCCTGGAAAACTGGGACTTTTTAGCTTTAAGTGAAAACAGGTAAGGGAAAACATGAGAGAAAAATATAAAACCATGGTCTAGAAAATAGGGATAGAGAGAAGTTTTTCTTCCTTTCTCACTGTTATAACTCAGAGTCATCCTCTGTGCTCAGATGAAGGGAGATAAAAGGAAGTACTTCTTTCCTCAAGACTGTGGATCGGATGCCCTGAGATGTGGTGAGGAACACCACCGTGGGGAGTCTTGCAATGGGACTGGCGATACACGGAGGACTGGCCTCTCAGCGGTCATCAGGTCGGATGACGGTAGGACCGTAAACTTCCTTTTAGGGCATACTATTGAAACAGGAGTTGCTAGGGAGTCAAAGTGGAGGAGGACAACTGTCCTCCTGTATGTGCTTGTGGGCTTCCTGAATGCCTCTGGTTTGCCCCTGTGGGACACACAAGGGTGGGACAGGACAGTTATTGGCCTCATCCGGTAGAGCGCTTACATTCTTAAATAAGGAAGAAATGCACAGAGCTGGCAAAGCTCTAAGGTGCCTGTAGTAAGTAGAATGGAAGCAGCTTCTTAATACCACAACTCTGGTGGCTGTTTAAACTGAAATTCACTCCAGATGATACTGGAGCGTTTTTGGTCCAGAGACATACCGATTCTAGACCAGGACTTCTAGAACCTGTTTTAAATGGGGAGGTGCTCTCCTGGAAGAATCAGGTTCATGATTTAAAGATGCCTCGGTGTTGCTGGGTACAGACTGATAGATCACAATGATTTTTCAGAATTTCTTTACTTCTCTGTGCACAATATTTTAGACAGTGAAATATATCTTGGCTTGCACACTGTTTAAATGTATATAACTTTCAGTACTGGTTGATTCATGGTTGTGGTTCATAGTTGGATGTTGGAATAATACGTGTGTTAAAGTAATATTCGAGGGCAACCACACTGCTATGCGAGCGATCCTATATACCCCACCGGAAGAGTCAAATGTGTTTTATCTATAGATGAAAGTGATCCCAAGGATGAGCATTTTTCTCAAGTTTTACTGTCAGGCTTCTTAGTTTTCATTGCAAATCAGAAAGAATAATCTAAAAGGTCCCAGCAATCAATACTACATAAACAAAAACTAACCCCAGCTAATTTCCATTTGCTTAAGCTTTTATCTGGCAGCCTCCTTCTCCAGCCTGAAGCAACAGGAGACCTACAGTCAGTGGTTACCGTGGTCCATACAAGCCCACGGTCCCGCCTCTCACCTGCAGCCTGACTCCGTCCCTGTGGATGAAAGGGGCTTGGTGCAGAGTTCAGAGGGGGCCGTGGGCTCTGAGTCGGGAGCCCTACTCTCATACTGGACTGAGGAATGCGCCCTAAACCACCGAGACGCTCAGAGAACAAGCTAGGGCTAGAGTCATCAAGCTCCTGTCTGTGCCCTGGAAACCGCAAATCATAAAATAAAAGGGTGGGTAGCACGACAAGGGACTATTAAAGTGCTTTATTTATTATTGTGAGACCAGAGGAAATTTAGATTCACTCTGCAGCTGGCGCAGGGAGCCAAGTATGGGTTACTTCACCCATTACAGCCCTGGTGTAAGGAAGGCACTCGTATTGCTCTCCAGGCATACGGTAAGTCCCTGCGGTCTTTATAGCAACTTATAGCAGAGCAATATTATTATAACTGATCGTCTAAAAGCAGGAATTTTGTAATCTGTAAAGCTTTCCTTGAATCGGCCACCTTGGATGCAACGATCATGTACTGATGGCGGAGAATTCGCAGGAGGCACCAGCCAAGAATGAGGCATGCGGAAAATTGGGTGATGGTTGCACAGTGAGCTAGACTGAGGGAGAGAGAAACAGACAATTCCCAATTTGGTTAAAACTTGTGGTTTTAAAAAAAACGAATAGAAAATAACTTTATCACCATTACACATCCCGACCTTTTGAAGGAGGACTGTGCGTTGTTGAGGGACAGAATTTTAAAACCTGTCACATCCTATAGCCGGAGGCATTGGTTTGTGGGTGCCGTGGGTGTCACAGTACCACGGTGGCAGCTGCACCTGAATGATTAATGCCCTGCCCCTTTTTCCACGCAGTGACATTGCATGCACATAAGAAAGGGACAGGACTTTGACGGCCGGGTCGGGGCTGCCACGGCTGACCTTCTTTTAACCTCATCTGTGGATCGCCCCAAATACAGCTGTTGGTTTCCACATTTCCTCTCAGCCTCATTTCAAACTTCGGTTTTCCGCTGTCGATTCTGTAGAACCTCTCATCTTTTCTGTTTCTACATCCAGGGAAATGGTGTAGTCACTCTCCACGAGGTTTCTGGACCGGGTTCGTGGGAGACCTCTTCCAGATTAGTGTGCGTCAGACTCCAGCCTTACCTCTTTGACCGGTTCATACACGGTGAGATGCATTCAGTATTTCCCTCTCAGAATTCATGGGCCTCACCGCCTGGATTGACGTTTTCCATGCATACGAAAAAGCTAAGCAAACGCAGTTGATACCTTTTTACCAGGCCATTTTCTCTTCTCACCTGGATGTGCTAAAATTGCATTTTAGGTTTTCTTTTTATTTTTGGAACAGTCGGGGAAGACTGTAGTAATATATCAAATGTACAAAGTGCCAAATCAGATGTCCAATCGCAAGGGACATCCTCAGCGGGGGGCAGGAATGCTGCTATTCAGGATTCCTGCCAGTCAGTAGGAGTATTACCTTCCGACCCAGCCCCGAGTTCTCCCTGTTCCCCTCCGCACCTATTTTTTCTTTCGGACAGAAATCCAACCATTTGCACGTATTCATCATATTCAGTTGTAAGTGGGTTTTGGGGTGGGATTGAGACGGTTTGCCCCCTCGGTTGCTTGTTATTATTGCATATTGGCAGATGCCAGGCTGTCCTTCCTCCTCTCCCCTAAAAAGCCTCATGTTGTTGCATTTCTCTTGGCACGCACTACCTGGGATCACTTTTAGAGGTAGCAAAAGGCCGTCGCTGAACCAAAGGTCTAATGTGTTCTCGGGGGCTTCTTGACTCTCCCCACATGTACCTGAACTGAAAAACGATCTTACATGTAGCTTTCGGCTCCATTCCTTGAATCATCAGTCAAGCACGTTGCAAATACAGGTAGTCCTCCCTTACTGACTGCTTATTCAGTGACCATTCAAAGTTACAACAGCACTGACAAAGCAGATCTGCACCCAGTCCTCGTACTTCGGGCCATCGCAGCGTCCCCACAGTGATGTGACTGTGAATCGGACCCCTGGCACCCAGCATGCATTCGTGCGGGTTGCTGCGTCCCGCAGTCCCGCGATCACCATTGGTGACCTTCACAGCCAGCTTCCCCCAAGCAAAGTCACTAGGGAAGCTGGCAGGAAGTCGCAAGTCTCGGTCACATGACGTCGCACTTAATGACTGTGGGTGATTTACTTCATGAGCGCAGCCAGAACTGATGTCATAACTCGGGCGCAGCCATGTGGTATTTCACTTTACGACTGTGTGGCTTAGCAGTGGAGTTTCTGGTCCCAACTGTCGTCAGTAAGTGAGGACTACCTGTAGTACAATACTAGCAAGAGGTACTAACAAGGTTGCTAGTACTATTCTATGAAAAAGGAGTCATGTTTAAATACTTTTAAAAATGTGTTGCAAATAGGAAAACTGCTATAACTCAGTTCCTGAGTACGACCACGCATGAGCAATGCCGACTCCCATTTTCTGCAGCTGCATGCCCCTCCCTTGGGGGCCACCTTGCCAGGCAATCGGGTGACGATGCCGCAGCCATCCAGGATGGAGAAGGCCTGGTTGTCATGTGCTGCCTACCTCCAAATAATGCTCAGACACTGGTTCTGTGGAACAGGCTCTGATTTATTCACAGTGTAGGTACAGTATAGGAAAAAAGCTGAGAGTGACAGGAGCGCGCCGGTGCGGGGTTTAAATACCCCGCGCCGGTCAGCGCCCCCTCACTCGTGGTTACGTCACCCCCCTTTGTTCAACACGTTGACCTGCCGGTGGGTGAGAGGTTGCGAGGCCCCGCTGGCGTTCCGGGATCGCCCATCATCGGTTTCTCTATTCCTCCGGTGATTGCTGTCAGCTGGGCGATCTCCGTTGCATTAGCGCTAATAGCTTGGGTGTGCCTCGCGATCCGTTTAGCCATTGTTTCTTGTCCTTCAGTCGTTGTGAGTTGATGGCTACTTATCTTGAGCCCCTTCCCCTGTTTCCTTGCTATTGTCATGTGTGCCATTGCGCTGATGACTTCAGCTCAACGGCACTCATGACACTGGTCCAGCCGACCCCCTCGCCTGGAGGCGAACCCCAGAACTGCAACCAGCATTCCCAAAGGCAGGCGCATCAGCAATAGAACAGGTAAAGGCGTCACAGCACCCGTCCGTCTCTCACAACTGTTCTTCCTGAGCACCCTGAGCTGAGATTCCCATCTGGAGATATGCAAACTTACGTGTTTTGAGCCCAGCGCACATCAGTTGCTACCCAGTTTGGTATGTCCCTTTTTGCCCTTGAAGTCACCACACAAGCAGTTTGCCCCACTACAGATGTTGGCTTCTTACTGCTCTCTCTGGTTCTCAGACGAGGAATGATGCAGGCAGTGGCAAGGAAATCAGAGGAAACCACAAATGCAAGGAGAGAGAATGCAGGAACATTGGACCCAGGAGTTATTTATGCAAAAGAATCAGTAAAAGTTCCGGCTGATGGTGCTCTTGTTTGCCAGAAGAACTGCCAGAGTGGGACCTGCTGATCCTTTCGGCTGATCGTTTCTGCCTCTGAGCTGTACTTTCACTGCCTCCTCCAGCCTATGCAAAGTTTTTATTTCAGTGAAAAAATTCACCCAACTCCAATGGAATCAAGCACAAGGGGGAAAAGCCTTCAAAATAACCTTCCTTCTTTCCGTCCTTCCTCTTTATACCCACTTTCTTGCTTAGGGACTACCCTAAAACAGGGAGCTTTAAATGAACTTTATCCAAGTCACATGGCTCATCGGGGAATGCGGGGAAGCCAGGCCTGATTCTGTTTTCTGACCAAAAACGGTCCATACGAAATTGCTTTCTGCACAGACCGAAGAGAAAATTGCTTGCGTGTAACTGATAAAAAAGGAACTGCGATCTTACACACATGCCCCGTAACATGGGCGGGACATTTTAGAGTAAGCATAAATAGGAATATGTTATTAGGATAAACATGTATTCAGAGTAAACCACAATGAACCTTCTTCTTTCTAAGAGACAAGATCAAGCCCCTTATGGTAACCAGGTTTTTCAGGATTGTGCCCATTGTCGAAAGTACGTCTCTGTCATGTTCACCATTCCAATGTGGTTGTACATCGTTGTTGTACATTGTTCATGCGTTCCTGGCTGGGAGGGTGCTGCTGATAAACCTTGCACGGAGAGCTGTGTCGGGCTGTGCCAGGGAGGTCAAGGTCTTTTTGCCCGTTGATCAGCAGAGCTCGTTAGGAGCACCTGGGAATGTGGGATGGTTATGAATGCAGGGGGAGGGTGGGACGCTGTTTGAAGTGGGGCTATTTAGTTTGACTTTAGGTGCGCTTTTCCCATTCTCAGCTTTCTTTCTGTTCGCACTCTATTCTAAATAAATCAGAACCTAAACTTTGATTTGGAGTCTGAGCATTTTATTTGGGTGAGGCAATCATCACAGTCTCTGAGAATTAAACCTAGTTCTGTTGCCAGCGAATGAAGGTCTTTCTGCTGCACCACTGTGTTGTAGAAATGAAGACTAGGACGCTCGGGTCTTCATTCAGGAAAAGAGTTTAATATGCGCATAGGTTCAGACAAGCTCATGCTTCAAATTCTGAACCCCGAAGGTTCGGGGTCCTACTTCTTTTATACCCCCTCCTTAATGATTATACAGCCTAGACTAAGTGTCAACTTCGAGATATATGATACAACTTTAAAAGCAAGCTGGGTGAGAAAAGCCTGGAGGGAGCTGGAGAGCTTCCCTCCGTCCCTTATCTTTGCTCAATTAGCTGCTACAGAATACACAAACATTCCTGTTTCTTATCTGCCCTTTCGGCTCTTCCCCACATTCCACACTTGCAACAGATAGCTTACTTGCAATAGACAATTGCCTGATGAAAGGGCTTAGTTCTCTGTCGTTTCCTTGACCTTCCACCTCAAAGCCACTTTGTACCTAGGATAATTTTCAACCCTGTCAGCTTCTCTCAACCGTTCAGACCGTGGGGATTCCACAGGTCCTGAGACAAGGCCCAGAACGTGAGAGACTTCGAGGTAAAACTCTGTAAAACTTGCTTTAATTTCCTCCGTAGCTCTCTAGTGACTCAGGGAGGTAAAGCCCACTAAGACTGAACTTGAAGACTTCCCCAGCTGCCTTTGCTCAAAGTAACCAACCCAGGAAATAGAAACAAGAAGGGTTCCCACGGGAAAGTAAAAGCAAATACGTCGGAATTGCAGTCCACAGATTCAACAAAGTGGGTAAAACCTTTTATAGTCCTCAAAACTCACTTTGTTTAAAAAAAAAAATAGCAAAAAGACATTATGAATATTATAGACATAAAGGAGAACGATTCTTGTTGGCAGATTGCTGGGAAAGCCTTTAGCCCAGGAGAGATCAGAAAAGTCACACACACCAGGCATATCTATAAAAATAATTTATTTACAGAAAGCAAAACATATTTAAAGGACGTGGCTCTCATTGAGAGCAACCTAGCTCTACATGTCTGCACAGAAGAGAAAGAGGAACTGAAACAAGTCTGGGCAGGTTCCTCCCCCAGGTGCAATAATTAACATTCGAAAAGGGGGCAGTTGAATTCAACCTCTGCACCCAAAATGGCGGCCAAAATGATTAGATACAATAGCACCTTAATCTGTTAGTAGGAAAACCATTAACACTCCCCTTTTTATACTATAGATTAAGATGCAAAACAATCTTCTCTGACAACTCTGTATGTCTTTTCATTCACATTATTTTACCATTATCTCCCTTTGGTTTAACAGAAAGCTACCATTCTTCTTCCTGTGTTTTTCCAAACCTAGGTTGTTATAATTCCAAGGCTTTTTAATGTGAAATGGCTTTTCATGCAGGCTTCAAAATCAAGCCTTTGTTTTTCTGTTGATGTGAATAGCAGCAAATCATCAACATAAATGCACAGATACATACAGCCTTGTTTGTCCTTCTTCATATATACACAGGGATCTGCTTTTCCTTTTTCAAAACCAAAATTCTGCAGTTTTTCATCTACTTTTTGGTTCCAGGATCTAGCAGCTTGTTTTAACCCATAGATTGACTTCTGCAGTTCACAGACTAGATTCTCCCCTTTTTCATAGCCAGGGGGTTGCTGCATGTATAATCTGTGGTCTAAATCACCATAGAGAAATGCAGTTTGAATGTCATAGTGGTCAACTGACATTCCTTTCAGTGCAGCAACTTTTAACAGTAATCTAATTGATTCACCTTTAGTAAGTAAAGGTAAAGGTTTCCCTTGACGTAAAGTCCAGTCGTGTCTGACTCTAGGGGGCAGTGCTCATCTCCGTTTCTAAGCCTTAGAGCCGGTGTTGTCCGTAGACACTTCCGGGTCATGTGGCCAGCATGACGACACGGAACGCCGTTACCTTCGCGCCGAAGCGGTACCTATTGATCTACTCACATTTGCATGTTTTCGAACTGCTAGGTGAGCAGGAGCTGGGACTAGCAACGGGCGCTCACCCCGCCACACGATTTTGAACCGCTGACCTTCCGATCGGCAGCTCAGCGGTTTAACCCGCAGCGCCACCGCGTCCTTTAGTAACTGGTGCAAAAGTCTTGTCAAAGTCTAAATCTTTGAGTGAACCCTTTTGCAACTAACCTTGCTTTATATTTTTGGATTTTGCTATTAGCATCCCTTTTTAGTTTGAAAACCCACCTACAACCCAGACAGCGTTCATTGGGAGGTAAATTTACCAGTTTCCATGTTTTATTTTCTTTCAAGGATGCTAATTCCTGTTGCATGGCAGAATGCCAATTTTGTGCAATCTCAGGTGGTAAAGCATTCACTTGTTCTAAAGACTCAGGTTCTGTGAATATGTGAAAAGCCTTTACTGTTTCAGCCTGAAAACGTGATGGAGGAACAGCTTTATTACTTCTCTGAGATCTGTGAGGTAATACAGGGCTTAAATTTTGACTCCTATCATTTTCCTGCTTCAGCAAAGGATCGTTACCTTGTCATGGTGCTGGAGCTTCGGCACCTCAATGACACCATGAGCTAAACCGTGAAGGGCCACCCAAGACGGGAAGGTCATGACAGAGAGGTCAGACTAAATGCGATCCCTGGGGAAGGTCATGGCAACCCACCCCAGTATTCTTGCCGTGAAAACTAAATGGATCAGTACAACCAGAGATATGTCGGTATACCATCGGAAGATGAGACCCCCAGGTCGGAAGATGGTCAAAATGCTACTGGGGAGGAACAGAGGATGAGTTCAACTAGCCCCAGACGTGATGACGCAGCTAGCTCAAAGCCGAAAGGACGGCTAGCAGCCGACGGTGCTGGTGGTGAACAGCGAATCCGATGTTCTAAGGATCAACACACCATCGGAACCTGGAATGTAAGATCTATGAGCCAGGGCAAATTGGATGTGGTTATTGGTGAGATGTCAAGATTAAAGATAGACATTTTGGGCATCAGCGAACTGAAATGGACTGGAATGGGCCACTTCATATCAAATGACCACCAGATCTACTACTGTGGACAAGAGGACCACAGAAGAAATGGAGTAGCCTTCGTAATTAATAGTAAAGTGGCTAAAGCAGTGCTTGGATACAATCCAAAAAACAATAGAATGATCTCAATTCGAATTCAGGGCAAGCCATCTAACATCACAGTGATCCAAATATACGCCCCAACCACAGATGCTGAAGAAGCTGAAGTAGAACAGTTCTAGGAGGATCTGCAGCACCTACTGGACAACACACCTAAAAGAGATGTTATTTTCATCACGGGAGACTGGAATGCTAAGGTGGGCAGTCAAATGACACCTGGAATTACAGGTAAGCATGGCCTGGGAGAACAAAATGAAGCAGGACATAGGCTGATAGAATTTTGCCAAGACAACTCACTCTGCATAACAAACACTCTCTTCCAGCAACCTAAGAGACGGCTGTATAAGTGGACTTCATCAGATGGACAACACCGAAATCAGATTGACTACATCCTTTGCAGCCAAAGGTGACAGACATCTGTACAGTCGGTAGAAACAAGACCTGGAGCTGACTGTAGTTCCAATCACGAACTTCTTCTTGCACAATTTAGGATCAGACTAAAGAGATTAGGGAAGACCCACAGATCAGCTAGATATGAGCTCACTAATATTCCTAAGGAATATGCAGTGGAGGTGAAGAATAGATTTAAGGGACTGGACTTAGTAGATAGGGTCCCGGAAGAACTCTGGACAGAAGTTGGCAGCATTGTTCAGGAGGCGGCAACAAAATACATCCCAAAGAAAGAGAAAACCAAGAAGGCAAAATGGCTGTCTGCTGAGACACTAGAAGTAGCCCAAGAAAGAAGGAAAGCAAAAGGAAACAGTGATAGGGGGAGATATGCCCAATTAAATGCAAAATTCCAGAGGTTAGCCAGAAGAGATAAGGAATTATTTTTAAACAAGCAATGCGCGGAAGTGGAAGAAGACAATAGAATAGGAAGGACAAGAGACCTCTTCCAGAAAATTAGAAACATTGGAGGTAAATTCCAGGCCAAAATGGGTATGATCAAAAACAAAGATGGCAAGGACCTAACGGAAGAAGAAGAGATCAAGAAAAGGTGGCAAGAATATACAGAAGACCTGTATAGGAAGGATAACAATATCGGGGATAGCTTTGACGGTGTGGTCAGTGAGCTAGAGCCAGACATCCTGAAGAGTGAGGTTGAGTGGGCCTTAAGAAGCATTGCTAATAACAAGGCAGCAGGAGGCGACGGCATCCCAGCTGAACTGTTCAAAATCTTGCGAGATGATGCTGTCAAGGTAATGCATGCTATATGCCAGCAAATCTGGAAAACACAGGAATGGCCATCAGATTGGAAAAAATCAACTTACATCCCCATACCAAAAAAGGGAAACACTAAAGAATGTTCAAACTATCGAACAGTGGCACTCATTTCACATGCCAGTAAGGTAATGCTCAAGGTCCTGCAAGGTAGACTTCAGCAATTCATGGAGTGAGAATTGCCAGATGTACAAGCTGGGTTTAGAAAAGGCAGAGGAACTAGGGACCAAATTGCCAATATCCGCTGGATAATGGAAAAAGCCAGGGAGTTTCAGAAAAACATCTATTTCTGTTTTATTGACTATTCTAAAGCCTTTGACTGTGTGGACCATAACAAATTGTGGCAAGTTCTTAGCGGTATGGGGATACCAAGTCATCTTGTATGCCTCCTGAAGAATCTGTATAACGACCAAGTAGCAACAGTAAGAACAGACCACGGAACAACAGACTGGTTTAAGATTGGGAAAGGAGTACGGCAGGGCTGTATACTCTCACCCTACCTATTCAACTTGTACGCAGAACACATCATGCGACATGCTGGGCTTGAGGAATCCAAGGCTGGAGTTAAAATCTCTGGAAGAAACATTAACAATCTCAGATATGCAGATGATACCACTTTGATGGCTGAAAGCGAAGAGGAACTGAGGAGCCTTATGATGAAGGTGAAAGAAGAAAGTGCAAAAGCTGGCTTGCAGCTAAACCTCAAAAAAACCAAGATTATGGCAACCAGCTTGATTGATAACTGGCAAATAGAGGGAGAAAATGTAGAAGCAGTGAAAGACTTTGTATTCCTAGGTGCAAAGATTACTGCAGATGCTGACTGCAGTCAGGAAATCAGAAGACGCTTAATCCTTGGGAGAAGAGCAATGACCAATCTCGATAAAATAGTTAAGAGCAGAGACATCACACTGACAACAAAGGTCCGCATAGTTAAAGCAATGGTGTTCCCCGTAGTAACATATGGCTGCGAGAGCTGGACCATAAGGAAGGCTGAGCGAAAGAAGATCGATGCTTTTGAACTGTGGTGCTGGAGGAAAATTCTGAGAGTGCCTTGGACTGCCAGAAGATCCAACCAGTCCATCCTCCAGGAAATAAAGCCAGACTGCTCACTGGAGGGAATGATATTCAAGGCCAAAATGAAATACTTTGGCCACACAATGAGAAGACAGGACACCCTGGAGAAGATGCTGATGCTGGGGAGAGTGGAGGGCAAAAGGAAGAGGGGCCGACCAAGGGCAAGGTGGATGGATGATATTCTAGAGGTGACGGACTCGTCCCTGGGGGAGCTGGGGGTGTCAACGACCGACAGAAAGCTCTGGCGTGGGCTGGTCCATGGAGTCACAAAGAGTCAGAAGCGGCTGAATGAATAAACAACAACAATTCCACTTCATCAGATGGATCCTGCACAATGTTTTTAAAAACTGAAAGGTTAAAAAATGTATTTGTTGACTTTAATGTTCCCATGATTTTCGATAAAACAATGCTTATTTACCAACCATGAAATCCCACTATTCTTTGTAAATCAGATTCACTATTTTGGCAGTATCTTATTCTGGCCATCAAATACGTGGAGCAAATCTAGATTTGGAGAGAATTCAATCTTTGCTTTAATTTTTAATGATGTTGCCTTAAAGGTCTTGCAAACATCTGAAACTCCATTGCTTCCTATAATTCTTTAGTTTTCTCCTTCACAGTATTTCTCTTTGGCAGTGTTCATACAAGCACTAGGCTCTGGGCTGATCAACCATGGTTTCCCAAGGAGGGGCTGATTTTGCTGAATGGTTGATCCAGTGCTGGCACAGACACCTGGGCCGAAAGAGGTGCCCTTTTCTTGCGTGGCGTTGAAGCCCCCCAGAAGAGGAAGGGATGGCCTAGGGGCTGTCTTCCAGCTGATGGATTGCTGGGAGCGATGGTTAGTGGCCTCCCCCCACAAGGAGCCTTTGGGGCTCTCTCCACCCTCGTCCCAGACTGAGGCTCTTGGTTTTGCAAAAAAAAAGAAAGGGTAAAAGCTTTGAGGGCAGAGAGGCTGTTTGGAGCAATCTCTGCTCAGTCCCCCTCTCTCCATAGCCTGCTTTTCCCCCACAAGAGTGCTTTCCTCCCGCTCCCATCATCCTGGCCCCCTGGCAGAATGCATCTCTTCTCCCACCTCTTGCAAAGTTGCCTGCTCCTCCTGGCTGAGGAATTCTGGGAACTGAAGTCCATGCATTGAAGTTGCCAAGGCTGAGAAACACTGAGCTGAGGGGAAAAGGCCAAGCCAAGATAATGGAACAAGAATGAATAACCTATTAAATTTACAGGATGATGGGAATGGAAGCAATGAGTTCCACTGAAGCCCACTATTTCTTGCTCTGAACTTGCTCTGAACTGTCATCTATGGGCTGGGTTGGCAGAAGAAACTTAAGCCGTAAACCATGGTTTACAAAGACTGTTCAGGCTGCTGGTCCCTCTTCTTCAAGTGGTGTTTGGATCAGCTCGCGTCCTTGATGGGTTCCAAATTCACCCGGGAATCAGTTTCAACCCCGTCATTTCGAGGGCGGTGAAATGCTGTAAATGCCAGGTTGGGAGCCAGCTCGCGAAATAGCTACCGACTAGCACGGACTTTAGCTTTACTGTGGGAACCACAGCCTGGGTCTCATTTTTTCCCCATAAAGGGAAACACTTGAGTCGAAGTCGGTCTGTCAAGGACCATCTAGAAACACTCTGTATTCACCACATGTGTAGAAAAGGAAACCTCTGGAAACTGAAAAACTTTAAGCCAGGACAGTATCCAAAGCCTGGAAGAAAAGATGGTTTCCCTTCGTGGGAAGTCATTTTGGCTCTGAATGATCCACAACTGCCTAAAGAAATACTGCGGGGCCCTGAAAACGACCCAAATCCTCCCAGAAATAGCTGAGAGGGGCCCCAGAAGAGCACAGGAGGTCTGACAACAGAGGAAATTATTCATTCTGGTTCTGTGGCACTAGAAAAAAAGAGAAACTGGGTGCCTTGAGGAGCAAACGCAGCCTGCGGCTCAGAGATTTCACAGCCTGTCTGGGAAATGGCTTCCTGCTCCTAATCTGGGAACATTGCAAATATTAACTCTCCAAAAGAGTTTTCCTTCTTGCACAAACCAACACTTCTGAGGGCTTTTTGCCCTCGTGGGTCTTCTCCAAGGGAAGCTGGACCCAGATGAAAAAGGCAGCTTTAGTGGGGAGCCGCCAACGCTCCGGGCGGGGGAAAGATGGTGGCTGTGACACGGGGAGGCTAAAATCCCCCCCAGAGAGAATAAGTATTTCAAGAAAAGGGCCTTGAAGGGGGAAAAGGACTCCAAAAATGCAGTTGCAAGCGTTTTACCTCAGAAATTTCACAAGGAGGGGAAAAGGGGGATTTGCCGAAAGGGAATCAAGTTGGAAAGAGAAAATGGCAGCCAAGCTTTGGGGGTTCATTGAATGGATGGGAGGAGAAACATCCTACACAGGAAGAATGAAATATGGAATTAAAGTGCCCCTCAAAAATTAGAGGGGAAGCATCTCTTGAGGATCAAAGCCAGTCTCAAACTGAAATAATGAAGGAGCAGAAAAACTCTGAATAATTTATTAAATGTGTATGCTACTGTCAGGGCCAGCCTCGCTTCACAATAAGACACAGACTCACTTAATGGATATTAAGGATTTCTGGTTTATTGGAATGATAGCTGACAGAACGAAAAACGGGAACGGGGTAGGTAGTGTGGGGGTGCCCCTTTTATACCCTCCTGTATTGCCCCGGGCTTCCCCACCCCTCAATGCCCCGATCCCTCTTGATGGGACCCTTGATGGCTGCTTGGGCGTTTTCCCCGGTGTCCTCTTTGTCTCCCTGCAACGGTTGTGTCCTCCGGGGCACCATGTGCTCCTTATCTTCACTCCTCTGACGTCTCTCCTTTCAGTTGTTTATGGGATCATGGGTGTGGGTGTCTTTGGGTGCTTGTGTTAATCCCTGGTTTGATTATCTTCTTCCCCCTTTTCCTTAATGATCATGATCCACGTTGTGAGGCTCTTTGTGCCTTGCAACGAGGTCATGACATGCTGCCCCCCCAAAGATGTTCTATGGTGCTGGTTTCTCCGGGTATGCCTCATGGAACTGTCTTGTTAGTTGTCTAGCCATGACGTGTCGTGCCTGGACCCACTCTGGGTGTGAGAAATGTTTCCATCTCACGAGGTATTGTAGTGTTCCTCTTTGCTTTCTTGAGTCCAGTATTTCTTTTACTTCAAAATGTTGTTGGTTGTCTATCATTATGGGTGGGGGTGGAGGTTCTTCCGTATGCCATTTGGATGTGCTCGTTGGCTTCAGTAGTGCACAATGAAACACTGGGTGGACCCGTCTCAAATTGTAAGGCAGTTCCAGTTTGAAAGTAACTGGGTTGATTACCTGTATGATTTTAAAAGGTCCAATGAATTTCGGTGCCAATTTCTTCGAGGGTTGCGAGGTCTTTATGAACTTAGTGGAGAGGTAGACCCTATCTCCCACTTTGTAGTTCGGTGCCTCCGCCCTGTGGTTGTCCGCATATTTTTTGTACGTTGTTTGTGCGTCTGCTAGGGCCGTTTGGATGATTGGCCAGGTTGTTGCCAGCTGTGCCGCCCAATCGTCTGGTGAGCAGGGCAGGGTTTCAGGTTGCGGCAATTCTGGTATCGGTACAAAGTCCCTTCCATAGACCACCTTAAAAGGGGTGTGGCCAGTGCTCTGGTGTACCGCGTTATTATAGGCCACCTCTGCAAAAGGTAGTAGGTCTACCCAGTTGTCCTGTTGATAATTTATGAATGCCCTCAGGAACTGTTCAAGTGTTGAGTTTAGGATCTCTGTGGATCCGTCCGTGTTTGGATGCCACGCAGTGGACAGTGCTTGCTTGGTTCCGATTAGTTTTAAAAATTCCCGCCAAAACTTTGACGTGAATTGTGTGCCTCTGTCGGTCACCAACCTGTAGGGGGCGCCGTGGATCCTGTATATGTGTGTTAGGAATAAACGTGCCAGCTGTTGTGCGGAGGGGATAGTCGCGCACGGGATGAAGTGTGCTTGTTTCGAGAAATAGTCTTTTACCACCCATATCACAGTTTTTCTTTGGCTGGGTGGGAGGTCCACAATGAAATCCATGGAAATTTCTTCCCATGGCCGGGAGGGGCTGGCTACCGCCTGTAGCAGCCCGTGGGGTTTCCCTCCTTTACGTTTGGTGGTGGCACATATGGGGCAGTTGCCTACGTAGTCTTTTACGTCCTTTCTGAGGTTTGGCCACCAAAATTGCCTCCTCGTTAGGTGGAGGGTTTTTACAAACCCAAAATGCCCTGCAGATTTGTCATCGTGCGCTCTGTGTAAGATTTCCCCCCGCAGTGATTCGGGCACGTACAAGGCTTTCTCTTTCCAGGCGATGTTGTCTTTGAAAGATACATGTTGTTGGTTATTCTGCAACCATGTATCTTGCTGTAGTGCTTGTGTGAGTCTTTGTTGCCAGTTCGGTGAAATTGAGCGTCGGCTCTGATCGCTCCCCGCCGTTCGTGCTGGCGTGCGCTGATTCCTTGTCTGGCTCCGCGTGACAGCTGGGCAGCCGAGCTGTTTCTCGGTCCATACTGTTCCTACGATGTCGGAGGCTTGCGTGTCGTCCTGTGGCCGTCGGGAAAGGGCGTCTGCCAAGAAGTTTTTCTTGCCCGGTATGAATTTCAGCGTGAAATTGAACCGGCTGAAAAACTGAGCCCATCGCACCTGCTTCGGGCTGAGTCATTTTGGTGTGCTGAGTGCCTCCAGGTTCTTGTGGTCCGTCCAGACCTCGAAGGGGCAGGAGGCCCCCTCCAGCAGGTGTCGCCACATTTCCAAGGCTGTCTTCACTGCAAACGCCTCCTTTTCCCATACGTGCCATCTCCGCTCCGTTTCGGAGAATTTGCGGGAAAGGTAGGCGCAGGGCTTTAGGTGGTTGTCGGAGTCCTTTTGGAGCAGGATGGCTCCGATGGAAAAGTCGGAGGCATCTGCCTGCACCACAAAAGGCTTGGTGGGGTCGGGGTGTTGTAACACTGGCTCAGCTGTGAAGAGGGTTTTCAGTCTCTCGAAAGCCGTTTGACAGTCAGCTGTCCAATTCAGTAGCGCCCCCGGGTTCCTCGATTTGCGCGTGTCCCCCAAGCCCTTAGTCTTTAGCAGGTTAGTTAGGGGCAAAATAGTCTCTGCCAGCCTGGGCGTGAACCCCCTGTAGAAATTAGTGAATCCCAGGAGGCTTTGCAGCTGTCTCCTCGTGCGTGGGCGTTCCCACGCCAGGATGGCTTGGACCTTGCTGGGGTCCATTTCTATCCCTTTAGCAGAAATCCTATACCCTAGGTAGTCAATTTGTTTTTTGTGAAACTCGCACTTGGAGAGCTTTACAAACAGCTCTGCCTTGCGAAGTTTCTTGAGCACGTCCTTTACCAAGCGTTCGTGCTCACGTTCTGTTTCTGTGTAGATCAATACATCATCCAGGTAAACCAAAACCCCCTTAAAAAGGTGGTCACGCAGGACCTCATTAATTAACTGCATGAATACCCCCGGTGCTCCTGCCAATCCGAATGGGAGTACTTTATATTGAAACGCCCCCAATGGGCAATTGAAAGCAGTCTTCCACTCATCCCCCTCCCGTATCCGTATGCGGTAGTAGGCTTCCCTTATGTCCAGTTTGGAGAATACCTTACCCTTTACCAGGTGGGACAAAATGTCCTTTATTAAGGGTAAGGGGTATTTATTTGAAATGCTTGCTGCGTTTAATCCGCGGTAGTCTGTACAGAGCCGCAATGACCCGTCCTTTTTCTCGTGAA
The DNA here is from genome assembly GCF_035149785.1 of Candoia aspera. Classification (NCBI taxonomy): domain Eukaryota; kingdom Metazoa; phylum Chordata; class Lepidosauria; order Squamata; family Candoiidae; genus Candoia; species Candoia aspera. Next base: position 1,947,915 of record NC_086154.1, read on the forward strand.
AGAGGACTGGCGCTCCCACTGGAGAGTTTGCTGGCTCGATAAAACCTCTCGCCAGATTTTTGTCTATGAAGTCCCTTAATGCAGCTAGCTCTCGCTGGGTCATAGCATATATTTTTGGTTTGGGTAGGGGTACCCCCGGGACCAGTTCAATGGTGCAGTCCGTCTTTCTGTGGGGGGGGAGTTTGTCCGCCTCTTTCTCACCGAAAACGTCGGCGAAATCCCCGTATTTGGTTGGCAGTCCCTCTGGCAGTGCTGTCTCTCTGTGTTCCGCAGTCGTCGTCGCCCCCCCCATGGCTGCTCGGGGAACCCTGTTCCCTGAAGGTGCTTGGTAACGCCCATCAGCAAACTTAATCTCTCTGGTTCTCCAGTTGATGACTGGGTTTTGCTGCACGAGCCATGGGATCCCCAGTATGAGTCGGGGTTGCCCCACCGGTGCCACGATGAAAGCCAATTTTTCCTCGTGGCTGCTGAGCCGTAGCGCGGTTTCTCCGGTGTATTGGGTGACCAGGCCCCCTCCCGCTGCAGATCCATCGAGCTGCGAGAACACCAGGTGGTGCTGAAGTGGATAGCAGCGGAGGTCGAGTGCGGCTGCCAGGTCAGGGTGCATGAGGCTTTTGGAGCAACCCGAATCAATGAGTGCCCAGACCTTTTCGGTTTTATTTCGATGGGTGAGGGTGACACGGACGTAGAGGGTGGGGCATTCCTCACTCACCCCTTTGTCGAAGCGCCTGTCAGTGTCCTCCACCTGTCCTTCGGCGCCCCTTAGGCCAGGTGGTTGTCGTTTCCCGCCGCCTCATCGGGGTTGCTTTCCTCCTCCTCTGAACTGTAGGGGCCGTGTCTGCGTCGGTACTCCCCCTTTGCTGCTGGTCGCTTTCTTGGCGCTGGGGTTGGTGCTGTTTGTGCCCTCCTTGGGCTCTCTCTGGGCGTCGTTTTGGGGCATGCGGCTGCTTTGTGATCTTCCCTGCCGCACGTGAAACATTGCCCTTTAGCGAAGCGTCTGTCCCGTTCCTCCTTCCAGGGTTGGGGTCTCGCCCTCACCTGCCTTGCGCTGGTGCGTGGGGGTCTCGCTGTCTCCATCTGTTGCGTTTCCCTCCTTGCGTGGAGGAACGTGTCGTGAGCGTTCTCCGCTTCCGCTGCCAGCTGGATCCACCCCGTGAGGGAGCTGGGGTTGTCGCGGCCAAGTGCCCACCGGAGGACGTTTAAGTTGAGTCCGTGTTTGAACTTCTCAATCAGTGTCGATTGAGACCAAGTGTCCACTTTTCCGGCTAGGGCTTGGAACTCCATGGCATACTCAGCCACGGAGCGCGGGCTTTGTCTAAGTGTCTCTAGCGCCCTTTTTGCCTTTTCTTGCTCCAGGGGGTCCCTGAAGTGCCTTTCTAGTGCCTGCAGGAATTCAGTGCTGTCCTGCAGCGCCCGGGCGCCTGATTGGCACAATTGGACGTACCAATCGGCGGCCCGCCCTTTTAATTTTATGGCCAGGGCATTGATTTTTCCCCGCTCAGTTCTGAAGCAGGGACCCCATTCTTCGAGGTAGTACCTCGCGTTAGTCAAAAAAAAGGAAAGTTTCGAGGGGTCCCCATCGAACGTTATGCCAAAGTCTTTGGCGGGTGTCCTGGTCTGGCTCCTGGCCCCCTCTGCATCGTGCCTCGGGCTCTGCGGGAGCTGCTGCGGGTCGGGGTGTCTCCGGTTCTCTTGCGGCATTGGTGCCTCTCTCTGGGTCTCCTCGCAAGGTCGTCGTCCCGTCGCTCGGGGGGGAGGGCGGGGTGTTCTCCCTCGGTCGGGCTCCTGGATCCAGGCTCCGCCGTCGCCGTCGCCGCCCACCGGGTCGTCCCTCCGCCTCTCAGCCTGGCGCATCTCCCGTCGTGGGGTGGGCTCCTGGGGCCGGACGCCGCCACCGCCGAGGTTGTCCCGCCGTCTCACGTCCGGGCGCGCCTCCGCTCGTGGGGTGGCCTCCTGGGGTCGGGTCCCGCCGTGGTCGCCGCCGTCCGCTGGGTCTCCACCCCGTCTCGCCTCCCGGTGCGCCTCCGGTCGTCGGTTGGGCTCCTTGGGTCGGGTTCCGCCGTCACCGCCGCCCTGCTCGCCCTGCCGCCTTTCGTCCGGGGGTGCCTCTGCGCCACCTCCGTCGCAGAGTCCCTGCGCCGCCGTCAGCTGTTGGAGCATCTGCCGCACCGCCTGCATCCCTTCCTCCAACGCGTCGAGCCTCTCCGCCATCCCCGGCTTCCCGCCGAGGTTTTCGCCGCTCCGCTCGCCCTCGCCGTTGGCCGTGGTAGAGGACGGATCGTCCCTCGTTCCCGCCGCGGTGCCAGGCGCGCCCTCGCCTTCGAGCGCCCAAGGTGGCGGTTCGTCTCGCGCTTCCTCCGGGGTTGCCTGCGGGCTTGGAGAGGGTCCCCTCGTCTCGCCCCCGGTGCCTCGCGGGCTCCGGGGCGCCGGGGTGGGTCCCTCCCCCGCTGCTTCCCCCCAGCTGGGTCCCATACTTACCGGGGCGTTGCATCGCCCGGACCTCAGCTGCATCCCGCCCTGCGAGAGCGGGGCTTCATCGCCGGGCGCCAAAGGGTTGCGCCTCCTCGGTTCCTGGTTCTCCATGCCTGGCTGGGTCCCTCACAAACTTGTTGGATAGGTACCAGGTGGAAAAAAATTTTTTTTGGGGTTCCCGTTTTTATGTCAGGGCCAGCCTCGCTTCGCAATAAGATACAGACTCACTTAATGGATATTAAGGATTTCTGGTTTATTGGAATGATAGCTGACAGAACGAAAAACGGGAACGGGGTAGGTAGTGTGGGGGTGCCCCTTTTATACCCTCCTGTATTGCCCCGGGCTTCCCCACCCCTCAATGCCCCGATCCCTCTTGATGGGACCCTTGATGGCTGCTTGGGCGTTTTCCCCGGTGTCCTCTTTGTCTCCCTGCAACGGTTGTGTCCTCCGGGGCACCATGTGCTCCTTATCTTCACTCCTCTGACGTCTCTCCTTTCAGTTGTTTATGGGATCATGGGTGTGGGTGTCTTTGGGTGCTTGTGTTAATCCCTGGTTTGATTATCTTCTTCCCCCTTTTCCTTAATGATCATGATCCACGTTGTGAGGCTCTTTGTGCCTTGCAACGAGGTCATGACAGCTACTCAACTCCCATGACTCTGGTTGGCGTATATAATTTATGATTAATAATGGTAACAATCACTTGTTAATGGAGTGGAAGAAGAGAAACTGCGAGAAGGAACACGTGAGATTTCGCGGACGTTGGAGCCGCCGAGAAGGCAGGAGGGTCAAAGAAAGGAGGAAAAGAGGCGGCGGCGGAAGAGAGTCGTTCAACAGGTCCTTTGCGGGCCATTTTCCTCCATCAGGAAAACCTTATTAGTGCCATTGAGGTTATTTATACTCCACCTCAGGGTGGGTCAGAGGCTGCCTCGCTGGCCTGAGGCGCAGGAGGAGCAGAATTGCCGGACACAAACACAAATCAAATTGTATTTTGGTCGGAGATGGAAAGGAAAGGAAAGGAAAGGAAAGGAAAGGAAAGGAAAGGAAAGGAAAAGGCTTTCGGGGCAAGGAGGAAGCGGCCGCCTGGCGCCGACGGTCGCCCAAGGCCGTTTCTTTTTGGCCATTTCCTGAGGAAAGGTCCTGGGAAGAAACGGAGCGGTGCGAAGAGCGAGGGTGCAGGAAGGGGCGGCAAAGCCGGATGCCCTGGAGGCGCCGCCATCTTCCTCAGCCGCTCGAGGCGCGGACGTGCACGAACACCGCGGGGTCTCCAAGATGGGGAAGGAAGGGCTGGGAGCTGCCTCCCTCCAGAGGGGATGCCGGGAGCGACGCTTCAGGGGGTCCCTGAGTGGGTCCTCTCAGCCTAAGCTGTCATCGTCAGCTGCCATCGAGTCGTTTACGACTCATGGCGTCCCCACGTGTAACAGAAGGAAACGCTGTTCGGTCTCGCGCCAAGTGCCCGGCTGTTCCAGGGTTGGCATCCATTGTTGCGGTGGTTGTATCAGCCCATCACATTGAAGGGCTTCCTCTTTTCCGCTGGAAGGGGAGAAAAGGGGAGGGAAGGGAGCCAAAGTGCTCAGCCAGGGTCAGTCTCCTGAGTCCTGGGGGGAAGGGGAAGAGTCCAGGGTCCCATGCTCCTCGGCTGCCGCTTTCCATGCACGTGCCAGGCAGGGGGGAACGAAGAGCCCCGGACTGCCCTTATTGGCCAGAAGGGAAAAGTCCAGGGTCGCCAGGAAGAAGGAGGGGACTTGGGGGACCTGCACCCCATTTCCTGCAAAAGGTCTCTGCCTGTGGGGAGAGGAGGTTTTGCGCTGCAAAGCTCAGTCAAGTTGTGCAGATTCTGCAGGAAGAGCAGTGCGGCTGGATCTGTGTGGCTGCATTCCCACAACACTGTGGATTTGGGTTCCTTGATCGACCTTCATTCTGAAGACCCCGCATTTCTTCCCCAGAACTACCTCCCTAATGCAGTCCCCGTCTTTTGTTCACAAACAGGTGCCCATTTAGAACAACCTGACTTTTGGCCCGTGTGTGTGTTAGATTACAATTTCAATCTGTCATTCTCTAATTCTGCAAGTGTGGTCTTTAGGTCACAGATAGACAGCCTAGAAGCCTCTTGTGTCTCCTTGTTTGGAGACCAAAAAAAAAAATCTCACAAGCAAAGGCTGAATGGCCTGGGAGACTTGTCCAGGACCTCTTCTTGCCGTTCAGGTACCGTGAATGAAAAGACTGGTGAAGATCTAGGCATTCATTGGCCTCATTTAGAGCTGGATTAGAGAATAGAGAGAAGATGGATGGACAGTGCTCAGCAGGTGCAGAAGCTGGAAAAAGCCCTCTGGCGCCTCATTCTGGGAGCTGTGGGGAGAACTGGGCAAAAGTTGGGCAGAAGTTCCCAGAGGATGAAGCCATCAGTTCGGAAATACTATGCTGGGAGTTCAGGAACGCCCTCTACCAGGGGGTCGAGGGGCCCCGAGAGATTTGCAGCCGCCTTCACCACCTTTGCCATCAATGGCTCCAGCCAGAAAGATGCACCAAGGCTCAGATGGTGGACCTGCTGCTCCCGGAGCGGTTCCTGGCCGTCCTGCCACCGGAGATGAAGCGCTGGATTCGGGACTGTGGAGCAGAGACCACCTCCCAGGCGGTGGCCCTGGCTGAAGGCTTCCTGCTGAGCCAGGCAGAGGAGGAGCAGGAAGATGTGCAGGTGTGAGAATTTAATCTTGGCAGCCCTAAAGAGGAGTTTAATATAATAATACCTCTGAACTAATGAATGTCTGTAACATAGTTTTCTGGGATTGATAATGAGAGGAGATGGTTAACTCAGTGTGGGCCGTGTGGTCCTCCAGGGGTCCATGTCTGGGAGGGCCAGATAAGCAGTGAGATGGGAAGGTCCTTTTTTTCCAGCTAACAGGAACTCTGAGGCTGGTCACAGGGGTAAGTGAGGCTCACATGTGGCCCCTGAACAAAAAAAGGTTGAGAACCCCTGGATTAACGTCCTTGGCAAATGGTTTCCTTGTTCCTTTCGGAGAGGCAGTTCCTCCATCCTCACCAGTGGGCATGGGGCACAGTGCTGTTTACAGCAGAGTAGATGCTCCTTTATTTCTTCCTTTGCTTTTCCTGGCACATCCGGTCCAGAGGCCCTTCCTGGAGCCCATCATCGAGCATCCTGAGGGAAGGAGGAATTCATCAGGTTGGTCACAGAAACTCATTTTCAGAGGGATGTCCCAGGCAGATACCTTACCAGGCAAGGGAAGGTCCTTCCAAATGGTGAGAAGTTTCGTAAAGTAATTCCTGCTATCTGTTCTTCTCTGGGTGATTTTGTTTATAACATGTCTACATATTGCATGCTTTATGCTTTTAAAAATCTACTCACAACACTTTTGTTCCCATATAGAGAATAGGAGGGTACCGTTGCTATTCATAGGACCATCTTTTTCTGGTGGAGCTGAAAGAGCTTCTGAAGCTCAAGTTCAGGGAGGCCAAGAAACAGAGAGACAATGCAGGGAACATTTGGAGGCCTCCTGTTTTAATCTGGAGTTGAATGTATAATACTACTGCTCCTCAGTGTGCACAAACAGCGATTGTTAAAATTGGAGCCACCTTTTCCTTGATTTAGAAGATTTCCCATTGTGCTGGAATGCTCAAAACAGCTTAATTAATCAAATGGAACAATTATCATTTTTAAAGTATTTCAAAGCCTTGAAGAGAAATTAAAGCATATCAGATTTTAAAATCAATTTAAATAGATTTTGCCAGGTAGAAATCTTTCACTTCGATTGGTAGAAATCTTTAAACTGGCATATTATGTTGTAAAAAGAAGAAAACAGTTCTTAATAGGCTATACAAGAATGTAACAGAAGTGCCATATGGAAACATTGCTAAATAATAGTAGTGCCTAAAGAGCTTGTAATCAAAGCACTTGAGAGTTCCAAAGGTAATTTGAATCAGTCAGCCTCTTAGCCTCCCTCCAGCCAATGGCTCAAACCATGAGCACCTTCCCTGGAATCTGAGGAAAAACCAACTGGCTGCATGCCATCTGCATATGGATGGCATGCCACCGAAATCCCTGGATGGGGTTTCCCGGCACTCTCCTTAAGGTGTTAAGTGGGCAGGACTGGTCCTTCAAGCGACACCAAAGGCCATTGGCTAACATAGACACACTTCCTTCTGTTACCATAAGAAAGAATTGGAGCCATTGATAGGTGGTCTGCCAATTGACCCAGAAGGATATTGCAACTGCTTTCGCTGAATGGCACTGTAAGTCCCATAGTACCGGGCAAGTTGATAAGACTTTTTGCAAAAGTTTCATCCATCAAAGGCTGTGGGCTTTGCTGATTGTCTCACATAGAATTCTGAGTCTTGTAGAAAATGCCCATTTTACAATCTTTGCTTTGGAGATTTATGAACATTATCTATCTATCTATCTATCTATCTATCTATCTATCTATCTATCTATCTATCATCTATCTATCTATCACATTTTATCACCGCCCGTCTCCCCCACCTGGGGGGACTCTGGGTGGTTTACAATAAAACATAAAAATAACTTGCAAATCATTCCTAGGCCCCTCTCTTAATGGGTAAACCATTTTTTCTCTTTTAGGGTCTTGTATCTTTTGAGGAGGTGGTTGTGTCTTTCTCTGAGGAGGAGGGGGCTCAGCTGAATATCGATCAAAAGGCTCTGCATAGGGAGGTCATGCTGGAGAATTCCAGGAATGTGGAATCTCTGGGTAAGGGACCCTGCTCTGCCCTCAGATACTTAGAGCATTTCATAGCGTGTTTCGCCCAATGGGAAAGGCCTGGGGCTCGGCTCAGGGAGCCACGTGTAGGAGTTGGTCGCTGGAGAACCCACTGGCAAAAGGGCTTGCTTTTGCCAGCTTGCTTTTGCCAGTTTTGCGCAAAGGGCCTTCTTGGCACAAAGGGGCAGCCTGGACACACCTTATCAGCAGCAGGAGCAAGAAGATGGCAAGGTCAGCTGGGGCGGCGGAGCGCAGGGTGGCAGGGGCAACTGCGGCTGGGACTGGGCTGGGGCGGCTGGGGCTTCCCAGGGCATGGCAACAGCCCCAGAGCCATGCAGTTCTGGGGCTGCTTGCTGCCCCGCAAGGCGGGGTGCAGGGCGGCCAAAAGGGAAGGGATGGGTGGGGAGATAGGCAGGTGGGGGGAGTTGGAAGCAGTCCCTTACCTTACTGAGGCTCGGGGCTGGGAGGGGCCAAGCGCAGAATGGCTTGGATTGGGGTGGGTCCTCGGCTAACAGCCGGTGAAATTCACTTAACGACAGCAAGGGGAATTGCCTGGATTGCCACCACTAAGGGATGTGGTCACATGACATCTCACTTTATGACCGCATCACTTAGTGACAGAAATGCCAGTCCCAATTGTGATCGTAAGTTGAGGACCACCTGTTGTTGGAAATGATGGTTAGCAAATTAAATATAGTTAGCTGTCCATTCCCATTGTCTTTCTGGGCACTCCTAAATAATTTTTTAAACCTTCTTTCTTCTGATTGTTCATCACTTTCATCTTGATTCCTTCTGCGATTTGATTGGAATCCATGGGGAAAATAATTTCTTGTTGGTCTGGAAGTTTGTACGAATTTCATCATAGCCTTCACATTCACTTCCTACAGTTACAACGTAAACTCTTTTTCCTAGCCTTGAAACAATTTCTACTCCGTTTTTTTTCTCGAAGGAATAAATGGGTATAAGAATGAAAATGACAAGCAAGTATTACAGACAATCAAGTGTGAAGAAGGAAAAAGGATAATCGTAGGTCAAATGGAAGCAATAAGGCAAGAAGGAAACACATCAAACTATGGAAGGAAGAAAAGCTCCATTTTTCAATTTGTTGCGGTTCAAGATGTCGATGTTCAACAAGGACACAAAGGAAAAAGAAGAAAATGCTTATGGAAAAATGTGAACATTTTCCAAGATAATATAGATTTAAAGAAACATTACAGAACTCACACTAAAGGGCAACCATTTCAGTGCAGGGAGGATGAAAAAAGTTGCAATCCAACTTTCAAACTTTCTTTACGTGAGAGAGTAAAGATGGGAGAGAAACCATATACATGCGTGGAATGTGGAAAAAGCTTCAGCAAAAGCAGTTCCCTTGTTTCCCATAAAAAGATCCACACAGGGGAGAAGCCATATAAATGCTTGGAGTGTAGAAAGACTTTCCGTGATAACGGATCCCTTACTAATCATAAAAGGATCCACACAGGAGAGAAACCATATAAATGCTTGGAATGTGGAAAGAGCTTCCGCGAAAATGGGACCCTTACTACTCATAGAAGAATCCACTCAGGAGAGAAACCGTATCATTGTGAGGAATGTGGGAAAATATTCTGAAAAAGGAGTTTCCTTGCTTCCCATAAAAGGATCCACACGGGGGAGAAACCATATAAATGTATGGAGTGTGGAAAGAGTTTCAGCAATAGCAGTTCCCTTGCTTTACATAAAAGGATCCACACGGGGGAGAAGCCATATAAATGTGTGGTATGTGGGAAGAACTTCCGTGAAAAGGTCTCTCTTCATATTCATAAAAGGATCCACACAGGGGAGAAACCATATAAATGCTTGGAGTGTGGAAAGACTTTCCGTGATAACGGATCCCTTACTAATCATAAAAGGATCCACACAGGAGAGAAACCATATAAATGCTTGGAGTGTGGAAAGACTTTCCGTGATAACGGATCCCTTACTAATCATAAAAGGATCCACACAGGAGAGAAACCATATAAATGCTTGGAATGTGGAAAAAGCTTCCGTGAAAATGGGACCCTTACTTCCCACAAAAGGATTCACACGGAGAAACCATATGCATGTCCTGAGTGTGGAAAGAGCTTCACGTGGATCGGCCAGCTCACTTCTCATAAAAGTGTTCATACAGGGGAGAGACCCTATCAATGCACAGAGTGCGGGAAGAGCTTCAGCAGTAGCAGTTACTTTACTTCCCATAAAAAGATTCATTCTGGTGAGAATCCCTAAAAATATGAGATGGTTCCATCCAGCAGTATCCTACTTCCTGAAGTAGAAAAGGTACTTTTTCTGAATCCTAAATCCAATTAAAATCTGACCTTTGCTAAAGCTTGACAGGAACTGTTCGAAGATTTGATATGCTGAGGGGAAAAAAACGGTTCATACTTCTTTCTTTTTTTAATGGTGAGTTGATTTTTGAAATTTTTATCATTTTAAGATGCTGACCCTGGGCTATCAATAATGGGAAATCTTTTGGCTTAAGGTTTAAGTTTAAGGTGTTTGCAGTGTCCACCTTTGCTTCAAACATGGGAATTGCAATTTTAGGGATCTCAAATTCTTGGCCATGCCTAGTTATGAACACTGTCTTTAATCTTATGTGTTATTACGGCTTTGCACATGAGTTCCATTCTCCCTCGTTTACTTAATCTTTCAGCTTGGCCTTAGCGCAAGAAGGGATGAATCTAAGTGCAGTTTGCAAATCACTGGGAGGAGCTGCACCTGATGAGTATATCCTTGATGCATTTCTTCAGGACATTTCTTCTATGGGCCCAAATTCCCAAATCACTTCCTGCAATTTGATCTTCCCTTGTTCTGCCTAGGTTTCTTATAATTCTGTTTTTCCTTGCTTCTTACTACATAATATAACTATCGCAGACAAAAAAACCCACTTCTCGGCCCTCATGAAGAGTCAGAAAGGCCCAGCTATTTTCTGAGGCTGTGTAGTACCCAGGCTTCATGAAACTGTATTAGAGGAAATGGAGAATGGATCGAGGTGATGTTGAATTAAAAGTGACAACTAAGCATGCTTATGCCTTAGATTTATAATGTTCCCTTTTCTTTGTCCCAAGTAAGGGGCACAGAGGAAAAGGAGAATTAAAACAAGTCAAGTCTTCTGATATCACAAGCAATCAAGCATGACCAGAGGAAAAAGACATAAGGAATTCAGCTGGAACCAAAATAAAAGACTAATGTGGTACAAAAATCCTCCAGCTCAATATGCTGCAGTCCCGGAGTTCTTCTTGACCGACAGGAATTCAGAAGAAAGGAACAAGGTGGGAACTGCTTCTTGTGTGGGGAAAAATCTCAGAAATAAATGAGACTCAAGTCCATGGTGTGGGACCAAGAATAGAGACTACCAATGTGGGTGAAGAAAGCAGGGAGCATTTTTTCATCAGAGGATTCCCTTACCTCCCATTACACCAGAAGAAACTGTGCCGGGAGGGGAATTCCTTCTCATTAAAGGAGCCACAGTGGCCAGAGAAGCCCCGTAAATGACGGTGGAAATGGCCTTTTTTTCCAGGGTCTGAGTACGAATGTTTCTTTTCTGTGATTTTCATCTTCAGCATTATTATTGTATCAGATCTACAGATGACACAAAATTGGGAGTGATAGCAGTTCCCTAAAAGATAAATCACAGAATTCAAAGTAATTAATTTATTTAAAATGTGGTTTGAAAAAAATAAGCTTCCCAAAATATTTACAAGCTAACACCATTCTTGAATGGGACGCAGTGGCGCTGCGGGTTAAACCACTTGCCGATCGGAAGGTCGGCGGTTGAAATCGCATGATGGGGTGAGCTCCTGTTGCTAGTCTCAGCTCCTGCCAACCTAGCAGTTCGAAAACATGCAAATGTGAGTAGATTAATAGGTACCGCTTCGGCGGGCAGGTAACGGCGTTCCGTGTAGTCAGGCCGGCCACATGACCACGGAGGAAGTGTCTACGGACAAGCGCCGGCTCTTCGGCTTTGAAACAGAGATGAGCACCGCCCCCTAGAGTCAGAAACGACTGGACTTAATGTCAAGGGAAACCTTTACCTTTACCTTTAACACCATTCTTACTTTTTCTTTGTGTTGCTTTTTAACAGAACTTTTCCCCCGTATTCTTTCTTGCTCCAGCTATTGTTAAATACCATTTTCTTCCCTTCATCTCCAAATGGATGTGTGGGGACTTTCCCTACATCTCCTATTCTGCTTAGGGCAACATTTCTACTCTATTTTCCTTTGCAGCCTTTTTGTTCCTTTATAATCTTGAGATATTTAGGCAGCCTTAAGTTCTCGGGAACTTTTCTGACCTGTTTTTTAGCTATTCATATTTCCCAAGGAGCACTTTATTTCTTTATTTAATCCAACACGAAAGATGTCTCTCCTCCATTCCTTTATTAAACAAACTTTATTCATACTCAGAATCTGGCTTCCATCTTTTTTTCCCATAGTTTCTTCTTTGCAAAGGATTCCATTTTTCACTCATTGAGATGGGCCTATCCCAGCATTAATTTCACCACTGCTGTGCAATTTCTTTGACTGGATTTCCTCTTTGAATATTTATCTCTTTCTTAGGGATCATCATTTTCTCAGTCCTAACTTCAAACCTCATGTCACAGTTGCTGTGTTGTACAACTTTCGATCAGTGGCTTCTGTCCAATAAGCCACAAGTTGTGCTGCTATGCCCAAAATCTGATATTATTTTCTCTGTTACCAAACTTCTGCACCCTTTTTAAAATGAGCCTTCTATGTTCCCTCCCTTCCGCCACTTTGTTTTGGATGCGGGGGCTACGCTGCCGTTTCCGAAAGTTTTTAAACACATTTTAAAATTGATATATAACAGTCACAGGATCATACAAGCACACATGCACCTAGGATGTGGTGGTTTGGCTTTTCAAGCTGTGGTCCCTAGGCCTTCCCCTCAAATCCCTCTAGCACCTCCTTCGTAGCAGAGGGGAAGGACCTACAGGGGAGAGCCCAGTGAGTATACTCCCACCAACCACGTGACTGCAGGGAAATAGCTCTCTTTGCAGGGGCTTTCTCCGGAGGAAAGGACGGCAGACCTCCTGCCTTCTTGTCAAGAGTTTAGCAAGGCGGCTGACATGAGAATGGCTAAATTCCCTGTCAAGAACCGCTGATTCAGTAAGAAACTTCAAGTCTTTAATACGTACGGAGAGCTGGTGTGGTGTAGTGCCTAAGGTGCTGGGCCTGTGAGTTCTAGTCCTCCCTTGGCCACAAAAACCAGCTGAGTGACTTTGGGCCAGTCCCCTTCCACCTCGCAAGGGAGTTGTGGGGAAAACAGGCAGGAGCGCTAGGTATGTACGCCGCCTTGAGTTGACCATAAAATAAAGGCGGGATAAAAATCTAATAATAAATAAATGTACATCACTGTCAAGCAACTGTATTGGAGTTGACAGTGAAAAGTAGAAAAGGAAAAATAACGACTTACGTGGGATTTATCTCTATGGCAGCTCCCCACGGAGGAACACACAGACACGCGACAAGCGTAGGAACAATTGTAACAAAAATAACAGTTCAGATCATTTCCATCGGAAAGATCCAAATATATAATTTGGCATCTAGCCTTCAGTCCTCCCTAAATTGCTACATTTTTCCTGGATTGCCAATCCCTGGTTCCCTGGGAACGGAGCTGCTGTGGCTTTGCGATAGAGGAGGTCCTCCCACTCTTCCTGTGAATGCAAAGGATAAAAGCAAAATGAAGTAGCCCACTCCTCTCCTAAAGCTCGCCCAAAAGAGGGAGCGGTTTCTGGCTCGGATTGTTTGCTAAGAATGAGATCTTTCAAGGCTTGGATGGTATCTGCCCGCTGTCTAGATGGATAGTTTAACTCTTTTGTGTTCGAACCGCTTGGGACGGGATTTCCCCCCGTTCACCAGTAAGGGGAAATCAATTTTTGAGCAGCAAATTTACCTTGACCGCATGGAATAATATTGTTCAAGTCTTTTCATTACGTCAGGAAAGAGCCAGTTCAGAGAGAATTAACAGTGTCTTCAGTCCAGGCTTTTAAATCGGAGTAGCAATAGCTTTCCATAGAAGCGTAGTAGAGTTTTAGCTGTACTCCAGGCTCATTAAGCTGAAAGTTCTCCGTAAATTGATACATTCCAGATTTAATAATAATATTCTAAACCAAAATGGGACAACCATAGAACAAGGCCAAATCGTGTGTGTCAATATCCCTGTGAATAGATTTCCAGCATGAAGATGTTGACATACAGATTTTTCTAAAGGTCCACTGAAATGTTGAATAAGCATGGAAAAGACCATTTGTGGAATTAGTCTGCGGAGTTAGTCTTCCGTTCTCCAATTGTACCAGTAGGTTAGGAATTTCAGATTTTGGAAATGCATCAGGTCCAGATCATAAGATGCTTTAATCCTTCATGTAAATCAGGAGATGTTAGGAAAGACTGATTAACAATAAACTGGTCTAGAGCACTGATACATTGTCCTGTTCATCTTCTCAGAAAAAAAAAAAAACAATCCACCCTGCAATTTCTAAATTAGAATTTTTCCTGAAATATAAATGTTTTGTGTGAGGAGTGCATTTTACAATTAAATTTGGGCAGAAGGAGAAGCCATGTGCCTGCCAGAATACCGTGTGTGTGTGCGCACGCGTGCCTTCACTGCATTTCAAGAACAGAAGTCAAAAGAAATGGAAGTCAAACTATAAAGCCAGGCAATACTGCCTCCTCCTGACCAGGGAAGGTTTTCCGTTGGGGGACATAGTAGAAGCTGAAACGGAAGAGGCTGGAAAGATGTGGTTGGAGTGATACCTGCAGATTTTTAAAAAAGGCGTGTTGGAAAACCCTTATGAGCCTCCCAATAACACTTACTTGTGGGCACAGAAAGGTCTTTGCAAGAGACGCTACTTTTGTCGTGGCTCAGAGGCCACTGGGAAGCGCAGGGAACGGTCGGGATGCTGCCTTCCCAGCTGGCTATCCCAGTAGAGGTGTCTCCATCCCACCGGAGTCCTTAGGAGTGATGCTTCAGGCGCTCCTCAAGGAACTTTTGGGCTTCTCACGGTCCTCAAAGAGTGCAGCTTTCTAGGAAACCCCCTTTGGGACTCCTGCCTTTGCACGAAGAGGGCAAGCTTTGGGGGCAGAGGGGCTCCTTTGGAGACACTTCTCCTTGGTTGGCATCTCATGCCCAGACCCTGCTTTTCCCCACAGTGCTCTTTCCTCCCGTTCCCCTCATCCGGGCCCATGGAAAAGGCACTTTTCCATCCCTTACAAAGTTGCCCGTATGTCTCTCAGAAGCCGCTCGGGAGCTCCATCTGCAGGTGTGTTTGAATTGGCTGCCTCAATGCGGCAGCAGAGGACTGAGCCCGTGCTCCCCAATTGCTCCCTGGGATGGATGGATGGATGGATGCGTGGATTATTTATGTATTTGTTTGTTTGTTTGTTTGTTTGTTTATTTCCTGCCTTTATTATTTTTAGAAATCACTCAAGGCGGCAAACATACCTCATACTCCTTCCTCCTCCTCTTTTCCCCACAACAACTACCCAGTGAGGTGAGTTGGGCTGAGAGGGGGGGACTGGCCCAAGGTCGCCCAGCCGGCTTTCGTGCCGAAGGCGGGACCGGAACTCACAACCTCCTGAAATTCTGGTCTCTCTGGGACTCTGCTGTTGCTCACTGTAGCCCTTGAGCTTCAAGACCACCAAGAAGCAGGCAACGCAGGACGGGATCTGCCTACCTGGCCCAGATGTCCAGGGGAAGAAAAGGATCTGAACGTGTGAGCAAGGAAATCAAGACTGTGCTGGCTGTGAGAGTTGCCAGCTCAGTGCTAACTGGAGCTTTTGATTAACGCTTTGAGGAATCTAGTGAGAGCTATCCGCCTGGCTGCAGACGAGGACGGGCACATGAG
The DNA here is from genome assembly GCF_035149785.1 of Candoia aspera. Taxonomy (NCBI): domain Eukaryota; kingdom Metazoa; phylum Chordata; class Lepidosauria; order Squamata; family Candoiidae; genus Candoia; species Candoia aspera. Next base: position 1,962,993 of record NC_086154.1, read on the forward strand.
CCGTTGTGCTGGCCAAAGCCAAAGTCGGAAAGCAGAGCAACGAGGCCCCAAAGCCGCGGGCTGCATTCCAGTCTCCTCTGATAACAAGCCTGGAGTGGGGCAGGGGACCTGTCCGCATACATTAGGTGGATTCTGCTTGCGTGATATCTGGCTGAAAGAGCCACAAATATTTTACTGTCCTGGGTATGCCACAAATACGTAGAGGAGAAAAACGAACTGGCTCGTACGTGTTGTGTTTTGTCTGACCGGTCCCAAGAACCTACAACGGCGGACTTGTGCAACTTTTGCTAGGCTGGAGATTGTACTTGTGGGACGCCAAGGCCACGCAACGGAAAATCACTGCGGCCAGGACAAAATCTAAATTTGATCTCGTTGCATCACCGTTAAATCCAATTAAATTTTAGTTAAATTCATTAAAGTTATATGAGTACTCCCCAGTCATCCGTTACATGACCAGCTCTGCTCAGGTTTGGAAAGATGATAAACTCCAGTCCTTTCTCCCCAAAACACTGTTTTTCCTGTTCTGTTCGTTTGTTTATCAATCAATCAGATTTGTCACCGCCCTCTCCTCCGACCGGAGGGACTCTGGGCCATTTACAATGCAGAATAAATACACAATAAAATTCTAATAAAATCCCATTAAAACTAAAACCAAAACAATTTCTTAACTACCCCAGCTCATAAACTCCCGATGGCTATGATCTCTTCAACCATCACGTAGGAGGGGCACTTCAAGGCACCAGCCAACCCCAAGTATGATTATTCTCCTCCCTGCCCCAAGCCCGGTGGCAGAGCCAGGTCTTCAACTTCCTCCGGAAGGCTAAAAGCGATGGGGCTAATCTCACCTCCGGGGGCAAGATGTTCCGAAGGGCGGGTGCTACTGCCGAGAAGGCCCGCCTCCTGGACCCCGCCAGATGGAATTCTCTTATCCACGGGGTCCGCAGCATGCCCTCTCTGCGTGAGCGGGTGGGACAGGCTGATGGAACGGGGAAGAGGTGGTCCCTCAGGTAACCCGGTCCCATGCCATGCAGGGCCTTAAAGGTGATAACCAACACCGTGAATTGGACCCGGAAGCAAAGTGGTATCCAATGCAGCTCGCGTAGCAAAGGTGTTATGAGCGCCCTTCTAGGGGCTCCAAAAATGGCCCACACGGCCGCGTTCTGGACCAGCTGAAGCTTCCGGATACTCTTCAAGGGTAGCCCCGTGTAGAGTGCATTGCAGTAGTCTATATGGGAGAAAGAACTTTTTATTGGAAAGAAAGACATTTACCCTGGTACTCATATGTCCCATTTGTGTCTCTTCTGCACAACCACAGTACCCCTTTAACACAATACATTTTGCAAGGCCAAGTCCTGTAATATTCTGCCCACACTGTATTCTGTTAATATCGTCATTAGCCTGTTGGTGCACATGGATGCACACACAAAAGGGTTTGTAAGCGATACATGGTGGTGGTGTTTATTCATTCAGTCGCTTCCGACTCTTCGTGACTTCATGGACCAGCCCACGCCAGAGCTTTGTCAGTCGTCACCACCCCCAGCTCCCCCAGGGACGAGTCCGTCACCTCCAGAATATCATCTGTCCACCTTGCCCTTGGTCGGCCCCTCTTCCTCTTGCCCCCCACTGTTCCTGAGGGAGGGAGCAAAGGGCGGGGGGGGGGTGTCCACCTGCACCAGGCCAGCCTCATCTCTGGGCATGACAGGCAGGAGATGGGGGAGCGTCCCTCTCCCTCCCCTGTTCCCCTGCAAGTGGGATCCGGAGCGAATGCGGCCTCCTCCAGATCCATGGCCCTTGATGGATCTCCTCTCCTGCGAAAGCCAGCCAGGTCTTGTGGCAAGGAATTCCACAGGCTCATGAGGATGGGCTTTCCAGAAGACTTCAAGCCCTCCTTGGATGGAGGGAGGAAAAAGAGGGCTCAGTGCCCCCCCCACGCATTAATGACCCACCCACTTATTTGAGGGGGCAGCTTAGGGACTGTGCCCCCCTGAGCCGAGGATGGAATGAGGAAAGGAGGGCAGAGATGCCAAGCAGGGGGACTCGCAAGTGGGGGTCTCTGCAGAGGGCAGTCTGGACAGCCAAGCTGTCATGAGTGGCTTGAGTAAGCGAGCCCAGCTGCATGAAAAAGAAGTCAAAATTCTCCCAGACATGAGGAAAAAGGTTTCAGTGCCTTCAGACAAGGAGGGACAGGACCCCCAGCATCCAGGAAAGGAACCCCTTTGCCCAGCTGGGGCACAGACTGTATCCCTCACAGAAGCTCTAATTCGCTTGATCCTCATGAGGACTAGGAGGCTATTCTCTTCTGTTCCTTCTTTAGAAAGTAGCCTTTGGGATGTGCTCTGTCTCCCTTCAGCTACCTCCCATTCCCTTGGCACAGCTAACCCATTTGTGTGTGTGTGTGTGTGTGTGTGTGTTGTTGTTGTTGTTGTTGTTGTTGTTGTTGTTTCCACAGGGTGGATATGAGGAATCTCAGCCTGTTCCTGCCGCCTGGTGCTGCGGAAGTGAAACTCCAGCCCTCCTGCAGTGCCCTGTAGTTTGAAGCCTTTCCAATTGCCGAAATAAGCCCTTAATGAGGCCGAGGGCAGACAAGCAAGACCAGTTGGCTCTTTCACACACCCAAACCAGGTTAATAGACTACAAGGGCCGAGTTCACACGACACCCGACGCGCAAGGAGAGCAGCCGCCTTCCGGCCAAGGAAACAGCCCCAGTCCCAGGATACCCAGCAGCTCAAATGTCTGGCCCGTTTTAGCTGCACAAAGCCGGTCCCGGGACCCCCGTGGCCCCAGATCCCAAGGCCATTTGCTTCCCGTTTGGCCTGGAGAAGCGCCCGGATCGGTCTCCCCAGCTTTTCCAGGCAGGCCCCCCTCTGGCATTGCAGGCGGGGGGAAGAGTCTGGACCCCATTGCTGAGTCTGCCCCCCCCCCAGGCCTGACAGGGGCTGAGGATGCGCCTCCCCCCCCGTCCCCCCTTGCACCGCCTCCAGGCTCAGACCCAGGGGCTGCTCCCACGTGCTCCCTCCTTTCAAACCTCCCACTTCCAGTCTCCCCACGGAGGGACCCCCGACTCAGCTGGAACCGAGGAGAAGCCCCGGACCTCTGGCCCTGCAGGGTCTTGTCCCGGGAAGGACCAGGCCCCCTTCGGAGTCCGGCAGCCCCAGCCTGGGGTTCCCCGGGGCCTTGAGAAGGCTTCAGAGGGCATCTAGTCCACCCCCTCCAGGCGCACAGAGAAAGAGAGAGCCTGGCTGAGAGTTGTGGGGAGGGCAAAGGAAGGGGGGTCCCATCTGGGGCTGGCAGGGACCCCCCCGGAGCTGCAGCCCCCCAAGACCGAAAGGATCCCCCTCGCCCTTTCTCCGCTTCCTTCTCTGCCCCGAACTATCTCCTCCACCGGCCGAATCAGGAGAGACTCTGCCCGGAGACCGATGACGCTGAAGAAGGGAGATTTCCCATTGGTGCTTCCGCTTGTTCTGGGCACTCCCAATTCAAAGTCTCAGAAAAAACGCTCCCTCCCCCATCCGGAGCCTCCGATTCCGCCTCGGGGGCTGGGAGCATCTCCGTCCCCCTCCCCTCTCTATTTGGGATACCCATGTGGGGCAGCCCCATGGGCTCTGCCGGGGTCCCCCTGCTGCTGCTGCTGCTGCTGCTGCTGCTGCTGCTGGTGGGGGCGCTGTGCCGGATCCCCGGAAGCGAAGGGGGGAAGGAGCCCCCCGGTAAGGAGGGGGCTGGGCGGGTCCCCCTGATGCTGGAGGGGGAGGGGAGGAATGGGGTGGGACCCCCAGGAGGGACTTTGGGGGAGGGGCCGAGGGCAAGAGAGGGGGGAGCCTGCAGGAGCCTCGATCTCCGCGGGGTCTCTGCCCCCCCTCCCCACAGCCCCCCAGGAGGACGGAGAGGGACCCCCTTTCGAGACACAGCCGGGGCCCCTCCCTCACCCCCCCCATGGCTGGACCTTCCGGGGCCTCAAGAGTTTGTTGCGTTAAAAGAGGAAGGAGAAGGAAAGCGAAAGGGAAAGCGGGGAACTGTATTGAAGGAAAAGTATTTGTCCTTCAACAGAAACGCGTTTTTCTTTATAAATCTCCCTTTAGAGGCTCTCCCCCAGGGAGCCCCACCAGGAAAGGGGGGGGGCTGAGAAAGGCCCTCCCCCTCCCCCTCCGAGTGGGCCCTCCAGAGGCCATCCATCGGCCTCCCTAGCAGGTCTCCGCCCTCCCCCTCCCCCTCCCCGCGTGGGTCCCTCCTCCAGTCGCGGCCGGGAGCGATGGGCTTGGGACTCCCTCCTGACGGCCTTCCTCCTCCTCCTCCTCCGCAGCCCATTTCTTGTACCAGTCAAAGGCCGAGTGCCGCTTCCTGAACGGGACGCAGCGGGTGCGGTTCCTGCACAGTTACTTCTACGACCGGCAGGAGATTGACCGCTTCGACAGCGACCTCGGGAAGTACGTGGCCGTGACCGCGTTGGGGCAGCCCGATGCCGACTATTGGAACAGCAATAAGGACCTCCTGCAGTACAAGAGGGCCGAAGTGGATCGTTACTGCCGGCACAACTACGGGGTGTACAACCAGGAGGGGATTCATGTGATTGGCCGGAGAGGTGAGTCCGGGAGGGAGGGAGGGGCTTCGGGGGGGATGCAGAAGGGACCCCCCCTTCCTTAATCCATTAAATGCATTGAGATTCTCCCTCATGGAGTTTTCCCGCCTAATCGGGCGAGTTTTAGAGAGCAGCTGCGGAAATTTTGGTTCTTTGTGGGTTGCAGTTTTTTGGGGCTCCGTTTGGGCTACGAAGGGGCATGTTGGGCTATCGAAATTTTGGGCCTCTGGCAGCCCTGCTTTGCTCCTCCTTTATTCTGCGCTCCCAGATCTACGGAATATTCCTCTCCTTCCCGGGATCCAGACTCTCTCCCTGCCCGGAATCAGGGATTCCTTTGATCCCCTCCGGAAAAGGTCCCAAAGATGACTTTTTTGTGGGGGGGGAGAACCCAGCAACGTCTCCCTCCTCCCAAATAGATCCTTAGCGATCGATCGATCGATCGATCGAAGGGCCTCCCAGTCCCCCTTTCCGGCCAGGAAATGTTTGGCCTTTTAGGATAAAAATCCATTTCCAAAGGTCTGAAAAGGGGGATTGGCAAGGCCATTTCTTTCGCCTGTCCTTCTGCCCTTTCTCTGGACATTTTCCTTCTTTTCCTTCTCTATTCTTTCTTCAGACTTACTTGGAGTCCGGCAGCTTCTAAATCCAACAAACAAAGAAACAAACAAATAGAGGAAATGATCTAGAAATCATGCTTCTGATTCCGTGTTTAACCAAGACGCAGACCTCAGTCCTACGGAAGGGTTTAGGGACTTTTCCCCCTGCCTTGAGAAAAAGCTGATTCAAAGCTGAGAAACGTTGTTAGGCCAATCGAAGCCACTATGTCAGCTGAGAGCAGGGCCCACTCCCCCTTGGCACTGAAGGGGTTGCCTAGTCTGGCCATGGAGCGTCTGCAAGAAACCAGCAAGGCTCGGAGAGCACCAAGGACCCCTCCCTTGCTTGGCCAATTTTGGGGGCCCGGGAGAAAAGCCCCCCTTGGAAGCACCTTTTTCGTGACAGACCCAGCTTCCCCTTCAGCCGAATCACTTCCGTCTCATAGCTGGAAAGTTCCTGATTTGGGGGCAGAGTTTAAAGAAACCCATTAAAATCTTGATTCTCTCTCCCAGATTTCTTGCACATGGCCTAAATTAATTTTTGTATTTTGCATTTTTATTTTTATTTATTTATTATTTACATTTTTATTTTTTTATAATATAAATGATATTATAAAATAATATTTTATTTATATTTTATTTTATTTATACTTTACTTTTGGTCTCCCCCCCCCAAATTCCCCCAAAGGACCCCCAGCAAGATCCCCGAGAAGCTCTTCTGTCCATCTGGCTCCGAAAGGGGAATTCGGAACTTGTTAGTCTTCTGAGGGGGGATGAATCTTCCTTGAGAGGACTTGGGCAATTGAGAGAAGTGAACGGCTACCCCTGATGGTTGCTCCTTTGCCCTTTCCTTAAAAAAAGTCTTCCTGTTGATGCTGCCTAAAATTATAGCCACATCACACTTTGCCCCTTTTTCCCCTTAAATTTCATTCTGTTATTTTCCGCTTATTTCTGTGTTTTCTCCAGATCAAGTGGGATTTTGTTCATTTTCCAGAATCTTCTGTCACTGGCTTTTTAGTCCTCTGAAAACCTTCATTGTTTAAGGCAATCATGTCCAACCCAAGGCCCACAGGCAGCTGCAGCCCTCAACAGCTAGTAATGCGGCCCAAAAAAGTCGTAAACTCTTAACATTACCTTGCAATTTTTTTCCTGCCTTGATTGCGTGGTGCTCGAGGGCGGACTGCGTAGGCAGAAACAACGGAACGCTGTGCAGGGGAGGGGGCGGAGCAGTGCTGATGCCACCGTTGCCCGCTGCACACGTCAGCTTGTGGCGACATGGCATGATATATAATATTTCAACCTACCTAGACGTGTTCTGTGACGACGATTACACTTTGCTTATTACACTTTGCTTTGTTTATTTGCCTGCCTAGCAATTTACGATCAATGTGTTATTTCCTAAAAAATGTATTTATTCCTAAATAAATGTATTCCAGCATGGCTTCAACATCGTTTCAACAAAAAACAGAACCCAAAAAAGAAAGGAAAAAAAGAAAAATCGCAGATGAAGGAAGAGTATTCAGTAAAAAATGGACAGTTGAGTACTTTTTTGTCGAGGCAAATACTAAGGCACTGTGCTTAATTTATAGGGAAATGTGTCAGTTTTCAAAGACTACCATTTGAAATGGCATTATACGGAAAAACGTGCTGCCAAATTCAAAGCATATCAAGGAACTTGTCGTAATGACAAATTAGCAGAACTGAAAAAAAGTCTATCGTCTCAACAATTTTCTTTCAAAGAAGTCACAACTCATAAGGACTCTATTGTAAAAGCTAGTTATTTGGTAGCAAATCTGACTGCAAGAAATCAAATCCATTTACCGATGGTGAGTTTCTTAAGCAATGTATGGAAAGCGTGGCAGATATAATTTGTCCTGATTAAAAAAAGCAATTTTTCTAAAATCATTTTATCTCGCCAGACTATAGCCAGGCGAATTGAAGCAACAGGAAAATCTGTCGAGAGAGGTTTGAAGGGTAAAGCTGCTACTTTCAAACTTCATGCTTTGGATGACTGGGGAAGGCAAGGGCAAACCACCCCGCTATAGTCTGCCAAGAAAACGTCGCGGAAGTGGCCTCCCCCCGAGGGTCAGACGTGACTCGGTGCTTGCCGAGGGGACCTTTCCCACATGCTCTGGTGATGGATGGAAGTACCGATGCTCCAGATATGGCTCAACTTGCCACTTTTATTAGAGGCGTTGATAACGAATATCATGTCACTGAAGAAACGGCTTCTTTGGTGCCGTTAAAAGACACAGCTAAACCGCTTGATTTGTACAAAGCAGTAAAAACGATATCAAAGCGATTTTCTTTAACCACTGTCAACGTACCTGGTATATCTACTGATGGCGCCCTGGTGACGGTGGGTGAAAGTGGGGGACCTACAAAATTGATAGAAGAGGATGCAAGTGCCACCGGGCAAGTCACGTTTGATGAAGTATCACTGCCTTCTACATCAAAAAAATTTATGTGTGAAAGCTTTAAAGGTGGATAATTTTTGGTTTGGGGATGTTGATTTGGTATCCAGAGAATTCATGGATGGTTTTCACCCACTGCCTTATTGCCCCTTGTGGCTCTGTGGTGGTGAATGCCACATCCCGTGCGGGGCTTATTTTATTGCCCGCTGACAGAAGGAATGGGGAGTCAAAGGCCTTTTCTGCGTGTAGAAAACTTAATGCTGCTTTCCTTCCTTCTGGCTGAGATGCTCTCTTAGGTCAATTGCAACCTGCAATCGTTCTGGATGTTTCTTTCGGAATCTAACCTGTTTGGTCGATGTGTCTTTTGTGTGCCACACGAAATGCTTTTCTTCCCCGGTCAGCGGCATCGGCTCAATCTCTTGGGCTGGTTAATTGTCGCTCCCAATGGTTCCTCCTCACTTCCTTTGCACTCTTGAGCCCGGCTGGACCTGGTGCTTTTCCGAGTCTGCTTTTTTTTATTGCCACTTTTGTTTCTTGGATAGTTGTAGGTTTGCTTAGTATATGTCCACGTTGGGCATTAGAATCCTTTAATAACCAACCTTCCAAGATATTTCTTCAGGGCAGCTTCATCGATGTCAGCCATGGAATATAATTCTTTTACAAAAGCTGCCAATTCTTCCTTGATTTCTGATCGTTGGTGTAACAATTGATGATCTTGTCTGTGTTTCTTTCTTTTATCGAAGCTGAAAGGCTGGGAAGTTTCCTGGTTTATTCGCATGTTCAAAGTTCTTTTGTTTGCCAATTATTTTCTCTTGGAATTCTTCCATTTCCAGTAAGTTAGCTTCTTGCCATTCTTTCATCGGGTGTCTTTTGGGGTTACGTCTGCGCTCGTATTTTGGCATCTAATTGTTCCTCCCTTTTAGTGTTTTCTCCTCTTTGTTTTGCTGTGAGTGTAACAAACGCCCCCCCCCCCATATACCCTTTCCTTGTTTCCCAAAAGGTGGTGTCAGAGATTCCTGTTTACTTTGGAAAAGAAATGCAATTCCTCCTGGTATTTCTGTAGGATGCAGCCATGAGGTTGCAACGCCATCATTCGTCCCCCCTCTGAAAGGAGGTTTTGCTCCAGAGCACCACGCAAATAATATCGGATTATGCTCCGGGAATGTCCTTGGAGGGTTTTGCCCCTCATGAATAGGGGGCGTTAAAGTCTCGGAGGCCGAACAGGCGTCTCTTCCGGAGTCGGACTGATGCCTGGCCGGGAAGAAGGTCCGGCCTCTCTCGGTTGGGGTTTGCAGTCTCCAAACGTCCATCGGGGCCAGTCCACGTTTCCTGCCTTGAGTCAATTTATCTAAATTCAGACCTGAGAGTCCACTGGTGTCTCCAAAGACAATATTTCACCCTCTTCCAATTATAATTTTTGAAAAAATCTTCTAGAATTAATCTTTGCTTTTATTTAGTAGAGGCCAAGTTTATTATTTTGTCTCCATTCCGTAATTTAAAAATTAAAATCCTTCTTGCTTTTGGCCCTGCTGATTCTCCCACATCCGTCCTTCTGCTTCCCCCCCAGCCAAGCCCACCGTCACCATCTCCCCCACCAAGGCGGACCCCGCATCCCCCAACACCATCCTCCTCTGCACCGCGACGGGCTTTTACCCCCTGGAGATCGACATCCGGTGGCTGAAGAACGGGCGGCCGGAGAAGGAGGGCGTCGCCTTCGGGGAGGAGCTGCAGAACGGAGACTGGACCTACCAGCGCCAGGTGATGCTGGAGACCCGGCCCGAGCGGGGGGACGTCTACGCTTGCCAGGTGGGGCACGCCAGCCTGGAGGCCCCCGTCACCGTCCAGTGGGGTAAGCCCCCCCTGCCCTGCCCTGCCCTCCCTGCCCTCCCGGTCTCGGGACGCCATCCTGCCCGAGAACATGGCACCGCTGGGGCTGGCAAGACCCTCTCTGAGTCCAGAGCCAGAACGGACCCCCTGGAGGAAGCTGGCCCTGACCCTCCTGCTCACGCCGGGCTCCTTCTCCCTCTCCCTCCCCAGAGCCACGTTCCTCCCACTCTGCCAGGAGCAAACTCTGGACGGGGGCCGTGGGGGCCGTGCTGGGGGTGGCCTTCCTGGCTGTGGGGCTCTCCCTCTACCTGAAGAGCAAGAAAGGTGAGTCTTTGGGGCTGGATAAGGAGAGATGGGGAGGGGATCATGTAGGGGAGGCATCTGATCAAGATGGCATAGAAGGTCTTCCTGGACCCCCCAGTCCCAAGGCTGGTGGCCCCACTGAGCCACCACAGATCCTCCGATGGCACCAAACAGCCATAGAAAGAGGGAAATCCTTGGGGGGATCCCTTGAGGGCATGATCCTGAGTAAATCATTGCCCAGATTGATCAGAAATTTCTTTAGAAAGCTTTATTCTTGGACAGGCTGTAAGAGTATATAATGCAACATATTATGGGCTGTCAATTGAGAGTGGGACCCCTAAGTGCTCCAGACCTTTTTCAGTATTGGTTGTCTCTCTCTCTCTTTCTTTTCAGCAACCTCCATCCAACAACCTGCAGGTGAGCACTTTGCATTCCCCTCCAGGAACTAACGGGTTTAATTCTGTCTTCTCCCCAAAAATACCTCTTAAGTAACTGCAGGAGCCTTGAATGATGCTCAAATCCTCCATGCTGGGAATTGGGCTCCTTTAGCTTCTGCAGCAAAACTTTCCAAGATTATCTGGATCCCCCAAATCTTTTTCTGAGACCTTTGGTCACTTTTTCTTCCAGGGGATCCCAAAATGTGATGCAATTAAAACCAAAAACACACAACACTAAAACATTGCCCAAGATGTTTCCCCCTTTTGGGGAAATTTCAAAAGGGAAGGAAAGGACGGGGACCATTCAGGTCACTGGGGGAAGGGGAAAGAGCGCCCCAAATTTGTGGACTGCCCTCCCTTCCCGCCCCCCTTTGCCATTTCACATAAGTTCTGGTAAGTTGCACCAGGCTCCGTCCTTCCCTGCCACCCCCATAGTAGCACCACCTTCTTGGTTAACACGGTATTGAATATCTGGTGGGGGGGGGAGGCCTCCTCTCTTGATTCACTCCCAAATTAAGCCAATTAGGGAAAAATTCCAGGTCTGCAGCATCACGCTGGAGCCTCCCTTTGCAGCCCCTCGGCTGACCTCGGACCCCCTTCGAGTCCCAGGAGATGAGAGGGGGAGAAATCCCTGGTCCTTCGCAGCCTTTTCCTCCCTGCAAGGGGCGGATTCTCCCTCCATCCGGTCCCTGCCCATCAACCACCCCCTGCAGGGTGGGCCTTCCTTGTGGGAGCTGAATGGGAAGGGGAGGGGAAGCCCACCCCATGTTTTTTCTGCAGACTCTCCAAAAAGATCTTCCCTATATTTAATTGAAGGTTTTACCATATATTCTAATTTTCTCCCATATCACTTTTTTTTACAGCACTCATGAGTTAATCCTGCTATCGCTTCCTGCTGTCAGATGCAAAAGGATTTTTTTTCAGGAGCTGATTAATTTCTGCCTCTTTTGCAACCCTTGAAGGGTGGAAGTTCGAGGCGGTGGGTTGGGGAGAGGAGGAGAATCGCAGCCTGGACCTTCCCCTGCCGAGACCCACCAGCTTCCTTCCACGCTTCTCTTTCTTTTGCGGGAGGGGAAGTGAGAGGGGAGTAGAGGCCATCTAGTCTGTCCCCGGGAACTCTTGGCCTGCCTTTCTCTCCAGACCCCCCAACCTCTCCTGCTCAGCACAGACCCCAATTCAGGGCAATGGCTGCAACCATCCACCCCACAGCCCCTTAACCCAAAATCCATCTGGCGCTTATTCCAGCCCACTGGATCCGGAGAGATCCCAGATGCTCTGCATACTGAGATCCCCCCTTTCTGATAAGTGATCTTGCGGATCAACCGCTGTCTGCCCAGCAGAGCCCAACCTCTTTTCCCGTCCTTGGATCCCCCCTCGTTTCTCAGCTTTGAATCCACAGGAATTCATGTTGCAGTTCTCCTCTGAGTTAATTTCCTTTGCTTTTATTTGCTATAAATCAATAAACTTTAGACTGCAGGAAAACCCTGGAATGATGTGAGTTGATGCTGTCTGAATGGTGTCATCTCAGCTCCACCTTCTCTCCAGGTCAGAAGCCATTTGATTAAAGCCAGTTTGGTCTATTGGTTAAGGTGCTGGGCTAGAAACCAGGAGTCTGTGAGTTCTAATCTCACCTTAGGCACAAAAGCCGGCTGGGTGACCTTGGGCCAGTCCCTCTCTCTCAGCCCAGCCCACCTCACAAGGTTGCTGTTGGGGGGGAAATAGGAGGAGGAAGGAGTATTTGGTATGCTCGCCGCCTTGAGTTATTTATAAAAATAATAAAGGTGGTATAAAAATTTTTAAAAATTCCCTCCATCCCTGTATTTCCGACCTTATGTTTGCTCCCCTCCAAGAGGGATGTGGAGGGTCTGCAATCCCCCCCCCCACAGATCAGAGGCTTCTCCCAAACCCAGCGGGGAGGAGTTGGAGGGTTGCAGGCTCAGGGGCCCCGTGCAGAAGGTCCCCTTCCTCGGATGGACCACTTGATGGAGGGGAGGTGAAGAGGGGTCCAGGGGCCACTTTCTCAGTAGGGGGTCAGGAGGGGAACCCCTGAAGGATTTGGGTTGGGACTGGACTTTGGAACTGGTTTGGGTGGGATCTGGACCAAGGAAGGGGTCAGCAGGGAGGGGGACCAACCTGAGGATGATCCTGAACTGTTCAGGGAGCTAAAACAGGAAAGGGATTGTGAAGCGCCGCAAAGATGGCAGGAGATGCCGTGTCCTTCTGGGGATGTCCGTGCAGCGTCTTTTAAATGCGTTTGGGTGTGGTCTGTCCTTGCGTACCAGGAGGTGTGGACGATGGCTGTGTGTCCATGCCTTGTTTCCTAAGTCTCCAGGTTTGCAGAAAATCCTTCAGGGTCCCCTCAGGGTGGTCTATTTTATTGTACTTTGTTTCTCCCAAGGACTGTGATGACTGATATTTGGGGGGCTCAGTGGGGAGGCGGAGAGGCCTCCTCGTCTCAGGTCCTTCCCGCGAGCCGCGGGGAATCCGACTGTCCTGGCCGCCCCAGGACAGGACAGTCGGATCAACCCTGCCAATCAACCCAGCAGCAAACAAGAGCCCAATCAAGGAACTCCCAAGGAGAGAGCACCAACACAAGCTGGACAGTAAGTCAACAAAGAGCAAGGCCCACTCCCTCTTTGCGCTGAGATGTTGCCTAGCCTGGCAATGAAACACCTGCAAGAAAACTACAAGGCTCAGGGAGCACCAAGGACGCCAGTGTTCAGCCCTGAGCTACCAATTTTCGCTTTGAGAAATACAAAACTCTTTATGATCAGAGCATTCGAGAATGGCAGGGCTGGATGGGACTTCAAAGGTCCTCTGGTCCAGTGCAGGCATCCCTGACCGATGCTCATCCAACCCCTGTTTCAGCGCTTTCAGGAAGGGGGGTCCACCTCCCCCAAGACCGCAGATGCGTGTTAAGGCCACGCGCAGATGCAGCCAAAGGAAATGGTACTTTATTTTACCTTCTGGAACCGGGAGGAGTGTGGTACAGGCCTCGCTGTCTTTACCTTGCTGCCCCCTTCTCCCTACGGGGTACTGATCCAGGGAAGCCTTAAGTCATTAGGGAGAATACAAGCAAAGGGAATCGTAGAAACACTGACCGAGGAACCTCCTGGAAAGATTTAGTGGTCAAGAGACAGCAGTCAGGAACAAGGCTAGATCACTTTATTTTATTTATTTATTTGTCATGTTTAGCCACCGCCCATCTCTCCCAGAAGAGGGACTCTGGGCGGTTGACAATAAAAGACTTTAAACAATGGACGCTTGTGAGTAGGTAGAGATCACCGTTAGCGGAGCTCCATCTGAGAAACCAAACTCATCGCTGGTGGGGGAAAGTTCCAGTAATGCCGAGGAGCCCTGGAATACCCATGGAAAGGCAGGGAAGGACATTCCAAAGGAAAGGAGGAAGAAGGAAGGAAATATGGAAGTAGATTTGTCCTTTGCTAAAGCCGAAGGTGGCTTCAGAAGGTGGTCGTAGATGCCTCTCTCCAGGTAGCACACCGGCTGCGTCCCGTTCAGGAAGTGGCACTCGGACTTCTCCTGGTGCAAGAAATGGGCTGCGAGGAGGAGGAGGAGGAGGAAGGCCGTCGGGAGGGAGTCCGGGGCGCATCGCTCCCAGCCGCGACTGGAGGAGGGACCCACTCGGGAAGGGGGAGGGGCGGAGACCTCTCTTGCCCTCGGCCCCTTCCCCAAAGTCCCTCCTGGGGGTCCCAGCCTCTTTCCTCCCCCCCGCCCCCCAGCATCAGGAGGACCCTCCCAGCCCCCTCCCCCCGCCCAGCCCCCTCCTTACCGGGGGGCTCCTTCCCCCCTTCGCTTCCGGGGACCCGGCACAGCGCCCCCACCAGCAGCAGCAGCAGCAGGGGGACCCCGGCAGAGCCCATGAGGCTGCCCCACATGGGTATCCCAAATAGAGAGGGGAGGGGGACGGAGATGCTCCCAGCCCCCGAGGCGGAATCGGAGGCTCCGGATGGGGGAGGGAGAGGTTTTTCTGAGACTTTGAAGTTGGGAGTGCCCAGAAAGGCAGAAGCACCAATGGGAATTCTCGCTTCTGCAGCGTCATCGGTCTCCGGGCAGAGTCTCTCCTGATTCGCCCGGTGGAGGAGATAGTTCGGAGCAGAGAAGGAAGCGGAGAAAGGGGGAGGGGGATCCTTTCGGTCTTGGGGGGCTGCAGCTCCGGGGGGGTCCCTGCCGGCCCCAGATGGGACCCCCCTTCCTTTGCCCTCCCCACAACTCTCAGCCAGGCTCTCTCTTTTTCTGTGCGCCTGGAGGGGGTGGACTAGATGCCCTCTGAAGCCTTCTCAAGGCCCCAGAGAACCTCAGGCTGGGACTGCGGGACTCCGAAGGGGGCCTGGTCCTTCCCTGGACAAGACCCAGCAAGGCCAGAGGTCAGGGGCTTCTCCTCGGTTCCAGCTCAGTCGGGAGTCCCTCCGTGGGGAGGCTGGAATTGGGGGCTTAAAGGGAGGGAGCACCCGGGAATAGACCCTGAGTCTGAGCCTGAAGGCGGTGCAGGGGGTGATGGTGGGGGGAGGCGCATCCTCAGCCCCAGTCAGGCCTGGGGGGGGGGGGGCAGAGGCAGCCCTGGGGTCCAGACACTTCCCCCTCCCACCCCCCCAATGCCAGATGGGGGCCTGGCTTGGAAAGCTGGGGAGACCGATCTGGGCACTTCTCCAGGCCAAACAGGAAGCAAATGGCCTTGGGATCTGGGGGCCGTGGGGGTCCCGGGACCGGCTTTGTGCAGCTAAAACGGGCCTGACATTTGAGCTGCTCAGTATCCTGGGACTGGGGCCATTTCCTTGGCCGGAAGGCGACTGCTCTGCTTGCATATCAGGTGTTGCATGAACTCGGCCCTTGCAGTCTATTAACCTGGTTTGGGTGTGTGAAAGAGCCAGCTGTTCTTGCTTGTCTGCCTTTGGCCTCATTAAGGGGTTATCTGGGCAATTAAAAAGGCTTCAAACTACAGGGCGCTGCAGGAGGGCTGGAGTTTCACTTCCGCAGCACCAGGCAGCAGGAACAGGCTGAGATTCCTCACATCCACCCCGTGGAAAACAACAACAACAACACACACACACACACACACATGGGTTGGCTGTGTGAAGGGAATTGGTCCGTTGCAGCCTGGGGGCTTCTTCCGGAGCCTTCCGACCCTTCGGGGAGGGTCTGCGTGGGGCGGATCGAGAGGAGGAGGAGACGCTCTTTTCCCCTCCCCCAAAGGCTTCCCTGGGCAGTTGGGGGGCCACCAGGAGAGCAGAGGGCTGGGCTGGGTGGGCCAGGGTGGGACCCCGCAGGGAAGGGTGTGGCGGGCAGAAGGAACAACCTCGAGGAATGGGAGGAAGAGCCACCACCAAGACAGAGGTCAGATAAAAGAAATCCGAGTCCGGGCCAGAAAGGTAACCTGAGAAAGTGTGGGTTCTAAGCCTGACAATTCCAGGGAGCTTCCACCATTAAGCCTGAGTGGGGTTGTGTTGCCGCAGGTAGAGTGAGTTCCTTTGCGATTTGGGGGTCCCCTTGGAGTTAGGGTGCCTTAGTCATTTCTCGACTGGACTACTGCAATGCGCTCTATGTGGGGCTGCCTTGAAGAGCACCCAGAAGCTGCAGCCGGTCCAGAGTGCAGCATCTCAGGACTGGGGGTGTGCCTCGAGGCACCCATGCAATGCCTGTCCTGTGAAAGCTGCACCGGGTGCCGCTTCTGGCCACAATTCAAGCCGCTAGTGTTCACCCTTGGAGCTGTGGGTGGGTCGGGGCCTGGGTGTCCGTGGGACCGCCATTTCCCAGCAACGCTTGCCCCCCAATGAGGTCTAGTGGGGGGCTTGCTAGGGTCCCCGCAATTAGAGACGGGCTCCTTTGGGGGCCATGCAAGTGCCCCCTTTCAGTCATTGCCCCCTCTCTGGGGGTAGACTCCCCCCATGTCAGCCCGGCCCCTTCTCCTTTTTTTGGGAAGCGATAAAACGTGTCTGTTCCACCAGGTCAGGGAGGCTGGATTGCCGTAACTGCCTCTGGGTCACGCGATCGGGTTTCCCTCAAGTATTCCGACGGTTTTCCTTGCCAGTCCCAGCTCCACAGGAAGATTTCCAGTTGCTATTGGTGAACTTACCCTGTGGCTTTAATCCCAGTTAGGCATTTGGGATTAGACACCACTCAAAGCTGGCAGATGTGAGCCTCCTCTCCGCCCTGTGCGTAAGTCAAGAAACATCCCTGGCGACAGTGTGCGGCCTTCTGCCAGTTTTCCATGCACACTTTCCTGGAGCTGGGGCAACGGAAGAGAAGACTGCCACCCCCTCTGCAGAGAAACCAACTCCCTTGGAGTCTTCCCCAAAGTACAGCATCAGTTCCTGTGGGGAGGGACACAAGGATATTCCGTCCCTAGGGAGGGGGCTGCCTTTGGGGTCTTCTGAACTGGAGACCGGTTGACTGCCCTTTCATGATGCTGCCCGACCAGAAGTAGGGAGGGCAGCTTTTGATCTGAGAATAGATGCCCACTTTTTGCTTTGCAGTTGGGTGGGAAAGTTGCGATGCAGGAACTCTTCCCCAGCCCTCGGAGGTCTTGAATTGAGAACTTCCAAAGGAAGAATAGGATGAAGTCACTACCAGTTGTTTTGTGTTATTTAATCTTAATCTTTGTTTCTTAAGAAGGAAAAGCAATAATCTAAGTCTCATGAACTCAATGGGGAATAGTCTAGCAAAGAAACAAACTCTAACAGGTACGAAAGAAGAAGTCTAACAAAGATTTTGACAGAGGATACAGAGAGGAGGTAAAGAATCTTGGAGAAGCCAATTAATTCTATTAGAATTAACTGATTAGCTAATTGAGTTGATCCTTGGTGCACACTCAGCTATTGCGTTGATGGTCTAGTAAAATATACTTCTCCCTCTCCCTCTCTCAAGGGGGCAGCCGACGAGGAGGAAGAGCTTTACTTCTTGGAAGTTGCTGATGCTGCCTCTAAGGAGCTGGCGGGAAATGCCAGCCACCTGCCCTGAAAAGCGCCAGCGGGCAGGTGGAGGAGGATGGGCACAAAGATGCTATGGTGAGTGCTGATTGCCCCACTTTAACGGTGGAAGTGAAATTGCGCTCCCGCACTAAGTCTATGGAAGTCTGGGCTGTAGTTGACTCTGGGTGTTCCAGGTGTCTCATCCTCCCTGATCTGGTTGCTGCTTTGGACTTGCCTAGCTTTCCCCTCCAGCAGCCTTTGATCTTTACCCAATTGGATGGGTCACTGGTGGGGGGGGGGCTGCAACCCATTTCACTGGAACTGTCGCAATGCAAATGGGCAGCCACCGAGAGACTTTAAAATTTATAGTGGCTCCTGTTGGCAATCCCTTGGTAATTCTGGGGATTCCCTGGTTGACCTGTTGAAACCCATATATAAATTGGGAACACAGGACTGTGACTTTTAAAGATGGGTTTTACCAAGCTCCTGTGTCATGATCCCGTTGCAAGGCACAAAGAGCCTCACAACGTGGTTCATGATCATCAGAAAAGAGAGAAAGGAGATGATTAAATCAACCTTCAAACTAATCACTCAAAGCACCCACACCCGTGGACTCATATGCAGCTGAATAGAAGGACTTCAGATAAGCAGCGATAACCTGCACCTGGTGCCCTGGAGGACACACCTGAACCAAGAGGATAAAGACAGCAACCGGGAAAACACCCACACAGCCATCAAGGAACCCATCAAGGGGAATGGGGACAATGGAGGGTGGAGGAGCACGGGACCCTGCAAGAGGGGTATAAAAAGGACACCTCACCACCGCATCCCTGTTCCCATTTTTCTCTCTGTCAGTACCATTTCAATAAACTGGAAATCCTTAATCCCTATTAAGTGAGTCTGTGTCTTATTCGGAACGAGGCTGACCCTGACATCCTGCAGTGGAGAGAGCTTCACGAGCAGGGGTTGGAAGGGCAGTGATCACCATGCCACACCCTACCTTGGCACTTAGAAGACTTGCCCGATCGATACCAAGACTTTGCGCACATCTTTGGGGAAGTGGAAGCCGATCAGCTGCCCCCCCATCAGAAAACTGACTGTGCAATAGAGTTGGTGCCCAACGTGCTACTGCCCAAGCCAAAAATTTATCCAATGACTCAGAAGGAGCTTGAAGCATTACGGGACTTTATTGACAAAAATCTGTCAAGGGGGTTTATCGAAACTGCAAATTCCCCAGTGGGGGCCCCTGTCCTATTTCGGGAAAAGAAAGATGGCACGCTTCATCTCTGTACAGACTATCGGGGGTTAAATTCCATCTCAATTTGCAATAAGTACCCTCTGCCCCTCATAAAGGACATGTTGGCCCATTTATCAAAGGGTAAAATCTTCTCCAAGCTAGATCTTCACGAAGCCTACTTTTGCATTCGCATAAAAGAGGGAGATGAGTGGAAAACTGCTTTTAATTGCCCACTAGGCTCATTTTAATACAAAGTCCTCCCTTTTGGGTTGGCAGGGGCACCCGGAGTCTTCATGCAATTGATTAATGATGTACTATATGATCATTTGTTTAAAGGAGTTCTGGTTTACTTAGATGATGTCCTCATTTACACTGAAACCGAGGAGGAACACGAACGCCTCCTCAAACAGGTGTTAAGCAAGCTTTGACATGCCAAACTGTATGCCAAGCTTTCCAAATGTGAGTTTCACAAAACACAACTCAACTATCTGGGTTATAGGGTATCTGATAAAGGCATTGAAATGGACCCTGCAAAAATTCAGGCAATTTTAAGCTGGGAACGTCCCTGAACCCGGAGGCAGCTGCAAAGTTTCCTTGGGTTCAGTAATTACTACCGCCAATTTATCCAGGGGTTCGCTGAGATTGCTTTGCCCCTCACTGATTTACTCCGTACCAAGGGCTTGGGGGAGACACGCAAAGTAAAAAACCCTGGGGCAATGCTGAATTGGACGCCTGAATGCCAGGCAGCATTTGAGGAGTTAAAAACCCTCTTCACTGCTGAGCCTATTCTACAACACCCCGATCCTGAACGCCCCTTTGTGGTCCAAGTTGATGCTTCTGACTTTTCAGTTGGGGCTATATTGTTGCAGAAAGATTCTGAAAATCACTTAAAACCCTGCGCTTATTTGTCCAGAAAAATTTCTGAAACCAAATGCCGATGGCATGTTTCGGAGAAGGAGGCTTTTGCTGTAAAAGCCGCTCTAGAGACTTGGCGTCACCTCCTGGAAGGTGCCAAATGCCCTTTTGAGGTTTGGACCAATCACAGGAATTTGGAGGCCCTGCACACATCTCAGTCCTAATCTGCTGGGCTCACTTTTACAGTCGCTTTGACTTCCAGTTAAAATTTATCCCAGGAAAGAAAAACTTTCTGGCCGATGCGTTGTCACGTTTGCCTCAGGGCATGGACCAGGTGGAAGATGTGGTTGGGACTGTCCTCACTGAACCACAACTGGGCTTGGTTGTTGTCACTCGGAGCCAGACCTGTGCGCAGGCAGCCCCGCCCCCAGCCCAGTCTGGGAAGCGGAAAGTGCAAGTTCCTTGTCAATTGCAGAAGGACTCTCTCCAGGCACTGAAATCTCACACTTGGTTGCTAGCTAATAGAGACAAAGTTGCTTTTGAAAACGGTCTGGCATGGGTGGAACACCGCCTTTATGTGCCTGAAACTTTAAGGGCTGATGTTTTGCAACGTTCCCATGATGACAAACTTGCTGGACACTTTGGGTTCGTTAAGACTTTGCATTTGGTTTGCTGTCAATTTTGGTGGCCCACCTTAAGACGTGATGTCAAAGTCTATGTGGCTTCCTGTCCTGTTTGTGCAATGTCAAAGCGAAAGGGTGGGAAACCGCAGGGTGTCATGCGCTGCCTACCTCTGAATAACATTCAGACGCTGGTTTGCAAAGCAGGTTCTGGTTTATTTCAGGTTAGGTACAACGTTGGTAGAAAAAAGCTGAGAGTGACAGGAGCGCGCCGGTGCGGGGTTTAAATACCCCGCGCCGGTCAGCGCCCCCTCGCTCACGGTCACGTCACCCCCCTTTGTCCCATGCGTTGCCCTGCCATTGGTTGAGGGTTTCCAGGATCGCCCATCCTCAGGTTTCCATTCTTCTGCTGATTGCTTTCAGCTGGGCGATCCCCGTTGTATTGTCGCTGATGGCTTGGGTGGCTCCGTGATTAGTTTAGCTATTGTCTGTTAGCCGTTAGTCGTTGTGGGTTGATGGCTACTTAACTTGTGCCCCTTCACTTATTTCCTTGTCATTGTCATGAGTGCCATTGCGCTGATGACTTTAGCTCAACGGCACTCATGACATACTGCCCCCTTTCCGAATAGTGTTCTCCCTCGGGTTTCTGGGTTTTCCCCGTGGAGCTGTCAAAGCGCCACATTTTTTTTTTTTTTTTTTTTTTTCAAAGTTCCCGCCGGAGTAGTTGTCGCCCCTCCCTTTGCTCCTCCCTCTACCACGTGCCTTCCCAGGGTGTGTCCATGGTGCGCATGCTCGGGTTCTGACCTGGCGTGCGCATGCTCCAACCACACCCTGTTTGTTTGGCTCAGTTCGGCGAGGCGAGAGGCGTGGCTGGTCGGGTGCTGCTCAGCTCCAGGTAGGGCCCTTCTTTTCTTATTTAGAGTGCGTCGCCTTTGTTGTGTCTCCTGGGCGTTGCCCCCAGGTTGCCCTGTTGACTTGCTTGCCACTCCCCCGCGGCCGGGGGGGCGGGGGGAGGGTGCTGGCGATCGTTTGTCACCACCCCGTGGGCCCGGGGCGGGGGGAGTGAGTCCCGGGGGGGGGAAGGTCCACCCAAGTCGCGGGCTTGGGGGGGGCCCTTTCCCTTGGGGCACGGGAGGCGGGGGGGGGCCTGCGGGGGGGGGGTTGGATTTGCTGACCTTGGTTGCGGTTTGTCGGGGTATGCCCGGTGAAATGCTCTGGTCAGGTCAGGCGCGTTAACGTTGTGCGCCGCCACCCATTCCGGGTGGGGGAAGTGTTTCCACCTGACCAGATAGTGTAGAGTTCCTCGTTGCTTGCGGGAGTCGAGGATGTCCCTGATCTCGAAGTGGTGTTGCCCGTCGATCATTAGCGGTGCGGGCTGTGTCGTGCTTGGGTGCCATCGGGAGGTGGTTGCCGGTTTTAGGAGGCTGGTATGGAACACCGGGTGGAGTCTCCGGAGGTTGTGTGGCAGGTCCAGGCGTATTGCTACCGGGTTCACTATTTGCGTGACTCGGAACGGCCCGATGTACTTAGGCCCCAGTTTTTTCGAGGGTTGGGTTGACTTTAGGAACTTGGTGGAGAGATAGGCCATATCTCCCGCCTGGAACGGCGGTTGTTGGCGCCGGTGCTTGTCGGCCTGCTCTTTGTAAGCAGCCTGTGCCTCCTTTAGCGCCGCCGTGATTACTGGCCATGCTTCCGCGATCTTCCGTCCCCAGTCGCTGGCGTCCACCTGGGGTTCCGGGGGTTGAGGTAGCTCCGGTATGGGGACAAAGTCGCGCCCCGAGACTACTTCGAACGGGGTTTTCCCCGTGCTCGTGTGGACGGCGTTGTTGTATGCGACTTCGGCGAACGGGAGCAGTTCAGCCCAGTCGTCTTGGTGGTAGTTCGTATATGATCGTATAAATTGCTCTAAGGTGGCATTAAGAACCTCAGTGGCTCCGTCCGTCTGCGGATGCCAAGCCGTAGATAGGGCCTGTTGGGTCCCCGTCAGCTTCAGGAAGGCCCGCCAGAATTTGGAGGTGAACTGTGTGCCCCTGTCGGTCACCACACGTGCGGGACATCCGTGTAGCCTGTACACGTGGATGAGGAAGAGTTTGGCTAGTTGTTGTGAGGATGGGACCGACGTGCAGGGGATGAAGTGGGCCTGCTTTGAGAAGTAGTCCTTCACCACCCAAATGGCCGTTTTCTTCTGGCTGGGTGGGAGGTCCACTATAAAATCCATAGAGATTTCCTCCCATGGGCGGGAGGGTTCTGCCACTCGTTGCAATAGCCCCGCGGGTTTGCCTGGTGCCCGTTTGGCCCTAGCGCACGTTGGGCAGGACGCCACGTAGGTTTTTACGTCTCGCCTGAGCGCGGGCCACCAGAATTGGCGCCGTGTTAGGTGTAGGGTCTTGAGGAACCCAAAGTGTCCCGCTTGCTTGGCGTCGTGTGACCTATGCAAGATCGCCTGGCGTTGCGAGTCCGGGACGTAGATTCTGCCTTCCCCCCATGCCAGGTCTTGCGCCATCGTTACCTTGTCGGGGTTTGCCAGGAACCAGGGGTCGGTTTTGAGGGCGGCGGCGAGGTCCGTGCGCATTCCCCCTGGTAGTTGCGGTTGGCTTCTTTCCGTCGCCGGTTGTCCCGCCGTCGGCTGCGCCGTAGCGTCGAGTTGCCTCCGTGCGCCGCTTCGGGTGGTCACGGCCATTCCCAGTTGCGAGGCGGATAGGACCGTCCCAATGGTGTCTGGGGCGGGCTCTTCGTCTTGGGGCAGCCGGGAGAGGGCGTCGGCCAGGAAGTTCTTCTTGCCCGGCATGAACTTCAGCTGGAAATCAAAGCGGCTGAAGAATTGGGCCCATCGGACCTGTTTTGGGCTAAGGCGTCTAGGCGTTCGTAGGGCCTCGAGGTTCCGGTGGTCCGTCCAGACCTCGAATGGTTGGGTGGCTCCCTCGAGTAGGTGACGCCATGTCTCTAGTGCCGATTTCACCGCGAAGGCTTCTTTCTCCCAGACGTGCCATCGCCTCTCTGTCTCGGAGAACTTCCTTGACAGGTAGGCGCATGGTTTCAGGAGCCCCGTGGAGTCTTTTTGTAGCAGGATGGCTCCCAGGGAGAAGTCTGAGGCGTCGGCTTGGACCACGAACGGCCGTTCTGGGTCCGGGTGTGCGAGGATTGGCTCCGTCGTGAACAGCGCTTTCAGCTTGTCGAATGCGGTCTGGCACGCGGGAGTCCAATTCAGCACTGTGCCTGGGTTCTTGGCGCGTCGGGTGTCCCCCACCCCTTTGGTTTTGAGGAGGTCCGTTAAGGGGAGGGCTATCTCAGCGAACCCCCGGGCGAAGGACCTGTAGAAATTCGCGAATCCCAGGAAGCTCTGTAGTTGCCGTCTGTTGCGGGGCCGCTCCCAGTTTAGCACCGCTTCGACTTTTGCGGGGTCCATTTCGATGCCGTCCCCGGAGATTCGATACCCCAAATAGTCTAGGCGCTCTTTGTGAAACTCGCACTTTGTAGGCTTTGCGTAGAGCTGCGCCCTTCTGAGCTTGTCGAGGGCTTGCCTGACTAAGGTTACGTGTTCCTCGTGTGTTTTTGTGTAAATGAGGACGTCGTCGATGTAGACCAGGACCCCTTTAAACAGATGTTCATGCAGTACCTCATTGATGAGCTGCATGAACACCCCAGGGGCCCCCGCGAGTCCGAAGGGCAGTACCTTGTACTGGAAGGCGCCTAGGGGGCAGTTAAACGCCGTCTTCCATTCGTCCCCCTCCCTGATTCGGATGCGATAGTACGCTTCGCGAAGGTCCAATTTGGAAAAGACTTTGCCCGTGGAGAGGTGGGCGAGCATGTCCTTTACCAGGGGTAAGGGGTATTTGTTGGACAGGGAAGCCGCGTTTAGGCCCCGGTAGTCGGTGCAGAGCCGTAGGGTCCCGCCTTTCTTCTCCCGGAATAAGACGGGGGCTCCGACCGGTGAGCATGCTGGCTCTATGAATCCCCTGTCTAGGTTTTTATCGATGAACTCCCGGAGGGTTGCCATCTCCTTCGGGGTCATCGAATAGATCTTTGGTCTAGGTAGGGGGACGTCGGGCAGTAGGTCGATCCGGCAATCCGTCTTGCGGTGGGGGGGTAGTTGGTCTGCCTCTGCCTCTCCGAAGACCTCGGAGAAGTCGGCGTATTGTTCTGGTAGGTCTGCTGTGGTAGCGGCGTTGTCTTGTGTGGTCGCCTCCGCTCGTCCTACCGTGGGGTTGCTTTTGCCAGCTGGTGCTGGTGCTCGATACTCGCCGTCGCCGAATGTGAAGGTGCGGGTCGCCCAGTTGATCCGCGGGTTGTTTTTCGCGAGCCATGGCATCCCCAGGACTGCAATGGGCCGTCCGATGGGCGTGACTACGAACGATGTGCGCTCGGTGTGAGTGCCCATTTGCAGGGTGACCGGCTCGGTTTGTAGCGTGGCTGGTTTCCCTCCCGCTGTAGAGCCGTCCAGCTGGTGGAATGCCAGCGGCGTGGGGAGGGGGAAGCAGCGGAGGTCGAGTTTGGCAACTAGGTCGGGGTGGATGAGGTTTTTTGAGCACCCCGAGTCCACTAGTGCCGCGGCCGTGGTGGCTCCGTTGCCGGCAGAGAGTTGGATTGCTGCCAATATTACGGAGCTTTTGTCGTTTCGTTGAGGTGGTCCGCGTTGCTGTCCCACCGCCTGCCTTGCCACGCGTCTCAGAGCAGGCGGGGAGCATTTCCCGCCGGCTGGTCGGGGTCGGTATTGTCCTCTTCCCCCCAGGACGCGTCCCAGCCCTCTTCCGGTGTCGCTGTGGCCACGGTCATTCGGCGGTGAGGGGGCGGCCCCGGGTTGGGTGGTTTGGGGCTAATTTTCGGGGCGGGCTTGGGCGCGCTGGTCGGCGGTCGGTTGGCGAAGCAATCCGCCGTCTTGTGCCCTAATTTGCCACACCTCCCGCAGGGCTCCCGGTTGAACCTCTTTTTTGGGTATATGGGGCCGGCCATCCCCCCGTGTGGTGCGGGTACCTTTTTCCCGACCTAGTTTGTGTCTTCCGTGGTTGTCATAAGGAAGGTGCGGTGCGCGTGTTCGGCTCTCCCCGCGAGGTGGATCCACCCGTGTAACGTTTCTGGGTCGTCGCGGTAGAGGGCCCATTGGAGAACGTCGCGGTTGAGCCCCCTTTTGAAGATTTCCAGCAGGGTGGTCTCAGACCAGTCGCAGACCTTTCCCGCGAGGGCTTTGAACTCCAGGGCGTAGTCAGGGACCGTGCGTGTGCCCTGTTTAAGTCTCTGGAGTGCGCTTTTCGCCCGTACTTTAGCTAGGGGGTCTTCGAAGTAGTTTTTCATCTCTTTGATGAAAGCAGGGAAGGTGGCGAGGGCGGGGGAGCTGGACTCGTACAGTTGGACGTACCAGTCCGCCGCCCTGTCTTGGAGTTTGATCGCCACGGCGGCGATCTTGTCGGCCTCGGAGTCATAGGAGTGTCCGTGCCTCCCCATGAACTCCCTAGCGTTGGTGATGAAAAACGAGAGTTTTGAGGGGGTCCCATCGAAGAAGATGGGGAAGTCCTTTGGGGCCCGGGCGTTTTGTGCGGCCCCGCCTCTCGCTTCCTGGGGTGTGGTGTCGGCCGCCTGTGCCGTCTGCTGGCTCTCCGCTGGCCCGTGTGGGTTCGGTGCTTCGCTCGGGGTGTGGGCTTGTGCGGGGACGTCGTTGGGTGGCGTGGGGGGCATAAGCGCCTGGAGCATGGTCCGGAGTTCCGTCAGCTGAGCCCGCATGGCCGCGAGTTCAGCTCGTGCCTCCTCGTCCACAGCCCGCGCCGCCGCTGGGGCCGGTTCCGTTGGCGCGTCCTCGGGGGTGGGTTGCCGGTGGGGTTCATCGTCCCTCCGCCGCGGGTCCGCTTCCTCCTCCGTCTGATGGGTGTCTCCGTCGTCCTCCTCCGTGTTGAGCACCGTGGGGCTGTCGCTCCACGCCCGTTGCTGGGGTGCGATGTGGGGCGCGGGGTCCTCCGCTGGTTTCGGAAGTCGTGCTGCTCCCTCCCGCGGTCGGGTTGCCTCCGTCGCCATCTCCCCTTGGGGTTGGAGCTGAGGCTCGGGTCGGGTGGGGTGGGCGTCCATGGCTCCGGGAGTCCGCGGTGCCTCTGGCCTCGGTCGGTCCTCCTCTGTCTCTTGCCGCGCGGCTCGCCCTCCTTGCCCGCGCCGTTCCGGCCTCATCTTGCTGGTCTTCTCGCCGTCTACTCCTCCCTCGGCTCGTTGTCGTCCGGTGGGGCTCGGCGAGGCTGAGTTTATGACTCTCAGCTTTATGTCATGCGCTGCCTACCTCTGAATAACATTCAGACGCTGGTTTGCAAAGCAGGTTCTGGTTTATTTCAGGTTAGGTACAACGTTGGTAGAAAAAAGCTGAGAGTGACAGGAGCGCGCCGGTGCGGGGTTTAAATACCCCGCGCCGGTCAGCGCCCCCTCGCTCACGGTCACGTCACCCCCCTTTGTCCCATGCGTTGCCCTGCCATTGGTTGAGGGTTTCCAGGATCGCCCATCCTCAGGTTTCCATTCTTCTGCTGATTGCTTTCAGCTGGGCGATCCCCGTTGTATTGTCGCTGATGGCTTGGGTGGCTCCGTGATTAGTTTAGCTATTGTCTGTTAGCCGTTAGTCGTTGTGGGTTGATGGCTACTTAACTTGTGCCCCTTCACTTATTTCCTTGTCATTGTCATGAGTGCCATTGCGCTGATGACTTTAGCTCAACGGCACTCATGACACAGGGGCTCCTGCAGCCTGTGGCAAGCCCGTCCCGTCCATGGGATGAGATTTCTATGGATTTTATTGTGGATCTTCCTCCTAGTCAGAAAAAGACTGTCATTTGGGTTGTAAAAGATTTTTTTTCCAAACAAGCCCACTTCATTCCCTGTGCATCCATCCCGTCTGCCCAGCAGTTGGCGCGCCTATTTCTAGTCCACATCTACTGTCTCCACGGTAGCCCCTCCCGTTTGGTGACCGACCACAGTACACAATTTACTTCCCAATTTTGGAAATCATGTTTAAAGTTGATTGGCACCAAACAGGCACTGTCCACGTCTTCGCATCCCCAAACTGACGGATCCATGGAGATTTTAAACTCCACCCTTGAACAATTCCTTACAGCATACATTAACTACCATCAGGACAATTGGGTGGACTTGCTGCCTTTTGCTGAAGTAGCTTACAACAATGCTGTCCATCAGAGTACTGGACAAACCCCTTTTCATGTTATTTCTGGTCATGACTTTGTACCCATCCCTGAACTGCCACAACCCCCTGGCCAGGCTTGCTCTACCTCTGACTGGGCTGTTAAACTTGCTGATTCCTGGCCAGTGATTCAACAAGCTTTGGCTGATGCCCAGGCTGCTTACAAGGTACAAGCCGATAAGCATCGTTCTTTGCAGCACAATTTCAAAGTTGGGGATCAAGTCTATCTGTCTACCAAATTCATCAGATCCACACAGCCATCTAAGAAACTTGCTCCCATGTTTATTGGTCCTTTCCCTATTGTTGCTCTTATCAATCCAGTTACTGTTTGGCTAGATCTACCTCACAATTTGAAATGTTTGCACCTTGTTTTCCATTGCAGCTTGCTGAAGCCTGTCCACCACTCTTCCCGCTGGCATCCTCAGCCCCCTCCTCCTCCCCCTATCATGATCGATGGCCAGCAGCACTTTGGAGTCAAAGAGGTCGTTGATTCCCGCAAGCTTCGTGGCACCCTCCAGTATCTGATTCGCTGGAAGCACTTCCCCCACCCCGAATGGTTGCCTGCTCGCCACGTTAACGCTCCTGATCTAGTTTGCCGTTTCCACTCCACCTACCCTTTGAAGCCTGCTGCTTGATTTTTTTTGGGGGGGGCAGCATGTCATGTTCACTGTTTCAGTGTGCATTGTACATCGTAACATTTCACATACCATGGTGCTGACACGCGTTTCTGTTTGGAAGGGAGCTGCTGTGAAACCTTGTACCAAGCTCTTTATCTATCCATGTTCATTAGAATGGAATGTGTTTGGGTTATCTTCTCTGTTCAAGGTCTTTTTCCTGCAGACCATCAGAAGCTGTTAGGAACACCTGGGAATGTGAACTTGAGAAGATTCTATGGGGGGAGGGATTTCATTTGCACCTAGGGTTTTTAGTTTGATTTTGGTGTGCTTTCATCATTCTCAGCTTTCTTTGTACCTGCATACTATTCTTTAATAAATCAGATATCCTTGCATTCCTGCTCATGAGTCTGAGAGTGTTTTATAATAGGCAATCATTACACTCCCTAGCCGGAAATGAGTCATAAAATGAGGATTATCCAGAGCCAGATATGGTGACAGCAGAAACGATCAAACGTGAAATGACAAAAGAGATATTTCAAAATCACTGGTGAACAAAAACACATAAAGAAAACCACTCTAAGGATGTGGAGAAGTCATCCTCTTTCCAGTGCATGGATGTCCCTGAATTCCTGAGTTCCCAACACAAGAGGATCACACAGGAAATAGACCTGGGAACTATCTACTATAAACTCTAGAGGTGACGGACTCGCCCCTGGGGGAGCTGGGGGTGTTGACGACCGACAGGAAGTTCTGGCGTGGGCTGGTCCATGAAGTCACGAAGAGTCGGAAGCGACTAAACAAATAAACAAATGTTTTGTCCTTCTCTGTGGTTTCATCTCTCTCCCAGTTCTCTTTAGCCTGCATCTCCAAAGGCAGAGGAGTCGCTTCAGATGGATTTCCGCCTCCTTCTTCCTGCAGCCTGTCTTGTATTGAGAGCTGAGTTGTTACGATTAGGCAATGAGAGACCGTGAGCAGGGCCTCCCAGCAAGTCTAGCAGAAACCCCAAATGGTGGACCATTCATTGGGACATCTCTGTCCAAAGTCAAAGATGGAGTCTCCCTGGAATCGTTAAGGTCTACAAACCTAAAACTACTCCACCTTGCAGAGATTCACTCAGTTTGTTCCTCCCCATCCAGACTCTGACAGCCTCTAGGTCAGCACTTCCACCACACCACCTGTTTGGCCCGGGGATGTGAAAATAACTGGGTATCATCAGCAGATGGAGGATACCAGACTCTAGGCCAGCAGATGACCTCCCCCAGCAGCTCCATGTAGACCTTAAAAAGGAGCGGTAAGTGGAGAGATCCTTGGAGCACGCACAGAATAGATGTCTCTGGACAGATCTCCCTTCCACCATCACCACCTCAGGAAGGAGGAGAACCACTGCAAAATGGTCCATTCCCACAGAGATGTTGCAGAAGAAGGCCAGGGTCTGTGGTACTGAAAGCCCCTGAGAGATCAAGGAGGGTTGCACACTCCACCAATCCTGCTCTCCCCATGAGTCCTCCATAAGTGCAACCAATGCAATTTCAATGCTGTATCCCGGCCAGAAACTGATTGCCAAGGAGCCAAATCCACTTGCTTCCTCTAAGGCTCTCTGCATTTACCCTTTCAAGCAAGCCAGGTCAGGAATCGGACTCCGCAAATCCTACTGGAGCTCTGCGATAATATTGCGGGGTATAAAAACAGAATCTTGAAAGCCTGTCAGTTTCCCGCTCAACTCTTTAATGCGAGACAGAATCAAGGCAGGATCCTTTTGAGTCTCTGGAGTAAGGAGGAGGAGGAATTCCATTTCCTGTCTGTGCCTTCGCTCCCTCTGCTCCCTCTATGCAGGGATGGGACTTTCTTCAGAACCTTTCTTAAAAGGGGAAGGTTGGAGACATTCTAAAGTTGGCAAAAAAAGTTGGATTGAGAAAGCTTCTCGATGAGGGGGGACAAGAGAGCCTCCTTCCTCCCGCCCCCTCCCGAAAACGCCCCTTTTCTCCCCTTTGCACGAGCACCTGCACTGCACACAGAACCCACCAGGGGGCTCCTCTAGACAGGGAAGGGGGCGCCCTGCGCTTCAGCACTGGGCCACTGGAGGGCGAACGCCAGAGGCGGCCTTGCAGGGGAGGGAGGGGAGGGGGTGACGCACCGGGCCGTGCCCCTCTAGGACGCCCCACTCCCTCCCTTTAACCCTTTGGGCTCAGCCGGCGGGGTCCCCGGCCGTCCAGCGCGGCTCGGGAGGGCGAGTGAGCGGGCGAGGGTGGCGCCTCCCGCCCCGGTCTGTCGGGCTCTGTGGCGGGGCGGCCGGTCCGGGCTCCGGGCGGGTTGTGCGAACGCGCCTGCGTGCAGCGGCGTGACTTCGAAGGCTCGCGAGAGGCGGGCCCTGAAGAAGGGGAACGGGACGGCCTAAGCGGGGTCCTTTCGCCGGCACGTCGCGTGACGGGAACGGGGCTTTCCTTGTGTTGGGGGCTTGGCATGTTGTGTGAACCCTGCTTGTAGGTGAATGTCGATCTAGGTTTTTAGAAAGGAAGCCCCTCCTTGTGAGAAAAAAGTAACAGAAAATGCTCCGAAATGCATTTCTTGGGTGTTCCACACCCTTGAAGGAAGTCGATCCCATGATTTGCAACAGACACACACACACACCCACTCACAGAGGACTTTCTGCTCAATGCCACAGCAACCCTCTACCAGCTCAGGAAAATCCTTCCTTCCTTCCATGGGGACGAGTGTTGTTCAATGGTTAAATCCACCACTTTCTAAATCTTGGAATTTGTTTTCTTTTCCATCTCAGATACAGAAACCGGAAGCCATTTGTACGTCCTCACGTACAGACAAAATTAGCTCTTGGGCAAAGGGGGCTGAATGGCCTGCTGGGGTCATTCCTGCGGCTACAGGAAGGTCCTATGAACGAAAAGGCCTTTGGAGACCCACAAGATTCCTCGGACCGATTCGGAGTTGTGTTACAGGGCAGAGAAAGAATGGAGGGACGACCTTTAGCAGGTGAGGGAACTGGAAAAGGCCCTTCTGCTGCTCAGCCTGGGAGCTGTGGGGAGATCCAGACAAGAACTGGGCAGAAGACCCTGGAGGAGGAAACCATCCGTTCAGAAGCTCAGCCCTGGAACTGCAGGAGGGTGCAATACCAGGAGGCCGAGGGTCCCCGCGGTCTTTGCAGCCGGCTCCACTCCTTGTGTAGTCGATGGTTGAGAGCAGAAAAGCACACCAAAGCGCAGATGCTGGACCTGGTTGTTCTGGAGCAGTTCCTGGCCCTGCTGCCCCTGCAGGTGGAGCGCTGGGTGCGGGAGTGCGGAGCAGAGACCAGCTGCCAGGCGGTGGCCCTGGCCGAGGGCTTCCTCCTGAGCCAGGCAGAGGAGCAGAAGGAGCAGGTCGGGTTGCAGGTGAGAGACCCTCATCTTGGGAGCCCAGAAGGGGGTTGAAAGGAAAAAACAATGTGTTTGAATCCTTAACCCCTCCCTACCAGAGGCTCCTGGCATTCATACTATGTGGAGATGTTTCCCTAATTCTTGTAGGACATTGTTCTCCATTCCAGAGGATAGTTTTGGGATAGCCTCGGTCCACTTGACGATGTGCGATGTCCGTTAATTCTTCTTCTTTTCTCCTGCCTACTATTCAAGCCCTTTGCTGTGGAGATCAGAGATCCTGCGGGAAGGAGGAATCCATCCAATCCCCCTCTGGAGCAGTTTTTCAGGAGGGTCTCTTGGGAAGATCCAAGTCAGGACACCTCAGGAGGTAATCGAAGGTCCTCCCATTCCCCAGAGAGATCCCAGCTGTCTCATCTCCTCTGTGTCTTCTCTCCTATAGAATACCTCCTCCTAATTTATCAAGTATGCACTTTAAAATTCTGTCTCCCTCACAGGGAAGAGTAGCACGAAGTTGTCTCCTTCTTATGGTGGAGCTGAAGCAGTGGTTGAACCTGCAACTCAAGTAAGAGGAGGACATTTATTATTGTATAATAAATTTGTATTCTTCCTTCTTGACTTCCCTTCAGGAAGTCAAGCTGGTTTATATAGCACTTTCTCCTCCCATTTTCCCCTCTTGTCTGGGATGGGTTATTTTCGTGTTCTTGAGCAACGTACAGTGGGGAATAGAAGATTCAAGTCACTCTCAGTCAGCTTAGCCTCCTCTGAAATTTGTGTTTGGGTTAGAATGGTTTACAATTTCTACTCTTAACTCTGTTTGTGCTAGTTACTCTCCCTTGTTTTCAATAACTAATTTTTTACAAAATCCTTCAAGAGACCCATACTTTTTGTAATTATTTGACTTGGAATTGTGCAAGGCTGCTCTGAAACAACTAAGTACTCACACTGGCACATTTACCCTTTTTAAAAGCCTTGTTTACAATCAGTGAACAGAAAAAAAGCACATCAGATTAAAAGATAAGGCAGACAATTAAAATTCAATGAATGTGCCAGATGGAAAAGTCTCTAAGTAAAAATTGCTCTGAAAAAGGATGTAATCGAGGCACTTTTGGATGACAAAAATGTCCTTCCCAGGAAACTTTCTCCGCTCTGTTGTCTCTCATTCAGCCAATGGCTTGCACTACTACCAGCTTCCTTGCAATCTGAGGAGGAGCAGAAAGTGGGTTGATTCTCTTCAGACACTGAGAGTCTCTTGATGATGGATGGATGGATAGATAGCTATATGATAGACCAGGGTTGCTTTCACTGAATGGCACTGACAGTCCTGCAGAATCAATCAAGTTGATAAAACCTGCCTGAAATATTTCTTCGCTCAAACGCTTTTGGCTGTCCATTTTCTCACCTAAATCTTGGAATCCAACCAAGCATCGCCATTTAAGTTAGTGCATATCTTTGCTCTGGGAATGTGTGAACAGTAGGAAAGATCTTGCATATCCTCCTGGGCCTGTTCTGTTCTTTCTTTCCTTGTTCAGGAGGGTCCTGTGTCCTTCGAGGAGGTGGCTGTGTGTTTCTCCGAGGAGGAGTGGTCTCAGCTGGAGCCACACCAAAAAGCCCTGCATCGGGAAGTCATGCTGGAAAATTATAGGAACGTGGCCTCTCCCGGTAAGGGTTTGCTACTTTCCAATCAGAAAGTTCGGAAAGACGTTTTGTAGTTAGCTATTCCTTTTTAAAAAATCTCGAACCAGATGTCATCTCCTGTGAGGGAGAAGGAAAAGGTCCAGCCTTCTCCTGCTCCGAGGAAGGAAAGAGGTCAGTGGCTCTCTGCATAGATGCATCCAATGCCATTTCTCGTCTGGTGAATTTTTCTATTTCCATTTAAAAATATGAGTGACAACCTAAGTCCTTGGCTTGAGGAGATGCTCAACTCCATCATGCTGATTTCAGCTTTTTGGGCCCAGATGTTTAGACAGATGCCCAGATGCCCAAATGTCTGTCCTAGGAAGGATTGTCATTTCTTCAGGCTCTTGGGTGAATGACTTTTCTTCCTTTTCATTTCTGTCCTGAGCCTTGGGATTAAGGCAAGAGAAAAATGAATAGCAAATGGAAGGTAGTTTGGGTAGGATGAAAAAGACGAGTTTCAGAATGGATTTAGTTCTCAAAGGGCTTTGGTGGAATTCCCCCCCTCCAATAAATGTTAGGTTTTCTCCTGATACCTCTTTGGATGTTTCCCCCAATTGTTCCGTAACTCAGAGCTGACTCTGGAGAGATTTGAATACATAAGGATAATTCCGAACGAAAAGGATGCTTTAAATGTTTTCAACCTTTATGGCTCATTAATATAGAAATAATCATTTTTATACCATGCCAGTGTAAACAAGCAAATGTGCAATATATTGGACTTTGGCAAAATTTCAGAAGGAAATTCATATGACTTCTTACAGTTTGCTCTTTTCCCTAACCTTGCTATCGTTTTTATTTCTCTTTTCCTTTCAAGGAAATCATTGGTGGGAGGAGAAAGATTCCGGGGAACCACTCCAAATGATTAGGCCTGGAAACAGAATGGAGAAACCTGCAATTCAAATGGGACTAGAAAAGCATGAGAGAAACCAGTCAAAGAATTGGGATCAGGAAAGCTCCTCTTCCCTTGATGCTCAGATGCAAGACTTTCTTGCCCAACAAGGAAAAATTAAGAAAAAATATATTGGGAAAAGTGTAAAAATTTTCAAGGACAAATTAGATGTAAATGGGCACTATCCAACCCACACCAAAAGAGAAGATGATATATGCAGGGAGAATGGAAAACCCTATAATTGCAGTTTCATTCTTCCCCATGAAAATGGGTCCCTTACATTCCATAAAAGGTTCCACGCAGAAGAAAACCCATATAAATGCATGGAGTGTGGAAAGAGCTTCAGAAGAAGCAGCCAACTTACTTCCCATAAAAAGGTCCACACAGGAGAGAAGCCACATAAATGTGTGGAATGTGGAAAGAGCTTTAGAATGAGTAGCTCTCTTACTTCCCATAAAAGGATCCACACAGGGGAGAAGCCATATAAATGCTTGGACTGTGGAAAGATCTTCTGTGAAAATGGGTCTCTTACTGTCCATAAAAGGATCCACACAGGAGAGAAGCCATATAAATGCATGGAGTGTGGAAAGAGCTTTATTCAGAGCATTCAACTTACTTCCCATAACTGGATACACACAGGAGAGAAGCCATATAAATGCCTGGAGTGTGGGAAGAGCTTCTGCGAAAATGGATCTCTTACTGTCCATAAAAGGATTCACACAGGAGAGAAGCCATATAAATGCACCGAGTGTGGAAAAGGCTTCAGCCAACACAGTAATCTTAGCTTTCATAAAAGAATCCACACAGGGGAGAAGCCATATAAATGCATGGACTGTGGAAAGGGCTTCAGCCAACACAGTAATCTTACTTTTCATAAAAGAATCCACACAGGGGAGAAGCCATATAAATGCATGGACTGTGGAAAGACCTTTATTCGGAGCAGCCAACTTACTTCCCATAAAAGGATCCACACAGGGGAGAAGCCATATCAATGTGTGGTGTGTGGAAAGAGCTTCAGTCATAGTGGTTCCCTTACTTTCCATAAAAGAATCCACACAGGGGAGAAACCATATAAATGCATGGAGTGTGGAAAGAGCTTCAGAACAAGCAGTTCCCTTACTCCCCATAAAAGGATCCACACAGGGGAGAAGCCATATGAATGTGTGGAGTGTGGAAAGAGCTTTTCTAATAACAGCGACCTTATTTCCCATAAACGGACCCACACAGGGGAGAAGCCGTATAAATGTGTAAACTGTGAAAAGACTTTTATTCAGATCAGTTATCTTACTTCCCATAAAAGGATCTGTTACCTGGAGTTTTAGCCTTCATTGTTAGCATTTTAAAAAGGTGATGTTAGCATTTTAGCATGGCAGTCCAGGCCTCTTTTTCTAACTTTAGGAAACCATGTTTTTCCTCTGAACCAAGGGCATTTCCTTTGATAGGAAAAAACTAGCCTTTTCCAGAACTAAACAACAGGGAGCTTATTCTGGAGTCCTTGAATACACTTGCAAGTGTTAAGAAAGTAGCAAACTTGACTGGAAAGGGAGTGTGGTAACCCATAAATTTGCCACTTGGGGCTCCCCACTTCCTCAAAAATCAACTAGACTGCAGTCAATGGAATCACAGGGGCAGCTGGACCGTTCCCTCTCAGAATCGTGCAACAACCTTATTTAGACACTGAAAGTGCTCTAAAACGGGGGAAGCATGGTAGGATGTTTGTCTGGAAAATCAAAGCCAGTTACTGACACACTAAGATGTCTTTTCAGAAGTTACAACCCCACATACAAAGATCACAGAAGGACTTTTGGGACGCATGCTGATGGGAGAAGGGAAGGCAAGGCTTTGGAGAGCAGAGGAAGAATGGAATAAGTGGCAGAATGGACAGACTTGGAGAGAGAGACAGGAAGCCAGGGAAAAAGATTGAAAAACACACACACCCTCCAGATGGGAAGGTTTCAGGCTTGCAAGCAGGACCTTGCTGAATCTCCACAGAGATTCCGGTCCCGGCTTCTTGAAGCCGCCCGTCAATTCATGAGCCTGGAAGCTGAGAGGGAAGCTGATTGGCCCATGCTAATCTCCACTTTTGATCAGCAGTCCC
Source organism: Candoia aspera (assembly GCF_035149785.1). NCBI lineage: Eukaryota > Metazoa > Chordata > Lepidosauria > Squamata > Candoiidae > Candoia > Candoia aspera. The sequence goes on from NC_086154.1 coordinate 1,998,580, forward strand.
CAAAACTTATCCGATCCTATTTTGAAGAATTGTGCCGGGGGTGGAGTTCTGAAAAACCTGAAAAGATTCTAGACATTGCTGTCTTTGTGTGGGGAAAGAAGGTGAAAGAAGAAAGAAAAAGGCAGAGGCAGACCACAAAGTGATGGCACTATTGGCAAATGAGGTTGTGCAAGGCAGGGGGAGTGCGCACAGCCTGTCCTGGAGAAATATCGGAGGAAGCTACCCAAGATGCAGAAGGGAAGGCTACCAGCCTTCTCTTAGCACAGCCTGCTACGGGTGTGGAAAACTCAGGCACTTTAAAAGAACACCCATGGAATAATTTCTCTGACCCGGACCGCACCCAGTGCTCAAAACAGCAACCTGTGTCCAAGGAGCTTTATCAACCTTGGCAGCAAGGCATCCATCGAACACAGCCACAACGCAACTCAAGGTTTCAAGGATGGCTGAGCCCCAGGGACGAAGGAAACCAACAACAGAAGGAGGAGTACAACATTCAAATACTGAACATTCTTTACTAATTTTCGGGACAGAGGCTGCATTGGTCACGCTTATGGATGATCTCTGGCGGGAGCGGGATGGGGGGAGTGCATCCATCCTTGCTCTCCTTGACCTCTCAGTGACTTTAAATACCATCGACCATGGTAGCCTTTTGGGACAGCTCAGGGAGTTGTGGGTGGTAGTTTTGTGCTGGTTCACCTCCTTCCTCCAGGGCCGGTCCCGATCGGTGGTGATAGGGGATGAGAGATATGACCCTTGAGCCCTCTTGTGTGGGGTGCCGCAGGGTTCAGTCCTCTCTCCTCTCCTATTTAACATCTACATGAAACCACTGGGTGAGATCGTTCATCACCATGGGATGAGGTATCGTCAGTATGCTGATGATACTCAATTGTATATCTCCATCCCGGGTGAGGTAAGTGATGCTGTGACTGCCCTCTCGTGGTGTCTGGGGGCTGTGGGGGTCTGGATGGGGAACAACGGGCTTCAGCTGAACCCTGGTCAGATGGAGTGGCTGTGGGCTGATGACTCCTCTACATCCAGGAAGTTGTCATCTTTAGTTCTGGATGGCATTGCACTGTTTCATTCAGACCCGGTGTGGAACTTGGGGGTCCTCCTGGACTCGTGACTCCAGGTGGCAGTCGTGGCCAGAAGGGCCTTCGCACAACTTCGTGTTGCGCACCAGCTACGCCCTTTCCTGGAGCAAGAGGCCCTCTGAACAGTCACTCATACTCTGGTCATCTCCCATATAGACTATTGCAATGCGCTGTACATGGGGCTACCCTTGAGTATCCAGAAGCTTCAGCTGGTCCCGAATGTGGCCGCGCAGGAAGTTATAGATGCCCCAAGATCGGCACATGTGACACCACTCCTGCACGAGCTGCACTGGGTGCCAGTCTGCTTCCGGGTCCAATTCAAGGTGTTGGTTATCACCTTTAAAGCCCTACATGGCATGGGGCCAGGCTACCTGAGGGCCTGTCTCATCCCCGTCACATTGTCCCGTCCCACTCGGTCATGCAGAGAGGGCATGCAACGGACCCCATCAGCGAGGGAATTTCATCTAGCGGGGTCCAGGAGGCGGGCCTTCTCTGCAGTGGCCTGAGATATTCCCGCCCTTTGGAATATCTTGCCCCCAGAGGTGAGGCAGGCACCTTCGCTCCAGACTTCAGGAAGAATTTAAAACCTGGTTCTGCCACCTTGCTTGGGATGGGAAGGGCAACAGCTCTTCCTGGGGGTGGTTGGCGCCATAGTGCCCTCCCCATTGAATGAGAGCTTTTCCCCACAAGGATCTTATATTTATCTATTTATAACGATAGTCTGTATTGTGGTGTACGTTTTATGGTTTTAATTTGTTTATTGTTCTAAACAACTTAATTTGTTGTAAACCGCCAAGAGTCCCCCTTTGGGGGAGATGGACGGTGACAGAAATTTGAAAAATAACTAACTAAATAACTAACTTTGGTGAACTTTTCTTGAACTATTTTAGATACCAAAAAACCTATTGTAGAAAGTTGGGTTGAAGGAAAACTGTTTTGATTTCTTGTGGCTACCGGGACATTTTTGTCGCTCCTAAACAAACGTAAAGAGGTATGGCTCAGTTCCGAGCCAACCCGAGCAGTGGGACCGTGCGGGGAGCCGTCTGTTTTATTTTATACAAGAATAAAACTATTCTTGGATTACGATAAGGAAAGGACACACTGTATATCTTGTGATGTGATGCTGGTAGCTGGTTCCTGATCAGACCAATGAGTGTACTATGTAGAAATGGAATACATATATCTTGTAGGAAAACGCAAAGTAATGGGTAAAGTACCCATTGGTGTTTTTACGGTAGATAAAGAGATTTCTTCTTAACCATAAATAAGGAAATTTGCCATAATTTTGAGATAAGAGGACATCGGAACAGGATGTGAAAAACAGATGCCCATGACAGGAGGAGTAGGGCATGAAAAGGGCAGATGTTCATGCTGATAGAGCAAAGGTTATTGTAATGGGCTGACATAGGCTGATTTGCTAAAAATTTGGCTGAAATACCTATAAAAGGATGGAGAAAATTAATCCCTGGCGCGGCCGCCCACTCAGAGAAATTTGACATCTTTAGGTTAATAAACATATTTTGACTCTCCACCTATCATCTGGTTATTTCGATTAAATCCCCCTCCCCGTGTGGGGGAGATGGGTGGTGATAAAAATCTGATTGATCGATTGATTGATTCCCTTGGGGAGGAACGAAGAAGAGGAAGGAGTTTCATCCTTCTGACACCACGAAAGGTTGAATTGGAAGGAAAGTTGTTTTCACACAAATACCTGATTTATTAAAGAACAGTATGCAGGATCACAGAGAAAGCTGAGAATGATGAAAGCGCGCCAAATGCAAACTAAAAACCCTCGGTGCAAGTGAAATCCCTCCCCGCGTAGAATCTTCCCAAGCTCACAATCCCAGGTGCTCCTAATGGCTTCTGATGGTCTGCGGGAAAAGTCCTTGAGCAGAGAGAATAACCCAAACACATTCCATTGTCCTGATTCCACATACAGAGCTTGGCAGAAGGTCTCACAGCAGCTCCCTCCCAAACAGAAACGCGCATCAGCGCCATGGCATGGGAAACAGTACGATGTATGAACGACATTGAATCGGTGAACATGATACACCCTGACTCTCAATGCCTGTTTGCTTTCACATGGGAGGGTCAGCAGTGAGTTTGGACTCGATGGTCTCAGGGGTTCCGTGACTCACCACCTATCTTTTCACAATGTTTGCAGAAAGATCTTTCAGCCTTTTTCCTTGAGCAGAAGTCAGCCCTCGTCCTTTATGTTGGTGACATCCTGATGGCGAATGCAGCTCGTGGAGCCTTAGAAACGGATGGAAAACAATTATTATTGTATCTGCATTAGCGAGGCCATAAAATTGACCCTGGAAGGATCCAGGGGATCCCTGGATGTGGTGAGCTAACAAAAGGCTTACACTCAACGACTGCGAAGAACTCCCCAGATCCTCTTCTGTGGTCTCCAGAGGCACCCCAACAGTTTGACTTACTGAAAAACGCAGTCTTCACCTCTCTGCGCCCAGCATGTTACACAAAACGGTTTCACTTGTTGGTAGATGAAAAGAAGGGAGTGGCAAGTGCCGTCCTAATGCAAATGAGTGGACCAACGCCCTGCCCAATAGCCTTTTATTCCATCCAAATAGATCAGGCGGCCCAGGAAACACCAGCATGCACACGTGTTCTGGTAGCAGTATCAAAATTGTGGCAAAAGCCACAAGCTTGACCCTAGGCCACCACACCATTGTCTGCGCCCCTTGTGAGCTCGCTGCCCTGCTGCAGCAGGAGAACACTCAGGTATTCCCTGCCCATCGAATGCAGCTGTTAGAAGCAACACTAATGGGGGATTCTGCCCTGGAATTCAGGAGGTGCGGCCCTTGAGCCCCGCAAGCTTGCTCCCAGAATGCATGGGTGAAGAGCATAACGGCAGAAGCAGTACAAAGAGTGACGGGAGTAAGGGAGGGACTTTTTGATGAGCCCTTGCAAAGCCCAGTGTCCTTTTCATGGGCAGGAGGTCCTTTTGCCAAGAAGGGACCAGATAAGCGCGCAATGTGGTGATGCAGAAACAGCAGTCATCAAAGTGCAGCCTCTGCCCAGGAGATAGGGAGCGCAGGCCATGGGATGGGTCGCACTCACTGGTTTGCCCTGGGATCGGAGACAATTGCCACAGGGTGGCACAGGTTTGTGGTATTTACCAGCAAAACATGCCCTCTCCCAGAAAGCCCCAGCTGCCACTAGGGGGGTGACCAATTCCCACAGCCCCCACCTTTAATAAAGGTGATATTAGCATGGCATCCGTGCCTCCTTTTGAAGTTCAGGAAACCATGTTTTTCCTTTAGCCCAAACCATTTCCTCTGATGTGCCAAAACTAGCCTGTTCAGAAACTAAGCAACAGGGCTGTATTCTGGAGTCCCTGAGTATTGCAAGTGTTAAAGAAACAAGCCTGGGGGGGAAAGGAGAAGATGCAACCTATTTTAAGGGTGTCTGTCTTTCCTCACATCGAATCAGTGTCTTTTATTGTTGCTTTCTGACGCATCACGTATATCGAATGTATGTATTATTTGTTTCTGTACCCTATATAAAGACTTAATAAAATGCTTTTCACTTTGCCTGGAGTACTTGTGGTTCGTGTTGTTCTGGGGGGGTCTGGAGCCACTTTGCAAAGTTAGTGTCTCCCCCCCACATTTAGAGACTGGGTTCTTTCGGGCACCTGAGTTTCACGGGCAACACAATGACCTGATTTAGTACACTGATGATACCCAATTGTACATCTCCACCCCTGGCGAATTAAGCGATGCTGTGGACATCTTATTCTGGTGCCTGGAGTCTGTGAGGACCTGGATGGGGAACAACAGGCTTCAGCTGAACCCTGGCAAGACGGAGTGGCTCTGGATTTGGGGGCCTGCCGGTTCTAGGACTATGCCATCTTTGATGCTGGATGGGGTTGCAGTGCCGCAAACAGACCCCATGTGCAATCTGGGGGTCCTCCTCCTCTTCCAACTCCTGCTCAACGAGCAGGTGACAGTAGTGGCTAGGAGGGCCTTTGCAAACTTCATATTGTGTGCCAGCTGTGCCTGTTCTTCCTAGATCCAGGGGCTCACTGTCACTCATGCCCTGGTCACCTGGTCGGACTACTGTAATGTGCTCTACATGGGGCTCCCCTTAAAGAGTATCCAGAAGCTTCAGCTGGTGCAAAATGCAGCAGTGCAGGCAGTTATGTGTGTTTTAGAACAATACCTGTTCCATCTCTGCTCAACAGGAATGCCACTCTGTTTCCAGGTCCAATTCAAGGTGCTTCCACAATGTAGAACTGAGCCCTGAGTCAACCAGTCTGAATGCAGAAGAAGAGAACCTTCTTTTGGTCAAAGGCCCCTCATGAGGTGAGAGAATCGTCACACACACGTCAATGTGGAGTGTGTGGAAAGTGCTTCAGGATGAAGAATTCCTCTCTGACCAAAGGAGCCAGAATGAGGAGAAGCCCCCGAAATGCATGTGGAAAAGGCTTTTTTCAAGAATTGGGGCCCTATTTTGTCTTTCTACGGTGTGACGAGGGCTAAGAAAAAGTCTAAATTTTATTTATTTATTTATTTATTCAATTTATATAGCCACCCATCTCAAGCCAGTGACTCTGGGCAGCTAACAATAATAAAAACAAACAATAAAAACAATAAAAACAGTAACGAAAAATGAAATATAAATATAAATACAGTCGAGAGATCTTAAAAGCCATTGGTGTTAGCTCAACCTTGAAACAGGGCCCTTCACACACTCGGGGCCCCAGGCCTGAGCAGAGAGCCAGGTCTTCAAGGCCTTCTGAAAAGCCAAAAGGGTCGGGGCCATCCTAATCCTAAATTTGATTTAAATAAATTACACGTCAGTGGTGTGGTGACTTTCCAGGCATGTGTTAAATTCTCTTTCTCTTTACTTGCATTAAAAATACTAACACATGAACATTTTTGCAAGGTTTTGGGTGGGGGGCACACTTCAGGGGTTCAGAGGCTCATGCTGGCTTGCAGCTGTTTGTTCAAATACTGCCCATAGATGGTTCTGGGTCAAAGTGGAGAAAAGGCACCAATTTCAGTTTTGTGTCCATTATTGTCAACTTTTTCATTAGAGAAGTGGAACTCAGCCTGGCAGCGTGAGGGTTCTTTGCTTTCCAAGGACTGGACACACCACAGCAGATCTGTACACAGTGCTTTATTGTGGCACACACCATCCCCAACCACAGACCATAGCTCTGGGTTAACGCCACCCTTCTGGGACTTGCAAGTTGATGTTGCCACGTAAATGCATCTTTAATACCCAGCCCAGACAAAAGTCTCAAAGGCTGTAAAGTGGCAGACAGCCTTTGCCTCCTTCCAAAAGTCCTTGCACTGGTTGGGATGAGGGGCTGCCTCAGGTGGCTGCTCCTCTTCGGGTTGCTGCCAAGCTCCAGGCCGAGCTCCACTCTCTGCTCTTAAGCAGGCTTGCTTTTGAGCACTCCAGCTGAGCTGCCGGGCCAAGCTCCAGGCAGGAATCCACCAGGCTATTACTTCCCGTAGCTTGTGGTCCTGGCAGTTGACTGATAGCCCTCTTGCCCGCCTGTAACAGTTGTCAATCTCCAAGTGGGGCTTCCCTGTCTGCTTGCCGTTTTCTTACCTCCTTTTCTCCTACACACTCACCCGCTCTCTCTCTTAGCCTTTGCTTCTGTAGGCCAAGGGCCTGGGTGGGGTGAGGCTGCCTCCGGACGTCGACAGGTCCTTGAAAACGCCAGGGTGTGGCTCAGCGGGCGAGGCAGCTGGAACACTGGCATGGATGCTTGTGAGTAAAGTGTGAGTGGGGGAATGCATGGGTGGATGCATGAGCCCATCTCTCAGGTTTGAGGAAAAGCATCAGCTGTGCTAAGCCTGGGGGAAGTGGGGCAGGAAGCGTTTCTGCCTGGCTGCAGCAGCTCTTCCCAAGCACAGACAGCCATCCCAGCTTCACTTCCTCACAGACAGATGTAGAAAATTAGACAGCAAACAGAAGGAACCTTGATGGGTAAAGAAATGAGCTGAAAAGAATGGGCTTTCCGCAAGAGTGAGAGGTTAACTCCCTTCTTTATCATTTCCTTTTTAACCATGTGCAGTAGCATGCTGTATCCCGGCTGGAAACTGATTGCCAAGGAGCCAAATCCTCTTGCTTCCTCTACGGCTCTCTGCATTTACCCTTTCAAGGGATCCAGGTCAGGAATCAGGCACCACAAAGCCAATTGGAGCTCTGCGATATTGTTGTGGGGTCTAATAACAGAATCTTGAAAGCCTGTCAGAGTTTCCCGCTCACCTCTTTTATGGGAAGCCAAAGCAGGATTTTTTGAGTCTCTGGAGTAGGAAGAAGGCGGAATTCCACTTCCTGTCTGTGCCTTCGCTCCCTCTGTTCCCTCTACGCAGGGATGAGACTTTCTTCAGAACCTTTCTTAAAAGTGGAAGGTTGGAGACATTCTAAAGTTGGCAAAAGCACTTGGACTAAGAAAGCTTCTCGATCAGGGGGGACAAGAGAGCCTCCTTCCTCCCGCCCCCTCCCGAAAACGCCCCCTTTCTCCCCTTTGCACGAGCACCTGCACTGCACACAGAACCCACCAGGGGGCTCCTCTGCAAAGGGAAGGGGGCGCCCCGCGCTTCAGCACTGGGCCACTGGAGGGCGAACGCCAGAGGCGGCCTTGCAGGGGAGGGAGGGAAGGAAGTGACCGCACCAGGCCTTGCCACTCTAGGACGCTCTACTCTCTCCCTTTAACCCTTTGGGCTCCGCGGGCAGCGGAAAGGCTGCGGGGAAGCCCTGCCGGAAGCGATCTGGCTGCGGCCACGGGCGAGGGGGGGGCTTCCCGGGCGGGGCGGGGCGAGTCCCCGTCCGGTTCCGCCTTCCGTGTCCGGGGAGCGGGGGAGCCCGGATCCCATGCGCCCCTGCCGCCCCTCTCCGGGCACGTAGCAGCAAGCAGGAAAGGCTTTCCACGGAGGGCGACGCCGGAGACTCCGCGCCTGCGCTCCCGCCGCGTGCTGGACGAGGCTGAAACAGGGTCGGGTCCTCGGCAGTTCAGCGCGGCTTAGGAGGGCGAGTGAACCGGGGCACCGTCTCAGGCTACGTTCTTTTAGGCCCTGCGATTCAGGTGAACTCGGCCCCTGCGGCTGGTTGACCTGTCTGGGCTTGGGCATGTTGTGTGACCCTCCCTGCGTGCAACAGCGTGACTTGGCTCTTAAAAGGCAGACCCTGAAGAAAGGGAAACGGAACATCCTAAGCCAGGGTCTTTTCACTGGCACTTCATTTTATGGGAACTGAACCTTCCTGGTTTGTTAACCTTTTTGGGGTTTGGCGTGTTGTGTGAACCCTGCTTGTAGGTGAAGGTAGATCTAGGTTTTTAAAAAGCAAGCCCTTCCTTGTGAGAAAAATGAATTAGAAAAAGCTCCCAAATCCATCTATTGGGTATTCCAAGTCCCTGATGGAAGTCAATCCCGTATTTTTCAGGTATGTGCACACACACAAACACACACAGATGACCAATCTCCTGAATGCCACTGCAGTCTATACCAGCTCAGGAAAATACGTCCTTCCATGGGGACGAGTGTTGTTCAATGGTTAAATCCACCACCTTCTAATCCTTGGAATTTCCGGTGGAGGTCGTGGTGGTTTGATCAGGTTTTTTCTGCGAGCTCTGTGGACTGACTTGACAACATGACATTTTTCTTGGGTTCAGGCGGGCTTCCTCGGAGCCCAGAAGTGTTCTTCGGATCAAGGAGAACTTCAGGAAACACCCCATCTGTCCTCCGAACGGGTGCTTGCAGCCAGAAGACTGAAGGACTGAGTTTGTGGTCAATTGGTGAGTGAACAGCTGGGAGGCAGGCTGTCATCTTTTCCCAAGCTGTGCTGAAGCTGAAAATGGACTCTAAAACTAACCACCCCATTTCTAAAACACCAAAATTATTCTTTTTGTTTCTGTGTAACCTAAGAGAGGCTTTTTACAGCAAAGAGATGCTAGGTCTCTTGGTGATCTGCATTATTTTGGGGATTTTAAAACTTTTTTTTAAATTCTGAAACTTGAGTTTTTCTTCATGTATAAAGTGTAAGGTTGAGAGTTTAAATAATTGTTTTTCTACTGCTTTTTTTAATTGAATTTTGAGGGTTATAGACCATTTCCCTTACTTGATGAATCTGCGGAGTTGAATCTTTATCTTTCTGTTTCCACTTTCCCTTGGGAAACTGTCTCTGCTTTCACTTTTTATGACTTTGGTTAGATATATCCGTAAACAATGAGTTGGGGGATTTCTTCAATATCCCAGACTCTGTTTGGTTAACTCACTGGAGAGCACCATAATCTACTGTAGTGAGACGTGGAGGAAATCAAACAGATTTTCAATTATTTCTACCAAGAGGTTATTCAAGCCTTTGAACACCTCTAAGAATTTGTGAATAAAAAACTGTGCCAGCAATTGGGGGAATAAACTGATAAAGCTGAAAAATACAATTATAAAGATGTTGCCTTAAAGAAGAAGATTGGGATTAGGATGTTGGAGCTAAAAGCACAATGGGGAACTGAACTGGAAAAATTTGATGGTGAGGGAGATTTGTGTCTGAAAAGAGAATGTGGATATACTGTATTGATGGAACATCAAGAAAGAGAATTGGGTTTTGAATGTTGGAAGATCTTTAAAGAATATCTGGACTTTTTGAAGGGGGCTGTAGAAGAACTGGAGATTTTTAAGGGGAAAGCTCTGGTTTACTTTCAAATGGGATAAAGGCTAAGTATCTTTGGATGGCCTTTTAAGGATTTGGATTGATGTTTCTGGGTTTTTTGGATATTATTCTTATGTTTGCTAAAGCTATTTCTTTTGTATGCATATTAGGATTAAAATGTAGACAGTTTATGTTGTATTTTACATTAGTTTTCTATTATGGTAGACAGGAGTAAAATTAAAGTGAGGACGGATATTATTTACTCATTTCTTTTTGGGGGGCGAAAAACTAGGTTGGAGGGGGTCATTATGTGACTTTTTAAAAAAAACGGGAATAAAAAATTGTTCTGGATGAGTCTGTTTTCTTGTAAATTGAAACAAATTATAGAAATAATGTTTATTATGGTTTAACTTGGAGCAAGAGATTGATACTGGGTTCCTGTATATCTTTGTTGCAGAAAGTCAGAAGTCACCCTCTGTGTAGTTTTTCTTGTATTTTCACACCTTTTTAGTTTTTTCTTCTTTCTTTGTAGATTTTTGTTTCATACTTTTTAGTTTTTACCTATATTTTGAAAATTGAAAAAGTTTGAATTAAAAAAAAAGAATTCTTGGAATTTATTTTCTTTTCCATCTCAGATACACAAACTGGAAGCCATTTCTACATCCTTGGTTATAGTCAAAATTATCTCTTGGACAAAAAGGGCTGAATGGACTGCTGGGGTCATTCCTGCAGCTACAGGAAGGTCCTATGAAAGAAAAGGCATTTGGAGATCCACAGGGTTCCTCAGACCTATTTGGAGTTGTGTTACAGGACAGAGAAAGAATGGAGAGACGACCTCTAGCAAGAGAGGGAACTGGAAAAGGCCCTTCTGCTGCTCAGCCTGGGAGCTGTGGGGAGATCCTGGCAAGAACTGGGCAGAAGACCCTGAAGGAGGAAACCAGCCGTTCAGAAGCTCAGCCCTGGAACTGCAGGAGGGTGCAATACCAGGAGGCCGAGGGTCCCCGAGGTCTTTGCAGCCGGCTCCACTCCTTGTGTAGTCAATGGTTGAGACCAGAGAAGCACACCAAAGCGCAGATGCTGGACCTGGTTGTTCTGGAGCAGTTCCTGGCCCTGCTGCCCCTGCAGATGGAAAGCTGGGTGCGGGAGTGCGGAGCAGAGACCAGCTGCCAGGCGGTGGCCCTGGCCGAGGGCTTCCTCCTGAGCCGGGCGGAGGAGCAGAAGGAGCAGGTCGGGTTGCAGGTGAGAGACCCTCATCTTGGGAGCCCAGAAGGGCCTTGAATGGAATAAATGTGTTTGAATCCTTAACCCCTCCTTTCAAGAGTTCTCTGGCATTCATACTATGTGGAGATGTTTCTCTAATTCTTGTAGGACATTGTTCTCCATTCCAGAGGATAGATTTGGGATAGCCTCGGTCCACTTGACGATGTGCGATGTCCGTTAATTCTTCTTCTTTTCTCCTGCCTACTATTCAAGCCCTTTGCTGTGGAGATCAGAGATCCTGCGGGAAGGAGGAATCCATCCAATCCCCCATGGGAGCAGTTTTTCAGGAGGATCTCTCAGGAAGATCCAAGTCAGGACACCTCAGGAGGTAATCGAAGGTCCTCCCATTCCCAAGAGAGATCCCAGCTGTCTCATCTCCTCTGTCTTCTCTTCTATGGAATACCTCCTACTTTAGTAATTATTCATATTGAAATTCTCTCTCTGTCACAGGGAAGACCCAAACAAAGTTGTCTGCTCTTTATGATGGAGCTGAAACAGTGGTTGAACCTCCAACTCAAGTAAGGAAGAAATTTATTGATTAAAATTGTATTTCCTTTTCCTTCAGGAAGTCACGTTGGTGTACACAGCACTCTCTCCTTCCATTTTTCCCTCTTGTTTTCTTGTTCCTGAGCAAAATAAAAGATTCAAGTGAGATTCTTACTAGGAAATCTTTTTTAAGACTAGTATTTACCTCTCCTTGTGCTGGATACTCTCCCTAGTTTTCAATAACTAATTTTACAAAATCCTTCAAGAGACCCATTCTTTTGGTAATTCTTTGACTTGGAATTGGGCAAGGCTGCTCAAAAACAACTAAATACTCACACTGGCACATCACCATTTTTAAAAAGCCTTGTTTACAACCGGTGATAAGAAAAATAAGCACATTAGATTAAAAGATAAGGCAGGCTATTAAAGTCCAATGAAGGTGGCCAGATGGAAAAGTCTCTTAAGTAAAAATTGTTCTGAAAGAGCACGTAATCAAGGCACTTTTGGCTTCCAAGTAGTTTCTAATCCTCTGACTAGAATCCTGGATTTGCAAGCTTTGCAAAGGCCGAGAAATGTCCCTTTTCTCCTCTGTCTTGTCTCCCATTCAGCCAATGGCTCACACTATTAGCAGCTTCCTTGCAATCTGAGGGGGACCAGAAACTGGGTTGCGTGTCTCTTTCATGAAGGTGTTGAACATGGACAGGATTGGTTCTTCTGGGGACACCATAAGCCATTTTCTGAAATGCTAGAATTCCCCGCCCCCATTTCCTTCCTCAAACACAGGATGGATGGATCGGAGTCACTGATAGGTAGGGTTTCCAAGGCATCTGCCAGGTGATTCTCTTCAGATGCTGAGTCTTTTGATGATGGATGGATCAATCTATCCATCATCAAAATGAAGGAAGGAAACGGAGGTTCCTTTCATTGACTGGCACTGACAGTCCTGCAGAATCAATCAAGTTGATAAAACCCGCCTGAAATATTTCTTCAGTCAAAGGACTTTGGCTCTGCCCATTTTCTTGCCTAAATTTTGGGATCCTACCAAGCATAGCCATTTTATTTTGTGAACAATAGGGCAGAGCTTGTAAATCCTCCTGGGCCTCTTGTGTTCTTTCTTTCCTTGTTCAGGAGGGTCCTGTGTCCTTCGAGGAGGTGGCTGTGTGTTTCTCCGAGGAGGAGTGGTCTCTCCTGGATCCTTGCCAAAAAGCGCTTCATTGGGAAGTCATGCTGGAAAATTATAGGAACGTGGCCTCTCTGGGTAAGGGTTTGCTACTCTCCACTCAGAGAGTTCGGGAAGACATTTTGTAGTTAGCTGTTCCTTCTTAAAAAATCCCCCACCAGATGTCATCCCCTGGGAGGGAGAAGGAAAAGGTCCAGCCTTCTCCTGCTCCGAGGAAGGAAAGAGGTCAGTGGCTCTCTGCTTAGATGCATCCAATGCCATTTCTCGTCTGGTGAATTTTTCCATTTCCATTTAAACATATGAGTGACAACCTAAGTCCTTGGCTTGAGGAGATGCTCAACTCCATCATGCTGATTTCAGCTTTTGGGGCCCAGATGCTTCCCTGTCTGTCCTAGGAAGGATTGTCATTTCTTCAGGCTCTTGGGTGGGTGCCTCTTCTTCCTTTTCATTTCTGTCCTGGGCCTTGGGATTAGGGGTGAAAAGGTGCCGTTTCTCCATTGCAAATATGCTGTTTAGGGTTAACAGAAGACCTCTAGGATTTCTTCTCTGCAAGCATGTGATTTTGGCAAGAGAAAAATGAATAGCAAATGGAGGTTAGTTTGGGTAGGAAGAAAAGGACGAGTTTCAGAATGGATTTAGTTCTCACAGGGCTTTGGTGGAATTCACCCCCTCCAATAAATGTTAGGTTTTCTCCTGATACCTCCTTGGATGTTTCCCCCGATTCTTCCTTAACTCAGAGCTGACTCTCCATGGGAATTGAGTATATTTGGATAATTATAAACAAAAAGGATGCTTTTGATGTTTTCTAAGAAATTATATTTTCTATACCATGCTACTGTAAGCATGCAAAATTGTAAGATATTGGAATTTGGCCAAATTTCAGAAGGAAATTCATATGACTTCCTGAAGTTTGATGATTTTCTCTAGCCTTGCTGTCATTTTCATTTCTCTTTTCTTTTCAAGGAAATCATGTATGGGAGAATAAAGATTCCAGGGAACCTTTTCAAATGATCAGGCCTGGAGACAGAACGGAGCAGCCTGCAATTCAAATGGGACTAGAAAAGCATGAGAGAAACCAGTCAAAGAATTGGGATCAGGAAAGCTCCTCTTCCCTTGATGCTCAGATGCAAGACTTTCTTGCCCAACAAGGAAAAATTAAGAAAAAACATATTGGGAAAAGTGTAAAACTATTCAAAGACAAATTAGATGCACATGAACCCTATCCATCCCAAGCCAAAGGAGAAGATTATATACGTAGAGACAATGGAAAAAATTACAACTGGACTTTCATTCTTTCTCATGAAAATGGGTCCCATACTTCTCATAAAAGGATCCACACAGGAGAGAAGCCATATATATGTTTGGAATGTGGAAAGAGCTTCAGAAGAAACAGTCAACTTATTTCCCATAACTGGATCCACACAGGGGAGAAGCCATATAAGTGCATGGAGTGTGGAAAGAGCTTCTGTGAAAATGCATCTCTTATGAGACATAAAAGGATCCACACAGGAGAGAAACCATATAAATGCATGGAGTGCGGAAAGACCTTTACTCAGAGCAGCCATCTTATTTCCCATAAAAGGATCCACACAGGGGAGAAGCCATATAAGTGCCTAGAGTGTGGAAAAGGCTTCTATGACAATGCATCCCGTATGAGACATAAAAGGATTCATACAGGGGAGAAGCCCTATAAATGTGTGGAGTGTGGAAAGGGTTTCAGCGAACACAGTAATCTTATTTCCCATAAAAGAATCCACACAGGGGAGAAGCCATATACATGCAGAGTGTGTGGAAAAAGCTTCTGTGAAAATGCATCTCGTATGAAACATGAAAGGATCCACAGAGAGGAGAAGCCATATAAATGCATGGAGTGTGGAAAGACCTTTATTCAGAATAGTCAGCTTACTTCCCATAAAAGGATCCACACAGGGGAGAAGCCATATCAATGCAGAGAGTGTGGAAAGACATTTACACACAGCAGTCATCTTACTTCCCATAAAAGGATCCACACAGGGGAGAAGCCATATCAGTGTATGGAATGTGGAAAGACCTTTGCTCAGACCAGTACTCTTACTTTCCATAAAAAGATCCACACAGGAGAGAAACCACATAAATGTGTGGAATGTGGAAAGAGCTTTAGAATGAGTAGCTCTCTTACTTCCCATAAAAGGATCCACACAGGGGAGAAGCCATATAAATGCATGGAGTGTGGAAAGAGCTTCAGAATAAATAGCTCTCTTACTTACCATAACAGGATCCACACAGGGGAGAATCCATATAAATGTGTGGAGTGCGGAAAGGGCTTTGCTAATAGCAGTCATCTTACTTCCCATAAAAGGATCCACACAGGGGAAAAACCATATAAATGCAGAGAGTGTGGAAAGACCTTTACTCATACCAGTCAACTTATTTCCCATAACTGGATCCATACAGGGGAGAAGCCATATAAGTGCATGGAATGTGGAAATGGCTTCAGCCACCACAGTAGTCTTACTTCCCATAAAAGGATCCACACAGGGGACAAACCATATAAATGCCAACATTGTGGAAAGAGCTTCACTTGTAGTAATTCCCTTACTTATCATAAAAGAATCCACACAGGGGAGAAACCATATAAATGCATGGTGTGTGGAAAGAGCTTTAACAATAGCAGTCATCTTTCTTCCCATAAAAGGATCCACACAGGGGAGAAACCTTACGAATGTGTGGAATGTGGAAAGAGCTTCAGGAGGAGCCATGACCTCATTTCCCATACACAGATCCATTTGGGTGAGAATCCATGTAAATTCTACATTTAGTTGGTTAAATCTATGCATTTCCTATTTGCTTATAGTGAACCAGGAAAGGACGGGGTTTTTTTGTGTCTGACCCTTGTAACTGGCCGCCCCAGAGAGATGAATTTACCAATGAAAACAAAAGCAATGGGCATATGCTCTTTTAAATATGAACAGCAGATTTTTGAAGGTACATTTGAATGTGGCCAATGCTATTGCATATCTATAAGAAATATTCTTTTTTTTTTTTAAGTTTACATTTATTCCAGTTTACATTTCCAAGAAAATGGCCATTTTAAGCATCTCAGATTTTGGGCTATGCAATTTTTTGGATATGTTGTCTTTACTGTGTTTTTACAAGTGATCTTCCTGCTCCCCAATTGTTTGTTCTTCCCACTTGATCGTGGTTCTGGGGGGGATGTGAACAGGCAGACATTTAACAGGCGCTGCTTCCCCAGGCAGTAGAAGGAGCTGCATCTCCCTGCTCCACCTCTTCAAGGCAAAGCGTTGTTGGCGCTTCTTCCGCTATAGCAGACCTGCAGATAGAAATTCAGCTGATCCACAGTCCCTTCCCATAGCTTAAACTTTCCTTCTTTTGCCCAGTTCCCTTACAATCGTTCCCCCTCCCTTTCCCATTCGTGAACACAGTCACAGTTTCTCAGAGGACCCTACACTTCTCTGTCCTCCCAAAAAGTCGGAAATGGTGCAGCAGAGAGGTTCTGGGCTCTGAAGCAGTATTGTGATCCAAAGGGAACGCAAGCTCCATCAAAGCAGAGAGAGAGATGGAGTGTGATACTGAATTCTCCCACTGAATAATTGTGAGACTGAATTAAAAGTGACAACTAAGTGGATTTGTGCTTTAAATTTCTCATGAATTTCCTTCCTTCCTTCCTTCCTTCTTTTGTCCCAAGTTGGGGATACTCAGGAGAATGAGAATGAAAACGACTCCAGTGTGCTGACATTGCAAATGATCAAGGAAGAAGGGAGACCTTTGGAAATCAGTGAAAGCCCAAGTAAAATAATAAGAAATTAAGAAAAGCTACTTCAGAAAACTTCTTCAGTTCCTCCGGACCAAACAGCAGAAATGAGAAGGGGAAGTGCCTCTGGGATGTGAAGATACCAAAATAATAATCAGACTCGCATCCACAGGGTAGAACTGAGCCCTGAGTCGACCAGTCTGAATGCAGAAGAAGAGAACCTTTTTTTGGTCAAAGGCCCCTCCTGAGGTGAGAGAATCGTCACACGCACGTCAATGTGGAGTGTGTGGAAAGAGCTTCGGGATGAAGAATTCCTCTCTGACCAGAGGAGCCAGAATGAGGAGAAGTCGCCGAAATGAGTGTGCAAAAGGCTTTTTTCAAGAATTGGGGCCCTATTTTTGTCTTCTATGACAAGGGCTAAGAGTCTAAATTTGATTTAAATAAAATTAATTAAATATCAATCAAGTGGTTACTTTCCAGGCATGTATCAAATCCTCTTTCTCTTTAGTGGCATTAAAAATTAGTCACATGAAAGTGTTTGGAAGGATTTGGGTGGGGGAGATGCTGGTTTGAAGCTGTTTATTCATCTGCTTTGTTGTTTATACATTCAGTTGCTTCCGGCTCTTCGTGAGTTCATGGACCAGCCCACGCCAGAGTTTCCTGTCAGTCGTCAACACTCCCAGCTCCCCCAGGGATGAGTCCGTCACCTCTAGAATATCATCCATCCACCTTGCCCTTGGTCGGCCCCTCTTCCTTTTACCTTCCACTCTCCCCAGCATCACCATCTTCTCCAGGGTGTCCTGTCTTCTCATTATGTGGCCAAAATATTTCAGTTTTGCCTTTAATATCGTTCCCTCAAGTGAGCAGTCTGGCTTTATTTCCTGGAGGAAGGACTGGTTTGATCTTCTTGCAGTCCAAGGCACTCTCAGAATTTTCCTCCAACACCACATTTCAAAAGCATCGATCTTCCTTCGCTCAGCCTTCCTTATGGTCCAGCTCTCGCAGCCATATGTTACTACGGGGAACACCATTGCTTTAACTATGCGGACCTTTGTTGTCAGTGTGATGTCTCTGCTCTTGACAATTTCATCGAGATTGGTCATTGCTCTTCTCCCAAGGATTAAGCGTCTTCTGATTTCCTGACTGCAGTCAGCATCTGCAGTAATCTTTGCACCTAGGAATACAAAGTATTTCACTGCTTCTACGTTTTCTCCCTCTATTTGCCAGTTATCAATCAAGCTGGTTGCCATAATCTTGTTTTTTTTCAGGTTTAGCTGCAAGCCAGCTTTTGCACTTCCTTCTTTCACCTTCATCATGAGGCTCCTCAGTTCCTCTTCGCTTTCAGCCATCAAAGTGGTATCATCTGCATATCTGAGATTGTTAATGTTTCTTCCAGTGATTTTAACTCTAGCCTTGGATTCCCCATGCCCAGCACGTTGCATGATGTGTTCATATGCTGCTGGAGAATAAAGAAATGATCTGAAAAGACAGAGAAGTCAACTCCATTCTTTTTAAATTGCTTCTTAACCACTTTTTCCTCTCCATTTAAATTCTTTGTAGCTATTTTTTTTATTTCCTTGCATCTCACCTCGAAATGCAGAGTAATCTCTTCAAACCCCTCTTTCTTAGACAGGCAATAAGTTAGAGGGGCTCTTTCCCTCTACACCTGTTTGAATATTTCCTTTGTTTGCTTGCAATGGTGGCTCCCATTTTATAAAGTAATGAGGCAAAAGAAAGGCATTCTTCAAGTTATTTTTGTTAGGGTACAGGTTTCCTCAACATCCGGTCCTTTCTTCCCACCCCAGTTATCCTTCTTAACCCTTGTAATTTCAAATCCATTTCCCCTGAGTGCCCAGGCAGTGAAGAAGGAGCTCCAGTATCAAATCAATGAATCTCAGTCTCACAAGGTTTGTGCTCTGCACAGGTACAGGTACCCAGTGAAATCTTGGTGCAAACTCAAAAGATTGGATTGCGATGAGTATCAGGCTTGCAAAGCAAGGAGCAAGTCTCAGGAAGTTATAAAGCACTGTTGGTAAAAGTAGTGCAAATCTCCTGAAGGCGGGAGGGGGATCAGCTCACATCGGTTGCACGTGGAGGCCTTGTCTTCCCCCTCTGGCATTCATCTTCTCCCCCTCTGGTCCTGCCCTCCAGCCATGTAACCTGCAGGCAAGAGGCAGGCCTGGGGAGAGCCCATCCTGCAGAGACTGAGGCAGATGGGGGAAAGAACAGGAAAGGGCTGAGGTGGAGACGTCGGATGGGCGAAGAGCCTCAGCTTGGAGTGAGGGCAAGGAAACGAGCACAAAGCCAGATGCCATTGTAAGAATGTTTAGCTTTTAGAAACAAGAAGCGTTAGAAACTTTTCAGGGTAAGCCTTTCTCTCATGTTAGAGACTAGATAAGCATTTGAAAAAAGGAATGTGCTGTTCCATTGAAGTAATACTGTACATTCAAGGTTAGCTTCAGAGAAGTAGGCTAGCACTAATGAATAATGCATTCTATTCTAGTGGTAAGTAACTATTTTATTTCAAACTAAGCCCACTCTGCAGTTACTACATCAAATATTAGGATGATAATTAGAGTGAAGCAGATTGGCAAATGAAATTAATGTATTCATGTGTCATCAGATGTATAAATACGAAATGATCTCTCTGTATTGTGTGGCCACCATATACAGGGTTATTCTGAGTTGCTCTGTATACTAATAAACTTATTTCTGACTCAGCCAATTAGAGGTTTCAATTTTTTCCCAGATTTGGAAATGAACGGGAAGATTTCACTTTCTAACACCACCAACAAATCTCTTCTCTTTCTGAGTGCTGAAGCTGTTCAGGAAAGACAGCAGGCACCGGGCCACTTACGAGCCACAATCTTAACAGAGCACAGGAGTTCCCCCATTTTTTGCACTTGGAACCAATGTTCACACCTTTCCCCCAAACACTCTTTCCTAAGCACCACACAAGTGTTTTCCATGACATGCATTAGTTTCCATCCATTTGACAGCAACACTGTCTCATGTATTAATTAACAAAGGGGAAGAAGAGGAAGAGGAGGAGAGAATCCCAGGTTAAGGAGAAGACACACCTTTTCACCCAAGTCCCAACAAGCACAGCCCACTGGGCATGTACACTCTTTGGTTCCTCCCATGCAGCTGGGAAATCAGCCAGACAACCCTGACCAGCAGAGATGAGACCTTCTCACTTACACCCATGCAGCTTTTTAGGGTGGCAGAGGTTCTTCAGTATGGCATGAAAACAAGACTCTCACACACTTCAAACAATGGAAGGGAAATGGCAGACATCAAACAGCCTCCCTAAAACAGGAGGGCAACAAGACACTTTCGTAGTAGCCGCATCAGGACATAGATCCTCACGGCTTCTTTCAGAAAGTCCACGGGTGCACACACACGCTCAGTGGGCTTAGTAAAAGATGCAGAGGCTCATTAGTAATAATAATCATTATTATTAATAACCCCAGGACACAAGAAGGCAGCTGAAGCAGAAAACAAAGGTAGTGTGTGAGAACCCAGCCAGCCTCTGATTCAGAAAACAAAACTCTTTCTGAGTCAGAGGAGGAAATAGAAACTTGCCGGGCTGAAACCCGGAAAGCGAAACCTAGAGATGAGTCAGCAGTGCAGGAAGAGTCACAGGCGCTGATTGGCCAATATTCGGAGTAGGATTTGAATCCTCCAATCAGCATGTGCCAACGATGGGCAGAAAAGGGTGCGAAGGAGAAGGCAGCCCAATTGGCTGCAGAAGGGAATAGGCGCGCAAAGGATCGGCATAAAAGGCAGACACGCAAGGAGCAAGCTGCCGGAGACAACCAAACCTACAAGCCTGCAGCTTCCACAGAAGAGCCCTTACCAGCGTCAGAGACAGCGTCTGTTACCGAAGAGGGATCAGCACCAGTGTTCTCCACTGAGGAGGACTGCTTCTGCTGCCACCGAGGATCTCCTCCTCACCAAAACCAGCAATCTCTGTCTTGCATCCAGCCTTGGACCTCCACGGTCTTCTTGTTTGCATTCCAGGTGCACTTCCTGTCCCAGTTCAAGGTTCCAACCGTGTCCAGTCTCAAGTCTAGCCTAGTCATGCCTCAAGTCCGCAGTCTTCTCCCGAATCTTCAGTCCAGCCTTGCTCTGAGTTCTCAGCCTTGCTCCAAGTTCCTAGTCAAGAGTATCCAGCCTAGTCCAGGGCTTCCAACCGAGTCCAGCCTTGCTCCAAGTTCCTAGTCCAGAGTATCTAGCCTAGTCCAGCCTTGCTCCGAGTTCTCAGCCTTGCTCCACGTTCCTAGTCAAGAGTATCCAGCCTAGTCCAGGGCTTCCAACCGAGTCCAGCCTTGCTCCGAGTTCTCAGCCTTGCTCCAAGTTCCTAGTCCAGAGTATCTAGCCTAGTCCAGCCTTGCTCCGAGTTCTCAGCCTTGCTCCACGTTCCTAGTCAAGAGTATCCAGCCTAGTCCAGGGCTTCCAACCGAGTCCAGCCTTGCTCCAAGTTCCTAGTCCAGAGTATCTAGCCTAGTCCAGCCTTGCTCCGAGTTCTCAGCCTTGCCCCGAGTTTCTAGTCCAGAGTATTCAGCCTAGTCCAGGGCTTCCAGCTGAGTCCAGCCTTGCTCCAAGTTCTCAGCCTTGCTATGAGTCTTCAGTCCCCAGTATCCAGTCCAGCCTGAGTCATCGAGTCTAGTCCAGTCCGGTCCTTAGATCCCATAAGTATCCAGGGGGCTCCAGCCAGCCCCTCCCAGTGTTCCAGTGCCAGCCGATTTTGAGTGGTGTTCCAGTTCGAGATCATTTGACTTCAGCTTCAGTAGTGTCTCGCACTCCAGCTTCTCCCAGCCTTCCAGTCTCCATTAGAGAGTCCTGCTCTGCTGCCATCTCCTCCTGCAATCTTGCAAGTTTCCTTGTTGCTGCCCAGTTGGTCTTGATTGAACCCAGTTCTTTCTTGATTCTAAGGACTTTATTGTAAATAGTTATTTAATAAAGAGTATTTTTTATATTTACTCTGTCTGGCCACCTCTAAGTCTGAGCATTGCTGCTGAATGCTGCATGGGGAAAGGGGGAACCTCCCCACTCTAGGGCCAGAGATGGAAGGAGCTGTGGGCTGCATACTCCCTTTCAGGATGGTGAACAAGGGGGAAGTGAAAAATGTGGGAGGCGCAACGAACAGCTTCCTCCAGAAGCACATAGAGAATTTGCATACTAGAGCGAACTCATCCACTTGCTAATGAGACATGCTGATTTGCTGTGACCTCCAACAAGTCCTTGGAAAAGAAATAATTTAATTAAGCAATAACCAAATAAATGTAATAGGTTGAAGGTTGCAATTATGTTGAGAGGCTTACTCTACTTCCAGCCATGTTTTAAAAGAACAAAGGTTTTCTGCAGCTGGGAGTTTTGCTTGCCTTCCAAATGGGTTTTTGTCCTGCTGTGTGGTTTCATAACTCTCCCAGGTTTCTTCATCTCCAAAGGCAGAGGAGTCGCTTCAGATGGATTTCCGCCTCCTTCTTCCTGCAGCCTGTCTTGTATTGAGAGCTGAGTTGTTACGATTAGGCAATGAGAGACCGTGACCAGGGCCGCCCAGCAAGTCTAGCAGAAACCCCAAATGGTGGACCATTCATTGGGACATCTCTGTCCAAAGTCAAAGATGGAGTCTCCCTGGAATCGTTAAGGTCTACAAACCTAAAACTACTCCACCTTGCAGAGATTCACTCAGTCTGTTCCTCCCCATCCAGACTCTGACAGCCTCTAGGTCAGCACTTCCACCACACCACCTGTTTGGCCCGGGGATGTGAAAATAACTGGGTATCATCAGCAGATGGAGGATACCAGACTCTAGGCCAGCAGATGACCTCCCCCAGCAGCTCCATGTAGACCTTAAAAAGGAGCGGTAAGTGGAGAGATCCCTGGAGCACGCAGAGAACAGAAGTCTCTGGGCAGGTCTCTCTTCCACCATCACCACCTCAGGAAGGAGGAGAACCACTGCAAAATGGTCCATTCCCACAGAGATGTTGCAGAAGAAGGCCAGGGTCTGTGGTACTGAAAGCCCGGAGAGATCAAGGAGGGTTGCACTCCCCCAATCCTGCTCTACCCATGAGTCCTCCCTAAGTGCAACCAACGCAATTTCTGTGCTGTATCCCGGCCGAAAACTGATTGCCAAGGAGCCAAGTCATCTGCTTTCTCTAAGGCTCTCTGCAGTTGCAGAGCGTCAGGCCTTTCAGGCCAGCCAGGTCAGGAATCGGACGCCACAAACCCTACTGGAGCTCTGCAATATTGTTGCGGGGTATAATGACAGAATCTTGAAAGCCCGTCAGAGTTTCCCCCTGACCTCTTTTCTAGTTAGTTTGAGTCTCTTGAGTAAGAACAAGGCTGAATTCCATTTCCTGTCTGTTCCTTTGCTCCCTCTATGCAGGGATGGGACTTTCTCCAGAAACTTTCTTAAAAGTGGAAGGTTGGAGACATTCTAAAATTGTCAAAGCAGTTGGATTGAGGAGGATTCCTGATTAGGGGGGACACGACAGCCTCCTTCCTCCTGGCCCCCCCTGGAAAACGCACCCTTTCTCCCCTCTTTGCCTGAGCACCTGCATTGCACACAGAATCCACCAGGGGGCTCCTCTGCAAAGGGAAGGGAAACCCATGTGCTTCAGCACTGGGCCCCTGGAGGGCGAATGGCAGAGGCGGCTTTCCAGAGGAGGGTGGGAAGGGCGTGACCCCACTAAGTCTTGCCTATCTAGGATGCTACACTTTCTCCCTTTAACCCTTCGAGCTTCACCGAAGGAAAAAAGACTGCAGGAAAGTCTTCCAGGGAAGAGATCCAGACGTGACCCTGGGTGAGTGGGGGGCCTCTTCCCGTGCAAGGGGAGGCAGACAATTCTCCCGCTGGAGAAGGAAGACACACATTCAAAATCCTCATCCAGGTGCACTCTTCTGAGTCCTGGGAGCGGGAGACCCCGGATCCCATGTTCCCCTGCCGCCCCCTTCCATGCACTTAACAGGGAGAGGGGAAAGCAGAGCTCCAGATAAGCCAATTTGCTCCCAGGCACAAATCCAGGATCTCCAGGAAGGAGGAGGGGATCCAGGGAGCCCCTCCCGCCCCATTTCCTGGGAAGAGCCCCCGAGGGTGGGGGGAGAGGGAGAGTTTGCAGCGCGGATCTCGAGCAGCAAGCAGGAACGGCTTTGCACGGAGGGCGACGCCGGAGACTCCGCGCCTGCGCTCCCGCCGCGTGCTGGACGAGGCTGAAACAGGGTCGGGTCCTCGGCAGTTCAGCGCGGCTTAGGAGGGCGAGTGAACCGGGGCACCGTCTCAGGCTACGTTCTTTTAGGCCCTGCGATTCAGGTGAACTCGGCCCCTGCGGCTGGTTGACCTGTCTGGGCTTGGGCATGTTGTGTGACCCTCCCTGCGTGCAACAGCGTGACTTGGCTCTTAAAAGGCAGACCCTGAAGAAAGGGAAACGGAACATCCTAAGCCAGGGTCTTTTCACTGGCATTTCATTTTATGGGAACTGAACCTTCCTGGTTTGTTAACCTTTTTGGGGTTTGGCGTGTTGTGTGAACCCTGCTTGTAGGTGAAGGTAGATCTAGGTTTTTAAAAAGCAAGCCCTTCCTTGTGAGAAAAATGAATTAGAAAAAGCTCCCAAATCCATCTATTGGGTATTCCAAGTCCCTGATGGAAGTCAATCCCATATTTTGTACCACACACACACACAAACAGGACCTATCTCCTGAATGCCACTGCAGTCTATACCAGCTCAGGAAAATATGTCCTTCCATGGGGATAAGTGTTAATGGTTTAATCCACCACCTTCTAATTCTTGGAATTTATTTTCTTTCCAATCTCAGATACACAAAATGGAAGCCATCTGTATGTCCTCGCATACAGACAAAATTATCTCATGGGCAAAGAGGGCTGAATGGCCTGCTGGGGTCATTCCTTTGGCTCCACAAACAGTCCTATGAATGGAAAGGCGTTTCGAGTTCCACAAGATTCCTTGGCCACATTTGAAGTTGTGTTACAGGACAGAGAAAGAATGGGGCTACAACCTTTAGGAGGTGAAGGAACTTCAAAAATCCCTCCTACTTTTCAGCCTGGGAGCAGTGGGAAGATCTGGGAGAATCAGCCCTGGATCCTCCAGAGCGTTGAATACCAGGAGGCTGAGGATCTCCGAGGAGTTTGCAGCAGAATCCACTACTTTTGCAGTCAATGGTTGAGAGCAGAAAAGCACACCAAAGTGCAGATGCTGGACCTGGTTGTTCTGGAGCAGTTCCTGGCCCTGCTGCCCCTGCAGGTGGAGCGCTGGGTGCGGGAGTGCGGAGCAGAGACCAGCTGCCAGGCGGTGGCCCTGGCCGAGGGCTTCCTGCTGAGCCAGGCGGAGGAGCAGAAGGAGCAGGTCGGGTTGCAGGTGAGAGACCCTCATCTTGGGAGCCCAGAAGGGGGTTGAAAGGACTAAACAATGTGTTTGAATCCTTAACCCCTCCCTAGCAGAGTTCTCTGGCATTCATAATATGTGGAGATGTTTCTCTAATTCTTGTAGGACATTGTTCTCCATTCCAGAGGATAGATTTGGGATAGCCTCGGTCCACTTGACGATGTGTGATGTCCATTAATTCTTCTTCTTTTCTCCTGCCTACTATTCAAGCCCTTTGCTGTGGAGATCAGAGATCCTGCGGGAAGGAGGAATCCATCCAATCCCCCTCCGGAGCAGTTTTTCAGGAGGATCTCTCAGGAAGATCCAAGTCAGGACACCTCAGGAGGTAATCGAAGGTCCTCCCATTCCCCAGAGAGATCCCAGCTGTCTCATCTCCTCTGTGTTTTCTCTCCTATAGAATACCTCCTCCTAATTTATTAACTATGCACTTTAAAATTCTGTCTCCCTCACAGGGAAGAGTAGCACGAAGTTGTCTCCTTCTTACGGTGGAGCTGAAGCAGTGGTTGAACCTGCAACTCAAGTAAGAGGAGGAAATTTGTTGATTAGGTTTCTATTCTCCCTTTCCTTCAGGAAGTCAAGCTGGTGTACACAGCACTCTCTCCTTCCATTTTTCCTTTGTTTGGCTTGGGGATCTTCTTGGTCTTGAGCAACATGGAATGGGGAATAGAAGATTCAACTTGCTCTCCGTCAGCTTAGCCTCCTCTGAAGTCTGTTGCTGGGATACAATGCTTTGTAATTTCTATCCTGAAATTCATATTAGGAAATCTTTTTTTTAAAGACCAATACTTAACACTCATACTGCTAGCTCCTCTTCCTACTATTAGTTCACAGTAACTAATTTTTTAAAAAGTCCTTCAAGAGATAGGAATAACGCTATCACAGTGGTAGCAACTGCTAAACAAAGAACCATTCTTTTTTAATTCTTTGACTTGGAATTGGTTTGTACTTTATACCCAGGAAATTTTCTCTGCTTTCTTATCTCCCTTTCAGCCAATGGCTTGGACTGATGAGAGAGGGAGAGGGAGATAGATCAATTGAAACAGGTTACTGTCAGTGAAAGTCTTTCAGAATCAATCAAGTTGATAAAACCTGCCTGAAATATTTCTTCACTCAAAGGCTTTTGGCTCTGTCCATTTTCTAACCCAAGGCTTGGAATCCAACCAAGCATCGCCATTTAAGTTAGTGCATATCTTTGCTCTGGGAATGTGTGAACAGTAGGACAGATCTTGGAGAAGCTCCTGGGCCTGTTCTGTTCTTTTTCCCCTTGTTCAGGAGGGTCCTGTGTCCTTCGAGGAGGTGGCTGTGCGTTTCTCCAAAGAGGAGTGGTCTCTCCTGGGTCCTCACCAAAAAGCCCTGCATTGGGAAGTCATGCTGGAGAATTATAGGAACGTGGCCTCTCTGGGTAAGGGTTTGCTACTCTCCACTCAGAGAGTTCGGGAAGACATTTTGTAGTCAGATGCCCTCAGCTATTTCTTTATTATTATAATAATAATTATTAGTATTTTATTAAAGAAATTTTATCACAGTAAAAAAATACAAGCTTTGAAAAGGAAATAAAGAAGATTGAGTAAAGTAATAAGTGAATAAGAAAAAAGTAGAAAGAAGTAAAGGAAAAAGGAAAAAAAATAAAGAAGTGGCTTCTGATCTTCTTCAGAGCAGTTATAAATGCAATTGTATTTTAGCCTCTCTCTTTAAGGTTACGTCATAGTTTCCTTCTTTCCATAATTCATCCTTTCTAATCTTCAAACCCATAGATCACGTTCATTTTTTTCGTTTTTCAGCAAAAAGTCCATCAGGGGTTTCCAATCACTAATAAATGTAGATATTGTCATTTCTCTAATCAAACAAGTCCATTTAGCCATCTCCGAGAATTCTGTCATCTTCGCTAACCATTCCTCTGCTGTGGGTATTTCAGGGTCCTTCCAACTTTGTCCGTATGATAGTCTCACTGTGGTTATCAGACAGAAACAAACTTCCATGACTCTTTTCTAGCTGCCTATCCATTTGCCCCAACAGAAAGCATTCTAGTTTCAGTTGGATATTGATCTTTAACCTTCTCTATCTGACTGTATATATTTGAATCCAAAATTTTCTAGCTTTTTTACAAGTCCACCAAACATGATAAAATGACCTTTCATGTTGTTCACATTTCCAACATAAATTTGAAGTGCCTTTATACATTTTTGATCGTTTTTCTGGTGTCATATACCAAGGTACATCTAATTATAAAAGTTCTTCTTTAGATTATTACATAATGCAAGTTTAGTCCTTTTAACCCCATATTTCCCCATTGTTCCATCTGGATACTATGACCAAAATTCTTGGCCCATTTTATCCTACATTCTTTAAGCTTTAATTCTTTATACGATTTAGCAATTACACGTCCCTCCTCTGTCCATAATTCAAGTTCAGATTCTGTCTTCTGTTGTTCAATACCATACGTCCTTTTCTCTACCTTGGATCTTTCTGATAACTGTCAGTATGGAAAAACCATGGACGACAATATCCCTCTGCCATCACTTGCTCTCTTGACTTCATTTGGTATTCCCCATCCTCGTGTTCTAATAGCTCTTGAGATGTTTTCCATTGGTCTTTGCCTGCGGCTTTTCTTCTATAAAAGGCTTCTTGTGCTGAGAGGCATAAAGGTGTTTTGGGGCATAGTCTGGGTTTTTATCTGTTCCATGTTCTCAATATGGCAGTTCTAACATCATGGTTTCTAAAATCTACATTAACGTCATTGTACCACGGAGATCCACGCCATCCAGACCTCAGGTCATGCTCTTCTAGTTCTAAAGTTCTCAGATTCTTCCTCAGCAGCCCCCACTCTTTCATCCAAACCAAAGAGCAGGCTGCAAGGTACAGGCTCAAACTGGGCAGGCCCAATCCGCCTCTTTCCTTTGCATCTTGGAGAATTTGGTATTTAACCTGTGACTTTTTATCCACAAACCTAGATAGATCTTTCTGCCATTGCTTAAATGGTACATCGGTTGTCAGAAGAGGTATTGTTTGAAAAAAAACCACAACATTCTAGGCAAAGCATTCATTTTTATCACAGAAATTCTCCCCAACAATGATAATTCTCATTTCTCCCATCCTAAATATCCTTAATTTCATTCCAGGCATCAACATAATTCTTTTGAAATTACAGTTCATATTGATCACAGTAATACCCAAGTATTTTATTTTTTCTCAATCTCAAAACCAGTTTTTCCCATCAATTCTATTTGATCTTCCATTTTCATATTTTTGGTTAACATCTTTGTCCTTTGAATATTAACCTTAAAACCTGCTAAAATACCAAATTCCTTTAATTTTTCCATCAGTATTTTCCATCAGTAAAATTACCACCAAATCCTCAGCAAATGCTCTCAGCAGCAGAGACAAAGGGCATCCTTGTCTAGTTCCTTTTTGTATCTCACAAGGTATTCTTAATTCTCAATTAACAATTATTTGTCCTTTTTGCAAAGCAGAGATTGATTTCACCCATGTAATAAAATTCTCTCCAAAGTCCATATCTTCCAAAATTTTAAACAAGAAACTCCAATTTCAATTGTCAAAGGCCTTCTCTGCGTCGAAGAAGATCAGCACAGCTTGTTCTTCATTATGTTTTCTAAGTATTCCAAAATCTCCAATACATTTCTAATCTTACTGTATCTTAGGTAAAAACCCATATTATCTTCATGAATAAATTATTGCAAAGCTATTTGCATCCTTCTAGCCAGAATCACTGTGAACAACTTGTAATCATTGTTCAGTAATCATATCAGCTGGTACTTTTCTGGTAACATCAAGTCTTGGCCCTTTTTATAGCTGCCATCAGCTATTTCTTCTTAAAAAATTTCCAACCAGATGTCATCTCCTGGGAGGGAGAAGGAAGAGATCTGGTCTTCTCCTTCTCCAAGGCAGAAAATAGGTCAATGGCTCTCTGCTTAGATACAACCTGTGCCACTTCTCATCTGGTGAATTTTTCCATTTCTGTTCAAACATATCAGTGAAAAACTCACTCCTTGTGATACTAACCTCCATCACACTGATTTCAGCTTTTGGGGCCCAGATGCTTCCCTGTCTAATAGAAGAACTATAGGATTTTTTCTCTGTGAGAATGTGATTGTGGCAAGAGAAAATTGAATAGCAAATGGAAGGTAGTTTGGGTAGGAAGGATGAGTTTCAAAATGGATTTAGTTCTTAAAGGTCTCTGCTATAATTGCCCCCCTCCCTTAAAAATTAGGTTTTCTCCTAATACCTCCTTGGATGCTTCCCCTGATTCTTCCTTAAGAATCTTCCTAAAAGCTGACCATGTCATTGTAAACATGAAAATGTGCAATATATTGGGATTTGGCAACATTTCGGAAGAAAATACATATCACTTCCCTCTTTCCTTTGAAGGAAATAATGGACAGGAGAATAAAGATTCCAATGAACCATTCCAAATGATACGGCACAGAGACAGAACGGAGCAGCCTGCAATTCAAATGGGACTAGAAAAGCATGAGAGAAACCAGTCAAAGAATTGGCATCAGGAAAGCTCCTCTTCCCTTGATGCTCAGATGCAAGACTTTCTTGCCCAACAAGGAAAAATTAAGAAAAAACATATTGGGAAAAGTGTAAAACTATTCAAAGACAAATTAGACGCACATGAACCCTATCCATCCCAAGCCAAAGGAGAAGATTATATATGTAGAGACAATGGAAAAAATTACAATTGGACTTTCACTCTTCCTCATGAAAATGGGTCCCATACTTCTCATAAAAGGATCCACACAGGAGAGAAGCCATATAAATGCATGGAGTGTGGAAAGAGCTTCAGAAGCAGTAGTCAACTTACTTCCCATAACTGGATCCACACAGGGGAGAAGCCATATCAATGCATGGAGTGTGGAAAGAGCTTTAGTCGGTGTGGTTCCCTTAGGAGACATAAAAGGATCCACACAGGGGAGAAGCCACATAAATGCACGGAGTGTGGAAAGGGGTTCTATGACAATGCATCTCGTATGAAACATGAAAGGATCCACACAGGGGAGAAGCCATATAAATGCATGGACTGTGGAAAGAGGTTTACATGTAGCAGTCGTCTTATTTCCCATAAAAGGATCCATACAGGGGAGAAGCCATATAAATGCAGAGAGTGTGGAAAGGGCTTCTGTGAAAATGCATCTCGTATGAAGCATGAAAGGATCCACACAGGGGAGAAGCCATATAAATGCACTGAGTGTGGAAAGGGCTTCTGTGAAAATGCATCTCGTATGAAGCATGAAAGGATCCACACAGGGGAGAAGCCATATAAATGCAGAGAGTGTGGAAAGGGCTTCTGTGAAAATGCATCTCGTATGAAGCATGAAAGGGTCCACACAGGGGAGAAGCCATATCAATGCATAGAGTGTGGAATGACTTTTACTCATAACAGTAACCTTACTTCCCATAAAAGGACCCACACAGGGGAGAAGCCATATAAATGCATGGAATGTGGAAAGACCTTTGCTCAGAGCAGCACTCTTACTTTCCATAAAAAGATCCACACAGAAGAGAGGCCACATAAATGTGTGGAATGTGGAAAGTGCTTTAGAATGAGTCGCTCTCTTACTTACCATAACAGGATCCACACAGGGGAGAAGCCATATAAATGCATGGAGTGTGGAAAGGGCTTCCGTGACAATGCATCCCTTAGAAGACATAAATGGATCCACACAGGGGAGAAGCCATATAAGTGCATGGAGTGTGGAAGGACCTTTACACATAACAGTCAACTTATTCCCCATAAAAGGATCCACACAGGGGAGAGACCACATGAATGCAAAGAGTGTGGAAAGAGCTTCAGACATAGTAATTCCCTTATTTATCAAAAAAGAATCCACACAGGGGAGAAACCATATAAATGCATGGTGTGTGGAAAGAGCTTTAACAATAAAAGTCATCTTACTTCCCATAAAAGGATCCACACAGGGGAGAAACCTTACGAATGTGTGGGATGTGGAAAGAGCTTCAGGAGGAGCCATGACCTCATTTCCCATACACAGATCCATTTGGGTGAGAATCCATGTAAATTCTACATTTAGTTGGTTAAATCTATGCATTTCCTATTTGCTTATAGTGAACCAGGAAAGGACGGGTTTTTTTTGTGTCTGACCCTTGTAACTGGCCGCCCCAGAGAAACGAATTTACCAATGAAAACAAAAACAATGGGCATATGCTCTTTTAATTATGAACAGCAGATTTTTGAAGGTACTTCATTTGAAGGTAGCCAATGCTATTTCACATCTATAAGAAAAAAATTTTTTTTTAAGTTTACATTTATCCCAGTTGCCAGTTGATCCTGGTTCTGGGAGGGATGTGAACAGGCAGACATTTAATAGATGCTGCTTCCCCAGGCAGTAGAAAGAGCTGCATCTCCCTGCTGCATCTCTTCAAGACAAAGTGTTGTTGGTGTTTCTTCCACCTTTTTTCTTAAGTTTACATTTATCCCAGTTTCCACTTTGAGATCAATTCCAAGAAAATGGCTATTTTAGGCATCTCAGATTCTGGACTATGCAATTTTTTGGAGATGTCTTTATTGTGTTTTTAGAAGTGAGCTTCCTGCTCCCCAACTGTTGTTCTTCCCACTTAATCATGGTTCTGGGAGGGATGCAAACAGGCAGACATTTAACAAATGCTGCTTTCCCAAACAGTAGAAGCAGCTGCATCTGCCTGATGCATCTCTTCTTCTTCCTTTTTTTAAAAAAAACACCTTTATTAAAGTTTCAAAATATAGGTAAAATACAAATGTATAGAAAAAGACTGAAGAAAGACAACCCCCTCCTAAAAAGTGCAGAAATACATCGAAATACAAAAAGAGGGGCTTCTGACTGTCTTCAGCACAGATACACATGCATAATACGTTAACCTCTTAATCTGCTTCTAACCATAAAAATATTATTTCTATAAACTATAAGAACCTAATCATCAAAACCCAAAATCAAAACTTCATTTTTTTCAGTTGCAAGCAAAAAGTCCAAAAGTGGTTTCCACGTAGAAATAAAACCGGACAAATTATTTTCTCTAATCAATACTTTCAGTTTCACCATCTCTGCCAGTTCCATTAATTAATGGAACCTGCTCCACCTCTTCAAGGCAAAGCTTTGTTGGCGTTTCTTCCGCTATAGCAGACCTGCAGATAGAAATTCAGCTGATTCACAGTCCCTTCCCATAGCTTAAACTTTCCTTCTTACGCCTAGTCCCCTTAGAGTTATTTTCACCCTTCCTTTCTCATTCCTTAATACACTCCCAGTTTCTCAGAGGACCCTACACTTCTCTGTCCTCCCAAAAAGTTGGAAATGGTGCAGCAGAGAGGTTCTGGGGTCTGAAGCAGTATTGTGATCCAAAGGGAACGCAAGCTCCATCAAAGCAGAGAGAGAGATGGAGTGTGATACTGAATTCTCCCACTGAATAACTCTGAGATTGAATTAAAAGTGACAACTAAGTGGATTTGTGCTTTAAATTTCTCATGAATTTCCTTCCTTCCTTCCTTTGTCCCAAGTTGGGGATACTCAGGAGAATGAGAATGAAAACGACTCCAGTGTGCTGGCATTGCAAATGATCGAGCAAGAAGGGAGACCTTTGGAAACCCGTGGGGACCAAAATAAAAAGTAATTAAGAAAAGCTACTTCAGAAAACTTCTTCAGTTCCTCCTGACCAAACAGCAGAAATGAGAAGGGGAAGTGCCTCTGGGATGTGAAGATACCAAAAAAAAAATAATCAGACTCGCATCCACAGGGTAGAACTGAGCCCTGAGTCAACCAGTCTGAATGCAGAAGAAGAGAACCTTCTTTTGGTCAAAGGCCCCTCATGCGGTGCGAGAGTCATCATATGCATATCAATGTGGAGTGTGTGGAAAGAGCTTCGGGATGAAGAATTCCTCTCTCACCAGAGGAGCCAGAATGAGGAGAAGTCCCCGAAATGCATGTGGAAAAGGCTTTTGTTAAGCATCAGGGCCACAAGTCCCTCCTTGTGGGGGAGATGGGTGGTGATAAATTTGATAAATTAATAAAAAATATAAATAAATAATTTTTGCCTTTCGTTGGTGTGACGAGGGCTAAGGAAAAGTCTGGATTGGATTTAAATAATTAATTAAATATCAGTGTGTGGTTTCTTTCCAGACATGTGTTAAATCCTCTCTCTCTCTGTTTTTATTAAAAATTCCCCACCCGGAGTGAGTCGGCCTTGGGATCCAGAGTTTTGGTGTGGCTGGGCAGGAGGGTGACACAGCCCCGGCCTCCCCTCCTCCAGAGAGTTTCTTGTATGGCCGGGAATCAGACGCCAGACCCAAAGCGAATAACCAAGGCTGGACTACAGGATTTGTTAGACTGAGCGCCCGAGGGGTTGGTGGGTGCCCCCCCTGCGGGCAGCAGAAATGCCCTGAGCGTCATACCTTCCAGGAAAGGGGAGGAGGTAAGCATGCCTATTCCTGGGATGAGGCAGGCACAAGGATGGGTAAGAGTCCCCTCGGGTTGCTTCCTGCCCCCTCTCCCCTCTGCTCCAAGGAAAGTAATTGTCTTAGTGAAGACGTAGACAGATTTCTCCAGGAAGATCCATTCCTAACCTGGTCCTTCAGCAACGCCAACGGTGCGCTTATCACCACTGTAACTGCGTCCAAAATGGGCGCAGAATCCATGCCCTGGGTGACACAGACCCTAGTTGCAGGCCTGCTTCCTGCAGCCTGTCTTATATCGAGAACTGTGTTGTTGTCATGAGTACCGTTGAGCTGAAGGCATCAGCACAACGGCACACATGACAATACCTAAGAAACAGAGGAAGGGACTTAAGATAAGCAAAGCACGCACAACAACAGACACAGACCCCGAGGAGAAGGGAATGGCCCCGGCCGGATGACCCAGCCATCAGGACACAAAAGAGGAAGAAGGAAAGACAAAGACAGGGCGGATCACGAGGCACACCTGAAGCTGTCAGTAAAGCGCAACGGAGATCGCCCAGCTGACAGCAATCACCGGCCGGAGAAAGAAACCGATTATGGGCGAAGCCCGGGGCACCAGCAAGGGCCCTGCAACCCTTCACCTACCGGTTCGGAAGAATGCAGGACTAAGGGGTGATGACGCAACCCAAAGTGGGGGGGCGCTGACCGGCGCGGGATATTTAAACACCGCACCAGCGCGCTCCCTTCACTCTCAGCTTTTTTCTCGTCTAGCACTACGCTGAAATAAACCTTAACCTGCTCTTCCCTGAATCAGTGTCTGTGTTTCACTCAGCGGTAGGCAGTGCATGACAGTTGTTGAGATTAGGCAATGAGAGACCATGAGCAGGGCCTCCCAGCAAGTCTAGCAGAAACCCCAAATGGTGGACCATTCATTGGGACATCTCTGTCCAAAGTCCAAAGCACGCACAGAACAGAAGTCTCTGGACAGATCTCTCTTCCACCACCACCACCTCAGGGAGGAGGAGAACCACTGCGAAATGGTCCATTCCCACAGAGATGTTGCAGAAGGCGGCCAGGGTCTGTGGTACTGAAAGCCCCTGAGAGATCAAGGAGGGTTGCACTCCACCAATCCTGCTCTCCCCATAAGTCCTCCATAAGTGCAACCAACGCAATTTCTGTGCTGTATCCCGGCCGGAAACTGATTGCCAAGGAGCCAAATCCACTTGCTTTCTCTAAGGCTCTCTGCAGTTGCAGAGCGTCAGGCTTTCAGGCCAGCCAGGTCAGGAATCGGACGCCACAAACCCTATTGGAGCTCTGCAATATTGTTGCGGGGTATAATGACAGAATCTTGAAAGCCCGTCAGAGTTTCCCGCTGACCTCTTTCCTAGTTAGTTTGAGTCTCTGGAGTAAGAACAAGGCTGAATTCCATTTCCTGTCTGTTCCTTTGCTCCCTCTGCTTCCTCTACGCAGGGATGGAATTTTCTCCAGAATCTTTCTTAAAAATGGAAGATTGGAGACATTCTAAAGTTGTCAAAAGCAGTTGGATTGACAAGGCTTCCTGATTGCGGGGGGGGGGGGGGGGACCCAACAGGCTCCTTCCTCCTGGCCCCCATATGGAAAATGCCCCCTTTCTCCCCTCTTTGCATGAGCACCTGCATTGCACACAGAATCCACCAGGGGGCTCCTCTGCAAAGAAGAGGGCGACACCCTGCGCTTCAGCACTGGGCCACTGGAGGGCGAATGGCAGAGGCGGCTTTCCAGAGGAGGGAGGGAGGGAGGGAGGGAAGTGACATCTAAGTTTGGCTCCTCTAGGGTGCTGCCCTCTCTCTCTTTAACACTTCGAGCTTCTCAGGAGGGAAAAGACTGCAGGGAAGTCTTGCTGGGGAGAGATCCAGAGCG
The DNA here is from genome assembly GCF_035149785.1 of Candoia aspera. NCBI lineage: Eukaryota > Metazoa > Chordata > Lepidosauria > Squamata > Candoiidae > Candoia > Candoia aspera. Next base: position 2,033,687 of record NC_086154.1, read on the forward strand.
ACCCTGGGTGAGCGGGGGCCTCTTCCGTGCGAAGGGGCGGAGGGTTCTCGCGCTGAAGAAGGACGAGAAACATGCCAAGTCCTCATCCGGGTGCAACCTTCTGAGTCCTGGGAGCAGGAGACCCCGGATCCCATGTTCCCCTGCCGTCCCTTTCCGTGCACGTAGCAGGCAGGGGGGAAGCGCAGCTCCAGACCAGCCGTGATTCCCCGGGAACAAGTCCAGGGTCCGCAAGAAGGGGGAGGGGATCCAGGGAGCCCCTCCCGCCCCATTTCCTGGGAAGAGCCCCCGAGGGGGGGGGGGAGAGGGAGAGTTTGCAGCGCGGATCTCGAGCAGCAAGCAGGAACGGCTTTGCACGGAGGGCGACGCCGGAGACTCCGCGCCTGCGCTCCCGCCGCGTGCTGGACGAGGCTGAAACAGGGTCGGGTCCCCGCCCGTCCAGCGCGGCTTAGGAGGGCGAGTGAACCGGGGCACCGTCTCAGGCTACGTTCTTTTAGGCCCTGCGATTCAGGTGAACTCGGCCCCTGCGGCTGGTTGACCTGTCTGGGCTTGGGCATGTTGTGTGACCCTCCCTGCGTGCAACAGCGTGACTTGGCTCTTAAAAGGCAGACCCTGAAGAAAGGGAAACGGAACATCCTAAGCCAGGGTCTTTTCACTGGCACTTCATTTTATGGGAACTGAACCTTCCTGGTTTGTTAACCTTTTTGGGGTTTGGCGTGTTGTGTGAACCCTGCTTGTAGGTGAAGGTAGATCTAGGTTTTTAAAAAGCAAGCCCTTCCTTGTGAGAAAAATGAATTAGAAAAAGCTCCCAAATCCATCTATTGGGTATTCCAAGTCCCTGATGGAAGTCAATCCCATATTTTTCAGGTATGTGCACACACACAAACACACACAGATGACCAATCTGCTCAATGCCACTGCAGTCTATACTAGGTCAGAAAAACACTTCCTTCCTTGATGGGTATTGTTCAATGGTTAAATCCACCACCTTCTAATTCTTGGAATTTGTTTTCTTTTCCATCTCAGATACAGAAACTGGGAGCCATTTGTACGTCCTCACGTACAGACAAAATTAGCTCTTGGGCAAAGGGGGCTGAATGGCCTGCTGGGGTCATTCCTGCAGCTAGAGAGACAGACCTACGAATGAAAAGGCGTTTGGAGACCCACAAGATTCCTCGGACCGATTCGGAGTTGTGTTACAGGGCAGAGAAAGAATGGAGGGACGACCTTTAGCAGGTGAGGGAACTGGAAAAGGCCCTTCTGCTGCTCAGCCTGGGAGCTCTGGGGAGATCTGGGCAAGAACTGGGCAGAAGACCCTGGAGGAGGAAACCAGCCGTTCAGAAGCTCAGCCCTGGAACTGCAGGAGCGTCCAATACCAGGAGGCCGAGGGTCCCCGCGGTCTTTGCAGTCGGCTCCACTCCTTGTGTAGTCGATGGTTGAGAGCAGAAAAGCACACCAAAGCGCAGATGCTGGACCTGGTTGTTCTGGAGCAGTTCCTGGCCCTGCTGTCCCTGCAGGTGGAGCGCTGGGTGCGGGAGTGCGGAGCAGAGACCAGCTGCCAGGCGGTGGCCCTGGCCGAGGGCTTCCTCCTGAGCCAGGCGGAGGAGCGGAAGGGGCAGGTCGGGTTGCAGGTGAGAGACCCTCATCTTGGGAGCCCAGAAGGGGGTTGAAAGGAAAAAACAATGTGTTTGAATCCTTAACCCCTCCCTCCCAGAGGCTCCTGGCATTCATACTACGTGGAGATGTTTCCCTAATTCTTGTAGGACATTGTTCTCCATTCCAGAGGATAGTTTTGGGATAGCCTCGGTCCACTTGACGATGTGCGATGTCCGTTAATTCTTCTTCTTTTCTCCTGCCTACTATTTCAAGTCCTTTGCTGTGGAGATCAGAGATCCTGCGGGAAGGAGGAATCCATCCAATCCCCCTCTGGAGCAGTTTTTCAGGAGGATCTCTCGGGAAGATCCAAATCAGGACACCTCAGGAGGTAATCAAAGGTCCTCCCATCCCCCAGAGAGATCCCAGCTGTCTCATGTTCTCTGTGTCTTCTCTCCTTTAGAATACCTCCTCCTATATTAGTAATTATATATTTTAAAATTCTGTCTCCCTCACAGGGAAGAGTAGAACGAAATTGTCTCCTCCTTATGGTGGAGTTGCAGCAGTTGTTGAACCTCTAAGTCAAGTAAGTGGAGGAAATTTATTGATTAGAGTTGTATTCTCAGCAGGTCAAGCTGGTGTACACAGCACTCTCTCCTTCCATTTTTCCCTTTTGTTTGGGCCCAGGTATTTTCGTATTCCTGAGCAAAATAGAAAATTCAAGTTGGTCTCAATTCTCTTAGCCTTCTCGGATGTCTGTTGTTGAGGTACACATGGTTTGTAATTTCTATTGTAAGATTATTTAAAGACTAGTACTTAACTAAAATAGGAATAATGTTGTCACAGCAGTAGCAACTTCTAAACAGAGACCCATTATTTTTCTAATTCTTTAAGTTGGAATTTTGCAAGGCTGTTCAAAAATAACTAAATAATCACACTGGCATGTTAACATTTTTAAAAAGCCTTGTTTACAATAAGTGATAAGAAAAAAGCACATCAGATTAGAAGATAAGACAGACGATTAAAATCCAACAAATGCGGCCAGATAGAAAAGTCTCTAAGTAAAAAATGTTCTGAAAAAGCATGTAATCAAGGCAGTTTTGTCTTGCAAAGGAATTTCTAATCCTCTGATTTGTGCCTGGATTTGGACGCCAAACAATCCAGCTTTAAAAAGGCTGAGAAATGTCCTTCCCAGGAAACTTTCTCTGCTTTCTAATCTGAGGACGATCAGAAACTGGGTTGTGTGTCTCTTGATACTGATGGCAAATCCCTGGCTGTGCTCTCCCAGCCCTTTCGTGAAGGTATTAAGCATGGGCAGGATCGGTCCTTCTGGGAAAGCCATAAGTCATTGGCTGAAGTGCTAGAAAGTTCTCCCCCACCCCCTTTCCTTCTGCTAACACAGGATGCATTGGAGTCACTGACAGGTGGGGTTTCAAAGGCCCATCTGCCAGTTGATCCTCTTCAGACGCTGAGTCTTGAGGATGGATGGATGTATTCAGAAGGAAACTGGGGTTGCTCTCACTGAATGGCATTGACAGTCCTGCAGAATCAATCAAGTTGGTAAAACCTTTGACTGAAATCTCACCCAAAGCTTCGAATCCAACCAAGCATCGCCATTTAAGTTAGTGGACATCTTTGCTTTGGGAATTTGTGAACAATAGGGCAGATCTTGCAAATCCTCCTGTTCTGTTCTTCTTTTCATTGTTCAGGAAGGTCCTGTGTCCTTCGAGGAGGTGGCTGTGTATTTCTCTGAGGAGGAGTGGTCTCGGCTGGATCCTCGCCAAAAAGCACTACATCGGGAAGTCATGATGGAGAATTGTAGGAATGTGGCCTCTCTGAGTAAGGGTTTGCTACTCTCCACTCAGAGAGTTCGGGAAGACATTTGGCAGTCAGATGCCATCAGCTGTTCCTTCTTAAAAAATCCCCCACCAGATGTCATCTCCTGGGAGGGAGAAGGAAAAGGTCCAGCCTTCTCCTGCTCCGAGGAAGGAAAGAGGTCAATGGCTCTCTGCTTAGATGCATCCAATGCCATTTCTCATCTGGTGAATTTTTCCATTTCCATTTAAACATATGAGTGACAACCTAAGTCCTTGGCTTGAGGAGATGCTCTACTCCATCATGCTGATTTCAGCTCTTGGGGCCCAGATGTTTAGACAGATGCCCAGATGCCCAAATGTCTATCCTAGGAAGGATTGTCATTTCTTCAGGCTCTTGGGTGGGTGCCTCTTCTTCCTTTTCATTTCTGTCCCGAGCCTTGGGATTAGGGGTGAAAAGGTGCCATTTCTCCATTGCAAACATGCTGTTTAGGGTTAACAGAAGACCTCTAGGATTTCTTCTCTGCAAGCATGTGATTTTGGCAAGAGAAAAATGAATAGCAAATGGAAGGTAGTGTAATAATTCTAAAGAAAAAGGATGCTTTAGATGTTTTTAAAGAAATTATCGTTTTAATACCATGCCAGTGTAAGCAAGGAAACATGCAAGATACTGGACTTTGGCAAAATTTCAGAAGGAAATTCATATGACTTCCTCCAGTTTGATCTTTTCCCTAACCTTGCTATAATTTTCATTTCTGTTTTCCTTTGAAGGAAATAAAGGGCAGGAAAATAAAGATTCTGGGGAACCGTTCCAAATGATCAGGCATGGAGACAGAAAGGAGAAGCCTGCAATTCAAATGGAACTAGAAAGGCATGAGAGAGACCAGTCAAATAATTGGAATCAGGAAACCTCATCTTCCATTGATGCTGAGATAGAAGACTTTCTTGCCCAACAAGGAAAAATAAAGAAAAAACATATTGGGAAATGTGTAAAACTGTTCAAAGACAAATTAGATGTAAATGAACACTGTCCAACCCAAACCAAACGAGAAGATGATATATGCAGAGAGAATGGAAAAAATTACAATTGGACTTTCACTCCTTCTCGTGAAAATGGGTCCCTTACATGCCATAAAAGGATCCACACAGGAGAGAAGCCATATAAATGTTTGGAATGTGGAAAGACCTTCAGACGAAGCAGTCAGGTTACTTCCCATAACTGGATCCACACAGGAGAGAAACCATTTAAGTGCATGGAGTGTGGAAAGGGCTTCTGTGAAAATACATCCCTTATGAGACATAACAGGATCCACACAGGGGAGAAGCCGTATCAATGTATGGATTGTGGGAAAAGTTTCCGTGATAGCCGTTCCCTTACACCACATAAAAGGATCCACACAGGAGTAAAGCCATACAAATGCATGGAGTGTGGAAGGACCTTTACGCATAACAGTCAGCTTATTCCCCATAAAAGGATCCACACAGGGGAAAAACCATATAAATGCATGGAGTGTGGAAAGTCTTTTACTAATAGCAGTCAAGTTACTTCCCATAAAAGAATCCACACAGGGGAGAAACCATACAAATGCATGGAGTGTGGAAGGACCTTTACGCATAACAGTCAACTTATTCCCCATAAAAGAATCCACACAGGAGAGAAACCGTATAAATGCATGGAGTGCGGAAAGACCTTTACTTATAGCAGTCAACTTACTTCCCATAAAAGGATTCACACAGGGGAGAAGCCATATAAATGCATGGAGTGTGGAAAAAGTTTCAGTGAAAGCCGTTCCCTTGCATCTCATAAAAGGATCCATACAGGAGAGAAGCCATATCAATGCACCGAGTGTGGAAAGACCTTTACTCATAGCAGTCAACTTACTCCCCATAAAAGGATTCACACAGGGGAGAAGCCATATAAATGCATGGAGTGTGAAAAGACCTTTACTAATAATAGTCAACTTACTTCCCATAAAAGGACTCACACAGGGGAGAAGCCATATAAGTGCATGGAGTGTGGGAAAAGTTTCAGTGTGAGCCATTCCCTTGCATCTCATAAAAGGATCCACACAGGAGAGAAACCATATAAATGTGTGCACTGTGGAAAGACCTTTACTAATTGCAGTCAACTTACTTCCCATAAAAGGATCCACACAGGTGGGAAGCCATATGAGTGCATGGAGTGTGGAAAAAGTTTCAGTGAAAGCCGTTCCCTTGCATCTCATAAAAGGATCCACACAGGAGAGAAGCCATATCAATGCACGGAGTGTGGAAAGGCCTTTACTCATGGCAGTCAACTTATTCCCCATAAAAGGATCCACACAGGAGAGAAACCACATGAATGCAAAGAGTGTGGAAAGAACTTCAGACATAGTAATTCCCTTACTTATCATAAAAGAATCCACACAGGGGAGAAACCATATAAATGCATGGAGTGTGGAAAGAGCTTTAACAATAGCAGTCATCTTACTTCCCATAAAAGAATACATACGGTGGAGAAGCCATATAAGTGCATAGAGCATGGAAAGGACTTCTGTGGGAAGGGAGCCCTTAGGAGACATAAAAGGATCCACGTACGGAAGACGCCATATAAATGTGTGGAGTGTGGAAAGGGCTTCAGGAGGAGCAGTGACCTCATTTCCCATACACAGATCCATGTGGGTGACGATCCATGGAAATTCTAGATTTACTTGGTTAAATCTATGCATATCCTAATTGCTTGTAGTGAACTAGGAAAGGAAGGGGTTTTTGAGTCTGGCCTGGACAGCCCTCTGCCCCAGAGAGATGAATTTACCTATCATGGCTCTGGTTCTAAGCCCAACGAATCAGCACTCTTGGTACAGACCAGTTTGGTACATGGAAGTCTTTATTGGGCAAGCAACTCAAAACATGTTAAAGATCCAAATAACTTGGTGATTCACAAGCGACAGTATAAATACATTCGTCCCCCTCCCCATCAAAGTCTCGGGGCTCCCATAAAAGCTTTTGGCGCCCTGCTTCCTCCCCGGCCTTGCACCTCCCAGGGAGAATCCCCTGCCGACCTGATGGCGTGCTGTCTGCTGTCCAGGGTGCTGAACGGCATGCCTGAGGGTTGGTGCTTTTACAAGGCAAGGTTGCCGGGTTCCGTGTGCGTTTGTTCTTTACTGCTGATTTCTATCAGTGGGCTGACGTGTGCTTTCTATTTTATGGCAGGATGGCTCCAGGCCCTCTGGTGTGTTTCACGTGCCTGCCCCTTCCTGCTGCTGACTTGCTTTTTATGACAGGATGGCAGCCCGGGAGCGGGGGGGAGCTCGTGACATTACCAACAAAACCTAACCACCTTTTCGGAATTCATTAAGTAGACTTTTTACTACTGTTTTAGTGTTTTATTATTTTATTGTATTTTAATTAATGTTGTACTCCTGTTTTATGTAACCCGCCCAGAGTCACTATCTGAGTGAGATGGGCAGAGAATAAATTTGATAAATAAATAAAACAAAAACAATGGGCATGTGCCATTTTAATTTTATTTGAAGTCATTTGAAAGTGGCCAACGGTATTGCACATCAATAAGAGAAAAAAAATTAACTGTATGTTTATTGCAATTTCCACTTGATCATGCCTCTGGGAGGGATGTGAACAGGCAGACATTTAACAGGCGCTGCTTCCCCAGGCAGTAGAAGGAGCTGCATCTCCCTGCTCCACCTCTTCAAGGCAAAGCGTTGTTGGCGTTTCTTCCGCTATAGCAGACCTGCAGATAGAAATTCAGCTGATTCACAGTCCCTTCCCATAGTTTAAACTTTCCTTCTTTTGCCCAGTTCCCTTACAATCGTTGCCCCTCCCTTTCCCATTCGTGAATACAGTCACAGTTTCTCAGAGGACCCTGCACTTCTCTGTCCTCCCAAAAAGTCAGAAATGGTGCAGCAGAGAGGTTCTGGGCTCTGAAGCAGTATTGTGATCCAAAGGGAACGCAAGCTCCATCAAAGCAGAAAGAGAGAGATGGAGTGTGATACTGATATCTGATACTGATGCAGGTGCTCAGGCAAAGAGGGGAGAAAGGGTGCGTTTTCCAGGGAGTGCCAGGAGGAAGGAGGCTGTCGTGTCCCCCCTAATCAGGAATCCTCCTCAATCCAACTGCTTTGACAATTTTAGAATGTCTCCAACCTTCCACTTTTAAGAAAGTTTCTGGAGAAAGTCCCATCCCTGCATAGAGGGAGCAAAGGAACAGACAGGAAATGGAATTCAGCCTTCTTCTTACTCCAGAGACTCAAACTAACTAGGAAAGAGGTCAGCGGGAAACTCTGACGGGCTTTCAAGATTCTGTCATTATACCCCGCAACAATATTGCAGAGCTCCAGTAGGGTTTGTGGCGTCCGATTCCTGACCTGGCTGGCCTGAAAGGCCTGACGCTCTGCAACTGCAGAGAGCCTTAGAGAAAGCAGATGACTTGGCTCCTTGGCAATCAGTTTCCGGCCGGGATACAGCACAGAAATTGCGTTGGTTGCACTTAGGGAGGACTTATGGGGAGAGCAGGATTGGTGGAGTGCAACCCTCCTTGATCTCTCCGGGCTTTCAGTACCACAGACCCTGGCCTTCTTCTGCAACATCTCTGTGGGAATGGACCATTTTGCAGTGGTTCTCCTCCTCCCTGAGGTGGTGATGGTGGAAGAGAGACCTGCCCAGAGACTTCTGTTCTCTGCGTGCTCCAGGGATCTCTCCACTTACCGCTCCTTTTTAAGGTCTACATGGAGCTGCTGGGGGAGGTCATCTGCTGGCCTAGAGTCTGGTATCCTCCATCTGCTGATGATACTCAGTTATTTTCACATCCCCGGGCCAAACAGGTGGTGTGGTGGAAGTGCTGACCTAGAGGCTGTCAGAGTTTGGATGGGGAGGAACAGACTGAGTGAATCTCGGCAAGGTGGAGTAGTTTTAGGTTTGTAGACCTTAACGATTCCAGGGAGACTCCATCTTTGACTTTGGACAGAGATGTCCCAATGAATGGTCCACCATTTGAGGTTTCTGCTAGACTTGCTGGGAGGCCCTGCTCACGGTCTCATTGCCTAATCGTAACAACTCAGCTCTAAATACAAGACAGGCTGCAGGAAGAAGGAGGTGGAAATCCATCTGAAGCGACTCCTCTGCCTTTGGAGATGAAGAAACCTGGGAGAGTTATGAAACCACACAGCAGGACAAAAACCCATTTGGAAGGCAAGCAAAACTCCCAGCTGCAGAAAACCTTTGTTCTTTTAAAACATGGCTGGAAGTGGAGTAAGCCTCTCAACGTAACTGCAGCCTTCAACCTATTACATTTATTTGGTTATTGTTTAAGTGATTAATTAATGATAGCTCTTCCAAGCACTATCCTGGAATCTTGATTCTCTCCATCCAGTTTCTCTCTCTCTCTCTCTCCCTTCACCTCCTTCCTTCATCCATGCTGGGCATAATCCTGTTTTTCTAGCTGATCATTTCTTCCCCTCATTTTCTGCAGACTAACCATCGCTCCAGAACTGGAGACGCTTCTTTGGCTTTTGAGGTGGGGCACAACCACCACGAAGGCAACCACAGAATGGATTTCAGCAACAGTTGCATAGGTTGATGGAGTCCAAGTCCCAAGAGAATGGCCCCTTTCGTGCCCATCTCCCTTCCAGCCCAAGCTGCCTTTGTTTTCTGCTCTGGCTGCCTTCTTGGCCTGGGGGCTATTAATCATCATCATTAGATTAGTGTTAATAAAGAGTCTCTGCATCTTTTACTGAGTCTGTGTTTTCTCCTTGGGATTGGATGAAAGGGTGTGCTCTCTCCTTAACCTGGAACTCTATTTCCTTCTCCTTCTCCTCTTCTTTCACCACCTCTTCCCCTTTGTTAATTAATACATGAGGAAGTTAGGTTATATAACATGTAAGCAAGTGTGCATGCTTGACAAATGTGACAAAAATTAGTCGATCCAGGAGGGACACACCTACAGATTGTGTACAACAGGCTACCTCGTGCTGTAGCTGGGGCTCCCACTCATAGGAGAGGAGTCCTCCTTTGTTGCAGATGTCTTCAATAAACGAGCTTTGATTCTTCCTGCCCTGAGTGGTGATTGGTCTTTCCGCACCGGGCAAACGTACCTAAGGGGAAGCCAAGATTCGGCCAACACTTCCTTCACTCCATCTTAACACCATTCCACATAAGGGGCTTCCTTCCACCCTTGCCAGGGCCCCTTGACCGTTATTAAACAATACTTTTCCTCTGGCAAAGCTATTTTTGGAATGTACACCTTATCTTGTTTCTATGGGCACAGCTCTCTATCAAGGCCTGTTAGAAAGGAAGAGTAAGGAAGCCAACACGACTCTTCAAGGAAATAAAACATGGTTTCAGAGCCATAATGAAATTGCAAATGTTCTAATATATTAATACTAAATATATATTTGCATGTAAGTTTTATATATGTAAAATCTTCTATCACACCATTGCAAGCAAATAAAATATTCCAACCGGGGAAGGAAAGGGCCCCTCTAACTTATTGCCTGTATCAATAGGTGGAACTAAGTGGTAGAGTCAGGAGGACAAAGGTGGTAACAGAGAGGAAGAGCGGAGATTGAGGAAGCACACCCTCTGCTGGGAAGTACGGCCTTTGGCCCTGGAAGTAGTTCGTGTTTTATTCAACAAGTAGTCAGAACAGGAGAAATGAACTTCCGACTCACTGTTATTAGAGGAGACTTTGAAACATGGTGTCAGAAGTTAACAACTGAACCCACTTTGGAGGATTAGCACAGCGGCAAGCGCCAAGCAAAGAAACAACTTCAGGAAGCATGGAGCGTGGCTTGCAGCCCCCTGCGCCACTGGATTTCAACGCTCCCGACCTTGCTCAGGCGTGGCAGCATTGGAAAGAGGAGTTTGCACTCTACTGGGACCTTGCCTGTAATTCTGGGGCGATTCTGGGGTAATTCTGAGACTCCCTTATCAGGAGACAGAATTGTCTGTGGGACTACGGATTCGCATCTCCGGGAAAGGCTGTTGCAGGAGCCTGATCTGACATTGGCTCGGTGTTTGGAACTGGGGAGAGCAGCAGCAGCAGCAGCAGCAGCAGCAGCAGCAGCAGCAAAGGACAGGCTCAGGACACTAGAAGGCACACAGGAGGTGCAAGTGCACGTGGCCCGCCAGCTAACAAAGACAGTTGGCATAAATGAACCTCCGACTCGTTACTATTAGAGGGGACTCTGAAACTTTGCCAGTCTAAGAAAGGTGGTGGCATCTCCAGCACGTCAAAACTCATTTGCTCAAGAACAGACACTCTGAAGGATAGAGAGAGATTTGAGGCGGCCTCAAAAATGAGCAAGATCCCGTCAGAAATGGCAGGCCGGTCAAAAAAACAACATGCCTCTTTTTGAAACACAGCTTGTGTCTCGCAGTTGTTAACAAACTCCGGCCTGAAGTGATAGAAGACGGGGCTGGCAGGGTCATGGGGGGGAAGCAGCGTTGTATTGATTATTATTTAGTTCAATTTATAAAGCTGCCCTTCTCAGATTCATGATTCTGGGTGGCTAATGATGGTCTGAAACACCGAGTAGCAGCCCATAACAATGGGAATAATCCTGAAGAAATATGGAAAGAAAACAAGTTTCAAATTGGGGAAAGAGCTCAAATCATAGATGTTCTATAAATTTTACCTCAAAAAAGGTGCTGTGGTAGAGAAATTAAGAGTGGGAGAATGGCGTCTCGTACATGACTGGAGAAAAGGTGGACTTACAAAATGAAGGCAGGCAAGTAGTGAAAAGTGTATAAAGCTCAAATACCATGGGGCAAAAAAAAGAAAAAGAAAAGAAAAAAATGGTTTTATGTAGGGGTTGAGTAAGGAATATGCCTCAGGAAATATGAGCAGGAAGCTTAAGACCTCTGGAGAATTTAAGGCAGCCAGAATATCTTTAGATCATTAATGAACAGAGAAGAGGGAAGTACAAATTTTGTTCTAGCCAAAAGAGCTGAAGACTTCCACTGGTTTGTAGAGATTCCTCTACATTTGGAGGTGACAATGCAAGAAAAAAAAGAGATTTAGTTACAATTAGTGAAACGAAGAATTTAAAGGGAGAGAAAAGTGGTTAAAAAGCCGTTTAAAAAGAATGGAGCTAACTTCTATTCTTTTCAGCTCATTTCTTATTCTCTAGTTTGGCCCAGAACCATCAATGAGCAGCATTTGAATAAACAGCTTCAAACCAGCATGAGCCTCTGAAACCCTGAAAGGCTGAGAAGCTGGCACAGAAAAAGAATATTACCTTAAAATAGCTTCAATGAGCATGCCAGAGAAACACAGGTTATTGATCTTACACATTCAGCCCTCCCAAGCATAAAGAATCACACACTTAGACATAGTAGGTTTAAAGATAATTAAAAGAACTTTATTCGTTGGTCCAGTTACATTCATCTTTGGTGAAAAATGAAGTTCCTTGTATCTTCTGTTCCTTCTAAACCGTGAGCTACAGATATTCTCTTTGATTAGTTAAGAAAAACCTGTTTTACTTAGGAGTTGAGTAGGAAATATCCCTCAGGAAATATGAGTGGGGAGCTTAAGACCTTTGATCTTCACAGGTCTTTCTATTCACCAGACCTGAAGTTCATGAAGAGGTCTTGGACAAGTCTCCCAAGGCCATTCAGCTCTCTTCCCTTACAAGATACTTTAGTCTCCAGAGGAAGCATGAAAGATTTCCAGCTTACATCTCTGAAATGAAAAACAAAAGAAACTTCCAGAAACACAGGGTGACTTATTTAACTACTGAGTGTCCTCCTCCAAAGAAAAAATCAAAAGAAGAAAGTATTATGAACCCAAAAATCTCTGGGAAGAGGGACGAGAATCTCATTAGGTACCCTGATTTATCTGCATCTGGGGGAAATTCAGGAGAAGCCGTCTGGATCAGCCTCTATCAAGGACTCAAAGTGTTGGATAAATACATTTAAAATATGTTTTGGATTTTTATTTCCTACTTATTTATTCAAACAAGCTCTACGACCATGTACAAAGCGAAGAACAACCCTTAAACAATCCAAATCACAAATGTCTGAGGTCACAAACAGCAATTGAGATGATTGGCTCTATAAATCAATCCAATGCATATAGAACAAATACCTGAATGAATAAAAAAGCTCCAGCTTAACAGGATGTCCTGATTCATGCATCTCCTGGCCACATTTCCTGCTTTTTAGCCAAATCCAGTGTTTTTCAAACTTGGCCAATTTAAGATGTGTGGACTCAACTCCCAGATCATGAACTGGCCTAATACACAGGCACATAGGATGAATGCTGCACCTCAGTCCCAACTGCATCTCCAACATTTTGCCTGCAGGGACAATCAGTTCCCCGTAGCGGTGAAAGGTGGAAACCAGGCAGGAAACCGAGTTCCAGTTCTTGCACACAAGTCCTTGCACGCTGAGTTCCAGCCTTGCACACAAAGCCAGCAGGAGGGACTACCAAGGCAACCCCTTCTGAAACTGTTGCCAAGAAATTTCCAGGAAATTGTGCAGGAGTCCAGACTGACTCGGAGGCACAAATCTGTGGGGTTTGCAAAGCCAACCTCTCCCGTCCCTCCCGCCCCCCAGGCAGGGGTTTTCCCCAGGAATGGAGGGCAAATGGCCCCCTCCATTCTGGCGATCCTGATCTCTCTTCTGGGGGCAACGGCGCCGGTCTGGAGCTCTGCCTTCCCCACTGCCTGGCCTGTGCACGGAAAGGGGCGGCAGGGGAACATGGGACCCCGGGCTCCCCGCTTCCCAGGACTCAGAAGCCGGATGAACACTTTGCCTGTCTCCAGGCACGCCTCCAGCGCGGGACCCCTCTGGGCGCGAAGAGCCCCCGCTCGCTGAACTCCGGAGTCACATCTGGGCCTCCATCCCTGCAAGACTTCCCTGCAGCCCCTTGGCCTCCTGGGAAGGCTCGGCCCAAGGCTCACAGCGGCGGGGGCGGGGGGTGCAGAATCGGACACCGGACGAGGGGCGCGCGCGCTTCCAGCCTTCTCTGAAGAATGCCCCGGGCAGCCCGGGCCCGGCGCCCGCGAAGGAGCCAGGCGCATGCTCAGTTCGCTCCTTGCAGCGGGGCGGCTGCCAGCCATTCCGGCGCGTGCCGAGGGAGCCCCCTGGTGGCGAGTGCCGGCGCATGTTCCAAGGGGGGGGGGCCGCCGGGGATGATGGGCATGGGAGTAGAAAGAGAGGGGCCCTGAGGGGACTCTGGGCGGTTTTAATTCTACGCTGGCTTCTCTTCTCCTACCTTGCTCCTCTGCTCCTCTCAGTTTTCGACTCTCTCTCCCTCCTCAATCCGGCCCCGGGACCGCCCTCCCTCGGGCTGGTCTGGGGGGAGGGGGCCGTCTCCTTCCCGCCTCTCCGGCGCCTTCCGCGCCTGAGGGCCCCCCCGCCCCTCCCCCCCCCGGTCCTTTCTGTGGTGAGGAAAACAGTCGCTCGAACTGCCCAGGCAGACCGGCTCCTCCTTCCCGCCTTTGGCCCCTCTCCCTGCCCCCCCCCGGCGCCCGATTGGGCGGTTTATTTTATTGATTGATTGATTGATTGATTGATTGATTGATTATTCACATTTCTACCACCGCCCACCTCCCCCTAAAAGGGGGACTCTGGGCGGTTTACAATAGAACTCACCTTAAAACCTGACATCATAAAATCACCAATACTAAAATAATAAAAATATAAAAATATAAATACAAAATCCAAGTGGGAGGTTTCCACTCCGTCGGGAGAACTCTACCTCACCAGCTACCGCCCTTCCCATCCCAGGCGAGGCGGCAAAACCAGGTCTTCAAGCCCCTCCGGAAGGTCTCCCTTTCCCCCTCGCTGCGCCCACCGCTCTCCTCGGAGCAGAGAGGCATCCCAGGAAGAGGCGGAAGGAAAGAGAAGAGGATGACCAGCAGCGAGGGGGGGGACCCAGTTGCAGTGGCGATGCAGCTCTTCAAGGCAAAGCGTTGTTGGCGCTTCTTCCGCTATAGCAGACCTGCAGATAGAAATTCAGCTGATTCACAGTCCCTTCCCATAGCTTAAACTTTCCTTCTTTTGCCCAGTTCCCTTACAATCGTTGCCCCTCCCTTTCCCATTCGTGAACACAGTCACAGTTTCTCAGAGGACCCTACTCTTCTCTGTCCTCCCAAAAAGTCGGAAATGGTGCAGCAGAGAGGTTCTGGGGCCTGAAGCAGTATTGTGATCCAAAGGGAACACAAGCTCCATCAAAGCAGAGAGAGAGAGATGGCGTGTGATACTGAATTCTCCCACTGAATAATTGTGAGACTGAATTAAAAGTGACAACTAAGTGGATTTGTGCTTTAAATTTCTCATGAATTTCCTTCCTTCCTTTTTCTTTTGTCCCAAGTTGGGGATACTCAGGAGAATGAGAATGAAAACAACTCCAGTATGCTGACATTGCAAATGATCGAGCAAGAAGGGAAACCTTTGGAAATCAGTGAAAGCCCAAGTAAAATAATAAGAAATTAAGAAAAGCTACTTCAGAAAACGACTTCAGTTCCTCCAGACCACACAGACAGAAATGGGAAGGGGAAGTGCCTCTGGGATGTGAAGATACAAAAAAATAATCAGACTCGCATCCACAGGGCAGAACTGAGCCCTGAGTCAACCAGTCTGAATGCAGAAGAAGAGAACCTTCTTTTGGTCAAAGGCCCCTCCTGATGTGAGAGAATCGTCACGCGCACGTCAATGTGGAGTGTGTGGAAAGAGCTTCGGGATGAAGAATTCCTCTCTGACCAAAAGAGCCAGAATGAGGAGAAGTCGCCGAAATGAGTGTGCAAAAGGCTTTTTTCAAGAATTGGGGCCATATTTTGCCTTTCCAATAATTTTATTGAAGATTATATTATAGAGATAAAACTAATTCTATCTATATAGTATAGAAATACATATTTTTAAATTAAAAAGTATAGAAAAAGGGGAAAAAAGAAAAGAAAAAAGAGAAAAAGAAATCTCCCCCTTCATCCTCAGCAAGTATAATTGATATTAATAATTTATCATTATCTCTTAAAGTAGGACCAAATGACTCTTCATCCTATACCTCAGCCCATTCTCTATAAATCCATCTCTAAAACCTCATCTTTCCATATTGATCAGCAAAAGTCCTTTAAGGATTATCAGAAATAACAACATTATAGACATTTTCCCATGAGAAAGGACGCTTTCAATTAACTTCAGAGTCTTAAGTCCATCCGAGCCCTTCATTCATTTAAAACTTTCTAAAGTAAACAGTCATTCTTTTGCTGTATATTCCCAAAAATTTGTTACACATCTTTAAACCAGTAGTTAAACTTCTCTTTTTTAAAAGGATTGAAGAAAATTTACCTGGTGATTGCAATAAAACTTGCTAGTCTGAAGGTTCTCAGTCTTAAAAAAAAACAGCAGAAACAAAAAACTCCAAATGATCAAGAGATCAGCCTTGGCTGAACTTAGAGTCTGTATAGGCAACATTAGCTGCTATAAGCAGGATGGAATCAGACAACTCCCATTCTGCAAAAATGCAGTTCCTGCATCTGCTCACAAAAAAACAGTTGTCTGCAGTATATACGGATGACCTTGCGATCTCCCCTTTCTTCAGAAAGATTTCAGGAGCCAGAATCCCACATTTGAGTGCCATTTTCAGCTGAAATGTGTCCCTCTATTCTATATGGACGTCGGTTTGCCATAGTGGCTCACCAGAAGCTCTTCAGGGCCACATTTTGCCTATGTCTAAGAAAACGTCTAAATTTGATTTAAATATAATTTATTAAATATCAATGGAGTGGTTAGTTTCCAGGCATGTATTAAATTCTCTTTAGTTGTGTTAAAAATGAGTTTGTTGTTTATTCGTTTAGTCGCTTCCGACTCTTCGTGACTTCATGGACCAGCCCACGCCAGAGCTTCCTGTCGGTCGTCAACACCCCCAGCTCCCCCAGGGACGAGTCCGTCACCTCTAGAATATCATCCATCCATCTTGCCCTTGGTCGACCCCTCTTCCTTTTGCCTTCCACTCTCCCTAGCATCAGCATCTTCTCCAGGGTGTCCTGTCTTCTCATTATGTGGCCAAAGTATTTCAGTTTTGCCTTTAATATCATTCCCTCAAGTGAGCAGTCTGGCTTGATTTCCTGGAGGATGGACTGGTTGGATCTTCTTGCAGTCCAAGGCACTCTCAGAATTTTCCTCCAACACCACAGTTCAAAAGCATCGATCTTCCTTCGCTCAGCCTTCCTTATGGTCCAGCTCTCACAGCCATATGTTACTACAGGGAACACCATTGCTTTAACTATGCGGGCCTTTGTTGTCAGTGTGATGTCTCTGCTCTTAACTATTTTATCGAGATTTGTCATTGCTCTTCTCCCAAGGATTAAGCGTCTTCTGATTTCCTGACTGCAGTCAGCATCTGCAGTAATCTTTGCACCTAGGAATACGAAGTCTTTCACTGCTTCTACATTTTCTCCCTCTATTTGCCAGTTATCAATCAAGCTGGTTGCCATAATCTTGGTTTTTTTGAGGTTTAGCTGCAAACCAGCTTTTGCACTTTCTTCTTTCACCTTCATCATAAGGCTCCTCAGTTCCTCTTCACTTTCAGCCATCAAAGTGGTATCATCTGCATATCTGAGATTGTTAATGTTTCTTCCAGAGATTTTAACTCCAGCCTTGGATTCCTCAAGGCCAACTTGTCGCATGATGTGTTCTGCATACAAGTTGAATAGGTAGGGTGAGAGTATACAGCCCTGCCGTACTCCTTTCCCAATCTTAAACCAGTCTGTTGTTCCGTGGTCTGTTCTTACTGTTGCTACTTGGTCGTTATACAGATTCTTCAGGAGGCATACAAGATGACTTGGTATCCCCATAACACTAAGAACTTTCCACAATTTGTTATGGTCCACATAGTCAAAGGCTTTAGAATAGTCAATAAAACAGAAATAGGTGTTTTTCTGAAACTCCCTGGCTTTTTCCATTATCCAGCGGATATTGGCAATTTGGTCTCTAGTTCCTCTGCCTTTTCTAAACCCAGCTTGTACATCTGGCAATTCTCGCTCCATGAACTGCTGAAGTCTACCTTGCAGGATCTTGAGCATTACCTTACTGGCATGTGAAATGAGTGCCACTGTTCGATAGTTTGAACATTCTTTAGTGTTCCCCTTTTTTGGTATGGGGATATAAGTTGATTTTTTCCAGTCTGATGGCCATTCTTGTGTTTTCCAAATTTGCTGGCATATAGCATGCATTACCTTGACAGCAGCATCTTGCAAGATTTTGAACAGTTCAGCTGGGATGCCGTCGTCTCCTGTTGCCTTGTTATTAGCAATGCTTCTTAAGGCCCACTCAACCTCACTCTTCAGGATGTCTGGCTCTAGCTCACCGACCACACCGTCAAAGCTATCCCCGATATTGTTATCCTTCCTATACAGGTTTTCTGTATATTCTTGCCACCTTTTCTTGATCTCTTCTTCTTCTGTTAGGTCCTTGCCATCTTTGTTTTTGATCATACCCATTTTTGCCTGGAATTTACCTCCAATGTTTCTAATTTTCTGGAAGAGGTCTCTTGTCCTTCCTATTCTATTGTCTTCTTCCACTTCCGCGCATTGCTTGTTTAAAAATAATTCCTTATCTCTTCTGGCTAACCTCTGGAATTTTGCATTTAATTGGGCATATCTCCCCCTATCACTGTTGCCTTTTGCTTTCCTTCTTTCTTGGGCTACTTCTAGTGTCTCAGCAGACAGCCATTTTGCCTTCTTGGTTTTCTCTTTCTTTGGGATGTATTTTGTTGCCGCCTCCTGAACAATGCTGCCAACTTCTGTCCAGAGTTCTTCCGGGACCCTATCTACTAAGTCCAGTCCCTTAAATCTATTCTTCACCTCCACTGCATATTCCTTAGGAATATTAGTGAGCTCATATCTAGCTGATCTGTGGGTCTTCCCTAATCTCTTTAGTCTGATCCTAATTTGTGCAAGAAGAAGTTCGTGATCTGAACTACAGTCAGCTCCAGGCCTTGTTTTTACCGACTGTACAGATGTCCGCCATCTTTGGCTGCAAAGGATGTAATCAATCTGATTTCGATGTTGTCCATCTGGTGAAGTCCATGTATAAAGCCGTCTCTTAGGTTGTTGGAAGAGAGTGTTTGTTATGCAGAGTGAATTGTCTTGGCAAAATTCTATCAGCCTGTGTCCTGCTTCGTTTTGTTCTCCCAGGCCATACTTACCTGTAATTCGAGGTGTCATTTGACTGCCCACCTTAGCATTCCAGTCTCCTGTGATGAAAATAACATCTCTTTTAGGCGTGTTGTCCAGTAGGTGCTGCAGATCCTCATAGAACTGCTCTACTTCAGCTTCTTCAGCATTTGTGGTTGGGGCGTATATTTGGATCACTGTGATGTTAGATGGCTTGCCCTGAATTCGAATTGAGATCATTCTGTCGTTTTTTGGGTTGTATCCAAGCACTGCTTTAGCCACTTTACTATTAATTATAAAGGCTACTCCATTTCTTCTGTGGTCCTCTTGTCCGCAGTAGTAGATCTGGTGGTCATTTGATGTGAAGTGGCCCATTCCAGTCCATTTCAGTTCACTGACGCCCAGAATGTCTATCTTTAATCTTGACATCTCACCAATAACCACATCCAATTTGCCCTGGCTCATAGATCTTACATTCCAGGTTCCGATGGTGTGTTGATGCTTAGAACATCGGATTCGCCGTTCACCACCAGCACCGTCGGCCGCTAGCCGTCCTTTCGGCTTTGAGCTAGCTGCGTCATCACGTCTGGGGCTAGTTGAGCTCATCCTCTGTTCCTCCCCAGTAGCATTTTGACCATCTTCCGACCTGGGGGTCTCATCTTCCGATGGTATACCGACATATCTCTGGTTGTACTGATCCATTTAGTTTTCACGGCAAGAATACTGGGGTGGGTTGCCATTACCTTCCCCAGGGATCGCATTTGGTCTGACCTCTCTGTCATGACCTTCCCGTCTTGGGTGGCCCTTCACGGTTTAGCTCATGGCATCATTGAGGTGCTCAAGCTCCAGCACCACGACAAGGTAACGATCCTTTGCTGAAGTAAAAATGAGTAACACATGAAAATTGTTGGATGGATTCGGGGGGGGGGCAAACTTCAGGGATCTTAGTAAATCTTAAAACAGGAGTGGTAATTTCCTGTCTGTTCCTTCCCTCCCTCTGTTCCTTTTACACAGGGACATGGCCTCCAGAACTTTTCTTAAAAATGGAAGATTGGAGACATTCTAAAGTTGTCAAAAGCAGTTGGATTGACAAGGCTTCCTGATTGCGGGGGGGGGGGGGACCCAACAGGCTCCTTCCTCCTGGCCCCCATATGGAAAATGCCCCCTTTCTCCCCTCTTTGCATGAGCACCTGCATTGCACACAGAATCCACCAGGGGCTCCCTCTGCAAAGAAGAGGGCGACACCCTGCGCTTCAGCACTGGGCCACTGGAGGGCGAATGGCAGAGGCGGCTTTCCAGAGGAGGGAGGGAGGGAGGGAGGGAAGTGACATCTAAGTTTGGCTCCTCTAGGGTGCTGCCCTCTCTCTCTTTAACACTTCGAGCTTCTCAGGAGGGAAAAGACTGCAGGGAAGTCTTGCTGGGGAGAGATCCAGAGCGACCCTGGGTGAGCGGGGGCCTCTTCCGTGCGAAGGGGCGGAGGGTTCTCGCGCTGAAGAAGGACGAGAAACATGCCAAGTCCTCATCCGGGTGCAACCTTCTGAGTCCTGGGAGCAGGAGACCCCGGATCCCATGTTCCCCTGCCGTCCCTTTCCGTGCACGTAGCAGGCAGGGGGGAAGCGCAGCTCCAGACCAGCCGTGATTCCCCGGGAACAAGTCCAGGGTCCGCAAGAAGGGGGAGGGGATCCAGGGAGCCCCTCCCGCCCCATTTCCTGGGAAGAGCCCCCGAGGGGGGGGGGGAGAGGGAGAGTTTGCAGCGCGGATCTCGAGCAGCAAGCAGGAACGGCTTTGCAGGGAGGGCGACGCCGGAGACTCCGCGCCTGCGCTCCCGCCGCGTGCTGGACGAGGCTGAAACAGGGTTGGGTCCTCGGCAGTTCAGCGCGGCTTAGGAGGGCGAGTGAACCGGGGCACCGTCTCAGGCCCTGCGATTCAGGTGAACTCGGCCCCTGCGGCTGGTTGACCTGTCTGGGCTTGGGCATGTTGTGTGAACCCTGCTTGTAGGTGAATGCAAATCGAGGCAAGCCCTTCCTTGTGAGAAAAAAGAAATAGAAAATGTTCCAAAATGCATTTATTCAGTGTTCCAAATCCTTGATGGAAGTCAATCCCATATTTTTCAGGTATGTGCACACACACAAACACACACAGATGACCAATCTGCTCAATGCCACTGCAGTCTATACCAGCTCAGGAAAATACATCCTTCCATGGGGACGAGTGTTGTTCAATGGTTAAATCCACCACCTTCTAATCCTTGGAATTTGTTTTCTTTTCCATCTCAGATACAGAAACTGGGAGCCATTTGTACGTCCTCACGTACAGACAAAATTAGCTCTTGGGCAAAGGGGGCTGAATGGCCTGCTGGGGTCATTCCTGCAGCTAGAGAGACAGACCTACGAATGAAAAGGTGTTGGGAGATTCACAAGATTCCTCGGACACATTTGGAGTTGTGTTACAGAACAGAAAAAGAATGGAGAGACAAACTTTAGCAAGTGAGGGAACTGCTGCTCAGCCTGGGAGCTGTGGGGAGATCTGGACAACTGGGCAGAAGACCCTGGAGGAGGAAACCAGCCGTTCAGAAGCTCAGCCCTGGAACTGCAGGAAGGTCCAATATCAGGAGGCTGAAGATCTCCAAGGACTTTGCAGCCGGCTCCACTCCTTGTGTAGTCGATGGTTGAGAGCAGAGAAGCACACCAAAGCGCAGATGCTGGACCTGGTTGTTCTGGAGCAGTTCCTGGCCCTGCTGCCCCTGCAGGTGGAGCGCTGGGTGCGGGAGTGCGGAGCGGAGACCAGCTGCCAGGCGGTGGCCCTGGCCGAGGGCTTCCTCCTGAGCCAGGCGGAGGAGCAGAAGGAGCAGGTCGGGTTGCAGGTGAGAGACCCTCATCTTGGGAGCCCAGAAGGGCCTTGAATGGAATAAACAATGTGTTTGAATCCTTAACCCCTCCCTACCAGAGGCTTCTGGCATTCATAGTATGTGGAGATGTTTCCCTAATTCTTGTAGCACATTGTTCTCCATTCTAGAAGATAGATTTGGAACAGACTCAGTCCCTTTCTTACTTTCCAGCCTGACTGATGGACACTGGGGGCTTTGAAGTTGTGTTCAGAGAACAAGAATCCATGATGTGTGATGTCCATTAATTATTCTTCTTTTCTCCTGCCTACTATTTCAAGCCCTTTGCTATGGAGATCAGAGATCCTGAGGGAAGGAGGAATCCATCCAATGCCCCACGGGAGCTGTTTTTCAGGAGGATCTCTCAGGAAGATCCAAGTCAGGATACCTCAGCAGGTAATCGAAGGTCCTCCCATTCCCCAGAGAGATCCCAGCTGTCTCATCTTCTCTATGTCTTCTCTTCTGTAGAATACCTCCTCTTAATTTATTAATTATGCATTTTAAAATTCTGTGTCTTTCACAGGGAAGACTCGAACAGAGTTGTTTGCTCTTTATGGTGGAGCTGAAACAGTGGTCACACCTCAAACTCAAGTAAGAGGAGGAAATTTATTAATTAGATTTGTATTCTCCCTTTCCTTCTTGACTTCCCTTCAGGAAGTCAAGCTGGTTTACATAGCACTCTCTCCTTCCATTTTTGCCTCTTGCTTGGGCTCGGGTATTTTCATGTTCCTGAGCAACTTGCAATGGGGAGTAGAAGATTGAAGTTGCTCTCAGTCAGTTTAGCCTCCTTGTCATGTTCACTGTTTCAGTGTACACTGTACATCGTAACGTTTCACATGCCATGGCACTGACGCGTGTTTCTATTTGGGAGGGAGCTGCTGTGCACCTTGTACCAAGCTCTGTATCTGTATTCATTACAATGGAATGTGTTTGGGTTATGTGCTCTGCTCAAGGACTTTTCCCGCAGACCATCAGAAGCCGTTAGGAGAACCTGGGATTGTGAACTTGGGAAGATTCTACAGGGGGAGGGATCTCATTTGCACCAAGCGTTTTTAGTTTGCATTTGGCGCGGTTTTATCATTCTCAGCTTTCTTTGTGATCCTGCATACTATTCTTTAATAAATCAGATATCTTTGAAGTCCTGCTCATGAGTTCGATAGTGTGTTAGAATAGGCATTCATTACACTCCTCTGAAGTCTGTTGTTGGGTAACAATGCTTTGTAATTTCTATATTGAGATTCTTATTAGGAATTTTTTTTAAGACCAGTAGTTAAGTCTCCTTGTGCTAGTTTCTGTCCCTAGTTTTCAGTAACAATTAAAAAAAAATCCTTCAAGAGATCCATTCTTTTCATAATTCTTTGACTTTGAGTTGTGGAAGGCTGCTCAAAAATAACTAAAAGTTCACACTGGCACATTACCATTTTTAGAAAGCCTTGTTTGCAACCAGTGATAAGAAAAATAAGCACATCAGATTAAAAGATGAGGCAGACTTAAAATCCAGTGAAGGCAGCCAGATGGAAAAGCGTTCAAGTAAAAATTATTTTGAAAGAGCATGTAATCTTGGCATGCAAAGTAATTTCAAATTCTTTGATTTATTCCTGGATTTGGAGGCCAGACAATCCAGCTTTTGAAAGACTGAGAAATGTCCTAGGAATTTTATTTTGCTTTCTCATCTCCTGTTCAGCCAATGCCTCGGACTACTAGCAGCTTCCTTGCAATCTGATGAGGATTAGAGACTGGGCTTCATTTTGCTGATTATTGATGGCACCCACCCAAACCCCTGGCTGCACTCTAGCAGCACTTTCGTGAAGGTCTTGAGCATGGGCAGGATTGGTCCTTCTAGGGACAGCATAAGCTATTTTCTGAAATGCTAGAAAGGATCACCACCATCATTTCCTTCTGCTAACACAAGAAGGATTGGAGTCATTGATAAGTGGGGTTTCCAAGGCCCAGCTGCCAGTTGATTCTCTCCAGACACTGAGAGTCTTTTGATGGGTCGATTGTTTGATCTATAGATCCAGAAGAAAACTGGGGTTGCTTTCACTGAATGGAACTGAAGTTAATGTTGAATCAATCAAGTTGATAAAACCTGCCTGAAATATTTCTTCACTGTGGAGTCCCTGGTGCTCTCTGAGCCTGGTTGTTTTCTTTTAGACGTTTCATTGCCAGACTAGGCAACATCTTCAGTGCGAACAGGGAGAGGACTTTGCTCTCTGTTTATATACAGTGGCTTGCCCTGTTGTTGAAACAGTGCCTGACCACTCACCCCACTACAGCACAACCAACACAAGCTATGAAAAGGATAACACTGCCATACATCAGAAATGTCTCAGAAACAATCAACAAGACTGTTACAACCACACAGCATCACCGTAGCACACAAACCAACCAAAGCCCTTCAGAACATCTTAAGCAAGCCAAAAGGCCCAGTAGCCCAAGAAGAAAAAACAGAAATCATCTATAACATACAGTGTAAGGACTATTAACAGCCACTATGCAGGACAGACAGGCAAAAGACCAGCAGAACGCATCCACGAACACCAACTAGCAGTCAGAAGACACGATGAAAACTCCTTAATCTCACAGCACATGGACAGACTCAACCATACTTTCAACTGGGAAACTATAAGCATCCTAGAACAAGCCAAATCCAAAAATGCTAGAGAATTCCTGGAAGTTTGGCACTCAGGCAAATCAGCCATCAACAGGCACATTGAGGTAAACAACATTTACATACCATTCAGAAGAGACAACAGAAAAACCAAAAGACCAGAACACCTCACCAGCAATCAACACCCAGAAATGCAAAGATTAGCACTAGGATTAACATCAAATGAACAATCAAAGAGCACAATATACCGTAATCAGGGAATTATTAACTCAGTCAATTAACCAAGCAGCAAACAACAGGCCCATCAAGGAACTCCCAAGGAGTGAACAACACCCCCAACAACACAAGGTGGACAGTATATAAACAGAGAGCAAGGCCCACTCCCTCTTCACGCTGAAGATGTTGCCTAGTCTGGCAATGAAAGATCTGCAAGAAAACTACAAGGCTCAGGGAGCACCAAGGTTCAACCCTCAGCTACTAATTCAACACAGTTGAACCGTCAGCTACAAATATTCCCTTTGATTAATATTAATATTTCTTCAATCAAAGGGTTTTGGCTCTGTCTATATTCTCCCCTAAACTTTGGAATCCTACCAAACATAATGATTTCAGTTAGTGCATATCTTTGCTTTGGGTATAGGACAGATCTTACAAATCCTCCTGGGCCTGTTGTGTTCTTCTTTTTTCCTTGTTCAGGAGGGTCCTGTGTCCTTCAAGGAGGTGACTGTGTGTTTCTCTGAGGAGGAGTGGTCTCGGCTGGAGCCACACCAAAAAGCCCTGCATCGGGAAGTCATGCTGGAGAATTATAGGAACGTGGCCTCTCTGGGTAAGGGTTTGCTACTCTCCACTCAGAGAGTTCGGGAAGACATCTTGTAGTTAGATGCCATCAGCTCAGGAAGACATCTTGTAGTTAGATGCCATCAGCTGTCCCTTCTTAAAAAATCTCCAACCAGATGTCATCTCCTGGGGGGGAGAAGGAAAAGGTCTGGCTTTCTCCTGCTCTGAGGAAGGAAAGAGGTCAATGGCTCTCTGCTTAGATGCATCCAATGCCATTTCTCGTCTGGTGAATTTTTCCGTTTGTGTTCCAAGATAGCAGAGACAAACTCACTCCTTGGCTTGAGGAGATGCTCAACTCCATCATGCTGATTTCAGCTCTTGGGCCCAGATGCTTCCCTGTCTGTCCTAGGAAGGATTGTCATTTCTTCAGGCTCTTGGGTGGGTGCCTCTTCTTCCTTTTCATTTCTGTCCTGAGCTGTGGGATTACGAGCGAAAAGGTGCCGTTTCTCCATTGCAAACATGCTGTTTAGGGTTAACAGAAGACCTCTAGGATTTCTTCTCTGCAAGCGTGTGATTTTGGCAAGAGAAAAATGAATAGCAAATGGAGGTTAGTTTGGGTAGGAAGAAAAGGACGAATTTCAGAATGGATTTAGTTCTCACAGGGCTTTGGTGGAATTCCCCCCCTCCAATAAATGTTAGGTTTTCTCCTGATACCTCCTTGGATGTTTCCCCTGATTCTTCCTTAACTCAGAGCTGACTCTCCATGGGAATTGAGTATATTTGGATAATTATAAACAAAAAGGATGCTTTTGATGTTTTCTAAGAAAGTATCTTTTCTATACCATGCTACTGTAAGCATGCAAAATTGTAAGATATTGGAATTTGGCCAAATTTCAGAAGGAAATTCATATGACTTCCTGAAGTTTGATGATTTGCTGTAGTCTTGCTGTCATTTTCATTTCTCTTTTCCTTTGAAGGAAATAATGGGCAGGAGAATAAAGATTCCGGGGAACCATTCCAAATGTTCGGGCATGGAGACGGAACGGAGCAGCCTGCAATTCAAATGGAGCTAGAAAAGCATGAGAGAAACCAGTCAAAGAATTGGGATCAGGACAGCTCCTCTTCCATTGATTCTCAGATGCAAGACTTCCTTGCCCAACAAGGAAAAATTAAGAAAAAATATATTGGGAAAAGTGTAAGAGAATTCAAAGACAAATCAGATATAAATGAACACTATCCAACCCAAACCAAAGGTGATAATTATATATGCAGAGAGAATAGAAAAAAATCCAAGTGGACTTTCACTCTTTCTTGTGAAAAGTGGTCCCTTACATGCCATAAAAAGATCCACACAGGAGAGAAGCCATATAAATGTTTGGAATGTGGAAAGACCTTCAGACGAAGCAGTCAGGTTACTTCCCATATCTGGATCCACACAGGGGAGAAGCCATACAAATGCATGGAATGTGGAAATGGCTTCAGCCACCACAGTACTCTTACTTCCCATAAAAGGATCCACACAGGGGAGAAGCCATATAAATGCGTGGAGTGTGGAAAAACTTTCCGTGAGAGCCGTTGCCTTAAATCTCATAAAAGGATCCATACAGGAGAGAAGCCATATAAGTGCATGGAGTGTGGAAGGACCTTTACACATAACAGTCAGCTTATTCCCCATAAAAGGATCCACACGGGGGAAAAACCACATGAATGTAGAGAGTGTGGAAAGAGCTTCAGTCATGGAAATTCCCTTACCTATCATAAAAGGATCCACACAGGGGAGAAACCATATAAATGCATGGAGTGTGGAAAGGGCTTCTGTGACAATGCATCCCTTAGGAGACATAAAAGGATCCACACAGGGGAGAAGCCATATACATGCGTTGAGTGTGGAAAGAGCTTCAATCACAGTGGTTCCCTTACTTCCCATAAAAGGATCCACACAGGGGAGAAACCATATAAATGCTTGGAGTGTGGAAAGAGCTTCAGTCGATGTGGTTCCCTTACTTCCCATAAAAGGATGCACTCAGAGGAGAAACCTTTTAAATATTTGGAATGTGGAATGAACTTCAGGAGGAACAATGATCAAATGTTCCATAGATCAGTTTATTTGGGCGAGAATCCATGTAAATTCTAGGTTTAGTTGGTTAAATCTATGCATTTCCTATTTGCTTGTAGTGAACCAGGAAAGGACGGGTCTTTTTTGAGTCTGGCCCTCGCAATTGGCAGCCCCAGAGAGATTACCAATGAAAACAAAAACAACGGGCATATGCTCTTTTAATTATGAAGAGCGGATTTTTGAAGGTACTGTGATTTCAAGGTGGCTAGTGCTATTGCACATCTATAAGAGAGGAAAAAAAAATCTTAAGTTTACATTTATTCTGTTTTCCATTTGGGGATCAAACTCAAAGAAAATGGCCATATTTGGCATTTCAGATTCTGTGCTATGCAATTTTATGAAGGTGGTGTCTTTACTGTGTTTTTACAAGTGATCTGCCTGCTCCCCAATTGTTTGTTCTTCCCACTTGATCCTGTTTCTGGGAGGAATGCAAACAGACATTTAACAGGTGCTGCTTCCCCAGGCAGTAGAAGCAGCTGCGTCTCCCTGATGTATCTCTTCTTCCTTTTTTAAAAAAAACAACTTTTTAAATATTTTCTGAAGTTTACATTTATTCCAATTTCCAGTTAGGGATCAAAATCCAAGAAAATGGCTATTTTTGGCATCTCAGGTTCTGGGCTATGCAATTTTGTGAAATTTTTTTGAAGGTGGTGTCTTTACTGTGTTTTTACAAGTGATCTTCCTGCTCCCCAATTGTTTCTTCTTCCCACTTGATCATGGTTCTGGGGGGGATGTGAACAGGCAGACATTTAACAGGCGCTGCTTCCCCAGGCAGTAGAAGGAGCTGAATCTCCCTGCTGCATCTCTTCAAGGCAAAGCGTTGTTGGCGTTTCTTCCGCTATAGCAGACCTGCAGATAGAAATTCAGCTGATTCACAGTCCCTTCCCATAGTTTAAACTTTCCTTCTTTTGCCAAGTCCCCTTACTTTTTTCCTCTCCCTTTCTCATTCCTTAATACACTCACAGTTTCTCAGAGGACCCTACTCTTCTCTGTCCTCCCAAAAAGTTGGAAATGGTGCAGCAGAGAGGTTCTGGGGTCTGAAGCAGTATTGTGATCCAAAGGGAACTCAAGTTCCATCAAAGTATTCAGAGAGAGATGGAGTATGATAGTGAATTCTCCCATTGAATAACTGAAATTGAATTAAAAGTGACAACTAAGAGGATTTGTGCTTTGACTCCTTTCCTTCCTTCCTTCCTTCCTTCCTTCCTTCCTTCCTTCCTTCCTTCCTTCCTTCCTTCCTTCCTTCCTTCCTTCCTTCCTTCCTTCCTTCCTTCCTTCCTTCCTTCCTTCCTCTTGTTCTAAGAAAACAACTCCAGTATGCTGTCACTGCAAATGATCGAGCAAGAAGGGAAACCTTTGGAAATCAGTGGGGACCAAAATAAAATAATAAGAAATTAAGAAAAACTACTTCAGAAAACGACTTCAGTTCCTCCGGACCACACAGACAGAAATGAGAAGGGGAAGTGCCTCTGGGATGTGAAGATGCCAAAAAAAAAAAAAATCAGACTCGCATCCACAGGGTAGAACTGAGCCCTGAGTCGACCAGTCTGAATGCAGAAGAAGAGAACCTTCTTTTGGTCAAAGGCCCCTCCTGAGGTGAGAGAATCGTCACGCGCACGTCAATGTGGAGTGTGTGGAAAAAGCTTCAGGATG
The DNA here is from genome assembly GCF_035149785.1 of Candoia aspera. NCBI lineage: Eukaryota > Metazoa > Chordata > Lepidosauria > Squamata > Candoiidae > Candoia > Candoia aspera. The sequence goes on from NC_086154.1 coordinate 2,062,248, forward strand.
AAGAATTCCTCTCTCACCAGAGGAGCCAGGATGAGGAGAAGTCGCCGAAATGAGCATGCAAAAGACTTCCAAGCATTAGGGCTAAAAAAAAGTCTGGTTTAAATAAAATATAAATGGCATGATTACTTTCCAGGCATGTATGAAATTCTCTTTCTCTTTGGTTGCATTAAAAATTACTAACAGATGAAAAAATTAGAAGTATTTGGATGGGGGACATGTTTCAGGATTTCGGAGGCTCATGCTGGTTTGAAGCTGTTTATTGAAATATAGTTCATTGATGGTTCTGGGTGAAGTTGGAGAATAAAGAAATGGGCTGAAAAGAACAGATGTTAAATCCATTCTTTTAAAATTGCTTTTTAACCACCATTTTCCCTCCATTTAAATTTTTTTAAAAGTTTTGCTCACTGTAGCTAAATCTCCTTTTTTTCTTGGATTGTCATCACCAAATGCAGATGGATCTCTTCAAAACTGAAGAGTCTTCAGCTCTTTTGGCCAGGGCTGCAACTAGGGTCTGTGTCACCCGGGGCAAACACGGATTCCGCACCCATTTTGGCTCCTCCCCAGCGCTCATTTTGGCACACCCCCCAGTGCGGCACCCAGGGCACAGGCCCCACTTGCCTCCCCCCCCCAGTTGGGCCCCCACTTTGAAAATTTGTATTTTCTTCTTCTGTTTATTCATGATCTGAAGATATTCTGGTTGTCTTAAATTCTCCAAAGGTCTTAAGCTTCCAACTCATATTTCCTGAAGTGTATTTCTTACTCAACCCCTAAGTAAAACAGATTTTTTTCTTGTTTTTGTCTCATGGTATTTGAGCTTTATATTCACTTTTCACTATTTGCTTTCCTTCATTTTGTAATTCCACCTTTTCTCCAGTCACATATGAGACACCATTCTCCCACTCTTAATTTCTCTACCACGGCATCTTGTTTTGAGGTAAAATTTCTAGAATGTCCATGAGTTTGAGCTTTTTATTGGGACTTTCTTTTGATATTTCTTTTTCTTCAGGATCTTTTCTTGAGGATTATTCTTTGTTATGGGCTGCTACTTGGTGTTTCAAACGGTTATTAGCTGCCCAGAGTCGTGAATTCGAGAAGGGCAGCTGTATATATTGAACGAACTAAGTAAAAATCGTGGAGCCCTCGGTGCTCCCCGAGCCTTGCTGTTTCCTGGCAGACGTTTCATTGCCAGGCTAGGCAACATCTTCAGCGGGAAGAGGGAGGGGGCCTTGCTCTCAGTTGACATACCGTGGCTTGCCCTGCTTGTGTTGGTGGGGTGTTGCTCTCTCCTTGGGAGTTCCTTGATTGGGCTCTTGTTTGCTGCTGGGTTGATTGCCTGAGTTGATAGGTCCTCGATTAGGGCGTATTGTGCTGTTTGATGGTTCATCTGGTGTTCATCCTAGTGCTGATTTTTGCATATCTGGGTGCTGATTGCTGGCAAGGGAGTGTCCTGGTCTTCTGGCTTTTCTGTTGTCTCTTCTGAATGGTATGTAAATGTTGTTTACCTCTATGGGTCTGCTAATGGCTGCTTGGTCGGAGTGCCAGGCTTCCGGGAATTCTCTGGCGTTCTTGGATTTGGCTTGGTTCAGGATGCTCACCGTTTCCCAGCTGAAGCTGTGGTTGAGTCTGTCCACGTGCTGTGGGATTGAGGAGTGCTCATCCTGTCTTCCGACTGCCAGTTGGTGTCCGTGGATGCGCTCTGCTGGTCTCCTGCCTGTCTGTCCTACGTAGTGGCTGTTACAGGCTTTGCACTGTACGTTGTAGATAAGTCCTGTTTTTTCCTCTTGGGCTATTGGGTCTTTTGGGTTGCTTAATATGTTTTGAAGAGTTTTAGTTGGTTTATGTGCTATGGTTATGCCATGTGGGTGCAACAGTCTGTTGGTGGTTTCTGAGATGTTTCTGATGTATGGCCGTGTTATCCTTTTCATAGTTTCCATTGGTTGGGTTCTAGTGGGTTGGGTGGTGAGGCACTTTTTGGTAAAGTTGAGCGGGTATCCATTTTGTTGGAAGATGCTGTGCAGATGTTCTTTCCCTTTTTCTGGTGTTCTGGGTTGCTGCAGCGTGTAAGTGCTCGTCTGAATAATGTTCTTACACAGCTTCTCTTGTGGGAGGTTGGATTGTTACTTTGGTAGTGGAGCACTTGGCTGGTGTGGGTAGCTTTCCTGTAGACTTGTGCTTCTAACTTACCATCATGTCCTCTACTGATGAGGATGTTCAGGAATGGTAGTGAATTGTTTTCTTCCTCCCTTGTGAATTTTATTCCATTAAAGATGTTATGGATGGTTTTGTGGGTTTCTTCCAGTTGTTTCTTTTGTACTATGACAAAAGTGTCATCTACATACTGGATCCATACTTTGGGTCGTAAGTGTGGGAGTGCTGTCCTTTCCAGACGCTGCATTACGATCTCTGCTGTAAGTCCTGAAACTGGTGATCCCATGGATAATAAAATCATAATAAATCAAAATAATCATTAAAATCTTAATTTTCCTAACCCGTCTCTTCCCTCCTTGTGTCCATGCCAGCTCCCATCTTCCATCACTTCCATTTGCTAACAACCGCAAGACACACGCCGTGTTTCAAAGAGCGCCTCCTTGTTCTTGTTTTGTGACCGCCCTGCCATTTCTGACAGGATTTTGCTCAGTTTTGAGGCCTCCTCAGATCTCTGCGGATCCTTCAGAGCGACTGTTCTTGAGGAAAGTGAGTTTTGATTTTCTCCAGAGGTTTTCTCAAGGTCGCAGGCAGTCCCTAGACATTCATAAGAGGAAGATCGAGAAACTGCGATGTGCTGGAGAGACCCACACCTTTCACAGATTGGCAATCAAGTTAGAAGGGGCCTTTCCTTCTACTTTTATGCCCATTTCTCTGCCACCCCGAACATGCGCTTGTCTTCCCCACCCCTGCAGGGTCCCCTGGCATTGTGCATAGGATCCACTAAGGGGCTCCAGATTGCTACAAAGCTATATAGGACTGAAATTTCTACCACGATTAGTCCTCCTCAGGGTGTAAGTGATAAACTTCCTCTTCTTCTATGTAAGGTAATTTACAATCACTAATTTAAAAGCATACCTTACAAATCAAGAATTAAATTAACAAACACATAGTAGCATAGCTAGGTGCCTCCAGAAACTTGATTTTTCTGAAATTGCTACAGATGGAACTTTTTCGGAGGGCGTTCTTTGGGGCATATATATGATTCCATCCTTTTTTTCCCCCTGCAGAATCAGTGAAGTTCATAGATCTTGTCCCCAATGCTTAATCAGTCTTGCTTTTTTATTTTTTTATATATTTTATTTTATATATTTGAATAATGGACGCTGTGAGCTGTGAGCTTTGCATCTCATCTGATCTCCTCCCATCCCTTCATTCAACGAACCCCCAAAGCTCGGCTGCCATTGCTGACTTGATGCCCTTTTCCCCTCCCTGAAAAGAGCCTCTTCGGCCTTCATTTCCCTCCCTGTAACATTCCTGAGGTGAAACCTTTGGAGCTGCATTTCTTGGAGTCCTTTTCCCACTTCAGGGCACTTTTCTTGAACCATTTATTCTCTTTTGGGGGGATTTTAGCCTTCATAGGCTCTCAACATGTCGGCCGCCGTCTTTTCCCCACTCAGAGCAACGGCGGCTCCCCAATACAGCTGCCTTTTAATCTGGGTCCAGCCTTCTCTTTGAGAAGATCCACGAGGGCAAAAGCCTTCAGAGTGGGGTGGTTTGAACAAGAAGAACAGGAGTATTTGGGGGTTTAATATTTGCAAAGTTCCGGAATTGAGAGCTTGAAGCCGTCTCCCAGACAGGCTGTGAAATGTCTGAGGTAAAATCGACCTCAGAGTCGGTTTCTCTGAGCCGCAGGTTGCGTTTGCTCCTCGATTTTACTCTCTTCTCCTGGGATTTTAGCATTCGCGTGACTCCACCTGTCACGGCCACCATCTTTTCCCTCCTTGGAGGAATGCCTTCGTTGTTGCTCTCGCTCCCTGCTGACAGACACGGAGGGGTCGACAATCCACTTTTTAATTCTCTTTTATTTAAAAAAGACAATAAAAATATTAAATAATTCTTAGGTAGGGCTGGTGGACCTGGACTCCAACGATCCAGACAACCGCTAGACGACGGCAGAGTGTGCCTACTTATTTCTCTTTTATTTATTATGTGTAATATTATTTATCATTATTTATTTTTCCCTACTGGTGTCTCTTTATGTGTGGCTGCCTCTAGGCATGGAAAGTAAAAGCCCGAATGAAGACATCAGAAGTAAAAAAAAAATCAGCTGAAAACAATCCCAGGAAGAGAAGAACCAAATCCGACATTTTAAGGCGTTTTTTCCCACTCGGGGACAAGAACAGCTGGCTTCGTTTCTGTTTCTTGTTTGTTTTGGTCGCAATCACCTGAATCTTCTTCTTCCGCCCTTATTTCCATGCTCCTGTGAGAAAGTGAAAGTTCCCATTTGTTTCCCAAGCCGGGAAAAAATGGACGCCTCTTAACTGGCCGAGTCAGAACTCAGTTTATTATTGTTCACTAGTTCTAGCCTACTTGTCTGAAGCTAACCTTGAATGTATTACTTCAGCGGGACAGCACATTCCTGTTCTCAAACACTGATCTAGTCTCTAACGCGAAAGGCTTGCTCCGAAAAGCTTCTAATGCCCTGTTTCTCCCATCTATGGACCGCTGGGATTTTTATATTTTATTTTATATTAACTTATTTTCATGTTGTATTTTATGTCTACTCCTTCCTGACTTGGTAATGTGTTTTTATTGTAGTGTTCTCTGGCCTAAAGTCTGTAATATTTAATTTATTTTTCATTTTATTATTTTGCCTCCCCTCCCCCCCCCCGCCCGCACTCAGTGGTATTCCCACACTGCCATTGCCTAAAGAGCCCACCAGGGGGCGCGCTTTGCAACTGCAGCTGCGGAAGACAACGGAGCATGCTCGGGAGAGTTTTGCAGCCTTGGGACTTCCAAGGAAGCTATCATTGTTTGAGGAGGAAGTGGGGGTCCTTGCCCAGAGTTCTGCCTCTCTAGGAAGGTGCACTCTCTGCGTTTAACCCCTAAAGCGAGGCTGCAGAGAGAGGAAGGGTGTGAGCGCAGATCGCAAAATTACCCATTCACTCCTCTGAGTAATACTAATTACAACAGCCGCAACAGCACTTTGGAAAACGCTGCCCACCTGGAAAGGTTGCATCCTGATGGTATGGATGGAGGTCTGTCTATAGAGGAGGAGGATAGCATCCTATTCTCCCCTTTCAAGGAGAATCCCTTTTATTGGGGGGTGGAAGCTCCTGCCTGCAGTCACGGGGGTGGTGGGGGCTGCTCTGGGGAAGCCCTCCCCTTCTTTTGCTTGGGAGGTCTGCAGTCTCGGGTGGGGAGAAGGAGGCTGGAGCTGCAGAAGGGATGTTTCTGCCCTGAAATCTCTGCAGAAGAGCAAGGAAGCTTTAGAAAATCTATCTACGTGGTTTCTAGGAATCAGAAATGACTTGAGGGCACAGAATCAATCAATTGGGTGGGGGAGCTGAAAACTGCCTGCCAGCACCTCTCCCTGGGAAGATGGATCTGCCCCAGCTGGAGCTCCCATTGCCTGGAGGACCTCCCACTGGGACCCTCCATCCTGCCCATTTCAGAACAGCTGTCAAGGACGGAGGGGCAACCGGCAGACCCCAATGAAGCCTTTCTTTGGTGGGGAGGAAAGAGGGAGCTCATTCTTTACAGGGAACCCCAGTTCTTCCCACAGGTCTGGTTCTCTTGGCACCAGCAGCTTTGGAGAACCTGGAAGTCCCTTTGAAGTGTTGCAGGAAAGATGATGGAGGCAAAAGAGACACTTTGGGAAGGAATAGGGAAATATTTTTGTGATGCTCAGGCTAAGAGCCATGAGAAATGTAACCAATGGTCTGGGAAGAAGATCCTGGAAGAAAATACTCTCACTTGGGATGTCCAGCATCAGCTCTTAAGGGAATTCTGCTTCCAGGAGGCCAAGGGACCCCGAGATATTTGCAGCCACCTTCACCGCTTTTGTCATCAATGGTTGCAACCAGAAAGACACACAAAAGCTCAGATGCTCGACTTGGTGATCTTGGAGCAATTGCTGGCCGTCCTTCCCCCTGAGATGGAGAGCTGGGTGCGGGAATGTGGAGCTGAGACCAGCTCCCAGGCAGTGGCCCTGGCCGAAGGCTTCCTCCTGAGCCAGGCAGAGGACAGAGAGGAGCAGGTGAGAGAACCAATATTTCTGATTTCTCTAGATGTTTCTCTACCAGAATTTTTTGAACTCCTTATAAGAAAAGGTTTTGCTGCCTCTTCAAGAAAATTTCCCAGGAAAAGTGGGGTATTGAAAACTTCCTTCATCCCCACTTTCAAACATCAAGGTTGGATCCATGATGGCAGACACCAAGAATGGCCTCTTTTCTATGACCTAATACTCTAACTCTCCTTCTTTTCTTGCTGGTGTTCACATGCAGGGGAGTTCCACCAAGTGGGATACACACGGTCCCAAATCAAGGGGGGATCTATCAGATCCCCCTCTGTGGATGCTCTCCAAGGAGGATCAGACTAAGGATATTTCATCAGGTAAGGAAGGATCCCCTCTTCTTTCCCCAGAAAATTCCAGCTCTCAGACTTTGCTCATATTCAGAAACTGATTGTATGGGATTAGCTTGAATTATATAGGGATTCTCCCTAGAAATGAACAGTAATTTTGAAAGTCTCCTTCCACTTCCTTTGTCTCCTTCATAGGGGACAGTATGACATCACAGGTACTTCCAGAAATGTCTCCTTTTTCTGATGAAGCAGAAAGAGCAACTCTGCCTTCAACTCAGGTAGGAGAATCAACAGATGGTGACATGTGCTGAGACTGTTGGGTGGCCTCCAATTCCTTAAAAGAGCTCAGGGCATAATAATGGCCCTTTGGAGGGAGTCACAGCAGGGTGTGGGTATGGTGTATAACTGGGTCAGACCTTCCTCCAGTTGAGGGGCAGATAGATTATAGGCATAGACAGAGCAGCGGTAACAGATTCAACTTAAGGCACCGAGGAAGGTCATGATCAAGAAGGATCATTCTAAGAAGTGATCTCTGAGGGATGTCATAGATTATTTACTATGGTATCCAATGGGATGCCCACCTGTCCTGGTCAAGTGGTCTATGCAATATTGTGCTTGGTGGCACTGAAGCTCTAGCAGAATAAATAAAATCAAATGCATCCCTCTTCTGAGCTCTTCCTCTCACAAAATTTGGAATCATACAGGGAAAAATCACTATTGGCTGCACTGCAAATATCTGCACATCCTGAGTCTGTGTCAGCCCATTGGATGGACCTTCAAGTTGGTGGCATGAAGGCAACACTATGTTGGCTTGAAAAAGTGTCTCTAGAACGGAAGCCCTACCTTTTCTAAAACAGAGTGGACATGTTTGGGCTGTACTGACCAAAATGTACCAGAACTGACCAGTACAGTCCTTATTGTTCAGAGGGAATGTTGCCTTCTCTATCTTACTAAAATGTACTATGAGGAAGCATCGGTTGACCAAAACCATGAGGGGCAGTGGAGGGCAACATCAGTCGACTCATCTGGGGCTTTTTTTGTGCTTTGCATAATGTTGCTTTCTACACAAGGGTGATGTGCATATGGCAATATCTGCTTTTAGGATCTATGAGTGAAGAGTGAGGTCTTTCAAACCTTTCTTCAGTTTATCTGTTAACTGGGAATGTTTTTGTCCTCTTTCAGGGTCCCATGTCCTTCAAGGAGGTGGCCGTGTACTTCTCCGAGGAGGAGTGGGCTCTCTTGGATTCTGATCAAAAAGCCTTGCACGGAGAAGTCATGCTGGAAAATTCTAGGAATGTGGCTTCTCTCGGTAAGGGCCTGTCTTTGCTCTGAATTCAAATAGCTGAGGACATTCTGTACTCTGAAATAATCAGCCTCTCTCTTTCTTCCAAGAAATAGTCAAACCAGACCCTGCATCCTGGTTAGAAGAAGAAGATCTGCTTTTCCAGGGATTCAGGAAAGGTGAGAGAACAGCGGGTCTCTGGTGAGATGGTGAGATGTGCATTTTATTTTGGATTTGAGTACAGTGAAGTTTTAGTTTGTGTCTATCTCACCCCACATAAGCTGATGCTTTGCTGAAAAGAAAGGAAGGCAATTTTTGGTCTGAAAGCCACCTGTGCCCCCCCCCCCAAGTCCTCTGAGAGTCCTTCTTTGACCTTGATGGGTAAAAAGAGAAGAACTGCAGTGTGTTACATGGTCCAGCCCACTTTTCAGCTGTCAGTTCCTAGCCACCCAAAGAGTGTCCACCCTCAAAATGATAACATTTCTGATCCCTGACGTCCATTTGCTGTCCTCTACTTGTCTTTGACCCAAGTGCCATGGCAGAGGGAAAGAAAACTGGCTATATATTGCCTCTGCAGAGAAACAACCTGCCGTGGGATTCTCCTCCATGTATGGTGGGGAAGCAAGGGCATTCCATCATTCGGAGGCTTTTGGGCTGTTCCTAACTGAAAACTGGCCAATGACCATTTCATGATGCTGTCTGGATAGGTTTCATCACAGATGTATGGAAAGCAACTTTATCAACAGAAGTCTACTTTTTCCATTTGGGTGGGAGAATCTGTAACTCAGGGAAGTCTTCCCAACTCTTAGAAAGTCTTGAACTGAGATCCACAAGTAGTTGCTATTTCCTTCACAAAGACAATTGGACAACCATAGTGTTCTTGTGACAGATTCACACATTCAATATGATGGGTTCCTAGAGTTAGCAAGAATCCTTAAGACCAAGTTCAATCTTCTGTGACTCCCGGAATCCAGATCAAAGCATCCCAGTGATGTCTGTCCAGCCTCCAGTTAAACACATCAAATGAAGGGGAGGCCACCACCATTCTGAGTTGTTGTCAAACTGCTCTTATTATTAGAAAGTCTTTTCCTAACATTCAGCGGGAAGTTGCCTTCCCGTCACTTCAATCCATTTATTTACTTATGAATTATTCTTTTTTCTCTATCAACCAGGAAATCATCAGGAAAATGATGAATGTCAGGAGCCAGATTTGGGAACATCAGAAACAAGCCAACAAGGAGGAGGAAAAGAGGCATCTGAAAATCAATGGGGATTGAGTACCGTCAAGGAAAATCTGCCTAAGATTGTAGATGAAGAGTCACCTCACTGTGCTGCAGTTTGGGAGTTCTTTCTGACCCAACAGGATCAGAAAGGAATGAGAAGGGAGAACTGCCTGTTGTGGGGAGAAGTATTCAAAGATAAGTCGGATTTACAGCCACATTGTGAAACTGAGGCTAGAGACAAGCAACATGACTGTGTAAAGTATGGTGCATTTTTCAGCCAAAGCTTCCCATTTAATGTATGTCAACAAATCCACATGCAGGGTGGGAAGGACTTCAGTGGCCACAGTCAACTTGCTTCCCTTAAGAGGCTCTACACAGGAGATAATCGATATAAATGCCCTGAGTGTGGACTGAACTTTAGTAAGCAAAGTTCCCTGACTTCCCATAAAAGAATCCACACTGGGGAGAAACCCTATAAATGCATGCAGTGTGGAAAGAGCTTCAGGATGAGCAGCCATCTTACTTCCCATAAAAGGATCCATTCAGGTGAAAAACCATATAAATGCATGGAGTGTGGGAAGAATTTCAGCCAAAATAGTCACTTCACTTCCCATAAAAGGCTTCACACAGGAGAGAAACCATACAAATGTATTGAGTGTGGACAATGTTACAGGTTGAGTGCTCAGCTCACCTCCCATAAAAGTATTCACACAGGAGAGAATCCCTATAAATGCACGGAATGTGGGAAGAGCTTCAGTACCAGCAGTTCCCTTACTTTGCATAAAAGGATCCACACAGGAGAGAAGCCCTATCAATGTATAGAGTGTGGAAAGAGCTTCAAACAGAGCAGTCAACTTACTTCTCATAAAAGTATCCACACTGGGAATAAACCATATACATGCATGGAGTGTGGGCTGAGTTTCAGAATGAAGAGTTCTCTAACTTTCCATGCAGGTAAACACTCGGGAGAGAAACCATATAAATGTATGGAATGTGGAAAGAGCTTCAGATGGAACAGTTACCTTACTTCCCATATGAGGGTTCACACAGGGGAGAAACCATATAAATGCACCGAGTGTGGAAAAAGTTTCAGTAAGAGAAGTTCCCTTACTTACCATCAAAGGATCCACACAGGTGAGAAGCCATATAAGTGTATGGAGTGTGGGAAGAGCTTCAGTAACTCCAGTGTTCTTTGTTCCCATAAAAGGATCCATTCTGGGGAAAAACCTTATAAATGTACGGCATGTGGAAAGAGCTTCAGCCAGAACAGTCATCTTACTTCACATATAAGGCTCCATACAGGAGAGAGACCATATAAATGTATGGACTGTGGGAAGAGCTTCAGTAACTGCAGTGTTCTTCGTTCCCATAAAAGGATCCATTCTGGAGAAAAACCTTATAAATGTATGGAGTGTGGAAAGAACTTCAGCCAGAGCAGTCACCTTACTTCACATAAAAGACTCCACACAGGAGAGAAACCATATACGTGTATGGTGTGCGGAAAGAGCTTCAGTAAGAGTAGTACTCTTACTTTCCATAAAACTGTTCACACAGGGGAAAAATCGTATAAATGCTCGGAATGTGGACAGAGTTTCAAAGAGAAGAATCAACTTACTTCTCATAAAAGGATCCATGCTAAGAAAAAAAAACAAAAAAATCTTTGGAGTATGGAATGAACTTCAAAATGAAAAATAAGTCCTTATTTTCCATGGAAGGATTCATTCAATGGAAGAACCATTTAAATGTATGGAGTACAGAAAGGCCTTAAGTGAGAGTGGTAACCTTACTGCTCATAAAAGGATTCACACAAGGGAGAAATGATATAGATATTCTGAAAGCTGAAAAACCTACAGCCAGAGTCCTTTTCTTCTCATATATGTGTGGAAAAAGTATAACTTTTAACATTATCTCCCCTTAAAAGAAACTGCACAGGGAAGAAGATAGCTCTGTTTTTGAGATGGAACATTTTGAGAAATTATGAAACATTCCCTTGGACCATGATGATCCAGTAATTCCAGGGGTGATCCAGCAATTTTCTGGAAGTGAACATTTTAATTGTGTTTTCCGCTGACACAGAACTTGGAAAATTTCAAAGAATCCAGAGGGGAGAAATCATAAGAATACAGTATTCATAATTTCCATGAAACCACACAACAAAGTAACTGACTGATAAAGTATCAGGAATAGAGAACTTGTTGGGACTACAGTATTGCGATGTGGTCCATACAGGGCTGCCTTTGAAGTTTCCACCTGGAAACTTCAATTGGTTCAGAATTCAGTAGGTCATATAGTGACGAGTCTCAATTTTTTCCCATGTAATGCCTCTACTGTGGGAGCTTCACTACTTACTGGTTTCCTTACAGGTGCAATTCAAAGTGCTGCTCATCACTTTTAAAGCCCTCCTTGACTTGGATATCTACAGAGCCACCTTCTCCTGGTGGCTTCTGTCCACCCAATAAGATTGGGAAGCCCCTGCTCTTAAGAAGTATCGTTTTCAGGAACCTTGGGGACAAGCCTTCTAAGTTGTGACCCCCCTTCTCTGAAACAGCATGTCTCCTGAAATCAGAGTGGTTCCCACCCAGTTGGTTTATTGGAAAGCCATTAAACCCGGGCTATTCCGCAGGGCCTTGGGAGTAGGGCCAGCTATGGTTTGGGAAGCTCTGGGTGGTTCCTTGGGGCACTGGTCTTTTGCTTTGTCATTATTTTTTACTACTATTGTATTTGTATGTGTGTATTATTTTGTAAGCTGCTTAGAGTCTTGTTTGGATTGAATAGGCATACAAGTTATAATCAGTATCAGTAAACAAACAGGGAAGAAGCAGAGAACTTTTGGAAATATAATTGGTCAGAGGAGAAGCTTTAAATCCTATATCAACAGCAAAAAACAAACAGCTACTGTTTTATTCTCCATATTCTAGCTTATATTGTGATGTTCACCCTGCATTAGCTTTCTGGTTTGATCGCATACCATGTACCGTGTATACAGTATATTCATGAAAAATAAGAAAGCGTAAAATGTTTTACTATTCTTGTTAATAAAATGTCGTGTTGATTTTATATGGTCCAGTTGTGGCTCTTTGTAGCCCTCCTAAAACCCACTGAGGTACATTGGATTCTTAAATTACGATAAGACATCAAGTTCAGGTTAAAGAATTCAAGGTTGCTCTAAGTTGCATTTTGGTTTTTTCATGCTAGAGTCTTCTCTCTTTCCCAAGGAACCAAGTCTTGCTCCCAGCTCCAGTGATGAAGCCAACACTGAGGAAATCTCATATGAGACCAGCTTCCCACCAGCCCAACTAACCAGCTCACGGTCACTCCAAAGGACATTCATGAAGTGACCTGGATCTTTCAGGGAAGCCACCTGTGATTCATTCCAGAGAAATTCACCTTCCCTACCTTTCACTGTATGGGTAGCCAGATGTTATTCTGTGGAATTCAAAACCTCTACCAGGAATCCAACTCAACCTTTGCATATATAGTAGATGACTATACAGTGCATTGACTTTCCAGAGCTACTCAGGCCCTGGAGCTCAGAAGTTGCAGTGGTGCCTCCTGGTGGTCAGTGTCACTGAAAATACTCCAAACCATGTAAAACATCGTATCTCTCTGCTCTGGGAGCTTAAGAGAAGGTAGAGTATAGATACCATTCAAAAGCTTGTTCAAAGTTGGTGGCTTCACACTATAAACCACGAGCTCCCCACGTCACTGCAGGGAAAGTTGATAATCACAGGGTGGTTTTGTTCTGCTAAATGTGTTTTTCAAATCTTTATTTTGATTTGATTTGATTTGATTTGGTGCTACCAGGCAGCTCACAATACACTATTTTTCAAACCTTTCTGTTATTTCAGATTTGCTGATTGTCTGCAAAAAGTGGCTGCTTTCTATTCTTTTCCTGCCTGTAGTGAACATTGAACCACTCTGTTCTGGCTCATCAAACATGGTAAAAACTTCCAGAGATAAATCAGACAGTAAAACAGTAAGAGAGAACATTCTTGATTCCAAGAAAGCACATCATTATATTCACAAATCTTAAACAACACAGAAGATGTTCTACTGAAATCTAGATCCTTTTAATTTCAACCCATTGTTTCTTGTCTTCTTGGGGAGCCATCATCTTTCTACACTCATCTTATTGATAACTGGGCCACCAACTGAGAAAAAGACATTTGTGAAACTTTACCTTGGATATTTTATAGAAATAAAGTACTCTACCAATGGTTTCTGAAAGAAGCAACAAAAATGGAATTAAGAATTCTGAAATTACAGAAATGTGCCTTTAGTTACCAGATTTGGCTGTGAAAATCTGTTAGATCATGAGATGGCTACAGATTTTATTTCTTTTTTGGTAAATCTGGTGACCCTTGCCAGCATCATCACACCGGCAACCACAAGATGGCAGCAAAGAGTGAGATTTCTAATTAGTTGCTGCCACCTTGTGGCCATTCTGGTTTTGCAGCCCAGATCTGGGAGCCTTTAACTCCCAGCACCTTAGGACAGGAAGCTGTCACCTTCAAGATCAAAATGAGTAACATTCATGGCTTCAGACTCCTTTCTGAGAATTATAGTAATTGCTCTCAATCTTAACTGACATATTTGGGGACAACTCAATTATCCAGATCGGCTTTTTCTGGACAGTTTTGATGGTGCTGAGAATATTGAAAGGTATTATCTCAGATGATTCAACTGAATTTAAATATGTGATTAGGAATAACTATAATTTTGGACATAGGTGCCTGACTCTGCTGCAGTTGCAAAAAGTCACAATACTCACTTTTATCTATTATTGGATTTATATCCTATCTTTATTTGGTATGACTGAAGGCAGTGTACAGAATGGCCCTGCCTCCTGTTTTCCCTACAAACACCACCATTTGAAGTGGGTTCATTGAGACGGAGTGACTGGCCCAAGGTCACCCAGATGGCTTTCATGCCTCAGGAGGAGGACCACAGCTTGTGTCTGCTGGTTTCTAGTCTAGTGCCTTAACGAATAACCTGAAACTGGCTCTCCATTTTCATGGATTATGTGCCATCAAGTCAGTGTTGACTATTAGCGATCACATAGATAAATTGTCCCCATGACGAGAATTTTCATGGACCCCTCTAAAAATCCAACTTTTAGAATTTAATTGAGAAAAATATAGAGATCTGCAAAAAAAGGCAGTGAATTAGAACTCATTGTTCATTAGAAAATACCAAGTTTCCCGGCAGCAGGAAAATACGTTTTTATTTCCATTAATAATTTGCTTCATTTTCAGATGCCATTGGGCTGATTAACCACCCCTTCAATCCATCTTATCTTAAAAGGGCCCCTTCAATTCCACCTTTGTACTCTCACTTCAAACCCCTCTGAAGTCCAGAGTTTGGGACCCACTTTATGAAAACCAACAAAATGACACAAACATGCAGGTTATGTTTACTTCAATTTGTATTCTGAGCTCTAGGAGCTGCAAAAAATCAGCAAATGCTGATTACAGCATTTGTCCTTGTGTCCTGCTTGCCAAGGCACACTTTAGTGTTGGGGGCGAGGGGGGAACCCAGTGTTACGAGGTCACCTCCAACTCTTTCGCCGTCCGCTACTAAGGAAGCTGAGGGCAATCATCGTTTGTCCCAGTTTGGAGCTGGCGCTTGCTTTCTTCTCCCAAAACAAAGCATTCCATGTGGGCCATCTATGGAACTCTGCAGTGAGGGAGATCTCTTTGTCTAACTGGCCTGCAAGTATGCTGCAGAAACAACCTCTCCCTGTCCAGTTGCTGAGGACTGCAGGTTGGAAGTTCTGGCAAATCCAGCATGCCTCATTTGCATGTGAATTAACATGTAAATTGAGTTGTCCCACAATGCAACTCTGAGGAAGCTCTTTGTTGCCACTCCCACTCCCACTTCCTCTCCTCATTCCTCTCCACCAGGAACAAGCACATGGATCTGTGCTGCTCTCCTCCCTTCTGGGCACCATGCGGTGGGCCTGGAATCCCCCTTTCTTCCACGCAGCTCTTGGCAGCTGTAGGGCTGAGAGTTGAGGGCAAAACTAAGTATTTAGAAAGGAAAGAAGAACAAAGGAACTTCATCTTTTCCACCAAGATGGATGTAACACAAGCAACAATAAAGTCAGTAAGAAATTCTTTTACTTCTTAACCTAATATCTCTAAGCGTGTGATTCTTCATGCTTGGGAGGGCTGAGTGTGTAAGATCAATAACCTGTGTTTCTCTGGCATGCTCATTGAAGCTATTTTAAGATAATTCTTTCTCTGTGCCAGCTTCTCAGCTGTGTTACAAGCTCTGCTCCATTTCAGTGGTTCTAGCAGGCCACTAAATTGTCTTCAGCACCGCCATGCCTGTTTTGACTGGCTGCAATACCTGGGCTTTTTAGAGAGTAATGAAGATGACCCTGATGGAGCTAGACACACTCTGTTGTCTAGGCAAAAGGGCTAAAGCATTTTTTAAGTCCAGAATGTCCATTTGGATGTGGCTCAGACTCCTCCCTAATTCTCCGAATGATAGAAAAGAGGAGATCCAGCACAATCAGACTTGCAAGATTCTGTGATTATAGCCCATCTCAATAAAAGTAGTTTTAGCCTTCCTGTGGAACTGATTTCATGGCCTGGTCTACTGAACAAATACTGAACAAATACTGAACTCCCAGGACAATGATAGATCTGCTTTTTGCTGTGCTGGCGATAGTAAGGAAGGGAAAGCATGTGAACACATGCAGAAAAATATAAAGATAGAATGGAGGGGAGGGGAGAGAAAGGGAAGAGGCTCTTTCCCTAACCAAAACAGATTTGCAGGTGAAATTGCTTTCAGGAAGGAGAAAGGAAAGATCCAGAGATGTTCAGATTCTCTATTTTGAACTGATCAGGTCTCTTGATCACTCAGGCAGATTTTCTTGTGGGGTTGTTTGGCATAGGTATGTTTAACTTTTTCTTTAATAGGACTGCTCCCAGCACGTCAGAGGTCCTGTGAAATAATTTTCTAGATACCACCTGGAGGTCCTCTGGATTATCCCAAACTGGAAGTCCGGTTTCTAATTCTGGGCTGTGGCTACGCAGAAAACTTAAGGTGGACAATTATTTATGACATTGGCTGATTCCTCTCAGAAGCTGCACAGGCTAAATTAAGAAAAATTGAGGCTAAATAAATAAATCGTGGAAATTGAGGGTTGAGCCTCCAATGTAGCCCACCACACATTCAGGAGAGCAACTGGGAGTGAGCAGAAGCCGGTTTCCCTACCTGTTGATGATGCTGGGTGGGAAGGTAAAAGAGGGCAGAGCCGCCACTGCTGTGAACTTATCTCACATTAAATTCCCTGAGAGCAGGAACAGCCTTGCCTCTTTGCTAGGAAGGGGTAAAGGTGGGTTGTGGCAGCAGCAGAATTTATGTCAACGTACCTTTCCCCAACTCAAGGATGGAAGGAAAGTCCATTAATGTGAGGAAGGGCCCAGATAGCTTTTCCTCAAAGCTGAATTCGTTACTTTAGGACCTGTTAAAAAATGCACAGATACCTGCATTGCAGTGACTTCTCTGCAGCACTTGAGATCTCCTTTTCTCCTTATGAAAAATAAGAAAAAACTTTTCTACGTGGAAGTTGCAATCCTGCACCTTACCAGTGGAAGAACCAGGGGATCACAGATCAAGTTTTCGGAGAAGGTAGAGTCCTTTTGACCTCAGCAGGAAGGTGCAAGTTGCGGTCACGTGACATCGCCCTTAACAACCATGGGTGACATCACGCTTAACGGCCACAACTGGAGCTGATGTCATAAGTCAGTGCAGTCATGTGATGTTTTGCTTTACAACTGTGTCACTTACGGACAGAGTTGCCAGTTCCCATTGTGGTTGGTAACCGAGGACTACCAGCATGGCAATATGTCGATGAAGATTCTCAGTCATCCAGGTGGCATTGTCTGTAGGTTGAGTCATGGCAACTGGATTTCTTTCTTTTTGGTTGAAACGTTTCGCTGCTTGTCCAAGCAGCTTCTTCAGTCTGGGCAAAGGCTGGTGTGGGGACCCGGTATATGTCCTCCAGGGTGGCTGCACTGTCCCTACACCTGAATGGCTGTCAATTGTGCCATGGAGGTCTGGATTGCCTTTGGGATGTCTCACTCCTAGATCCTTTGTTCATCCCCAACTGGATCGGTAAGAGTGGCCTTCCTGGTGGTCATAATCTTCCTGGGGACAGATGGAAGAGCAGCATGAAAACTGGGGGACAAGTTGTGTCTGAGGCCTCCGCCTCTATTGAGGGGAGGATTTTCCACTTTGGCATGGATGGATTCCTTAACCCCTCTCTCAGACCACCTATCTTCTCTATCCAAAATGTGAACCTTGTTGTCCTCAAATGAGTGTGATTAGGGAAGACCCACAGATCAGCTAGATATGAGCTCACTAATATTCCTAAGGAATATGCAGTGGAGGTGAAGAATAGATTTAAGGGACTGGACTTAGTAGATAGGGTCCCGGAAGAACTCTGGACAGAAGTTGGCAGCATTGTTCAGGAGGCGGCAACAAAATACATCCCAAAGAAAGAGAAAAGCAAGAAGGCAAAATGGCTGTCTGCTGAGACACTAGAAGTAGCCCAAGAAAGAAGGAAAGCAAAAGGCAACAGTGATAGGGGGAGATATGCCCAATTAAATGCAAAATTCCAGAGGTTAGCCAGAAGAGATAAGGAATTATTTTTAAACAAGCAATGCGTGGAAGTGGAAGAAGACAATAGAATAGGAAGGACAAGAGACCTCTTCCAGAAAATTAGAAACATTGGAGGTAAATTCCAGGCAAAAATGGGTATGATCAAAAACAAAGATGGCAAGGACCTAACAGAAGAAGAAGAGATCAAGAAAAGGTGGCAAGAATATACAGAAAACCTGTATAGGAAGGATAACAATATCGGGGATAGCTTTGACAGTGTGGTCGGTGAGCTAGAGCCAGACATCCTGAAGAGTGAGGTTGAGTGGGCCTTAAGAAGCATTGCTAATAACAAGGCAACAGGAGACGACGGCATCCCAGCTGAACTGTTCAAAATCTTGCGAGATGATGCTGTCAAGGTAATGCATGCTATATGCCAGCAAATTTGGAAAACACAAGAATGGCCATCAGACTGGAAAAAATCAACTTATATCCCCATACCAAAAAAGGGAAACACTAAAGAATGTTCAAACTATCGAACAGTGGCACTCATTTCACATGCCAGTAAGGTAATGCTCAAGATCCTGCAAGGTAGACTTCAGCAGTTCATGGAGCGAGAATTGCCAGATGTACAAGCTGGGTTTAGAAAAGGCAGAGGAACTAGAGACCAAATTGCCAATATCCGCTGGATAATGGAAAAAGCCAGGGAGTTTCAGAAAAACATCTATTTCTGTTTTATTGACTATTCTAAAGCCTTTGACTGTGTGGACCATAACAAATTGTGGCAAGTTCTTAGTGGTATGGGGATACCAAGTCATCTTGTATGCCTCCTGAAGAATCTGTATAACGACCAAGTAGCAACAGTAAGAACAGACCACGGAACAACAGACTGGTTTAAGATTGGGAAAGGAGTACGGCAGGGCTGTATACTCTCACCCTACCTATTCAACTTGTATGCAGAACACATCATGCGACAAGCTGGCCTTGAGGAATCCAAGGCTGGAGTTAAAATCTCTGGAAGAAACATTAACAATCTCAGATATGCAGATGATACCACTTTGATGGCTGAAAGTGAAGAGGAACTGAGGAGCCTTATGATGAAGGTGAAAGAAGAAAGTGCAAAAGCTGGTTTGCAGCTAAACCTCAAAAAAACCAAGATTATGGCAACCAGCTTGATTGATAACTGGCAAATAGAGGGAGAAAATGTAGAAGCAGTGAAAGACTTTGTATTCCTAGGTGCAAAGATTACTGCAGATGCTGACTGCAGTCAGGAAATCAGAAGACGCTTAATCCTGGGGAGAAGAGCAATGACAAATCTCGATAAAATAGTTAAGAGCAGAGACATCACACTGACAACAAAGGCCCGCATAGTTAAAGCAATGGTGTTCCCCGTAGTAACATATGGCTGCGAGAGCTGGACCATAAGGAAGGCTGAGCGAAGGAAGATAGATGCTTTGAACTGTGGTGTTGGAGGAAAATCCTGAGAGTGCCTTGGACTGCAAGAAGATCCAACCAGTCCATCCTCCAGGAAATAAAGCCAGACTGCTCACTTGAGGGAATGATATTAAAGGCAAAACTGAAATACTTTGGCCACATAATGAGAAGACAGGACACCCTGGAGAAGATGCTGATGCTAGGGAGAGTGGAAGGCAAAAGGAAGAGGGGCCGACCAAGGGCAAGATGGATGGATGATATTCTAGAGGTGACGGACTCGTCCCTGGGGGAGCTGGGGGTGCTGACGACCGACAGGAGGCTCTGGCGTGGGCTGGTCCATGAAGTCACGAAGAGTCGGAGGCGACTAAACGAATAAACAACAAAAAAACTGCATTGCATTTGAGATATAGTACCGACTGCAGGTTATTAAAGAACTTCCTGTAGTAAACTGCTCTGTGAGTAAAGGGGGTGTAATGCCCTTTGCTAGTGGGAAGTAACCTCTCCAAGGTAGTAAGGATTGTTGCACTGCCCCTGCCTGGGTGCGTTCCTGCCCCGTGATGTTTCTAAAGGTGCCCTGGTTCAGGAGACCCGTTAGTTACGTCACAATAGGCTCTAAGGCCCCCCGGACTGGAGAGGTGGTGTGTTCTCATCTCCAGATCAAACGTTCCAATTCATGTGCTTTGTGTTTGTTTCTGCTCCGGATGTCTTTACCTCTGTGCGTGTCCTGACTACCAGGAAACACACTGAGACAATGACTTGGTCTCTAATATTTATTAGTAGTACTTAACAAGAATCCTAACAAACTGAGGAAGCGTGGGAACACCCAGCCATATAAACCCCAAAGGTTAAGGCGGTCCCGATCTGTGTCTCTTTGAATGGCTGAACAGTTCCTCAGTGCTACGCATGCGCTTGACAGTCTGGGTGGGAGCCCCCTGCTCGCCATCCTTACTCATGACAGTGCGACTTATTATCTGGAACCATTCTGATTCATGCCTAATGCTTTTTTTCATTCATGGCTAACTTCATTGTGAAAGGGAGAGAGGGAGAAGGATCAACCCTGCTCGCTCCTAACTGACTGCAAGTCGAAACTGAGTCTTCGCAGTGCACGTCAAACCCGGCGCTTCCCAAAAGAGATCACCTGTGGCTACTGCGGACGACACCCAACGGGACGGGGGGCGGGGGAGCTGAAACAATAGAGGACTGGATGGCTAGAGGGGTCGTCGGGGGAGAGGAGGGCAGAGGCACTTCCTGTTCCGGCTCCCGCCTGGTGGGAGCGGCTGGACGGGCGCCCTGCGGTCTTGCCAGGCCGGAGCAGCCCCAGCCGCCGCCGCCGCAGCCACGGAAGGCAGGCGGGAGGGCGGGGGCGCCGCGGCTGCTCCGGGCCCTCCGCGGGGCGGGGCCAGAGGGGCAGCTCCGCCGGAACCGCCAGCGCTGCCGGCGCCTCCCGGCCCCGGACTGCATTCCCCCGGTGCTGCGCGCTTCTGAACCGGTGCGTGCCGTTCTCTGGCGGTCGGGAGATTGAGAAAGTCTCCTTCCTGTTGGCGTTGACGCCTTGTGCTCTCAGGGAGCCGCTGTTTCCTGGCAAAAAGGCGGGACTGACCTGCCCCGCCGCCTCCGGGGATGGTTTTTCGCTTCCGCGTCCCGCCAACAGACTCTCCCACCCACGTGTTAACCGGGTTCAACTCGGCTTAACCCGGCAGTTTTCTCTGAATAGCCGTTGAGGACCCTTTGGGATGTTCAGGTGTGGAGGTGGTCTTCGCATACCACGTGTTTAGTGACCATTCAAAGTTAGGATGGCGCTGAAAAGGAGGCTTCCAACTGGTCCTCAAACTTGTGGCCCTCCAAGCAATTCGGGTGTTGGCAACCGATGCGCCTTTACGAAAGTGGCACTGTCTTGCAGTCACATGATTGGTGTTTGCCACCTTCACGTCCGGCAGGAAGCTGCAAGTCGCGCTCGTGTGACATTGCCCTTAAGGACCCACAGTGATGTTTTCTTTTACTGCCAAGTCTAGCCAACAAACACGGGATTTCCTAGTGGTCTTCCATTCATGTATCATGGTGGTTTGACATTGTGCCTAATGACCCACGGTGATTCGCTTAATGTCCATAGTGGTTGTGGACAGTATTTTCTGCTGTTTCCTTATTTGGAGCTGAGGAGTTGAATGGACAAAACTGGTGCATAAATCTTGCAGAGGCTTTGTGCACCATTTCATCTTCTAAAGCCCCCCAGCCCTCTAAAAGTAGCCCCAAATGTTTGACCATACTCACTTCTGGGACATTTTGCAGGCTGAAATACACATGGATTTTCTACATAGTTCCATTTGTAGGTGTGTGTATCTGTATTTCTCCCTTTCTGCATATGTGTCTATGTGGAGAATCTATTGCCAGCATTTCCAGATAACCTTGATGATAACCCTTTGCAGGGCTAAGAATCTGTGATTGACCCAAGCCAGCAAGTGAATTTCAGGATATGAACTTGGATCTCGCTGGTCTTCCATGTGGCAGATGAGCCATAATGAATGTTAAAGGTTAATCTAGCTTTTTGGCACTTTTATTTTTCATTGTGATATATGCTTTTTAGTTGTTTGCACATGTGCAGCCATTTTATAGGTAATAATTAACACTTTTATGTGAATCTTACAGACAAAAAGGATGCCAATAAGAGCCTGCTTGACAACTGAGAATCACAAGCAGCATTGAAAAGGAAAGCAAATCAGGACAGCAATCAAATCTTATCCAATTTCTCCAGAGAACCCCAAAACTCTTCTTCCCCAGCAGGTGACAGACGAGGGAGAGGAAAACAGGGAGAGAGATTTTGAGCTGGAAAAAATTGATTATGTGGAATTCAAATATTACGTGAAAAGGTCAAGAGGGATAATTTCCAAATTCAGAAAAAGGGAAATATCTGGAAGTCAGTGGGGAAGAAGAAGTCACCTAGTTAGCCATGGAGGGCAGACAGTAATGCAAGCCTCACCCTGCAAGAAAGGAAACAGTCACTTGAATCGAAGCACCACCACACAAGGGATCAGAAATAATCTTGATCTCGAGAATCCAAGAATATCTGGTAAAAAAAGCCCCACAGAGGTGTATATTGTGGGAAAAGCACAGATTGCAGCTCATAGGTGATTATGCACGAGAGGACCCACACTGGCAAGAAGCCCTACCCGGGTTCTCATTGCAGCAAAAGCTTTAGCAAGAACGCCACCCTGGTGAATCACAAGAGGACTCACACAGGAGAGAAACCGTATGAGTGTCCGGACTGTGGGAAAAGTTTCAGTCAGAATTATCACCTGATGATGCACCAGAGTACTCACTCAGGAGAGAAACCGTATGAGTGTCCAGATTGTAGGAAAAGTTTCAGTCAGAATTGTCACCTGGTGATGCACCAGAGGACTCACTCAGGAGAGAAACCGTATGAATGTCCGGACTGTGGGAAATGTTTCATTTCGAATTCTGACCTGGTGATACACCAGAGGACTCACACTGGTGAGAAACCGTATGAATGTCCGGAGTGTGGGAAATGTTTCAGTCAGAATTTCCATCTGGGGATACACCAGAGGACTCACACAGGAGAGAAACCGTATGAGTGTCCGGATTGTGGGAAATGTTTCAGTTGGAAGTCCGAGCTGGTGGTACACCAGCGTACTCACAGAGGAGAGAAACCGTATGAGTGTCCGGAGTGTGGGAAACGTTTCAGTCAGAATTCCCACCTGGGGATACACCAGAGGAGTCACACAGGAGAGAAACCATATGAGTGTCCGGATTGTGGGAAAAGTTTCATTTGGAAGTCCGAGCTGGTGGTGCACCAGAGGACTCACACAGGAGAGAAACCGTATGAGTGTCCAGATTGTACGAAAAGTTTCAGTCAGAATTCCCACCTTGTGATACACCAGAGGACTCACACAGGAGAGAAACCGTATGAATGTCTGGATTGTGGGAAAAGTTTCAGTCAGAAATATCACCTGGTGATGCACCAGCGTACTCACAGAGGAGAGAAACCGTATGAGTGTCCGGATTGTGGGAAAAGTTTCAGTCAGAATTCCCACCTTGTGATACACCAGAGGACTCACACAGGAGAGAAACCGTATGAGTGTCCGGATTGTGGGAAAAGTTTCAGTCAGAATTGTCACCTTGTGATACATCAGAGGACTCACACAGGAGTGACACCGTATGAGTGTCTGGATTGTGGGAAATGTTTCAGTCAGAATTCCCACCTGGTGATACACCAGAGGACTCACACAGGAGAGACACCGTATGAGTGTCCAGATTGTGGGAAAAGTTTCAGTTGGAAGTCAAACCTGGTGATACACCAGAGGACTCACACAGGAGAGAAACCATATGAGTGTCTGAATTGTGGGAAAAGTTTCAGCTTGAAGTCCAGCCTGGTGATACACCAGAGGACTCACACAGGAGAGAAACCATATGAGTGTCCAGGTTGTGGGAAAAGTTTCAGTCAGAATTCCCACCTTGTTATACACCAGAGGACTCACACAGGAGAGAAACCATATGAGTGTCTGGATTGCAGGAAAAGTTTCAGTCAGAATTGTCACCTGGTGATGCACCAGAGTACTCACTCAGGAGACAAACCGTATGAGTGTCCGGATTGTGGGAAAAGTTTCAGTCGGAAATCTGAACTGGTGAGACACCAGAGGACTCACACAGGAGAGAAACCGTATGAGTGTCTGGATTGTGGGAAGAGTTTCAGTCGGAAATCTGAACTGGTGAGACACCAGAGGACTCACACAGGAGAGAAACCGTATGAGTGTCCGGATTGTGGGAAAGATTTCAGTCTTAGGTCTAGCCTTATAAATCA
The DNA here is from genome assembly GCF_035149785.1 of Candoia aspera. NCBI lineage: Eukaryota > Metazoa > Chordata > Lepidosauria > Squamata > Candoiidae > Candoia > Candoia aspera. The sequence continues at coordinate 2,086,123 of NC_086154.1, forward strand.
TGTAGGTTCACACATAGGAGAGAAACCGTTCAAATGCCCAGACTGTGGACGGTGCTTCACGCAAAATTCCTTCCTTAACAGACACAAGAAAACCCACCTGAGGCAGAAGGTGACGCGAGTAGAGAAGGCTTGAATTTCACTTCTCATCTCCTGTTGGACATCCGGCTGAAAAGTTACTTAATTTCCGGACTGATTCTTTTCATCAAACATGTCTCAGTATTAGAGATGAGATGAGAGAAGGAATGGAAAATGTTAGTTTGAGAAAGGCTAACTGCACCTTTCTGGCTATCAGCAGAACTTCCCAGTGAGCTGCTGCAGGCCCGAAAAGATACATGAAAGAAAGATTGGAGCACTCAGATTTTATGAGAGAAGATATTAGGGACGTTTGTGGCAGTGACAAAAGCCTGGTAAAGTTTCAGATGGAGAGGCTCTTCTGCCTTGCAGTTGAACATGATAGATAAGAGCTGTAGGGATATTGAGTTGAGGAGAAAAGGCATTGTGGTTTTGAGTGCAGGATCTTCAGGTTTAAGAACAGCCCCTGCTGTGTTTCCATTTCTTTCACTCCTCTCTCAGGGCTTCTTTTTAAGTTTTCCCCAAAAATCCCTACAAGTAAAGAGAGGAAAATTATTTGGAGCCACTAAGTGGCATTTTAGCTATGTAGATGAATGATACTGATTTTGCTGAGTTTAGAAGACACCAAAAAATTCAAGGCTTCTTCATTTTAGGAGTTTAGAGATCAGGTTATAATACTTTTTTCCCCCGGTAGATCCGTTTGATCTAGTGGTTAAGGCAACGGGCTAGAAACCAGGAGTCTGGGAGTTCTAGTGCCCGCCTTAGGCCTGAAAGCCGGCTGGGTGACCTTGGGCCAGTCCCCCTCTCTCAGCCCAGCTCGGTGCAATGGAGACCAGCCTCCTCGTGGGGCACCCCGGGCAACGTGACTTGTCACGGCTAAATAGCCTACACATCTGGACCTCACAAGGATTTCCCAGCAAGAAAAAGCAGCATGAACACCGAACTGATATGCCATACAATTAAAAAAAAAAAACTTTGCATATGATCCCTTTGCAGAAGGACACTGAAGAGCCAGGACCAGGCTGGGGGTGGGGCGGAAGCAAGAGGCTCTTTTGGCCTGAGCCTCAAGCTCCAAGTGGCTTCAGATTTAAAGGTCTGCAAAGTTGTTAAACCTTACGATATTCAAATTCTATTTAATTCTCTCCTCCTTCCTCTCTCTCACTCTTTTTTGATGCCGTATTTTTGTGCACACCTGTTATGACGCCCCATTTATTATGGGTAGGAGCTGCCATCGCTTCTTTCCCTGAGGATTTATTGTGTAAGTTTGCCATTTGGGGGCATTGTTCACTCTAGTGCTGCATCCTCTTGGATATGGGTGGTGTCATGGCGTTTATAAAAGATCCATCCTGCAGTCATGACTTTTCTGTTAGAAGATACAGATAGAAGCCCTGCTCGGGACCGCCAGTATGTTGCTCTCATCCCATTCTTGAATTTCTCACCATATTTAGTGGCTGGCTCTGTGGTGTTAACTGAAGATATATCAGTTCTATTCAAAATATATTCTGCATTCTGTGATGAGTTCTCGTGATTAAACAAACAATTTTTATTGGGCTTTTTTCTTTTCTGTAAAGGAGCCATTCCACTTTTTCCTTTCTTTTTATGGTTTTTTTTTTCCTTTAAAGCTATATTTTGCAACAATTGTGAGCCAGTTTCCACATTCACCAGAAATCTGGAGGGAGGAGTGCCTCTCCCAAGGCTTGTACTCGTGACACTATAAGCAGCAGGGAGCATTAATGCAGAGCGGATTGGTGACCAAAGAGAGGTGCCAGTAGGGGCAGAGATTAATATAACCCGGATTGTGGGAAAAGTTTCAGTGCTAGGTCTGTCTTTATAAATCATGTAGATTTACACACGGGAGAAACCATTCAAATGCCGAGTGCTTTATGCAAAATGCCCCCCTTATCAAAGACAAGAAAATCCACATGAGGCAGAAGATGATGTGTGTAGAGAAACCTTGAATTTAATTTCTGATCTCCCATTGAAAGTCCTGCTGAGAAATTAACTATTTAATTTCTGGCCTGATTTTTGTTTAGTCGAACATTAGACATGAGGGCAGAGGGAAAAAGTGGAAAGTGTTAGTTTGATAAAGGCTGACTACACGGATCTAGCTATCAGCAGAACTGCCTGGATATGTACCTTTGCAGAAATATTTTCTTTTGTTTAAAGACTTTATTAAAATTCCAAAATACAGACAGAAAAGAAAGTGTAGAAAGGCTCGAGAAAAGATCTAAAAGAAGAAAGACAAACTAAAAATCAGAAATATTTAGAAAGAAATACAGAGAGTTCTTACCTTCTTCAACACAGAAATGAATACAAATGTTGTTTATTCATTTAGTCGCTTCCGACTCTTCATGACTTCATGGACCAGCCCACGCCAGAGCTTCCTGTCGGTCGTCAGCACCCCCAGCTCCCCCAGGGACGAGTCCGTCACCTCCAGAATGTCATCCATCCACCTTGTCCTTGGTCGGCCCCTCTTCCTTTTGCCCTCCACTCTCCCCAGCATCAACATCTCCAGGGTGTCCTGTCTTCTCATTATGTGGCCAAAGTACTTCAGTTTTGCCTTTGATATCATTCCCTCAAGTGAGCAGTCTGGCTTGATTTCCTGGAGGATGGACTGGTTTGATCTTCTGGCAGTCCAAGGCACTCTCAGGATTTCCCTCCAGCACCACAGTTCCAAAGCAGAATACAAATATATAATACCTTAATCTCTTGCTCTTAACTAAACCTTAACGAACATTATTTCTATAAAAAATAACAACTGAATTGTCATAACCCAAAATCAAAACTTAATTTTCTTCAGATGCAAGCAAATAATCCAAAGTGGTTTCCACGTCGAAACAAATCCAGACACAGTCTTTTCTCTTACAAATGCTGTCAGTTTTGCCCTCTCTGCCAATTCCAACGATTTCGCCATCCACCCTTTCATTGTGTGAATTTGTTTATCTTTCCACCCTTGCGCATACGAAAGTCTCACAAGACTTTTGTATGCAGAAAGAATTGCCAGGGTATTTTCGAGAAAATCGTATTCCACATTTTGCTGCGGGTTTTGGAGAAGGAGAATGGTTGCAGAAACTAGCATTCTTAGCAGACATCTTTCGTCATACGAATGAGCTGAACAAGTCTCTGCGAGGCACTGGAGAAAATGCTTTGACTTCGAGTCACAAGATTCTTGGATTAAATAGAGAACTGAATGGGAAGATCATGTTGCCAAAGGAAGTACTGAAATGTTTCCACTGGGAAACATACGGAAATGTTTCCATTATCGTGTCCCTCATGTTTCCACTGGGGACGTGATACGGATCCCACCTGGCACTAAAGTTTGCCCCACCTGGCGCTAATTTGAATGATTATTCATGCCAGTTATAACGGGCAGATGTGAGTGCTGTTGCTTCCGTGGGCAACATGGCAACTTCCACACATTCCAAAAAGAGTGGTTTAAAAACTTGAGCAACGGGGTCCCTCAAAAACAGCCCCCCGGGAGAGAAACTGGATACCTGAAGGAGCATATCCTGAGAGAGAGAGTGGCTGGCTGGTAGGAATCTTGGGTGGCACCATTCAAGTGCCATCAAAGCAGTACCTTCATTCAAGAACAATTTGCTTCAGGCCCACCATATGGTTGGTCAAAATTGTGTGGGGCTTGGCATTGTCTAGCTGTAAGCATGACAGCCAGTTTGGTGTGGTGGTTAAGACACCAGGCCAGAAGCCAGGAGACAAGGACTTCCTTGCAACTCCCTGCTGGCTCCCAACAAGCAATGCCAATGGGCCACCCAGCAGGAAGGTGCAAGTTGTCATGTGACGTCATGCTTAACGGCCACAACTGGAACTGATGTTGCAAGTCAGTGCAGTCACGTGACATTTTGCTTTACAACTGTGTCGCTTACCAACGGAGTTGCTGGTTCCCACTGTGGTTGGTGACTGAGGACTACCTGCATTGCCTTTGAGATATAGTACTGACTGCAGGTTATTAAAGAACGTCCTGTAGTAAACTGCTCTGTGAGTAAAGGGGGTGTAACGGCCTTTGCTGGTAGGAAGTAACCTCTCCAAGGTAGTAAGGATTGTTGCACTGCCCCTGCCTGGGTGCGTTCCTGCCCCGTGATGTTTCTAAAGGTGCCCTGGTTCACCAGACCCGTTAGTTACGTCACAATAGGCTCTAAGGCCCCCCGGACTGGAGAGGTGGTGTGTTCTCATCTCCAGATCAAACGTTCCAATTCATGTGCTTTGTGTTTGTTTCTGCTCCGGATGTCTTTACCTCTGTGCGACTTATTATCTGGAACCATTCTGATTCATGCCTAATGCTTTTTTTCATTCATCGCTAACTTCATTGTGAAAGAGAGAGAGAGAGAAGGATCAACCCTACTTGCTCGTTACTGACCGGCAATTCAAAGTTGAGCCTTCCTGGTGTAAGTCAAACACAGTGCTTACCCAGTGAAACTCTCCTGGATCTCTGTTTTGTATGATGTATCTTTTTCAATGTGTGGAGGGAAAAGATCTCTCTGGCTTTCCAAAGAGACAAAGGGGGTTCCTGTGATATATGCAAAAAGATAAAGGAATTTCAGGTGAAGGGACAGGCCTGGGAGCACTAACAACTGCATGCAGTACATTTTGAGGAAGCAGAGACGTGTGTGTGCACAATAGCCGGGTTGGCTGGGCTCCAAACAGGCTTGAGTTGTTGGGATAAAATGTTGCACGGTGTGTTTCTCTTCAGAATTCCATCCAGCCATTCAGGCTTCTGGTCGTTCCATTCCGTTTTCCCCATTCCGTAGTCCTCCAACAGTCCGAATCCCCCGTCTGTCCCCGGGCACTGAATTGCTCTGAGTCCGTCCCCTTCACCTGTATAGCTTTCACTTTCCGTAAAGGTTTTGTTTAGTATTTTAACATAAATGTAAATCTTCAGGCACTTTAGAGCCTACTAACGCCACTCCTGCAGATGGATGCTGCTATTTTGACTGGGCTTTTCAAAAAAGGGGAGGGCAGAGGTCCACCTTCCCCAGGCCCCGTCAGAAGCATAAATGACTGTTTGGATCGACTAGTTTTAATGCAAAGCTGTTCCGTAAAAGTTTAATGCCAAGGGTTTTCCCTGCACGTGCTCCCAGTTATCAAGGTACTGAGTTAAAAACAAAGAAAAATCATTCCTTGGCATACGATACAGTGAAAAAACAAGGATGATCTTTCAGGTGAACATTTTGCCCCCTTGGCTGTCCAGTTTTCAAAAAGGGCCTTGCATTTGGCCTCCTTGAGGTGGATTTGCTTAGCTGGCAGTGAAAAACGTGGTCTCTCAGTCCCATCTCATTCCCATGGATCCCACCTGACCCTTGGAGTTACTGCTTGCCCCCTGTGCATGGAGGAAAATTCCCTGTTCCTCTGCACAGAGATGAGGAATGTGGAAGGGAAATTTTGGTCTGGGTTTCCCTGACTTCAAGCCAGGATCAGTTTCCAAGGAAAGTTTTGTTCTGGTTAGCTGAGCAGACACAATTCCCAAACAGGAATGGTGATGACAATTGCTAGAGAGAAAGAGGAAAGTAGATGTTGGAAGTGTGAACAGCAAGAAGGGACCTTTTATCATCTTTGGTGCACGTTCAAAAAAGCTAAGAAATCTGGGATCAAGTACGTGTTTTAATTCAGAAGATTTTAAATACGAATACACAATTGAAACCAGAGGCTTTTCTTTTGGGACTGATGGACAAACAGTTTGAAAGAACTCCTGGAGCTTTGTTCTTGCGTAAGGTAACAGCAGCGAGGCTCTTATGTGCCCAAAGGTGGAATGTGGAAGGGAACCTACAATGTTCGGATGGTCGGTGAAGTGGATGGAGCTTGCTGAGACGGAGAAATCGACAGCTTTGGTTAGAGAAAAGGCATTGACTACTTTTAATGTTACCTGGAAACCCCTTTCGGGCTTTTGGCGTGAAACAGAAAAAAATGAAATCAGGGTATCATTTGAAGTGACAATGGATAAGGGAATTAATGAGAGCTATGTTGTAAACTTAGAGTAAGAGTTTAATGGAAATGTATACTTACTGTATATCTGTAGCAAATGAAGTCAGAAGTCATTCTTTTTCTGTATTTTCTTTCTTTTCCTTTTCTGCCCTTTGACTATGTTCTTTTTCCTACTTTGCTTTTTTACGTTACTTTTTTAAGTTTCTTGTTAGCTTTTATCGTTTTACCTTAAAATTTTAATAAAATTTGTTTAAAAGAAGATAGAAAGACGGGCTGAAGGCACCATGGCATGGGTTTTTTCACTTTCTTTCTTGTTTCTCCATCTCTTATTTTCTATCTTTGCTTTTGTTTTGTATATTTTATTACATTAAACATTTCTAATTTAAAAAGGGAATGTGTGTCAAAGAGCATGGCGACTTCTTATACTCTTTTGCGTGCACATGCACAGTACCACCCTTTTTACAATCCTTTGCAATGTTTCTTTGGAAAATTTCTTTTACCATATAGAGACAGTCTCCCCCTCTTCCTAAGCCCCCCTTTCGTAGGCCCTGCCCCATGCATGTCACTCTCACTTTAACCTAACAGACACTCCTGGGCAAGTGGTTTACAGAAGCACATGGCATTGAGCCTTTAGCAGATTTAGAATTTCCTCCCTCAGGAACAAAGCTGGCTGGCTGGGAACGCCGGCTCCAAGACCCCAGGCATGCTTCGGGGCAGCCCTGGCCAGCATGGGGGAGGCTGGCTCTTGGGGAGCCCATGGCCTGTTGGGGCTCCCGGGTCCGGCATCCTTTTGAGCCCCAGGAAATCAGGAAGGAGGGAAGAAGTTTCAGGAGACGGGGAGGGTTTCATCTCCACCGAGAGGCAAGCCCTCCAAGAGTGCAGGAATCTCTGGATTGGCTTTGGATCTGCAAGCGAGTGCCCTCCACGGGCTGTGCCCAAGCAGCCTGGGAATTCTCAAGGCTGAAATCCAACTCCTCTGGGAATTGGGAAGGCCGCTTGGAATAATTCTGCTATCTAGCAAGATTCAGGCCCTGCAATGGAAGGGAGGTGCGCTTTGTTGTTGCCTGCTTGCACACCATTTCCCCCCAGGATGCTTTCCCTTGGTTTACTTCCTGCTTCTTGCAAACTGCAGTTTTGCTCAGTTGCAGTGGCAGTGCGTGCAGCCTTGAGAGACCCGAAAGAACAGGTTAGGGACCGAAGATTGTGGAGAAAATCTATCACTGTGGTCGCTGGGAGTCGAAAAGGACTTGATGGCACATAATCCACCAAAAAATTTCACCAACACCTTAGGGCGGAGACCGGATGAGTGGGCTTTTCAGTCTCATGTTGCTAGATGGCGCCCAAGAAACAAGCAACCCCCCCCCACCCCCACAAAAGCTGTCAATACAGTAGCAGAATCTGTGGTTGCTGCGGACCTACATCCAAGGGGAGGTAATTAACCTGCAGTCCATGCTGAGCTTCAGGCTTCCTGACTCCTCCTCCATAATCCTTTGAATTCTTCTGTGGTGACATTTCCCTCTTTTAATCCTTGTATGGGTTCCGTTTTTCACTTTGCCATCAAATATCTTTATGCAGACTGCCTGGTTTCTTCTGCTGTCCTCCTTGCTTTTCTCAATTCAAATGCTGGTATTTGAGGAGTTAGTAAATTTCTCCAGAGACATCTAACGGTCTTGAGTTGCTGTTACTGTTACTTTTCATGGAATCTTTCTGGCTTCTTTCATCAGATCAGGAGCCCCTCCCATCTCCCAAGCTGGCTTCCCATAATTGTGTGTGGAGTTTTTGTCTATTTGGCATACAATCGCTCAACCAAAATCCAAGTGTTTGCAATACACAGGTGATGTTTCATTTTGCTGCCACTCCTGCCACCTGCCTCTAAGGTCTGGGGGTTTGAACAGGAGAGTTCACCCCTGGCTGATGTACTAAGAAAGGAACACAGGGCCGGGGCATTCAGAATGCCCAACGTTCTGTTAAATGTGGCCACTTTGGAGCGTGAAGGAAGAAAATGGTTAAAAATTCAAGTTGGGCATAAGAGCATTACAAATACTTCAGAAATTTAATGTAAATTCACCGTAAAGATACAATAAATAAAGGAAATGTACAATTTCCCCTAGCCAGTGGTGTTTTCCCCCCACTGTGGCCTTAGTACACAAATACAACCTAGGAAAAATTGCACACTTGTTACTTCTATGACTGCTTCACACAAGTTCACCAGTGTGAAACAGAACAATTCTAGCTCTTCCCAAATTCCACAAACTTCAGTGGATTCTCCCTCATATGGATTCTTCTATGGGAATTAAGGGTACCACTTTGGCTAAAGCTCTTTCCACATTCAGTGCATTTATATGGTTTTTCCCCTGAATGGATCCTTTTATGGGAAGTAAGATGACCACTCTTACTGAAGTTTTTTCCACACACGGTGCATTTATAAGGTTTCTCTCCTGTATGAATCCTTTTATGGGAAGTAAGTTGAACGTTTTGAGTAAAGCTCTTTCCACAGTCTGTGCATGTATATGGCTTGTCCCCTGTGTGGATCCTTTTGTGGGATGCCAGAGCACTGCTCCACCTGAAACTCTTTCCACACTCCAGGCATTTATAAGCTTTCTCCCCAGTGTGGATCCTTTTATGGGAAGTAAGGTTCCCATTCTGAGTAAAGCTCTTTCCACAATCCATGCATTTATACGGCTTCTGCTTCATGTGGATCCTTTTATGGGAAGTAAGATTAGTACTCATACTAAAGCTCTTTCCACACTCCATGCATTTGTATGGTTTCTCTCCTGTGTGGATCCTTTTATGGGAAATCAGGTCAGTGTTCCTCCTGAAGTTCATTCCACACTCCATACAATTATATGGTTTCTCCCCTGTGTGGACTCTCTTATGGGTCAAGAGATTGCTGCTATTTTGGAAACTCTTTCCACACTCCACACACTTATACGGTTTCTCCCCTGTATGAATCATTTTATGGGAAGCAAGGGCACTGTTCCACCTGAAGCCTTTTCCACATTCCATGCATTTATATGCTTTCTCACCGGTGTGGATCCTTTTATGGGAAGCAAGGGAACTGCTCATACTAAAGCTCTTTCCACACTCTATACATTTATAAGCCTTCTCCCCAGTGTGGATCCTTTTATGGTAAGTAAGGTCACTGCTCCTCCTGAAACTCTTTCCACACTCAGTGCATTTATAAGTTTTCTCTCCTGAGTGGATCCTTTTATGGGAAGTAAAGGAACTGCTCTGTGTGAAGCTCTTTCCACACTCCATACAGTGATATGGTTTCTCCCCCGTGTGCACCCTCTTATGGCTCGAAAGGCTGCTGCTATTTTTGAAGCTCTTTCCACACACGGTGCATTTATATGGTTTCTCCCCTGTGTGGATCCTTTTGTGGGAAGCAAGGGAACTACTTTTTCGAAATATTTTCCCACAGTCCCTACATTTATATGGCTTCTCCCCTGTGTGGATCCTTCTGTGGGAAATGAGGTCACTGCTCTGAGTAAAACTCTTCCCACACTCCATGCATTTATGTGGCTTCTCCCCTGTGTGTGTTCTTTTATGTGAAGTAAGGGACCAAAATACACGGAAACTCTTCCCACACACCGGGCACTGGAACGGCTTCTCCCCAGTGTGAATGGTTTGATGGGAAGTAAGGCGCCTGCTCGTATGGAAGCTTTTTCCACACTCCCTGCATTTGTATGATTTCTCTGGTGTGTGGATCCCTTTATGAAGAGTCAGGTCACTGACCCTCCTGAAGCTCTTTCCGCACTCCGTGCATTTATAAGGTTTCTCCTTTGAGTGAATCTTTTTATGGGAAGAAAGGTTGCTGCTTGTATGGAAGCTCTTTTCACACTCCAGACATTTATATGGTTTCTCCCCTGTGTGGACCCTTTTATGGGAAACAAGGGAACTGATCTGACGAAAGTTCTTTCCACACTTCGTGCATTTATATGGCTTCTCCCCTGTGTGGATCCTTTTATGGGAAGTAAAGGCAGGTCTCCACCTGAATCTTTTTCCACACTCCATGCATCTGTATGGTTTCTCTCCCACACAATCTTTTTTGTGTAGAGAAAAAGGGAACGTCTGGCTGGAAGCCTTCCCATCCGCCATGCATTCATGCTGTTTTCCTGTAGTGAGTTTTGGGCAGCTGTTCTTCCTTCCATTTTCTGACTGGTTTCTCTTCTGGATTCTTGGTTCCCTTTGATCTGCAAGCATCTCTTTTCTCACTTTCTGACTGGTCCTTTGGAACGGCCCATCTTTCTCTTGTTCTTGCTCATTAGCTCCTGAGGGGGGAAAAATGAAAATTTTGGCAAGACTTGGGAAATAAAATAAAACACGTAGAAATAACTAATCTTCCTGCTGAATTTCTGCCAATCCTAGCAAATTTCAACAGAGGTCAGATTGGATGTAGTAAGGAATCACTGGAAGATTACTTTTAGGTGTGCCCGGAGGGACAACCGGAGAAAGGAGAGAGCCAGTGACACCTCGATTGCTATCCGTTTTTTCCTACTGAGCCTCAATCACCTGCCATTTCCTATTCATTCGACTCTGAATACAACTACGCAGTTGCAGAGAAATACGTCTTGCCGTCAGTCACCTAGTAACCCTAAATCAAATGACTGCATAGAGAAAAACTGCGACACGGCTAGGAACCCAGGGCTCAGGATGATAAATCAAAAGGCAGGTGGGAAATGACCCTAAGAGTGAGACTGAGAAAACACCAATGGTTGCTGGGCAAATGTGAACGTGGTGGGGGTTAGGACCATTTTCCTCGGGCATCAAGAGGACAATCTATGATTTCACATCATCTAAGGAAGAAATTATTGACCTTCCCAGATTTTCTTCTCCCAGCCATGCCTTTTCTTAGAGGGCAGGGCAGAGCAGGGGCCCTTACTCAGAGAGGCCACATTCCTCAGGTTCTCCAGCATGACTTCCCGATGCAGGGCTTTTTGGTGGGGATCCAGCTGAGACCACTCCTCCTCGGAGAAATGCACAGCTATCTCCTCAAGGGACACGTGACCCTGGAAAAGGGGGGAAAAAGATTCCCATTAATAGAAAAGATTTGGAAGTTCTCCCCCTTTGTTCACAGTCCCAAAATAGAGACGTGCAAGAGATTAAATGGGTATTATTTTGCAGGATGCAGAACTGCAGGTGACAAAACAGACAAGAGCTCCCAACCTCTGTCTAACAGGACATTACGGGCAGCCTTTATCAACCAGACTGATCTGAAATGACTTTCAGCACCACTCAGGCAAAGGAGCCACGGTATCTGTCTAGATCAATGGGCCAAAGGCCTTCGGACACGTCACTTATCAGCGGTTGGGATCCTTCCTTTAGTTGCTAAAGGAGCTGCTGAGGGGTTCCTGCCTAACTCTTTGCACAACGGCACACGTCCAGTCCCATTTTCAGTCTAGGAAAAACAGACCCAATGATACATTGAGAATTAGGAATAAAGCCCGGCCCGGACATTTCTGGGAGAGTCGCAACTTTAAAACACTCCCACGTAAACCTTGCAATCAGGGAGTCTGATCGATCCATAACAATTGGATCATTAACTTATTTACCGTATGCATGGAATTAACACAGTGATCCATTTTAAAATTGGTATTCATTGTGAGGCGGCATTCGTTTCAGAAAAAGCTATGAAATAAAGTAAAAATATGGATAAAAATAGCAATAAAAAGAACAAACACCGACTCTAGGACAACCTGCAGTGTGAAGAAAAAGGAGAAAGGTCCCTGTAACAGGAAAAGAAGGCAACAGAAGAAGGAGAAGTCTAAGGAAATCTGAAAAGGAAACCAAATAAAAGGCTAACTGAAATCAGAGCTAGGAGACAGAAAAGGAAATCGAAAAAAACCTCTACCGAGAAGACTGCCAATAAAAATTGTGCCGAAACTGCACTCTTACACAAGGTCTAAGCTACATCAGAAGCTGAATGATAATCCGCTACTCCAAAGTTTTATTTACACACACACACATCCGTGTGTGTGTCTGTGTGTGTCCGTGTATGAAAAAGAAAATGGAGCTCTTGATGTCTCCATCATTCTCGGTGAGAATGATTGCTGTGTTTCAATCTCAGCACGAGTTCCATCCTATTTTCACATCACTGGCAGCCAAAGCAGGATCGTGACATGTTCTCACTCCACGTGCAGTAAAAAGCAGAAAACCAGAGGACACAGAATAGCCGTCTTCGACCCTTTTTGCCCACCGCTTGATGAACAAGTTCATAAATTCTTTACACTTTTCAACTGCCTTGGGAACCGATTATGGAAAGATCCTTAATTTTTCCCAGCAGATGATCTAGAAAGCTGCAAATCATCTGTCAGCCTTCGAAGAAACTCCTCCCCTCCATTAGATTCACTCTATGAAAAAAAAACTGCAGTCTCAACAAACATTGATGCGGAAGAGAGAGGTCCCTCGCTTCCCTGTACTTGCCACCTTCTACCTTTATCATGACGTTTTATTGTAATTCCTTTGATTGTTGTGGCACACCCAGAGCCATTGAGAGTCACGTGGCACGCAACTGAATCAATTACTACTATTTTACTGTGTACAGATGAGAAACTTTTAAAAATTAATGTGACTTCTAAAGAAGCATCTCTCAAGGCAGACATCTTATTTTATTTTATTCTATTCTATCTCAGGAAGGAGGCTGACCTGATTGTGACCGAATTGCCCCCTTCCATGTCATTTTGGAAAAGCAACATTATACCCTCCTGCTACCTGAGCTGCAGATTCAGCTGCTTTTTCTGATCCACCATAAAGAGGAGAAAATCCCACAAATAGGACCGACATTGTTGCATTCCCTGTAAGGAGACAAAGAGGCGAGAGCAGACTTTTTTTTTTTTTTTTTTAAAGCATAATGAATATAGGGAGATATTTTCCCAAGAGAATCCAGAGCATGAGAGAGAGCTGGAATTTCTCTGGGGAAATTCTGCTGGCTTGGAAAGACCTTGTCTTACCTCCTGGGAAATCCCATCCTTGATCTTTCTTGGAGAGCCCTCCGAAACAGAGCTCCTGAGAGGGATCTGCCAGATCCCTTCTTCTCCTGGGATGTCCACTGACTTCCGCTAAGAAGGACCTCGGGATCTAATTGACCAAGTAGAGCAAAGGAGAAAAATGAGGGAACAGCACACAGGAAGTAGGATCTCCTTCTTTCCAACTAACGAACTCCCCCTATGTCCATCGATAGGGAAGGGAGGGAGGAATGGACGAACTGGAGAGTGGACTCTGACTTTGAGTGGCCTTTCCCCCCAGCTCCCGTGGGGGTGTCTTCACTGGACACGGCTCCTCGTGTTAGCTCAAGGCTCGTGTTAGCTCAGCCACACACGTGCTACATCAGGATGACGTGTGGTTGTCCCCTGGCGGTGGCTAATTCATCCGTGAGAAGAGGGGATGGTCCCACCAATGCTCAAGCAGACGCTGACTTACCCCCTCCTCAGGAAGACATCACTGGACTGGGCCGTTTTGAACCATTTCTCTCCTATCTCCAACTCCCCCGCCGCTCTCAGTACCTTCCCCTGCTCCACTAGGCCTGGCAGGAGCGGCATTCTTGGGGTCCCATCACTCAGAGAGTGTCATCCAGGGGGACGCAGAACGTGGGCCTTGTCTGAACCTGCCCTCTGAAACACCCCCCCCCCCCGAGAGTACAGCGGCCCCAACCTTGCCAGTGTTCCCAGGCATGCGAATTGGGAGGTGAGCCTGCGAGATGTCGCTCTTCTATCGGTCATCGGGGTTGTCCCCGGTTACCATTATAGGTGTTATCATCCTGACGGCTGTTTTAGCGTTCTCTTTTCATCTGATGTTAACTGCCCAGAGCTGCTAGGACGACCGGCTGAAGAGCTCCGAACACCCCCCGGGAGGTGCAGTGGAACCGCTCGCCGACGGAGCTCGCCGTGTTAGTAAGGGCGGAAGACTCTGCTCTAGGCTAGGGAAGAGCCCGACTACACCTTCAGAGCATGCCCTTCTCTCACCTGCCGCTCCTGCCGCTCCTCCGCCCGGCTCAGCAGGAAGCCCTCGGCCAGGGCCACCGCCTGGCAGCTGGTCTCGGCTCCGCACTCCCGCACCCAGCGCTCCGCCTCTGCGGGCAGGACGGCCAGGAACCGCTCCAGGACCACCAGGTCCAGCATCCGCGCCTTGCTGTGTCTTTCTGGCTGCAGCCACTGGCGGCAAAGGCGGTGGAGGCGGCTGCACGTCTCTCGCGGCCCCTGGGCTTCCGGCCGGGGGGCCTTCCCGAAGTGCCCGGGCTGCACCCCCGCCCTGCCGGCGCCCCCCTGCGGGACCTCCCGCCCAGCTCCCGCCCGGCTCCCCCGACGGCTCCCCGGCGGAGCAGCAGGCGGTGCCCCCCCGCCCGCCGCCCCTGCTGCGCGCCGCGCCTCCATCGCGCCTCTCTCCGGCGCAGCCCGCGGGACGCCCCCCCGCGCCTCCTGGACCGCTTCACGCCCGGGGCGCATCCTGCTCGGAGCCGCGGAGCCGCGCCCGACCCGCGCTAAGCGTCACGGGCCCGCGGCCGAGGGGCCGGCGAGCTTCTCCCGGCCTTCCCGGCCCGTCCCCTGCGGCCTCTCCGACGGCTCGCCGCGGCGCCCCCTAGTGGTTGCTCTGCAGAAGGCAAGGGGGCCGGCAGGGAGGGGGCGAAGGGGTTGTGCGGAAAAGCCTCCCCACCGCCGGCAGCCCACCTCCCGGGACTCAGGACGCAGCCGAGGGGCGCGCCCGCTCCGCTCCCCACGGAAAGGCTCCCACCCACCTCCGGGCCTCCCTCCCCGCAGGGCCTCGCCAGCGGCCGCGGGCGTCTCTTCCTGCCCCGCTCCGCCACAGCCCCCACGTGCCACCCGCCCGCTGCTCGTGCGCATGCCCCGTTCCCTCCTGAGGCTCGGGGGCTGCCGGCGGTGGGGAGGCTTTTCCGCACAACCCCTTCGCCCCCTCCCTTGCCGGCCCCCTTGCCTTCTGCAGAGCAACCACTAGGGGGCGCCGCGGCGAGCCGTCGGAGAGGCCGCAGGGGACGGGCCGGGAAGGCCGGGAGAAGCTCGCCGGCCCCTCGGCCGCGGGCCCGTGACGCTTAGCGCGGGTCGGGCGCGGCTCCGCGGCTCCGAGCAGGATGCGCCCCGGGCGTGAAGCGGTCCAGGAGGCGCGGGGGGGCGTCCCGCGGGCTGCGCCGGAGAGAGGCGCGATGGAGGCGCGGCGCGCAGCAGGGGCGGCGGGCGGGGGGGCACCGCCTGCTGCTCCGCCGGGGAGCCGTCGGGGGAGCCGGGCGGGAGCTGGGCGGGAGGTCCCGCAGGGGGGCGCCGGCAGGGCGGGGGTGCAGCCCGGGCACTTCGGGAAGGCCCCCCGGCCGGAAGCCCAGGGGCCGCGAGAGACGTGCAGCCGCCTCCACCGCCTTTGCCGCCAGTGGCTGCAGCCAGAAAGACACAGCAAGGCGCGGATGCTGGACCTGGTGGTCCTGGAGCGGTTCCTGGCCGTCCTGCCCGCAGAGGCGGAGCGCTGGGTGCGGGAGTGCGGAGCCGAGACCAGCTGCCAGGCGGTGGCCCTGGCCGAGGGCTTCCTGCTGAGCCGGGCGGAGGAGCGGCAGGAGCGGCAGGTGAGAGAAGGGCATGCTCTGAAGG
This sequence comes from Candoia aspera, assembly GCF_035149785.1. Taxonomy (NCBI): domain Eukaryota; kingdom Metazoa; phylum Chordata; class Lepidosauria; order Squamata; family Candoiidae; genus Candoia; species Candoia aspera. The sequence goes on from NC_086154.1 coordinate 2,101,716, forward strand.
TGTAGTCGGGCTCTTCCCTAGCCTAGAGCAGAGTCTTCCGCCCTTACTAACACGGCGAGCTCCGTCGGCGAGCGGTTCCACTGCACCTCCCGGGGGGTGTTCGGAGCTCTTCAGCCGGTCGTCCTAGCAGCTCTGGGCAGTTAACATCAGATGAAAAGAGAACGCTAAAACAGCCGTCAGGATGATAACACCTATAATGGTAACCGGGGACAACCCCGATGACCGATAGAAGAGCGACATCTCGCAGGCTCACCTCCCAATTCGCATGCCTGGGAACACTGGCAAGGTTGGGGCCGCTGTACTCTCGGGGGGGGGGGTGTTTCAGAGGGCAGGTTCAGACAAGGCCCACGTTCTGCGTCCCCCTGGATGACACTCTCTGAGTGATGGGACCCCAAGAATGCCGCTCCTGCCAGGCCTAGTGGAGCAGGGGAAGGTACTGAGAGCGGCGGGGGAGTTGGAGATAGGAGAGAAATGGTTCAAAACGGCCCAGTCCAGTGATGTCTTCCTGAGGAGGGGGTAAGTCAGCGTCTGCTTGAGCATTGGTGGGACCATCCCCTCTTCTCACGGATGAATTAGCCACCGCCAGGGGACAACCACACGTCATCCTGATGTAGCACGTGTGTGGCTGAGCTAACACGAGCCTTGAGCTAACACGAGGAGCCGTGTCCAGTGAAGACACCCCCACGGGAGCTGGGGGGAAAGGCCACTCAAAGTCAGAGTCCACTCTCCAGTTCGTCCATTCCTCCCTCCCTTCCCTATCGATGGACATAGGGGGAGTTCGTTAGTTGGAAAGAAGGAGATCCTACTTCCTGTGTGCTGTTCCCTCATTTTTCTCCTTTGCTCTACTTGGTCAATTAGATCCCGAGGTCCTTCTTAGCGGAAGTCAGTGGACATCCCAGGAGAAGAAGGGATCTGGCAGATCCCTCTCAGGAGCTCTGTTTCGGAGGGCTCTCCAAGAAAGATCAAGGATGGGATTTCCCAGGAGGTAAGACAAGGTCTTTCCAAGCCAGCAGAATTTCCCCAGAGAAATTCCAGCTCTCTCTCATGCTCTGGATTCTCTTGGGAAAATATCTCCCTATATTCATTATGCTTTAAAAAAAAAAAAAAAAAAGTCTGCTCTCGCCTCTTTGTCTCCTTACAGGGAATGCAACAATGTCGGTCCTATTTGTGGGATTTTCTCCTCTTTATGGTGGATCAGAAAAAGCAGCTGAATCTGCAGCTCAGGTAGCAGGAGGGTATAATGTTGCTTTTCCAAAATGACATGGAAGGGGGCAATTCGGTCACAATCAGGTCAGCCTCCTTCCTGAGATAGAATAGAATAAAATAAAATAAGATGTCTGCCTTGAGAGATGCTTCTTTAGAAGTCACATTAATTTTTAAAAGTTTCTCATCTGTACACAGTAAAATAGTAGTAATTGATTCAGTTGCGTGCCACGTGACTCTCAATGGCTCTGGGTGTGCCACAACAATCAAAGGAATTACAATAAAACGTCATGATAAAGGTAGAAGGTGGCAAGTACAGGGAAGCGAGGGACCTCTCTCTTCCGCATCAATGTTTGTTGAGACTGCAGTTTTTTTTTCATAGAGTGAATCTAATGGAGGGGAGGAGTTTCTTCGAAGGCTGACAGATGATTTGCAGCTTTCTAGATCATCTGCTGGGAAAAATTAAGGATCTTTCCATAATCGGTTCCCAAGGCAGTTGAAAAGTGTAAAGAATTTATGAACTTGTTCATCAAGCGGTGGGCAAAAAGGGTCGAAGACGGCTATTCTGTGTCCTCTGGTTTTCTGCTTTTTACTGCACGTGGAGTGAGAACATGTCACGATCCTGCTTTGGCTGCCAGTGATGTGAAAATAGGATGGAACTCGTGCTGAGATTGAAACACAGCAATCATTCTCACCGAGAATGATGGAGACATCAAGAGCTCCATTTTCTTTTTCATACACGGACACACACAGACACACACACGGATGTGTGTGTGTGTAAATAAAACTTTGGAGTAGCGGATTATCATTCAGCTTCTGATGTAGCTTAGACCTTGTGTAAGAGTGCAGTTTCGGCACAATTTTTATTGGCAGTCTTCTCGGTAGAGGTTTTTTTCGATTTCCTTTTCTGTCTCCTAGCTCTGATTTCAGTTAGCCTTTTATTTGGTTTCCTTTTCAGATTTCCTTAGACTTCTCCTTCTTCTGTTGCCTTCTTTTCCTGTTACAGGGACCTTTCTCCTTTTTCTTCACACTGCAGGTTGTCCTAGAGTCGGTGTTTGTTCTTTTTATTGCTATTTTTATCCATATTTTTACTTTATTTCATAGCTTTTTCTGAAACGAATGCCGCCTCACAATGAATACCAATTTTAAAATGGATCACTGTGTTAATTCCATGCATACGGTAAATAAGTTAATGATCCAATTGTTATGGATCGATCAGACTCCCTGATTGCAAGGTTTACGTGGGAGTGTTTTAAAGTTGCGACTCTCCCAGAAATGTCCGGGCCGGGCTTTATTCCTAATTCTCAATGTATCATTGGGTCTGTTTTTCCTAGACTGAAAATGGGACTGGACGTGTGCCGTTGTGCAAAGAGTTAGGCAGGAACCCCTCAGCAGCTCCTTTAGCAACTAAAGGAAGGATCCCAACCGCTGATAAGTGACGTGTCCGAAGGCCTTTGGCCCATTGATCTAGACAGATACCGTGGCTCCTTTGCCTGAGTGGTGCTGAAAGTCATTTCAGATCAGTCTGGTTGATAAAGGCTGCCCGTAATGTCCTGTTAGACAGAGGTTGGGAGCTCTTGTCTGTTTTGTCACCTGCAGTTCTGCATCCTGCAAAATAATACCCATTTAATCTCTTGCACGTCTCTATTTTGGGACTGTGAACAAAGGGGGAGAACTTCCAAATCTTTTCTATTAATGGGAATCTTTTTCCCCCCTTTTCCAGGGTCACGTGTCCCTTGAGGAGATAGCTGTGCATTTCTCCGAGGAGGAGTGGTCTCAGCTGGATCCCCACCAAAAAGCCCTGCATCGGGAAGTCATGCTGGAGAACCTGAGGAATGTGGCCTCTCTGAGTAAGGGCCCCTGCTCTGCCCTGCCCTCTAAGAAAAGGCATGGCTGGGAGAAGAAAATCTGGGAAGGTCAATAATTTCTTCCTTAGATGATGTGAAATCATAGATTGTCCTCTTGATGCCCGAGGAAAATGGTCCTAACCCCCACCACGTTCACATTTGCCCAGCAACCATTGGTGTTTTCTCAGTCTCACTCTTAGGGTCATTTCCCACCTGCCTTTTGATTTATCATCCTGAGCCCTGGGTTCCTAGCCGTGTCGCAGTTTTTCTCTATGCAGTCATTTGATTTAGGGTTACTAGGTGACTGACGGCAAGACGTATTTCTCTGCAACTGCGTAGTTGTATTCAGAGTCGAATGAATAGGAAATGGCAGGTGATTGAGGCTCAGTAGGAAAAAACGGATAGCAATCGAGGTGTCACTGGCTCTCTCCTTTCTCCGGTTGTCCCTCCGGGCACACCTAAAAGTAATCTTCCAGTGATTCCTTACTACATCCAATCTGACCTCTGTTGAAATTTGCTAGGATTGGCAGAAATTCAGCAGGAAGATTAGTTATTTCTACGTGTTTTATTTTATTTCCCAAGTCTTGCCAAAATTTTCATTTTTCCCCCCTCAGGAGCTAATGAGCAAGAACAAGAGAAAGATGGGCCGTTCCAAAGGACCAGTCAGAAAGTGAGAAAAGAGATGCTTGCAGATCAAAGGGAACCAAGAATCCAGAAGAGAAACCAGTCAGAAAATGGAAGGAAGAACAGCTGCCCAAAACTCACTACAGGAAAACAGCATGAATGCATGGCGGATGGGAAGGCTTCCAGCCAGACGTTCCCTTTTTCTCTACACAAAAAAGATTGTGTGGGAGAGAAACCATACAGATGCATGGAGTGTGGAAAAAGATTCAGGTGGAGACCTGCCTTTACTTCCCATAAAAGGATCCACACAGGGGAGAAGCCATATAAATGCACGAAGTGTGGAAAGAACTTTCGTCAGATCAGTTCCCTTGTTTCCCATAAAAGGGTCCACACAGGGGAGAAACCATATAAATGTCTGGAGTGTGAAAAGAGCTTCCATACAAGCAGCAACCTTTCTTCCCATAAAAAGATTCACTCAAAGGAGAAACCTTATAAATGCACGGAGTGCGGAAAGAGCTTCAGGAGGGTCAGTGACCTGACTCTTCATAAAGGGATCCACACACCAGAGAAATCATACAAATGCAGGGAGTGTGGAAAAAGCTTCCATACGAGCAGGCGCCTTACTTCCCATCAAACCATTCACACTGGGGAGAAGCCGTTCCAGTGCCCGGTGTGTGGGAAGAGTTTCCGTGTATTTTGGTCCCTTACTTCACATAAAAGAACACACACAGGGGAGAAGCCACATAAATGCATGGAGTGTGGGAAGAGCTTCAGCAACAGCAGTAGTCTTACTTTCCATGTCAGGACCCACACAGGTGAAAAACCCTACACGTGTATTGAATGCGGAAAGAACTTTAGTCAGAGTAGTAACCTCATTTCACATAAAAGGATCCATACTGGGGAGAAACCGTATAAATGCACAGAATGTGGAAAAGGCTTCAGCCAAAGCAGTGACCTTACTTCCCATAAAAGAATCCACACGGTGGAGAAACCCTATAAGTGCATGGAGTGTGGAAAGAGCTTTCGATGGAGCACTGCTCTTACTTCTCATAAAAGAATCCACACAGGAGAGAAGCCATATAAATGCACAGAGTGTGGAAAGAGCTTCAATACAAGCAGCAACCTTTCTACCCATAGAAGGATCCACTTCAAGGAGAAACCCTATAAATGCACGGAGTGTGGGAAGAGCTTCAATACAAGCAGCAACCTTTCTACCCATAGAAGGATCCATTTAAAGGAGAAATCCTATAAATGCATGGAGTGCGGAAAAAGCTTTAGTCGGAATTTTGACCTGAGTTCTCATCAAGGAATCCACAAGGTGGAAGCCATATGAGGACGTGGAATTTGGAAGGATTCTAGTTTCCATATAAATCTTGCTCAATACAAAGAATGTATACAAAAGCAGAGCGTTCTTGTATGATGCAGAGAATATATGAAAAAGTCCAGTGACCAAAGTCCCTTGTTTCCCATAGAATGATTGGCAGAAGGTAGGAACCCTATATGGAATTTTGGAAGACCTCTAGTCGTAAAATTAGAGCAACTCATAATGGATAATCAAATGGTGAATGAGATCCATTGTTTTGCAGGACCTTCCTTTTTGGAAAGAGTTTCATGCTGAGAAAAACCTTAAACATGTAAGAAGATTTAAGAGAGCTTCAGTCAAAACAATGAACTGACTTCTCAGCAATGAACTTGTGGGCGGGAGGCCATATAATTTGCAGCTGAGCAACTTTTTTGAGACTAAGATCTAAGGCCATTCTACAAAAGAATGGTTGGGCCATGAAGAAAGATCTACATTTGTTTTTTTCTAATTTATATTTTCCTTTAATTAAATAATATTTGTTAAAATATTGTGAATATCATTATTCCCAAGGCATTTTTGTAATTCTCTTTTTTTATAAAAGGGAGACATTTCTCAAATGCTCATTTATAACCAAGGCCAAGTTGAGGGTTTGAATAAGGTTGAAAACTTTCGCAATAATCTGGACCCATAATTTATTTTAGTAACCCCTGGCTGTGCATTCCTCATGAGCACACTAGCCAATGGTGAACCTTCCAACTTGCAGACCATAGAGACCAGTGGCAAGACTGGCAGCAAAAGGAAACACCTGCATCTCAGAAAGGCTGTGATCTTGGCTGAGCAATCTCATGGCAAATCAACAAAAAGTCCACCGAGGGTGCTAGGAATCTAGTTTGAGAGAGGGGAGGGAGGGGCTACTCTTCTCCAGAATGAAGCTAGAATGGTTCCATAAAAAAGCTAATGGTGAAATCACTATGACTGCCATCTGCAGGCTTGTCTCCAAGATTCCTAGATTGCCCTCATAGGAAGCTTTGTATTTGTAGAACAAGGAAAATACCACTTCCAAACTGGAACAAGTAAAAAGGGCTCTTTCTCGGCAGGTTGCTGTCCCTGACCTAGTTAACCCAAGGCTTGTCCCTAAGTTTCCTGAGATTCTCTGCATGGGAAGTTTGTCAGGAGAAGGTAAACACCACTTCCAAAGTAGAACAGCTCTGAGGATGGCTCTAGGCTGTCCATGCAGTGGGCGGGGATCAGAGAGAGGACATATTCCCCCCCCCCAGAGTAAAGTGTCTGTACCGTGACAAATGACATGAGGATGAGTCCTATATCCACCATCCTGATTTTTGCAGCTCCTGGTGCTCAGAATACACAAATTGGAGCACACAAAACCTGCATGTTTGTGGCATTTTGTTGGTCTTCAGAAAGTTAGTACCAAACTATAGACTTAAGGGATGCGGTGGCGCTGCGGGTTAAACCGCTGAGCTGCTGAGCTTGCTGATCGAAAGGTCGGCGGTTCGAATCTGCGCGGCGGGGTGAGCTTCCGTTGCTCGTCCCAGCTCCTGCTCACCTAGCAGTTCGAAAACATGCAAATGCGAGTAGATTAATAGGTACCGCTTCGGCGGGAAGGTAACGGCATTCCGTGTCGTCATGCCGGCCACATGACCACGGATGGGTCCTTATGGACAACACCGGCTCCAAGGCTTAGAAACGGAGATGAGCACCGCCCCCTAGAGTCGGACTCGACTGAACTTAACGTCAAGGGAAACCTTTTCCTTTACTATAGACTTAAGAGAGGTTTGGGATGGGAGTGCAAAGGTGGAACTGAAGGGGCACTTCTCAAATAAGACTTGATTGCGGGACATGGTTAATCCACTGGCCTCTGAAAACCATTCAAACATAGAAAGTCTAGATGGAAATAGACACATTTTCATGCTGGGAAATTTGATGTTTACAGGTTAGTTTTGTTCTGATTCATTGCTTTTTTGCAGATCCCTATGTTTTCTCAAATTTATTCCAAGGGTTGGAATTTAAGGAGAGTCAATGAAAATGAGGGAACCAGTTTGGTGTAGTGGTTAAGGCACAAGACTACCAACCAGGAGACTGTGAATTCTAGTTGCGCTTCGGGCACAAAGCCAACCGGGTGAGTCACACTCTTTCAGCTCTAAGAAGAACTCAAGGGAAAAACACTCCCAAAAATCTTGCCAAGAAAATTGCAGGGGCTGGTCCAGATGGTCGCCAGGAGTCAAGAATGACTCAAAGGCGCACACACATCATAAAGAGTACTGTACTGTGCCCTTTCATGGCTACAGAAGAATCAATGCTGCTGAGGTTGGAAGGTCACAAGTCTGGCACTTGCATCCAAAATTGTTGCTATTTAATAGCCTAATTAAATTCAGTTGAATCATTTGAGGTATCTTTCAGTATTCCATATCTCAAATTTGAAAATCATTCTAGATTTAGAAGTATAAAAACAGACAATCTATAATGCTCACAAGCCTTCCGAAGTGGCATAGAATGTAAGGGTGGAAATCTGGAGAGATCATCAACTCCCTGCCCAGTGCAGGGATCCAGCACTATGCATCTTGGACAGATAGCCATCCAGCCTCATTTATACATTTCCCACGAAGGAGACTTCCACCTCATAGGGCAGTCCCTTCCATTGGCGAAGATATCTTGCCATTGGGAGATTCTTCCTGGTGTCCAATCAAAATTGCTTCCTTGAAATTTTACCCCATTGTTTGTGGTCCTGTGTCCTGGAGTTGTCTTCAACAGTATATACTTAAATTGTTACATGGGCCATCAAATGAGCTCTGGGAGGCCTTGGGGATTGATGCTTTAACAATCTTCCTCTGGCATTTGTTAATGTAATGGGTATTTACTGTGTTTTATTATCGTATCCTTGTACATTTTAACCTGATTTACAGGCGTCGGGCACGTACGTTGCTTAGAGGACTCAAGAGCTTGGAGCAGCATATATGCCTAGCAAATAAGTAAATAAAATTTGCATCCTGCTAATAGTTAGATTGTATATGAATGAAGCCACACTACACAGGTTTTCTGTATCTCACTGCAGCTGCATTGTGGCCATCTAGTTTTGCAACCCAGGTCTGTGAGTCCTAACTTAACCCCAAGGACCACCAGGCAGGAAGTGAGGATCCTGGCTGGAAGTCTGGCCTCTGTAGGACATTGCTGGGACTCAGTTTAACTCGTTGATGGCGCCTCTGTTGCAACCATAGACATCGCAAGGGCTGTTCCTCAGTCTGGAACAGGGGGTGCAAGATGGTCAGGTTGCACCTCATCTTCCAAAGAGCAAAGCTGTTGCTGTGAGAAGGAATGAACAAGGTAGCAATATGGAACCTCCTGGGTGCAGTGAATGTGGACAGATTTTCCCAGGCTCCCCTTTGAGTCCCACCAAGGCCTTTTCTTGCTGTGTTTTTGGCTTCCATTTGCTGAGTTCTCCTGCCGAGACTTCAAAGGACCTGGTCATACGGCCAGACCGGTGGGAACAGTTGGGGACCCTTTCCTGAGAGGAGGGAGCCCGTCTCCCCCTCCCCCAAAAGGACTTCCTCCGGAGCCTGCCTGCCACCCCCCCTCCCTCTCAGCCCCCCGCAAGGCTTGCGGGGAGCAGTCCCAGCCTGAGGGTTTGGGGACCAGGAGGGTCTGGCCGGGTCAAGGTCCATCATCCAAGGAAAGGGGGTCCCCGCATCCCCTGGACCCCCCACACCTTGCTTGCTCTCTGGCGGCTCCAGACCCCCAAGCGAGGGAAGGGGAGGGCTTCCCCAGAGCAGGGGTCCCTCCCTGTCGTGGACAATAACCAGACCCAGCCAGACTCAAGAGCCACAAGCGTTGCAGACTTGGGGTGGTTCCGTTTTTGTGTCTCTCCCTTCACTGCCTGGGGAGAGACTTTTATTTCAGAAAAGGAAAGCTTGCAAATAAAATTAAAAAAAACAGGAATTGTAAATTAAAAGGCCTTCGACTAGTTCAGAATTTAATCTTAAGACTAAAACGATTTTCTACTTTAAATATTTTCTAAGCTCTTTATCTGTACTACATTCTTTGAAGTTCGATTTCACTGTATTTTCACATCTTTCTGTTCTATATTTCCAATATATTTGTTTACCGCCGATCTTGGTATTTCTTTGGTCCTGACTCCTGCCTACCCCTACGGCCACTCTAGAGCGACATCCTTTCCTACAGAGTTTGGTCTGTCTTTTTTTTTTTAGTTTCTGCTTTCTATTGCTTTTTCATCCAAGACTTTAATTTTTCTTCACCTTCGCCGCCGGTTTCTTCCTGGCTGGGCTCCCCGACTTGTCTCCTCTTCCGACTCGGCCGCATCTGAGGAAACTTTTCCCTCATGCCATCGGTCCTGAGGGGAGCAAAATCCACCTCGGACCGGCCAGTTTTCTCAGCTGCTGCCCCCTTTCTGGCCACCTCGTTCTCATCAGGGCCTCCATCTTTCAGCTTCCTCCTTTACTTTCCTTTATGGCTTTTCTCACCATGTTTAAGAGTTGAGGGCGTCCCGGTGGATTGAAAGGAGCCAAGGCAGGAACACAGATAATGGAAGCTAGAACTATTGCTGAGATGATGGGAACTCGGAAAATGCTTTTCACGCTCCTTTGTTTAATGCTTTCTTTGTTTTAAAGGTCCATTTGCCGTACATTTTTTACAGAGCGCTTTTCCACAACAAGCCTTCTTTTAAGTCAACGTATAATATGCTTAGCTTTCTTCACAGAGCTTTAAATTGGGGGGGTGTCTTTTTGGTAAATGTAATTGGCCAATTTATTTAACTTGCTTTAAGCCGTTGAAACGATGCAAATGCAGTTGGAAGGAGACAACAATATTCCTTGATGGATAAATAGTGCACTGTTTACTCTCATTATATCCAAGCTTAAAATTTTGGGGAAAGGTGAGGATTTGAACCCAGCTCTCCTCCATCCCAATCCAACATCCAAAACAGCTCTCAAATAGTCTGATCCCTTTTTACTAATGAGGACTAGTATCTTTGAAAATGAAAGGCTATACAGCTTAACCTGAAACCGCTCTCACACAGCGACCGAGTGTGTCTCTGTTTTTTCATTTTTCTTTCCATTTTATTGGGGGGCGGGGGATGAAATGGTGGGGACTTTTGTGAAAAATTTAATAGGGATAAAGCGATTGGAAGCCATCTGGGAGACAGAACATGACCCTATTATGGTTTGTGCGAAGAGAGACCATCAGCCGGGTTCACTGAACATGCTAAGCAACAAATCACAATTTACCAATTACAAGATGGTTTCTCTGGGTCGGTGCCTCCAGATTATTAAGGCTCTTTGAGAACCAGCTGAAGCATCATTCCCGTGGGCTCACAGAGGAATGAGAAGTTGATCTGTCCAGCCAGGAAGGCAGCATCAAGGCCATCCCTTTCTGTGCCAGATGGCTGCTTTGTACCCAGGTGTACTCCCTGCAAGCTCCTTTGCCCACTGTGCATGCTCCTTGTATGAAAAAAGCATTTTGAGGAGACAGCAGTAAACTCTTCTCTTCTCTGGGTTAGGGTTCCAAAACCAGACGGGAGACTTGTGCCAGCCTCTGCTCCTAAATGGCATACGTGGGCTGCAAAATTGACACGGAGTCTGGTAACACCTTCAAGACTAACCAGCTTTATTAGGACATCAGCTTTGGTGAGCGCACAGCTCAGCTGCACAGAACAGGTTCACTATAACAGGACTTACAAAAGAGGATCAGGGGGATATGTATTGGCTGAGTCTGCACAACACACAAAGCCACAGATCATGATTTACAAAGGTTTGCTTGGCTTTGGCCTTGCAAGCTCTGTTAACTCAAGTTTAGGGTCTGCCCAAGAGTGCTGAATTCACACAATACAAAACTGCATGGAACAGAAATGTCTCTAAATGTTGTTTATTCATTTTACTGCCCTAATTATACAGTTCTGGGCAGTACACAAGAATCTTAAACATTTACTATATAACAATTACAGCAGGAGAAACAAGAAAATATGGTACCCTCCTTCCTGTCTAGGCCTAAAAGTCCCACTTAAAGGGTTTCAAAAGCTTCCTAAAGATTAGGAGAAAAGAGGCCAAATCTATCTCCCGTGTGCTGCACAGAGTTGGGGCCACCACTGAAAAGGCCTGTCTTCTGCCCATGTTTTCACTTGACATTGGTATGGTACCCTAAATAGGGCTCCTCTTGATGATCTAACAGGTGGGCTAACACATTTTGGATAAACCGTTCCTAAAGTAATCCTGGGCCATTCTGAACTGGGCTTTGTAGGTAATAACACCTTGAATTAGGCCTGGCAGCCTGTAGGCTGACCCCCAAAATAGGTGTCATTCTGCAATAGCTGGTTTCAACAATGTCATTTTCAACTGAATTCTGTACCAGATGTAGCTCTGAAGGTGTCTTCAAAGGCAACCCCATGTAGAGCACATTACAGCAGTCCACCTATTTGGTGATTTGTGAGAGTCCCTTTTGCCCTGTCTTTTGACCCAGATAGGGCCACAACTGACACATCACCAAGGCTGAGCAGAGACTTCCTTGGCCTTGGGCATAAGTCCAAGAGCAACCACAGGCTTGATTACTCATCCCTCCTAACTACCAATAACTACCCTCCTCATGTCTGTCCAATTTCATCTTACTGTCTCATCTTCCATCAGTTGGTTTCCATCAGTCTCATCTGGCATCTTAGTTCAATACTTTCCTTCTTACACACACCGCCCAAATCATTCATTAGTTTCATTCCAATAAATCCCTTCATTCTATACATGCGGCTCTCCTAAAATTAAAATTAAACTCTGCAAAGGGCTAACAAATGCAAAGTCAAACACCATTTTAAAAAATATATCTTGGATATGGCAGGGCAGCTAAAACAAGAGGAATAATTATTTAAAAGGGACCATAGAAGATGGGATAGAGGGAAAAAAAAATAAAACCAGGTTTTTACAAAGTAAAAAAATACAATGTGTGCCTGGCTCTGTCATGTGATGTGGAACAGAGGGTTAAGGGAATTAAGCGGATAAGCAGTATTTTTTTAAGCCTTCTAAGCAAAAAAAAAAAAAAAACTTCAAATAAATTTTCTTAGAGAAAAATACGGTACAAATTCTCTTTTAGATGGATGAACAGAAACTGCAGGAAACAGCCTGCACCAATGTGAGATTTAGCTCTAGTTGGTGCAACAAAGAATGCAGAAGGGGAAAGTCCTGTTGAAAAGCAAAGAAAGAAAAAAAAGAGGAAGAGCAGAAGAAAAAGAAAAGGAAAAGAGGGAACTTGTTGCTTTCATGGCAAACCTATTTGTCTTTCCAGATTCCTTTGTATCCTGTATTTGTCTTACAGGGACTTGATCTCCCATCATCTGCAAAACCGATGCATGTTTGCTCTATCATTTTATAAGCATCTTTAAAATCTGGCTGATACCCAGTTTATGGTCCTGTTTGATGAGAAGGAGCTCCTCGACCATAGTACGTTCAGGAGTGAAGGACTGCTTTTTCATGAATACTTTATGAAGGATTTTATGTTATTTTATTTATTTTGGGCCCCATGGATTCCCAAACGTCTTTTTTCATGCTTGATGAAAGCACACCTGACGCTTTTTAATTCTCATTCTCCTATGCATCAGAAAGAAAGAAACTCATGAGAAACGTAAGGCACAAACCCTCTGAGTTGCTTCTCTTAATTTAGCATCACCACGTATTCAGAGAAAGTATCATTCCAGACCAGAAAGACCTAGTACGTACAAACTGAACCAAATAAACCTAGTATTTTTATGGATTACTACCTGAGTGGATCCTTGTATGAGAAGTAAGGTGACTCTCCTGGCGGAATCTCTTTCCACACTCCGTGCACTTATACGGTTTCTCCCCGGTGTGGATCCTGTTATGTGAATTAAGGTTACTACTACTCCCGAAGCTCTTGCCACACTCCATACATTTGTAGGGTTTTTCCCCTGTGTGGATCCTTTTATGGGAAGTCAGGGACCCATTTTCACGGAACCTCTTTCCACATTCCAGGCATTTGTATGGCTTCTCCCCTGTGTGGATCCTTTTATGAATATTAAGGGTCCCGTTTTCACGGAAGCTCTTTCCACATTCCAGACATTTATATGGCTTCTCCCCTGTGTGGATTGTTTTGTGAGAAATAAGATGACTTCCCTGACTGAAGCTCTTTCCACACTCCAGACATTTGTATGGCACACCAGAATGGATCCTTTTATGGGAAGTAAGCTGAGTGCTCCACCTGAAGCTCTTTCCACATTCCAAACATTTGTAGGGTTTCTCTCCGGTGTGGATACTTTTATGGGAAATAAGGGAGCTGCTTTTTCGAAATATTTTCCCACATTCCCTGCACTGATATGGCTTCTCCCCTGTGTGGATTTTTTTATGGGAAGTAAGGTGACTGCTCCATCTGAAGCTCTTTCCACACTCCATGCATTTATAGGGCTTCTGCCCTCTGTGGATCCTTTTGTGAGAAATCAGTGAAGAACTCTGACTAAAAGTCTTTCCACACTCCATGCATTTATACTGCTTCTCCTTTGAGTGGATCCTTCTATGGGAAGACAGGTTGCTGCTTGTATTGAAGCTCTTTCCACATTCCATGCATTTATAAGGTTTCTCCCGTGTGTGGATCCTCTTATGGGAAGTAAGGGAGCCATTTTCCCCAAAGCTCTTTCCACACTCCGTGCATTTATATGGTTTCTCCCCCGTGTGGATTCTTCTATGAGAAATCAGGTTGCTGTTCTGACTGAAGCTCTTTCCGCACTCCATGCATTTATAAGGCTTCTCTCCTGTATGGATCCTTTTATGAATTGTAAGGGACCCATTTTCACTAAAGCTCTTTCCACACTCTGTGCATTTATATGGTTTCTCTCCAGAGTAGATCCTTTTATGGGAAATCAATTGACTGCTTTGACTAAAGCTTTTTCCACACTCCATGCATTTATAGGGTTTCTCTCCCGTATGGATCCTTTTATGGGAAGTAAGGGACCCATTTTCACGGAAGCTCTTTCCACACTCAGTGCATTTATACGGTTTCTCACCAGTGTGTATCCTTTTATGGGAATTAAGGTGGCTGCTGCGACTGAAGGACTTTTCACACTCTGTGCATTTATATGGTTTCTCTCCTGTATGGATCCTTTTATGGGATGTAAGGGAACTGTTCTTGCTGAAGCTCTTTTCACACTCCATGCATTTGTATGGTTTTTCCCCAGTGTGAATTGTTTTATGGGAAACAAGGTTACTGCTCTGACTGAAGCTCTTTCCACACTCTGTGCATTTATATGGTTTCTCTCCTGTGTGGGTCCTTTTATGGGAAATAAGCAGACAATTCCATCTGAAATTCTTTCCACACTCCATGCATTTATATGGTTTATCTCCCATACTGTCCCTTTCATGTAAGGGAAGAATAAGGGTCCCAGTGTAACTTTTTTCATCCTCCTTACATTCATATTGTTCTGTAGTATGGGTTTTGTAATGTTTATTTAGGTCTAATTTCTGTTTGAATTTTTTCACTCTGCTCCCCAAACACTTTCTTCTAATTTTTCCTGCCTGATTTTGCCGCGCAAGAAAGTCATGAATTGGAGCACACTGGGAAGCTGAGCGTTTCTTAGTTCCACTTTTTGATACGTTTCTCTCCTGACGTTTTATTTCCTTTTTATTTTCCATTTTTTCTACTCCCTTCTCAGGCGGGATTGTTTGGAATGGTTCCTTGCAAGTCTCATTCTGCTGCTCATTCGCTCCTTAAAAGGAAAAGAAAGTAAGTTGTGGCAAGGCTAGGGAAAGAAATAAAGGTTAAAGAATAAGAAGTGACTGTAAACATCCTGCTGGAAGGCTGACCAAGACTAAGCAGCATTTTGAAAGTCTGTCATGCTGATCAACATAAAAGGATTTACTGAATTTGGACTTTTGATATAGGTTACCATCAAGTTCATAAGTATAAAATTTCATAATATGGAAATGTATAGCTTCTGTTTTATAAGAAGTAGAACTCTTTAGATTCTTAAACTGAAAGTGCATCTATGCTGTTACAATTTTTCTTCCATTAATCAATTCTCCTTCCTTGTATTTTCCTATCAATTCTCAGCAGAGTTCAGACTGAAGATTGAGGAACCATGGGGTACCCAGAGAGACAACTGCAGCAGACGGCAGGGCTAAACAAGCGTTACCCATGCTTTCCTTCTTCTCCTGGACTACCTTTCATCTGCTATTCAATCTCCTTTCACCACAGGCACACAGTTGCAGAGAAAAGTAATTAGACATATTGGGACAATCAGGATCAATTAAAACTGGCTCAAAAAAGCCTCCTGAACCAACACTGGGGTGGGGGTGGGGGGCCGGGAATGCCAGATCTTCAGAGTCTTTTGGAAAGAAGGAAGGATCAGGACCATTCAGTTCTCTGGGAGAATGCTATTCTATAGGGCAGGTGCAGCAACAGAGGAGGCATTTCCTGGGTCTCACCAGATGCATGAGTGGTGGAACCTGGAGCATGCCACCCTGTCAGGGTGATCGCAGACAGAATGGTTGGTCTATTATCGGAAATCACATTATCATGGAGTAAAAACTACAGTGTTTTGTCCAGAACCCCATCGCTTACAGCAGAAAAGGAAAACAAGGGAGGGAAATTAATAAATAATCTGGCGCATATGACAAACAGGAAGGCATCTGGTTCAAAACAAGCTGAGGTCAGTATAAACTAGCATCATCATCATTATCATTACCTAAACCAGTGTTTTTCGGCCTTGGCAACTTTAAGACCCATGCTGGCTGGGGAATTCTGGGAATTGATTCCACATGTCTTAAAAGCTGAAAAAACACTGATCTAGCCCTAAACTGAATGTGAAATATTTCGTTGGTGAATTTAAGTAGAAGCTGAAAAGGAAAAAGCTCAAATATTGGATGAGAATCAGTCCCACGACTCATCCAAAGTAGCTACTGACCCCTTCCTAGAAGCAAGGGTATCTTTTAACCAGAAATAGCCAATTTCATCCCACCACAAAATGCCTCCTCTAAGTATTTGAGGGCCCAGCAGACATCCTTACCTAGAGAGGCCACATTCTGAGAATTCTCCAGCATGACCTCCCCATGGAGGGCTTTTTGGTCAGGATTAAGCTGAGACCACTCCTCCTCGGAGAAATACACAGCCACCTCCTCAAAGGATATGAGACCCTAAAAAAAGGAAAAATGGTGTCCCCGTTAACAAACAGCTCAAGAAACGACTTGTCAGTTTTCTCCCGTTGACGACCAATCTCTAAAGCAGAGATCTGCAGAGGACCACGTGGGTGTTTCTGAAGGATGCAAAATCTTATATGAGAAAATGGGCAGAAATCCCGGCCCCTGTGTGATGGAACATTTGTGGAAGGTTAAGAAACTTTACTGTTTCTGTAGGACTTTCAGTGACATTCAGGAAAACAACAACAACGCTATTCTGGATCCCCTCCAGATCCAGGCCCACCACCTCTTAGTGGCTCCAGCTTTCCTGACAGCTTCTTATTTATTATTTTGATTTATACAGCTGCCCATCTCAAATGCAGGACTCTGGGTGGCTTACAACAATTAAGAGTTGCTGAAGGTTGTGCTGCAAGATTTCTGTGTGGCATTTTAGGTGCGGACAAACCAAAGAACACCCTCAAACCAGTAAGATGAAAAAGAAAGGAATGTGACGCTCATACACTTTATTCTAAAGTCTCAATCCTGATACGTTCTGAGAAAAAAAAATCTTCAGGGACTCTTTTACGTATCAAATCAAAAATCAAACCAATCTTCGTTATGGTCATAGACCAGCATATTTACAATACTTATATCAAGTGACAACTATAAGTCAGGCACCCAAAGGCTAGCAGGAAACAATGTAAACTGTACAGAAATGATCTGAATATTGAAGGAACAGAACAAGGAATATATGGTGAAAACTTTCGGAACCAAATTAAAACAAACTGAAAACTTAGATTGAAGACATTAAATGAAGAATTTCAAAATAAAAGCAATGATGCGTATTACAACCAAACAGGGCAACAGGGGCATCTGTGGGGGAAAGGGTCAAAAAGTCAAGGTGACAGCCATGACCCCAAAATCAAAGCCCTACCCTTTTTGAAAAATGCATTGCTATGCTATCTTATCAAGAGGGACGCGGTGGCGCTGCGGGTTAAACCGCTGAGCTGCCAATCGGAAGGTCGGCGGTTCGAAACCGCACGGCGGGGTGAGCTCCCGTTGCTCGTCCCAGCTCCTGCTCACCTAGCAGTTCGAAAACATGCAAATGTGAGTAGATCAATAGGTACCGCTTCGGCGGGAAGGTAACGGCGTTCCGAGTCGTCATGCTGGCCACATGACCCGGAAGTGTCTATGACAACGCCGGCTCCAAGGCTTAGAAACGGAGATGAGCACCGCCCCCTAGAGTCGGACACGACTGGACTTTACGTCAAGGGAAACCTTTACCTTTACCTATGCTATCTTATCAGGGATTAAATCTGCCCCCACTCAATGAAACCGCCCAGGTATCATCTAGAACGGTGCTTCTCAACCTTGGCAACGTTAAGACACGTGGACTTCAACTCCCAGAATTCCCCAGCCAGCATCTAGGGATGATTTAGGGATCTAGGGATTTGGGTGGAGTGCTGTCAGTACACAGATGACATGCTGCCCAACAGAAAATTGAATTTTGAATATTTGAATATTTAACCAGCAGAGAGGTAAGCTAAGCTGAGGGTCAAGGAGTTGAACCCACATTTCCCCAATCCATGTTGCTGAGAAGCAACAATATTATTCCTTCAACCCCACAACGAACAGGAAGGCCTGAAACGGTTCTCAGCACCTTCTCTGAAGCTCCCCCTCCTACCTGAGCTGGTAATTCAGCTACTTTTTCAGTTCTACCAGTACAAGGGGATGATCCTAGAAAGACCAGTGGAATTGTTCTGTCCTCTGTAATGGAGACAAAAGTGGTAGAAAAAGAATTTTTAGAAGCAAAATTATAGGTGACGGGACCCAGAGAATGAGAGGAACCTGTAACCTTTCTGGAGAACTTCACACTGCTTGGAAGGAACCCATTCTTACCTAGTGAAGTGTCCTGATGTTGAATTTCCTTGGCAAATTCCCTAGAAAGCTGCTTTGGAGAGGGATCTGATGGATCTTGCATTCCCTTGGAATGGTCAGGGACCATGTCCAAGAATGGCCTCTGGAAGGGAAGTGGCACATAGGAAGAAAGGAGAATCATCCTACAAGAAAAAGTGAGTTCTTGTTCTCTCCCCACAACTTTGCAACACCCTCGGTCCACAGTAGGAAGAGAAAGGAAGAATGGAAAAAACTGAACCAAATACATTCTCTGGAAATCATCATCATCATCATTTAAATTTGTATGCCACCCGACTCTCAACCACTCTGGTTTTAATAACAGTAGAACCATTGAGTTAAACATGTCTTCATGCTATGTTAATGAGACATTTAAGAACCCCAACACTGTTTGTAACATTAACACCCCTTTCTAGTCCCAAAATGAAGGTCTCTCACCTGCATCTCTCCCTGCTCCTTCTGCTCCTCCGCCTGGCTCAGCAGGAAGCCCTCGGCAAGGGCCACCGCCTGGGAGCTGGTCTCCGCTCCGCACTCCCGCACCCAGCTCTGCATCTCGGGCGGCAGGACGGCCAGGAACTGCTCCAGGACCACCAGGTCCAGCATCCGCGCCTTTGTGTTCCTTTCTGGCTGCAGCCACTGGTGGCAAAGGCGGTGGAGGTGGCTGCAAATCTTGCGGGGCCCCTTGGCCTCTTGATAACGGACACTCCCAAAGTGGATTTCTGAAATAATGGTTTCCTCCTCTAGGACCCTCTCCCCCGTTTTTGCCCAGATTTCCCCACAGGTCCCAGAATAAACATCCAGAGGGCCTTTTCCACCTCCACTGCATGCTAGGTGTTGTCCCTCCATTTTCTCCCTCCTCTAACACAACTCCAAATGTGGCCAAGAGATCTCGTGGTTCTCCAGAGGTCTTTTCATTCCCAGGACCTACACTGTCCAGAAGCCCCGGAGAAGCCTCAACCAGCCATTCAGCCCTCTCTGCTCATGAGTTATTTTGTACCTGCAGAAGGAGAAAAAAAGGTTTCAGCTCCTGCGCCTGAGGAGGAAAAGGAAACAGACTTAGAATTACAGATATCTAGCTCTGCCAAAGAAAAAGTAAGAATAAAGAGATTTTTCAGAGCTGACGCATATTTGAGAAGAAGCTGCAGCATCACATTACACAGCCTGTTACGTCTGGTGGTTGGGGAGGAGGATGGAATACAGGATCTTCAGGGTCAATCTGCACAAAAGACTTGGAATATTGCAGGAGGATCTAGGATGCCTCTTTCTTCGGATCCAGCACAACAGCAAGCTTTCCTTGCCATGTGAACAGAGTGACATTCACTCTCTCACACGCAGGCAAAAAACACGCAACAAAAAGCAAAGCCCTGGCTGACAAGTCACAGTGAACGAGTTCTTCTGAGATGACATTCTGAACAAACGGGATTGCGGTGTGAGGTTCTGGTTCACGTCCCTAAGACGCTCCCTGGCTTCCCGGAGCACCCTCATCTACGAGCTACCCGACCACCCCACTTCAAGCTGATCCCGCGCTTCGTGCAAAGGCACCCCAGGCCCACCGGCACCTTCTTTCCTGCAAAGCTTTCCCACGTTCCTGCTGGGGGTCTGCAGTGCCGACCTCCCCGCTCTCCCCCCATGCAGAGGCTTTCCCCAGGAAATGGAGGGTAAATGGCTCCCCCAGACCGTCTTCTCCTTTTCGGCGACCCCGACTTCTTTCCTGGGGGCAACGCGGCGGGTCGGGCGCTCTGCTTTCCCCCCGCCTGGCCCGTGCATGCAAAGGGGCGGCAGAGGAACGTGGGACCCCGGGCTCCCCGCTTCCCGGGACTCAGAAAATGGAACCTGGATGAGGGTTTTGCATGTCTCCACGCACGCCTCCCGAGCGAGATCCCTTTGCACGAGAAGACCCGCACTCACCGGACGGAGTCACGTCTGAATCTGTCCGCAGCTGCCTCCTGCAAGACGGGGGAGCTCAGCGCGAGCGTCCAGGCGAGGGCACGCAGGATCCTGGAGAGGCCAGACTTTCGGCGGCGTCCCCTGAAGCCCCCAGGCTGGAATCCTCCCCCCCCCGCGGGCAAAATGGCCAGGCGCATGCCCAGTTCCCCTCCGAAGCTCGGAGGCTGCCGGCCCTTCCAACGCGGGTCGAGGGAGCACCCTGGCGGCCTCTCTGCAGAATGCAGGCGGTCCTGCGAGGGCGGGGGAGAAGAGGGCGCTGTTCCTGGGGGTCCAGGATGATGGGAGTGGGAGGAAAGGTTGGAGTCAGGGCATAAGGCTCAGCATGGCGTTTCTGCGTCCGTCCCGGGGCTCGTGCGAAGGAAATGGGGTGTCCGATGCGTCTTACTTTCTAGCTCTTTTTCTAAATTAATTAACTGCCCCCTCCCCAAAGAAAACCAACCAACCAACCAACCAACACAAAAGAAGACATGTGGGATGGACAATTTGATGTGGTCAGCTTGGAAGTCAACATCAAGGCCATTCCTTTCTCTTTTCATTGGCTTCTGGGCCGAGAACAAAACTAGCTTCTCTCACAAACCTGGGCATCTGTGCGCGTACATGTACCCAGTGGCAAACAAAACTGTAATGTGTCCAGCGCATCTCACAGTCTAGGCCTTTTTTGTCTATACGGAACATTCCAACCCACATCCTTCTCTAACTGGGCTTCACAGCCCTTTTGGCTGGTTAAGAGGAGGCTGAAATCAAAACCAGTAAAACAGTAGTATGTCCCAAACATGGTTTTTCGGACAAATCTCTCCAAAGGAGGAGTATCAATACTTCTTTCCCTGGGCACACCAGCACATTGTGGTCTGAATATAGTAGGTTACCTTGAAAACAGTAACGTGTGGATGGCCATCTTGGTTTTCTTTTGTTTTCAAAGGCCTTTGCCAGTCTCAGCTTAATGTCCTATTTCAGCCGGCTTCACACAACACACTGGGTTAAAATGCTGTCCGCTAATCTAAGCTCAGTGTTTCACGATCCCAGGCACTGGGGTTATTTCGATAACCCTGCCTTACTTTGTGCAAATTTTATTTATTTATTTAGCACATTCTCCCCACTGCCCATCTCAAACACGACTCTGGGCAGTGGAAAAATACTGTACAATTATTTTCCTGAGGCAGAAGTACATTTCTTGTCTCCGCAAACAAAACCAGCACATAGAACTATCAAAACTTGGGCAGCAGACCAACAGGGATAGATTCTGCTGATTTTCTGGGCACAGAGTTATACCCATACCCAAAAGTCCTTCCCAGGGTGCTCAGGAGATACCTCTTACAATAGCAGCATCAAAGCTAAACGGGTCATCTTGGCTATGGTCAGGAATGAACATCTGCGCCTCAGTAATAACTAGACATAAATAAAGCAAAGTATTCAAAAACGTATTTATTAGATTTATTTCCTGTTTCCAGGACTTCAAGGCAATGCGTATTTCCAGTTTCCCAAGAATGACCCTGTGGGATGGATTGTCCTGAGTGACAGCGACTGGGCAAATGTAATCCCATGAGCAAGTGCCAGCTGAATAAAGGTTTGGGGGTTAAGGCAGAGTTAGACTCTTTCTAGCTCGAGTTTCAGAAAAATTACAGGAAACCTGCACGGTCTTCCATCTTCTGCTGTCACGGTTGCCCAGTGGAACCCAGAACCTTGTCTTGGGGACCAAGGCAAAATAAGACCGGAAGAGTTGAACTTTAGCTCTTACTGTCTCTTCCATTAGCATTATTCCAGTTTCAGTCTCCCTGACACCCTTCCACAGCTTCCTACTTTTCAGTGGTGACCCTTCTCCTCTTTCATAACGCAAAGCCATGCCTTGCGTCAGAACTGTGCTTCTGGATAATTATGAGTGCTTTCATTGCCTGAAATAGTACAGCAATGGCTTCTTTCTATGAATCAAAGCATGAATTGACGGTGCTTTCAAACGAAAACATCTCAACTTGCCATATGGTGGTGATTATGGGACTCAAGTCCTTACTGCTGGCTGCAAGTCCCTTCAAACGTTGCAATGAAATTCTATTTTTTCATGTGACAGAAGAAGGAAGTCATTAAATACAGGTTTTGTGGAATAAAAATATTACAACTATTTCATGATTTTTTTTACTGAATGTAAAAGAAGTAAGATCAAGGATTTTTGTCCTAGCCTACTTTTTTTTTGTAATGTGGCCATAGTGCATCACAACCGTGGCTCTCAGCCTGGGCAATGTTGCACTGGTGTGATGTATATCACTTACGTTCAGTAAAATAACTATTTTGAGTGGAGTTTTTTTTCAAACTCAGTGAATTTATTTGGCTTCTCCCTCATATGGATGCTAATATGGGTAGTAAAGGAACTCCTTCGGCTGAAGCTCTTTCCACACTCCATGCACAGATACGGTTTTTCCCCTGTGTGGACCCTTTTATGGGACGTCAAGTAACTGTTCAAACTGAAGGTCTTTCCACACTCCAGGCATTGAAAGGGTTTCTCCTTTGAGTGGATCTTCTTATGAGAAGAAAGGTTGCCACTTTTATTGAAGGTCTTTCCACACTCCAGACATTTATATGGTTTCTCCCCCGTGTGGATCCGCTTATGTGATGTCAGGTTACTGCTCCAGCTGAAGCTCTTTCCGCAGTCTGTGCATTTATACGGTTTCTCTACTATGTGGATCCTTTTATGGGAAATGAGGTCACTGCTTCGACTAAAACTCTTTCCACACACTGTGCATTGGTACGGTTTCTCCCCTGTATGGATCCTTTTATGTAAAGACAGGTAACTGTTCAAACTGAAGGTCTTTCCACACTCCAGGCATTGATAGGGTTTCTCCTTTGAGTGGATTCTCTTATGGTACGACAGATTGTCACTCCTGCTGAAGCTCTTTCCACACTCCATGCACTGATACGACTTCTCCCTTGTGTGGACCTTTTTATGGGAAGCAAGGGAACTGCTTTTGGGGAACAGCTTGCCACAGTATCTGCACTGATATGGCTTCTCTTCCATGTGGATCATTTTATGGGACTTTTCCCTTGAATGGATCCTTTTATGGGAATTAAGGTTGCTACTTTGACTAAAACTCTTTCCACACTCCATACATTTATAAGGTTTTTCTCCAGTGTGGACCCTTTTATGTAAAATAAGGGAATAGCTCATTCTGAAGCTCTTTCCGCACTCTATGCATTTATATGGGTTCTCCCTTGTATGCATCCTTTTATGGGAATTAAGTTTACCGATTTGAATGAAGCTTTTTCCACACTCCATGCATTTGTAAGCTTTCTCCCCAGCATGGATTCTTTTATGGGAAATAAGGGAAGTGGATTCAGTGAAGCTTTTTCCACATTCCATGCATTGAAAGGGTTTCTCTCCTGTATGGATCCTTCTATGGGAAGTAAGGGTACTGTTCAAACTGAAGCTCTTCCCACACTCCGTGCACTTATACGGTTTCTCTCCCGTGTGGATCCTTTTATGAGAAGTCAGGGAACTGCTCTGGCTGAAACTCTTTCCACACTCCAGACATTTATAAGGTTTCTCCCCTGTGTGGACCCTTTTATGGAAGGTAAGGGAACTGCTCTGACTAAAGTTCTTCCCACACTCCTTACATTTATATGGTTTCTCCCCGGTGTGGACCCTTTTGTGAGAAGTCAGGGACCTATTTTCACGGAAACACTTCCCACACTCCATGCATTTGTACGGCTTTTCCCCGGTGTGGATGCTTTTATGTGAGATGAGTGAACTGATCTGACAGAAGTTTTTTCCACACTTCATGCATTTATAGAGTTTCTCCCCTGTGTGGACCCTTTGATGGGGAGTAAGTAAAGAGCTCCACAGGAAGCCGTTTCCACTCTCCATGTGTTCATATTGCTGTTCTTTTGTGTGAATGCTGCAGTCTTCATTTAAACCCAATGTACCTTCAAATATTTTTCCACTCAACGTTATGCACTTTTCCATTCTTTTTTCTTTGTCATCTTCATGGCCAACCAAGTCCTGAATGGGAGCACACTGGAGAGTGAAGCTTTTCTTCCTCCCACTTTTTGATTGGTTTCTTTCATCTCCTTTTGGGTCCACTTGATTCGGAAGCATCTCTTTTCTCTCTTTCTGGCTGAGCCTTTGGAACGGCTTCTCATCCTTCTCTTGCTCATTAGCTCCTGAGTGAAAAAGAGAGAATGAACATTGGGGCAAGACCTGGGAAAGGAAATAAAAATCCAAGTAGAGGAAGTGACTGTGCATTTCGTGTTGAAATTTTGCAAAGACTCCAGTATTTTTTAAGGCTGCTCTGTGGACCAACATTTTTAAGTATCTCTTTGTTAATTCATGTTGTAGATCTGATCCAGTTATTAGAAGTCTGTATGTATAAAGCTGCATGGATGGTATGCAAACTGATATTTTATGAGCCACAGAAGCTTGCAAAGCCCTTAAACAAAACAGCCCTTCCATGCTGTTACAATCGTTCTCTGTATAAATACATTCTCTTTCTGTATTACTATCACATCTAAGCAAAGGTCAGATTGAAGCCAGTGAGAAATATTGGAAAGCGTGAGGATGGAATACCCAGTCGCAGTGGCTAATTGCGATTGGGTGCTCCAGCCTTACACAGAGCTGAAGAAGAAGAGAGGAAGGGGCGGGACAGAAACAGAAGGCGGGAGGCTTAAAAGAGGAGGCGGGAGGAAGTAGGCCCCATGCGCGGCTTTAACAGAGTGCGATACTGTCCCAATAAAGAACTACGCCCATCTCCAGTGGCGTGTGCTGTGAGTTGCTGGATTTGGGGCATGAAGATCAAGAACCTCACAGAAAGACTCTGACAGAGAAGAGCATGTGGTTTTATTCTCCATAGCACCTGAGGGTAGGTCAAGAACCAAGTTTTACAGAGGGAGATCCAAACTCGAAATAAGGAGGCATTTCCTGACTGTGATTACTATTAAGTAGTGCAACAGCTTGTCTCCTGGAGCCACGGGGGCTCCACCACTGGAGGTTTTCAAGCAAAGGTTGGACAGCCATTTGTCTGGGAAGGTATGAGGATTCCTACCTTGGACACCAAGAGTCAGTTCGGTGTAGTGCTGAAGGCACCGGGCTAGAAACCAGGAGACGGTGAGTTCTAGTCCCACCTTAGGCACGAAGCCAGCTGAGTGACCTTGGGCCAGTCACTTTCTCTCAGCCTTAGGGAGGAGGCAATGGCAAACCACTTCTGAAAAACCTTGCCAAGAAAACTGCAGAGACTAGTCCAGGCAGTCGCCAGGAGTCAGACAGCTGACTCGAAGGCACCAGATAGACAGACAAACCCTGGGCACAGGGTTGGACTAGAAGATCTCCAAGGTCTCTTTCAATCCTAGGATTCTATGCAAGAATCATGGGAAAATTCATTCTGCAGGTCCCCAGAGGGCCAATTGCTGCAGAATGTTTGAAACCTACCTGCCATTTCCTATTCATTCTCCTCTCATACAACCACAATGTTGCAGACAAGCAAATCCTGCAGAAGTTCACCTATTAACTCTAAATATATGTTGGTACAGAGAAAAACTGCAACGTTTGGCCCAGAAATCTGAGACTCAGGATGATCAAGGAAAAGTGTCTAAGATGAAGGAGATACATGAAGCAAATATCCTGCCTGAGGAAACACCTACGGCTCCTAGGGCAAGCAGGCAGGGATCTGTCACAAGAGGAAGAGAATTTGATGTGGTGGAGACGAGCATCATCTTCATCTAAGGTAAAGGGTTCAATCTGTCACTGGAGATTTTATGCAGAAACATTAAGGAGAACCTCTTAAGAGTTACATGACTAACTACTACTACCTTTTCTTTTTTGGAGCATGAAAAAAACGAAGCATCTCCTTTTCCCACTAGGAAATAAGGTCCACTTGGGGACTTTTTAAATAAGAAATAGCTTATTACGTGTCTTCTCTTACCAATGAAGGCCACGTTCCTAGAATTCTCCAGCATGACTTCCCTATGCAGGGCTTTTTGATGGGAGTCCAACTGAGACCACTCCTCTTCGGAAAAATATACAGCTACCTCCTCAAAGGATACAAGGCCCTGAAAAAGAAAAGAAAAATCCCTATTAATAGAAAAGTCAAGGAAGGTCTTGCGAGTTTTCTCCCTTTGTTTACAAACCCCAGAAGCAAACATTGGCAATGGGGCTAACAGGCATTTTCTGCTGGAATGAGAAAATGGGCAGAGCCTTTGGCTGATGGCAGATGTGGGACATGTTTTATCAGCTTCACTGATTCTATGTGATTTTCAATGCCATTTAGTGAAGGATACCACAGTATATTACTGGCATGTTCTCCGATTCAATGTAGTTCATACATCGTACTGTTTCCCATGCCATGGCGCTGACGCGTGTTTCTGTTTGGGAGGGAGCTGCTGTGAGACCTTGTACCAAGCTCTGTATGTGGAATCAGGACAATGGAATGTGTCTCTGCTCAAGGACTTTTCCCGCAGACCATCAGAAACCGTTAGGAGCACCTTGGATTGTGGACTTGAGAAGATTCTACGGGGGGAGGGATTTCACTTGCACCGAGGGTTTTTAGTTTGAATTTGGCGGGCTTTGATCATTCTCAGCTTTCTCTGTGATCCTGCATACTGTTCTTTAATAAATCAGATATCTTTGAATTCCTACTCAAGAGTCTGATGGTGTTTTAGAATAGGCAACCATTACAATTACTGGATCAGTTAGCAAATAAGCCTTGGACTTTTGTAGTTACCTATCGTTGGCTACAATCCTTCTGGATAGTTTGAGAAGAACATTCCAGGGCGCTTCAGAGTAAAAGTTTAGCCAATGGCCTAGGGCATCTCTTCAAGGGTCCACTCAATGCCTTCACAAAAATACTAGGAAAGTTGTCCCAGGATGTGTGTGGATGCCATCAAAGTACAGATAATATGCAATCCAATCTTTGCATCTTATTGGAAGCTGTTCATGGTCTAAGTCATTAGCTGGATGAGGGTTAAGATCGTGAAGCTGGGATTAAGCTTACTCTGCAATGCTGTGTGGTTTAGCCAAATGCAGGCATAAATCTGTAAATTTCTGTAAATTGGTTTGTGTGTTCTACAAGGCTTCATTACAAGGTCTTGGAGAAAGCTTTTAGACTTCATCATCTGGCCACTTTTATTATAGTGTTTTCACAGCCTAACAAAACGTTTTAATTCTGTTTGCCATATAACCTTCCATTATACGGACTTTAACGTGCCAAATCTGCATCGTTTTCAAACCTGTATGCGTCCCGGTCCCAATTTCACCAGTTTTCAATGATGCTTTTTAAGCTGACGTTGAGCCATTCTGCACAAGGCAAACCATTTGGAAATAAGAGATCAATATTTTTTAATAGAGAGAAGAGCGGCTCCTACTTTCCTTATATGTTTGTTAATTTGATTATTGTCTCCTGAAAGATTGATTTACATTAATTATAAACTATCTTAGACACAAGAAAAGAATATGCTGAACTTCTGGGAGAAAAATCGATCTCTTAGTGTTGATTTACTCTATTTATCTCCACAATAGTCTTGAGGGGTCAGCTAACCTGAATGCGCCTGATCAGCGATTTGAACTATCGTCTACCCATTCCATGTTACTTAAAAACAGTAATACAATACAATGACCCTAGGACAGAATGGAGGAGGACTCCAAAGGGCCCCTTGCATCTTCTCTGATGTTTCTCCTCCTACCTGAACTGGAGGTTCAGCTGCTCTTTCAGATCCCCCATGAAGAGGTAACAATCCTACAAATAAGAACAAAGTTGCCTTATTCTCTGTGAGGGAGAGGAAAGTGGCGGGAGGCATCAGCATAGCTAATAAAATACAGTGAGTCACCATACATAAGAGGAACTAGAGAGTAAGACAGCTGGAATCTCTCTGAGCAACTTCAAACTGCTTGGAAGGGCCTTCTGTTACCTGACGAAGTGTCCTCAGTTGGATCTTCGTGGGAGATCCCCCTGAAAAGCAGATCTTGTGACGGATCTGATGGATCCCAGGTACCTTTGGGACGTTCAGTAACAGGTTCTAAGAAGTCTCTCTGGATCTGATAGAGCAGGGGAGTAAAATTAGAAACATGGGAGTAATGCACGAGAAGTGGGTTGTTAATCTGCCCACAATTTCACCATTCCCCATATCCATCAGGGGAGGTGGAAAGTAACAATGGCATAATTGCCCAAACATGACATGCAGAAGGGGCAACAGAATGATTTGCTCAAAGAGTTATTCAAATGTTTCATCTATCAGAAAACAGTGGTAGGAGGACATTTAAGAAATTAAATGTATTTATTATTTTAAAATCTCTTCCAAGGTGGTTTTCATACCTGCAGCTCTTCCTGCTTCTTCTCCTCCATCTGGCTCAGGAGGAAGCCTTCAACCAGGGCCACTGCCTGGGAGCTGGTCTCTGCTCCACACTCCTGGACCCAGCTCTCCACCTCTGGGGGCAGAATGGCCAGGAACTGCTCCAGGAGCACCAGGTCCAGCATCTGGGCCTTTGTGTGTCTTTCTGGCTGCAGCCATTGAAGGCAAAGCTGGTGGAGGTGGCTGCAAATCTCTCGGGGGCCCTTGGCCTCCTGGTAGTGGACATTCCTAAAGCTCCAGCGCTGGACCTCTGAATGGCTGGTTTCTTCCTCCAGGTTCTTCTGTCCAGTTCTTGCCCAGATCTTTCCCCAGCTCCCGTTTCCAGCTCCCCGGCCTGCTGGATACTGTGCCTCTGTCATCTCTCCATTCTCCAACGCAACTCCAGGTAGGGCCAAAAGATCTGCACCTGTTTTTGCATCCATTGGACCTGACCTGCAGGGGGAAGCCATGGGTGAGGCAGTCAGCTTCCTTTGCTGACGAACTTGTTTTAACTTCAGACCAAGAGACTCAAGATGCTTCCAGTTTATAGATCTGAGGTGGAAAAAAAATCTTAAATTACATAAGCCTTGCGGGGATGGTTTTATTAAGCCCTGCTCCCAATGCCAGAATAAAAGAGATTTTTCTGAGCCAGCACATGTTTGAGGGTTACATATGATATAGCTGGGGACCTCCAGGACAAGCTTCTAGAAAACGGAAGAACAGGATTTATTGATAAGCTTTATAGGCCAACCCAAGCTGACATGACTGTGCATCTTATAAAGTAAAACAATAAAAACAATAATACACATAATCTAAAAAAAAAGGAAGTCTACTGAACCAAACCATCGCACTGAGCATCCGTCACCCACTCTAGTCCAAGGCTGGGGGAAAATCCAATTTTTAATGGTTCCTACGAATGAGATCATGGTGGGACCCATACGACTCGGGAAAATGTTGTTTATGAGGACCGATTCAGGAGAATGCTTGATTTCTTTCTCTTCACAGCCCACACCACCGCAAAACTTGCTTTTTGAGGGACTGCTCTCAGACTCTCAAATGCAGGCACGGTTCACAAAATGCAGTGAAACCCGAAACATGGATTAAAATGTTTTAATCCATACCAGTGGCTGAGCTGACACAAAATGTGTTGTACAAGCAAATAAACAAGACAATGGTTTCCTGATATGTCCTGGTTCCCACAACCTCCTAAGGTACTCCTAAGATTTCCATAAAATGACACTTTTGTTGAATGCAGCGGGATAGAAAGGCACTGAGCCTCAAAACAACTCAACCGCCCTTTAGCCAGATCCTTCAAGCTGTGCAAAGGCAGCTACAAAGTCGCATTTGGGTCTCTCTTCCTGCAAAAGTTTTCTTACGTTTCTTCTGGAGTTTTGTGATGCAGAAATCTCCCCTCTCTCCGGACTCAGCAGCTTTTCCCAGGGGATGGATGGTGTGGACCAACGTTTGCGCTCTCAAAACATGCTCAATCCATAACACGGGTTATGAAACCACAAGAGACCTCTCCAAGGAACCTGGTGTTTTGTTTGGGTTGATGTCCCCCAGTTGTGATTGTGGGGCAGTGTGAAAGCAGGAACAGAGGAGGCTGGAAGGATGTGGGTTAGAATAGTCCCCAGAGATGAAAAAAGATCAGGACGGTGGGATGCTTTGGAGAGGCCACCGTTCGAATAGAATAGAATAGAATAGAATAGAATAAAGTTATTGGCCAAGTATGATTAGACATACAAGGGATTTGACTTTGGTGCAAGAGCACTCAATATATTTACGTAACATCAAAAATAAACAATAGTAAAATAATAATGTTATTTACCAAAACTATACAATCAAGAAAGGAAAACAAAAATGGAAGGAATAATACTACAGCTGTTAACGGTAGTATCAGCTCCAGGGCCACGGATATTTTTCTCTCCCGCTTGTTCTTGTTTGCAGAAACAGGTCCTCCCATGCCCTCCTCCCAAGCTGACCACTCTTTGCTCCCGATTTAGGATTCTTTTTTTTTTTTTTTTGCACGGCCACTGTGACTCTGCTCTGGGCTTCTCTTGCCCGGAAGGTGTGCGCAAAAACGCTGGAGCAATTGCCCAAAGTGGGGGAGGCTTGGAAGGTGGCACGCCTGGGCTCTCCCCCCACCAGCAGGACTCGCCATCCCGAAGGAAGAGCTTTCTCACCGTCAAGCAGCTCGTGCTTCTCCTGGACGTCAACACTCCCAGCCTCCTGTCCCTGCAAGCATTTTCGGCAGCTTCTTTGCTATGCTAAGTTCAGGGTTAAAAATGAGGGTGGGCATTGGATCCAATGGGGAAGACACTGGCTGATGCACTCACTTCCTGTGACCCTGAAACCCCCCAAATCCTGTGTGCATTCTCCAGATACCAGTCGATCCTGGCAGAATGGCCAGGCGCATGCTCCGTTCCCTTGGAAGTTCAGGGGCTGCCAGTTCTGCTGTTGGCAGAGGGAGAGGGCGCCCCCTGGTGGATGGTGCCTGGCATGGCAGGGAATCTTGCAAGGGAGGGGAGAAAGGGGGGCGTTTTTCCATGGGATCCCAGAGATAATGTGCCCAGCAGCCTGGGGAAAGAAGACACAGGTGGGAACTGTAAAGCAAAGGGTAGGGAGGCAGCTGCAGAGCCAGCTGGGGAGACGTGAAGGAGAGTTGGAGCTCCATCACCATCGAGGCAAGTGGGAAGGTGCACGGGGTGCGGCCAGCTCAATTCCAGGCCATTCCTTCTTTCCGGGCAGTGAATACAAGTAGTATGGCGTGCACCGAGTGTCTCTGTGCGTATTATGTGTGTGGCCATGACCATGCCTGTTTTCTTTTGACCTTCTCTGGGCTTGGAAACTGTTGGAGAAGATCTGCAAGGGGGAACTTCTAGACTGACAAGCTCTCTCTCCTTTCTCAAGCCGAGGTTCGTTTTGTCTACTCAGCCGTGACACAGGAGCCGTCTCCAAACACTTTATGATGGCTTTGCGAAGCCAGGACAAGCACCACTCCATGGACAAGGCCCCGAAACGGTGTATTTAAATCAAGCAACGAGGAAATGCAAGATTATTAATGTGGCTGGGGACAAATTAATTAGATACAGGTAGTCCTCATTGAACTGCCACGCGTTCAGTGGCCAGTTTTTTCTTATACTGCTGTTTTTTCTATGTCTTGTATTTTGTCAGCTAAATCTAAATTTAAAAAAGTAGAGTTGATGTTCCCTTGGCTGAGATACTGTTCGTGGTTTCTACTAGCAAAACAGGCAGTTCATACACAGAGTATCCTCTTGTCCTTGTTTCCTAAGTAAATATCAGAAATATACTTCTTAGGCACCGTGCATAACGGTGATGCAGTCTTAAGCCAATAACCGCTGTGAGGGCTTACATAAGCAGAAAGCTGGAGGATAAAATAATAGTTAATGTATTTTTTTATCTGACTGTCCATATTAAACTCGTAACTGATTTACTTGAATCTGCTTCTGTCCAGGTTTTCCAGAAGCTATGTGGAAGAAAGCTAAGCTCTTTCTCCCTGGTGCAGCTAAATCAAACTGTTCCAAGTATTCTACAACTAATATTTGAAATATTTTTTTCAGAATCAAAAGAAGT
This sequence comes from Candoia aspera, assembly GCF_035149785.1. Lineage (NCBI taxonomy): Eukaryota > Metazoa > Chordata > Lepidosauria > Squamata > Candoiidae > Candoia > Candoia aspera. Next base: position 2,133,578 of record NC_086154.1, read on the forward strand.
AGAACACCAATGCTCTCTTCTGTCTACACACACACACACACACACACACACACAAACATGTACACACACAGTCAGCTGCTCAGAGGGATCCCACTTTTCTTAGCCATTTTCTATGGACAAACACACAAAAGAGTCGTGGTATATGTGATGGGCAGCAAAGAAATTTGACAAATAAATAAACAAACAAAACAGCCTAGAGAGGATTTGGGGAGAGACTCAACTCTTCCCTCTGCTTAGAAGCTCTCCAAAGGAGACTGAAGGCTCTGATTCCCCCCAATTCCCCATCAAATGGGATTCCCCTTCAAATGGTCCTAAAAGATCCCATTGTCCTAAAAGATTCCATTGTTCAAATGCAAGATTATTAATGTGACTGGGTACCAATTAATTATATGCAGGTAGTCCTCATTGACCATTTGAAGTTATGACGGTGCTGAACAAGGGGGACTTATGACAGGTCCTTGTAGCTGTGGCTGTCACGTCATCGCAATTTGGATGCTTGGTGACCATCCACTCTGCACTCCCCTTCGCATCTGCCTGTCCTTTGGCGCAGTTTAGAACAGGCACCCGTCATTTCCCGCAGGTGGACATTCTTATTTTTCTTCAGTGGATTTCCCCTCCTCCGAGGTGGTGTCTCTGTTGATGTGTGTATGATCCTGAGGATCAAGAGCGGAGTTTCAGAACATTGAGAGAAAGATAAAAAAAAAAGCGGAGTTTGCCATTGAGAGAGAGATCGAAAAACCATGCCAGCAACTTCAACAATGGTCCGCAGTCACCCAGCTGGCTTTCATGCCGAAGGTGGGATTAGATTCACAGCCTCCTGGTTTCTAGCCCATTGCCTTGGCTACTAGACCAAAATGGCTCTATTTAGCCACTTTAGCCAAACTAACTCCATTTTCTCCCTAAATGAGGAAACTGCTTCCTCTCACACAGAAGGCGAAGTGCCCTGCGGGTGCCAGGGCATGGCTAGTACTGAAGCGGTGGCTACTGCAACTCTGGGGAGGGGGGAGAATTCCTTGAAAGCTAAGCATTCAAAAGCCATCCCCCACCCCTGCGTAATTTCTGGGACGAAAAAGCTTTAGAGCTGTGTTTCTTTGAACAGGCTTTCAGCGTAATGGTTTTCTTCCTTTTCAAAAACAATTTGCCTGTTGTTTGGGGTTTTATTATTTGTAGCCTATCGCTTGACCCCACGTGTCAGTGGGGTCATCTCTGAACAAGTGGCTGGATCAAAGCTCTGGGAAGAGACCCTGCTTTTGCAGAAAGAGTCTTTAATCCCGCCTTTTTCAGCTTCATTCAGAACCTTTCCTTTTTCAGAGGTTAACGTTAAATTGAAATTCAGCATTTCTAGTTGGTTCTCGACGGCCGTTCTCACTCCTGGGCTCTCACTGGATTCACACTCTGCCACTTGGCATCTTGCTTCTTGTTTTTGCTTTGTTCCAGGTAACGCTATTATTGCTCTGGGTTCACCTCTGCCACGTCCGTTGTCAGCCGGTCCAGCTGAGCACCCATTTCTTTCCACCCACACAGCACCCCGTCCCAGGCTCTCCAAGGGGCGCTCCTTTCGTGCCTGCCCTGGAAGCCCCCAGGGCTAGGAAGGGCCGGCCTGGAGGCTGCCCCACAGAGCCCTTGGGAGCCCCACAGAGCCCACTCCCTGCCCCCCAGAGCCCTTGGGAGCGAAGGCCTCTCGCGTGGCCCTCGAGGAGCCTCTGGACTTCTCCTTGCCCTCCTCGCCGTTTTGCGACCCCTGACTTGGCAGAAAAAGGCTCACGAGTGAAAAGGCCTCTTCCTTCTACTCTCAAGCCCATCATCCTTGCATTCCCGAGGAAATGCACCCCTCCTCCTCCCGGGCAGTCCCCTGCAGTGCGCAGGGGCTCCACCGAGGGGCCTCCTGAGCACCTGCCCAAGGGGCAGGACGCAGCGGCCCGGGAGCCCGTGCAGGGACCGGGAGGGGACGCCGAAGGGAAGGGGAGCGAGGCCGGGGGGCGCTCCGGGACGACCCCTCCCTTTTCCTGAGCCGCGTGGTGCGTGCACGTGCGCGCGCACGCGCCGCGGGAGGAGGGGCTGCTTCATGCACGCCCTGGGCGCCATCGAAGCCACGGCGGCCTCTGCGACCCCGGCCTTGGCAGGAAAGCCGCGGAAGCGAGGCTGGGAGCGCGAGGGTCTCTTGCAAGGAGTCCCTGTTCGAGGGGCCTCTGCCAGGCCCCGTTCGCCCTGCCCGGACTATGTTTCCCCCCCGCGAAAGGCGCCCCGCTCTCCTTGCTTGCAATCCACCGCTCGGCTCCCCCCGGAAAGCGGTGAGAACCGCCCACGCGGGTTTCCAGGGAAGCGTCTGCCTCCCCCCTCGCGCGGGGTTTTCCAGGGAAGGGCTGGGAGGGCGGCGCCTCTGCAAAAAGTCCCGCCCCCCAGGACGCGGCCCTCCCCCCGGAGCCCCCGGCGTGGCTCCCCCTGCGGGCGGTTCCCGTCCTGCGCGTGCAAAGCTGCGGGTCCGCGAGTGGCCCCGGGAAAGAGCCCGGCATCCCCGAGGGAGGAGGGAGGGGATGCGGCGGGGGTCTCCTGCCTTGCGATTCCTGGGAAAGGGGAGGGGGTGACCTCGCTGGAGTCACCCAAGGAAGTTTTGCAAGGAAGAAGGTGCACGGGGGGCTCCGGGGTGCGCTCTCACGAGCAGGCTAAGGAAGGGCATCGGGCCCTCTGCAGGCTAGGCGGCGTTTTGGGGGGAGGGGGCGGCAAGATGAGTTCAGCTTCGATGTGGCTCCTTTGCGTTTTTGTGGCCCCAGAGACTGATTCGTTAACCCATGTTGTGGCTTTAGCCGGTGCTGAGTGAGCATAGTTCTTTACCCTTAAATAGGAGATGATGATGATGATGATGATGATGATGATGATGATGATGATGATAATAATGTATTAAATGTATATGCCGCCCAACTCCCAGCGACTCCCAGTTGTTACTGTGTTGGATGCTGAGAAAAACTAGATCCAAAATTCGCCTAAATATATTTCTTCAGCTTTGATGGGGCTCGATCCTGAAATCATCAGACACACACCTCTGCCTTTTGCCAAACCTGCTCCCTCTCCCCCAGCCTGGCCCAGCTCAGAAAAACCTCTTTTTACAAAGATTTCTCTGTGTGTGTAATAGATGATTAAACTCATTTCCTGCAGACCTCCATAAATTTTCTTTTATTTCCCAATCTCAGATAACGTAAGCTGGAAGCACTTTCTGACTTCAAAGAGGGCTGAATAGCCCTGGAGAACTTGTCCCGGGCCTCTCGCTGCGGTTCAGGTCCTGGGAATGAAAAGTCATTTGGAGATCCAGAAGACTCCTGGGACCTCTTTGGAGCTGCGTTGCAGGGCAGAGAAAGAATGGTGGCACAGGATTTGGCAGGTGAGGGAACAGGAAAAGGCCCTTCTGCCGCCCAGCCTGGGAGCTGTGGAGAGATCTGGGGAAGAACTGAGCAGAAGGACCTGGAGGAGGAAACCAGCCGTTCAGAGATCCAGCGCTGGCCCTTCAGGAATGTCCACTACCAGGAGGCCAAGGGCCCCCGAGAGATTTGCAGCCACCTCCATCAGCTGTGCCTTCAATGGCTTCAGCCAGAAAGGCACACAAAGATGCAGATGCTGGACCTGGTGACCCTCGAGCTGTTCTTGGCCATCCTGCCTATGGAAGTGGAGCGCTGGGTGCGGGAGTGCGGAGCGGAGACCAGCTGCCAGGCGGTGGCCCTGGCTGAGGGCTTCCTCCTGAGCCAGGCGGAGGAGCAGAAGGAGCGGCAGGTGAGCAAACTGCATCGTGAAAGAAATTTCTAAATAAAAAAAAAGAGTATTTGGGTTTTTTGTACATTGTTTTCCTGGAGTGTGCATGGCATCAATGTATGGCATCAGTAATAGAAGGAGATGATTAATTAACTCTTTTGGTAAATGGTTCCATTGCTCTTTCCAGAGAATGTATTTGAGGCAGATGTTCTGTGGTGCCCTCCCGTTCTCGCTGGTGGACATAAGGTGGTGCAAAAGGTAGGGCAGTGTGCTTCTCAGATCCCGCTTCTTAACCTATTTGTTCCTCCTCCGGGTACTTCACATCCAGGAGTCCTTCTTGATGGCAATCGCTCAGTGTCCCGAGGGAAGGAGGGATCTGGCTAAGGACGAGCCAGATCAGGACACCTCAGCAGGTATGAGAAGATGTTTTCAAGCAGCATCAAACTGACATGTCTGCTGTCATTCTTTGTACCTTCATGTGTACAGTAGTTCCCCACCCCCCCTTTTTTAATTGATCATGAAAATCTTGTTTCTGCTACTGGTTCTCTCTCAGGGGATAGGACAACGTGGTTGGCCTTTGTGGGACCATCTCTGTTTTCTGATGGAGCTGAACGAGCTGCTGAACCCTCAGCTCAGGTAGGAAGAGAAATGTGACCGAAGATGTGGGGATCATATGGGGGCCTCCAATTATGACCTGGGGTTCAGTGTAGAATCTTTTAGTAACATGGAAAGGGGAATTGGGGGCTCAGATCACTGATGGGTCACGCTCGGCCTAATCCTGGAATATGCAATGGAATACATTTTCTACATTGAGACATTCTCATTAGGAAATCCAGTGCATTTTTCCCCAAAAAGTTCAGAGCTCTTTCTTCCCATGCATAAGGTAGTTTACAATAACTAGTTTAAATTAGTCTTTCCAGATGAGAGAGGAAAACTAGCAAATACACAGCAAAACTTAAAAGATGGAGTCACCCTTCTATTCATTCACTTCAAAGATAATGTTCTCTCCTTTCCAAATAATTTGCATTGTGCAGATCGGCTCAAACCCAAAGTTGGTATCACGTGGGCTGATTACAGCGTGCACCCATATTGTCTATTGCTAATGTTGTGGGGAGCAGCTGGCACTTCAAAGAACAAGCCAGCCTTATGGGCCCAGAGGCAGTACTCACTTCGGAGAGCCAATAAAGGGAAAGAAGGGGATCCATCAGGTTTGGGGCAGGGAGAGTTTTGGGGGTCTTTTGAGTGTTGGATGGAGTCCTGGAGGAGGGGGTGACCTCTGGCAAGGCTGGAAATTGAGTTGTTCAGCTGCAGTTAGATTTGCATTACAGTTGTTCATATTTTATCTCTTTTTAACTGTGTGTTGTGTGTGTGGAACCTTCTCTTTTTTGGCATCTTCAATAAAGTTGGTTTTGTTTTAAATCCTGGAACTGACCAGTGGCCTTCTGGCCTCTGCTGGGTGGAGCTCCTGACTCCCAGGGTTTTGATGGGTTTCCCTTTCAGTCTTGAACCAGAACTGGGTGGGGTGAGGATGTCCCCTTCAAGCCTCTCCTGGTTCTCCAGAGGGCTGGTGGGGAAGAGGTTGGGAACGAAGGGGGTGGCAACAAGGAGACCTAATTGGCCAGTCATATTTTGCCCCCAGTTGTGGTTACCACAGAACTGAAGCACCTCTGAGGAGGGGCTGGTTGGCCGTGTGGGCGCCTTTCTCTTCTTACATACCCATATTGTCTGCTGCTAGTCTCTGGTCCTGGGATTTGTGACTGAAGGGAGAAAGTGTCTTTTGTGGCCTCTGTTAATAGGGAATCCACTTTTCAGGGTGTTGTGTCCTTCGAGGAGGTGGCAGTGTGTTTCTCCAAGGAGGAGTGGTCTTGGTTGGACACCGACCAAAAAGCCCTGCATACGGAAGTCATGCTGGAGAATGCTGGGAACGTGGCCTTTCTGGGTAAGGACCCTTCTTCGGCTCTCAGATGCTTGTGCTGAAATGTAAACAGCTATTTTTTGTGAACAGATCCCAGACTTGGTCTTCTGACTGGATGAAGGAGAGGATCTGGTCAAGACTTGCCCTATGAACCACTGGTGTTTTCCCAGTATGGCTATTTCATCCCTGTCCCAGTTGATGCTGTTCCTTTGTAATCTCCTGCTTCTGGGCCAAAGGCTGCAGCTTTTCTGTGTGCAAACGTGTGCTTAAACGTTAATAGATGGCCTGCTTCTGGATTTATTTCTCTGCAACAGTGTGGTTGTGTGAGAGGAGAATGAATAGGAAATGGCAGGTGGTCCAAGGGGAGTAGGGAAAGATATTAGGAAACACGATTTTGTTAGCTCTGCTTTCCACTTGAAATGGAACTCCTCTGGAATAAATTTTCCCTTCATTCGGTCCTTCTTCAATCTGACCCCTGCTGAGGCTTGGTTCAAGTGCATCATAATAAATAATAATAACCAGAGGCGCTATTTTTTTAACAGAAATTGAAGGTTGAAGGTTTTCTACTATTCCGAAAATAGAAATCTTCCATTTGCACACAATCTGTGTAATTTTGTACATTTGAACTTGTCATTATCCCGTCAATAGTCTAACATTAATAAACATTGGATCAGATTTTTATATTGGTGAGCAGAAGAGCATTTAGGAATACTGGAGGAATGTTGCAAGAATGATGTCAATAAATTCACAGTCACGTCCTACCTTTTTTTAAAAAATAATTCTTGCGGAAAGTTTTCAAAATAAAAAAGGGTAATACAAACCAAAATAAGAAGAGGGAGAGAAAATGAAAAGAAAAAGAACAGAAAGTACAAGGAAAGAAAAGAGAAAGAAAGATTAAAGAGAAAAAAAGAAATAGTTAAAGAAATGACTTCTGATCTTAATCACAACAAATACAGGCAAACTTAATATTTCTTCTCCCCTTATGAAGTTGCATGCATGTTCTGTATCTCTTCTTCCCATAGCCATCCCTTATGCATTCGCAAATCCATAAATCATTAATGTTTCAGTCCAGTTGTCAGCAAAAAATCAGTAAAGGGGTTCCAGAACTTTATCAAATTATATAATGTTTTATCTCTGGTCAAACAAATTGGCTTTAAATTCCTTGCTTTTGCTTCTAACGATCTTAGTTTTTGATCCATTCAAATGCTGTCGCAGATTTAGATCTTCCTTCCTTTCTCACATCTCAAGTTGCTTCAAGGCTTTAGCAACCCTCTTTTGTAAATCCATCAGGAAGTTGTTATCCAGCTCATTATCTTGGCTTGTCATTTGTATATCCACTTTAACTGCTGTCTCTATCTTGTAAACCACAACTTTTTTATTTTCTAGTAAATCTGCGTGATCTTGTTTTACCTCTTCATCCTGTAGGTCTTTCAAAGCATTTCCTTTGACAACTTTCCTTTCTTTAGTAAATAATACATTCATATAAATAAACATTATCTCTGCTATTGTAGCTATAAGTCTCTGTCCCCATTCTTCAAAACTGTCTTGAAATTAAATTTCACAACATTATCTGTCATTTTGTACAATCCAATGCTTACTCTTCAATTCAAAAATGAGAGGCAGACTTTTCCTGTCTTGTTTAGTCCCCTGTAGCATCTATTTCTGAAATCATAAAGGCTCAAATCTCTGTTGTTAGTTTGATAGACTAAACAAAATGGTATTCCCATGAAGGTATTATTTATTAATTTATCCCCCCCCAAATGTTTTCTCAAACGTCCTAAAGTTCAAATGTTTCTGGCCCTTTAGTCCTTTATATCCTTCTTAAATTAAATACTTGTTTAGCTTTTTGCTGTTTCTTTCTATTTCTTAGTTCTTAAACTTATACTTATTTTTCTTTTGTTCAAGAACGAAGGTAAACTCATCAGGTGGCTTTTCAGATGTGTTGTTTTGAAGATCTCTAATATCTTTGATAAAGTTAAATAGGTAATTTCCAAAAGTGATTAGAAAGTAAGGTCAGTGAACTCAGTGTCTTTTAAAAGGCTCTCCCGTGGCCGAGAGCAAGATGACTCCCTTTGTCCCCCAATGCTCAAACCCGCAGGAAACCGCTGTCCTGCAGTCTTCTTGCAAGGAGCTGCTGTTCAGAGAAGAAGTCGGTGATCTCCCATCCTCTCCTTATCCAGAGAGGCTCCATGGGACCAGACTACTCACTAGTCCTCCAGTCTTAGCAGTGGTTGTCGTCTCTCTGCTTGGAGACATGCTGTTTCTCCATTCCTCACCCAGAAGTCCATTCACATCCTATGTTTTGATCATTATTTCTCTCTGCAGGCAGCTGAGACCCGGGGGTGGATGGCTATTGTCATCTGTGAGTTGTTATGGACCTTCTCTCTTGCTGCCCCTGCCCTCTGGAACAGCATGCCCCCAGAGGTACAAATGGTGCCCACTCTCTGGGGTTCTGAAAAGCCCTTAAAATCTGGCTCTGTTCCCAGGCCTGGGATGAATGGGTTTATTGAAGTGTTTGCGGAGCCCCTGTCATATGTCTATGGTGTATTGTTTTGGCTGTTTTAGTCTAGGCTGCGTGTATATGTGTGTTTAACTGCTTTAAATTGTTTTCATTATTTCTGGATTTTCTGAGCTACCCAACATCTAATACAGTGGGCAGCTGTAACAAATTTAATACATTAAATTAAATTAAAATGGTTAAATTGTTTCCTTTGAGTGTTGCCAATTTTCATTCTTTTTCTCTCAAGGAGCCAGTGGGCAGGAACAGGAGAAGGGCAAGAAACCAGTCCAGACAGTCACTCTGAAAGTGGTAAAAGAGGTACTTGCCAATGAAATGGAACCAAAAAAGAATGAAAGAAATCCATTCCGAAATGGGAAAAAGGCAAGCTACCCTTTCCAGGGCACTCAAGTTCAAGACTTACTTGCCCAACAAGATCCCAGAGGAAAACTACTGGGAACAAATTTAATGAAAAGTGGGAAAATATTTGAAGATACATTGGATTTCAATGAATGCTGCAGAGCTCACTCTAAAGAACAGCAGCCTGAACACAATACGATTTTTAGTTTTTCTTTACACGAAAGACTTGACTTGGAAGAAAAACAATATAAATGCATGGAATGTGGAAGAAGCTTCAGGTGGAGACCTGCTTTTACGTCACATAAAAGGATCCACACGGGGGAGAAACCGTATAAATGTGTGCACTGTGGAAGGAACTTCTGTCAGATTGGATCCCTTATTTCCCATAAAAGGATCCACACAGGGGAGAAACCATACAAATGTATGCAGTGTGAAAAGAGTTTCCGAGAATATGGGTCCCTTAATTCCCATAAAAGGATCCACACAGGGGAGAAACCGTATATATGCACGGAATGTGGAAAAGGTTTCAGTCAGAGCAGTTCCCTTATTTCCCATAAGAGAATCCACACAGGGGAGAAACCCTATCAATGCACGGAGTGTGGAAAGAGTTTCAGTTTGAACAGTTCCCTTACCTCCCATAAAAGGATCCACACGGGAGAGAAACCATATAAATGTATAAACTGTGGAAAGAGCTTCACGGATTCTAGTTCTCTTATTTCCCATAAAAGGATCCACACTGGGGAGAAAGCTTACAAATGTGTGGACTGTGGAAAGAGCTTCAGTATGAAAAGTTCCCTTACTTCCCATAAAAGGATCCATTCAGGGGAGAAACCGTATCAGTGTGTGGAGTGTGGGAAGTGTTTCAGTCAGAACAGTTCCCTTACTTCCCATAAACGGATCCACTCCGGAGAGAAACCGTATAAGTGTGTGGAGTGTGGGAAGAACTTTAGTCGAAGCAGTGACCTGTTTTCCCATAAAAGGATTCACATAGTAGAGAAACCGTATCAGTGCGTGGAGTGTGGAAAGAGCTTTAAGTGGAGCAGTAACCTTACTTCCCATTCAAGGTTTCACACAGGGGAGAAACCATATAAATGTCTGGAGTGTGGAAAGACCTTTAGTATGAGCAGATCCCTTACTTGCCATAAAAGGTTACACAGCGGAGAAAAGCCATTTACATGCATGGAATGTGGAAAGAATTTTAGTGATTCAAGTTCACTTACTTCCCATAAAAGAATCCATATAGTAGAAAAACCATATCAATGCATGGAGTGTGGAAAGGCCTTCAGGTGGAGCAGCAACCTTGCCTGCCATAAAAGGATCCACACGGGGGAGAAACCATATAAATGTGTGGAATGCGGAAAGAGCTTCAGGAGAAGTGGCAACCTTTCTTCCCATAGAAGGACCCATACAAAGGAGAAACCCTATAAATGCACGGAGTGCGGGAAGAGCTTCAGTGAGAGCAGTTCTCTTTCGTCTCATAAAAGAATCCATATAGTAGAGAAACCCTATAAATGCACGGAGTGTGGAAAGTGCTTCAGGTGGAGCAGCAACCTTAGTTCTCATAGAAGAATCCATATGAGGGTGAACCCATATAAATATGTGGAATTTGCAAAGACCTTATCTCAAAGTCATTTTACTTCACAACAGTTGGATTGATTATGTTGTGTCGGTGGCGATTCTTAGGAACGCAAAGATTTTCTCCATGACGATCTATCCCTAACCTGGTCTTTCAGGTCTTCCAACAGTGCACCCATTGCTGTTGTCGTCGAGTCCATCCCCCTTGCTGCTGGCCGTCCTCTTTCCTTCCACCTTTCCCAGCATTAGAGCCTTTTCCAGAGAGCTGGGTGTTTGCATAATGTGTCCAAAGGAGGATAATTTGAACCTGGTCATTTGTGTTTTGAGTGAGAACTCTGGGTTGGTTGGTTTGATGATCCATCGGTTGATTTTCTTGGCTGTCCATGGTATTCTCAGGAGTCTTCTCCAACACCAAAATTAAAAAGTGTCAGTTTCACATCGCTGAATAAGCACAAATGGAAGTCATTTCACTCCTAGGTGTGGTTTAATCTAGGATGAGAGCTGCAGTTGTATACTAAGATCACAGTAGAAAAAAAATGGGTCCAAGAGCTAATCTAAGTTTCATTTTACTTTGTTTGCTTTCAATTCTATTAAAAATTATTTCAGTTCATTAGATACTAAAGTTTCTATTTCCAGATCTTGTATTTAATCTTTAGCCTCTTCTGTCATATTAAAAATTGACATTTGCTTGCAATGTTTGAAGGAGCTTTTGGGGCCAGATGTGTCCAGTGATGAAAGACTACCTCTTCTGATGTCCAAACTGGGAGGAATGGCAGTGAAGTGAAAGAGCTTCTGCAGAGGCTTTAATCTTGAAGGAACTTTGATTCTGATAGACATGAAGCATAGTTTTGGGTAGACAAAGAGAGCATGGGAGGTGCTAGGAAGTGGGTTTGGGGGGTGGATTTCACTTCTGGCAAAAAGAATTGGGATTCTCTGAAAGAAGCAGCTAATGAGGAAGGGTGGAGATGCTGGTATTGTTGAAAGCCCAAGTCCCAGCCCTTGACGCAAAAAAAAAGGGAAGAGAGCGTGGAAGAAACCAATGTATGTGTCTCTGAATCAGAAAAGGGAAGTGGGATAACTCCGCCTGCTACAGAAATTAATACTCTCAAAAATACTTACTAGAATTGTGGAAATGGTGAGGCTGGCTGGTTTGGCAGGGGAAAAATGACACCCGAAAAAAGACTAGAAACCTTATATGGACTTTCTGTTGAAAGAAGAAAAGACTGAATTGATGATGGATTCACGGGTTAAAAGAATTATAAAGTCAGAGGGATGGGAAAGAGAAGAAGATAACTATTCAAAGGAAAGGGCGGAAGTTGTAATTCTATATTTTCTTATTTTTCCTTTGATTTTCCATTCTTTTATGGAGGAGGAGGAGGAGGAGGAGGAGGAGGAGGAGGAGGAGGAAGAAACTGTTACTAGGATGAATTCTCTGGAGGCTCTGACCACTGGTGCTAGACAGTGGTCTGAACTGATTCAAGTTCCTCCTGAGACAACACAGGGTGATTTGGGGCCAGTCCCTCATTTCTTGGCCAGCCCCTCCAACGGTGATGTTCTTACGGAGAAAATGGGGGGTGGTAGTACTGCGTATGGTGCCTTCAGCTCCTGAAGGAAAAGTGGAATATAAATTTAACCAATAAACGAACAATATCAGGCAGCCCAATTGTCAAATGATTCAAGGTGGTGTACCCAAAATTTATAACAGGTAATTTCCCCCCACCTTTCATTGTTTCCTAATCGCCATGGCATAGCAATGCCCTCACACCTCATGCACCACTGTACTGTGCAGCATGGACCATTACTGATGTGAGGGATAAAGAGGGAAGTAGTAGAAATCCTGAATCCAGCCTGTAGTTTGCAGGATGCCGAAGACCTGAGTGCATCTGAAGTCGCACTTCCAGCAAAAGGAAAGTGGTATACCTTTGTACTTAAAGAAAAGAGTCCCCCTTTGGGGAGAGATGGGCGGTGACAGAAATTTGAAATATAAATGAATGAATTAATGAATTAACGAATGGTATGCCTGTAATGACAGTCATGTCCTGTATAGATGTTACGGCTGAAATAATAAGGAAACAGTATTTGATTTACTTATGCACGCTGCAGAGAATCCCACTTTGCGAATGAGTCAGTTTTTAAAATTGAGTCATCCCAATTTTTGTCTAATCAGTGCCTGAGACTGGAAGTTCTTACCTCCAGCTCCTTTCATACACGAACATGTTTCGTTTATACATGATAAAAAAAAACTGCTCCTTCCTTTAGACTTGACAGGCAGGATGAAATGAGAAATGACAGAGAACAATGTAATTCAGGCAGGAACCACAACATTCCATGGAAGATTGGGAGTCACCTGCCTCGTCAGGTCAATGTTCCTCCAGAGTTAACAAGTTCTTCAGTAATACTGGTAATATTTCCCAACAGCACTGCTGTCCCTTACAGTCATACTTAACAGTTGGATCCGTTTCTCTGATGTTTCTAAAACCAGGAACAAATCAGAGACCTAGGAGTAATTAGCGCTAGGATTCAAATTGCCTATAAAATACTTCGTTGTCTATTCTCTGTTCCTCTTCTTTTCTAAGCTGAAACCCAACAGTTGTTCCAATAAGCTCCATCTTGCTGGGGTTGAGTTGGAACCAGTCCCTCCCCATCCAGACCGTCAAGCTTCCAGGCACTGGGTCAGCATTTGAGTGGCACTGCAGCGATGGGAGCTGGGATGGGGATACATAACTGGGTATCATCAGGAAACGGATTCTACCGTGCCCCACGTCACCAAGTGACCTCACCCAGCGGTTTCATGACCTGAACCTTGAGGCACTCCACACAAGAGAAGCCTAGGGCTGGATCTGTCTCCCCCACCCGTGACCAACAGTGACTGGAACTGGCCACAGAGGACAAGGAAGATCCACTGCAAAATAATGCCCCCACTCCCAACCCCTGGAGCCAGTCCAGAAGGATACCATGGTTGATGGTGTCAAAAGTGGCTGAGAAATCCAAGAGAGCCAGGATGGTTGCACCACTCCCACCCCAAGCCCTCCAGAAGTCATCCACAAATGTGACCAACACTATCTTGGTACTGTAACCCAGTCTAAAACCAGACGGAAAGGGTCCAAATAATTCATCCAGGGCCTTCTGAAGCTAAATGCCTACCACCTTCTCTACAAGAGAAGGGAAGGTTGCAGACTGGAGGAAAGTTGTCGAACGCTAGACAAGTTTCCAAGAAGTCCAAGGAGTGCCAAAGGGTCCAAGGAGTGCCTCTTAAGGGGTGCGCTACCACCTTCAAGGCAGTGCCCCATCCAGCAAGGAGGCATTCACCACCACTTGGACCCAACCCCATCCCATTTCTTGGGAGGCTTCCAAAGACTTGTACACAGCACTTACTACATGAACACTCACTCTGAAATGAAGAACTGGAGGCATGAACTTCTCTGTAGGGTTATGAAGAGCTCAGAAAAGGAGTAAGGACAATAAGCCAAAGAAATTAAAGCCATAAGAAAAATAAACGAACGCTTTCCTAATTGGAAATAAACTTAATTCTATAATAGACTAATTTATCCAATAAAATAAAATATAAATCTATTGCCTTTCAAGGACATGCCTTTGGACATCTTCATTTTGTAGACCATAGAAACCGGACGTTGCAGAATCGCAGAACAAAAGTCTCAGAGAAACTCACACACACAATTACTGCCACAATGATAGGGCTGTATCCACTTCTACCACACTGAAATATCGGAGTAAAAGGCCTAAAGTGCTGGGGACATCAAGCCAAATTGGTATTTTCAAGCTCATCATGATCCCATTGGGTCAGACTTTGATGTAACTGAAGACATCTTCTACTTCCATATGAAAATATTGACATAGAACGATCTAAAGTATCACCAGCAGAAAGTTTACAACAACCAATACTAACTGAGGGTAAGAGAGAGTAAGGTAAAAGGTAAAGGTTTCCCTTGACATTGAGTCCAGTCGTGTCCGACATTAGGGGGCGGTGCTCATCTCCGTTTCAAAGCCGAAGAGCCGGCGTTTGTCCGTAGACACTTCCTCTGTGGTCATGTGGCCGGCATGACTACATGGAACCCCATTACCTGCCCGCCGAAGCGGTACCTATTCATCTACTCACATTTGCATGTTTTCAAACTGCTAGGTTGCCAGGAGCTGGGACTAGCAATGGGAACTCACCCCGTCAGGCGGATTCGAACCGCCGACCTTCCAATCGGCAAGCTCAGCAGCTCAGCGGTTTAACCCGCAGTGCCACCACGTCCCTAAGAGAGAGTAATGAGACCCTATTATATGAATTACATAAAGTGGGCATTTATTCAGGCAGGTGAACGTACGAGATGAAGTTACTTCATTTAGAAAAAAGGGAGGGCCTTGATAATCTTTATACCAGCTCCTGCAAGTCTATTTGATTGTGGCTGTTTGGAATTTCGTGTTCAAATCCATGTGCCCTGACAAAATTTTTAAATTTCATCTTTGCAAATTGCGGGCCACAATCTTATTACAACTTGTGGGATTCCATGACTAGTAAACACAGTTTCGATGTGCTTAATAATCATTTACGCCAACTAGTCCTCTAGTTGAGTTACTTTCCAGATCATTGGAAAAGTCGTCATTCTTGCAACCTAGTTTTACCACATATCATGAAGACACTAAGACCTCCCTTTTCCTTTGGGGCAAAAGAGAATCTTCAACTCTGGAGGGTTCTGGTGGTAAGTGTGATTATGTCAGGCCTTACACTGAGCAACCCGTGCTAAAATTTCAGAGTTGATGATAATGTCAGTAGAGATTGTCTCTGGCCCAGCTTTTGGACTCCTTGGTTCTTATGTGACATTCATAAAATTGGGCTGCATTGTGGGCTCTAATGAGCAAGGTATAATAATGCAGAAAGCTCAGAGGAATGTGCATTTATATTCTGAAAATCCAGAGAAGAGAGGCCAAAACTGTCAAGGTAGTACGTGCTTCTGGGCATATTGTCATGATCACTGGTGCGATGTTGGTGACATCGCAACGGCTCGCATGACAAAGCAAGGAAGCTTGCTAATGACTGGAAAGGGATAGGCGATAAGGCAGGACAAAGACAGTAATGGGTCTGGGAGACCTACAAGCCCTCATCGCCCGATAATGGGCCATCAACACCTTTATCGAAGAGAGAATCAGGGCAAGGCGCATCCGGACGCTTTCGAGGAATTCTAAAGCCTAATCGCCCAGTAATGAGCCATTACGCAGCGGAACGGAAGACGGAGCAATGCCCGAGGTGACTGGGGCTGGGCGACCCCTCACCTAACAAGCATGGATGACGGGTCACCCCGTGGAACTCGTGGGGCACACCCGGGGAGTGTGGGGGTGGAGCGCTGTTTGGCGTGAGGCTATTTAACTCAACTATTGGCGCGCTTCCCTCACTCTCAGCTTTTTACCGGTGTGCATTCTACTCTGAATAAAAGTCAGAACCTAACTTTGCCTTAGCGTCTGAGCTTTTTATTTAGTTTTAGGCGTGCCTCACACATATCCTCAGATTGCCTCATGAACCTCCTAAAGAACATCAGTCTCAGTGGCATTTGCAACCTGCTGCCAAATGCCTTTGTTCTATGCCATTCACGTGGATTTTAGGATCACAGTCCTCTCTGCGGCTTACCATTCAGCCAGGGAGTTCCTGTATGCTGGGTGAAAGGCTAATTCGTCTTCTCTTCATTATGGAGATCAAGAGTTTGTGGCCAGTTTCCATTCTCCCCATAGATATAAAAATGTAATTATTTGTATCCAAAGAACAATTGTGTGTCTCTTTTTCTACTTGAGCATACAGTTATTCAGTGATCAGAAAAATGGAAAACTGGAGCTGTGCTTAGACTATTATCTCCCATAGTATCTGCCTATCCAATTCGATCTTGCAGGATTGACATGCTCCAGGTCCCTTCGAACTCGCAGCTGTGATTTCACGTTACTGTGTAAATAATAATGATGATGATGATGATGATGATGATGATGTAATTCAGGCCTTCATTATATGTATGTATGCACACACACAAATACACACATGCACATATGCATATGTACAGACAGACAGGCGCCTTCTTGTAATGGGCCGTGAGAGTAACCTTGGGAGACAGGAGGAGAAAGAGCTGCAGTCAGACAAAAAATATCTCGGCCCACAGAAGGAGCGGGGGCATGGAAAGCGCTTCAGGAGGGACCCTCCGTAGTTCTCCAGAAAGCAAAGGTGAGGAAGGGAAGAAGCACTTTCAGGCTTGCGAGACTGATCTCAGCCCTTCGCCGTATCCAGACAAGAAATTCAAACCGTAAGTATTAACTGTAGGCAACAGAATCAGCAACAGAATCCTGCAAGGCTGAAAGCATACCGTATCTGCCCCCTCCCCGCTTGCCTTGACTGTCCAGAGAACCAGGGAGGGTCATGTCGGAGACGCTTTCTCAACCTTCGTTTCTGTCCCGGGCTCAGATTTCTTTTATTTGACCATTGTCTTCTTTGTGCTCTTCCTCCTGTCTCCCAAGGTCATTCTCGCCTCGCGTTACACTTCCTCATACAGCGGCAAAACACGGCTGATGCATCTCAGCTTTGTGCCTGCCAGCTCTAAGAATTTCACATGATGTGATGAGGTCTCTTTGAATACACTAGTGTAATTCTTTGGGATGCAGGCAAATTCTCAGACATCCGTCTTCCTTGTGAACTTCAACTATGGATTACAGTAATTTAGCTTCCTTATTCCAAGCAATGACTAAGGCCTCAGTGGAGCCACGCGCCAAGTCCTCAGTGACAACCCCAAGCTCCCCCTGAAACCCAGGAAGGTCCATCCGGTGCCTGGAGCAGATGGATCAAACCGGTCCCATGTTCCTGTGGCAGGGGGCAGCTGCAGACCACCCCAGAGTGAACGGGAAGCGGAATCCATGACAAATTACTGAAAAAATGTCAGTTGGGGGCCTATCTGTGAGTTTGCTGCCTAGTCTAGAGTTAGTAAAATAACAAGCAACATAAATCTTTAAACTGAAGACATTACCAACCAATATTCAGTGCCCATGGCACATGCTACTTGATTTGTTTGTGTGTTTGTTTTACCATGGTCATAAGCTGCTCCAGTTAAAGCTGACTCTAAGCGACGTACATCCAAACCTTCATAAAACTGGGTTAAAACATACACCTTACAGTAAAATAGCAGAACCACAATTCTTAAAAGTAGCAGGATACGGCAACAGATAGCAACAGATGCTCCAAGCAATCTGTTCCATTCAAGAGTTACCAGACCCTAAAAGTAGTTCTGTTGCTAGAGGGGAGACACCATGGCATTCCAGCACCCTGAGGCCTGATGAAATAACCGCACGGGAGAATGGTGGGACAATTCTTGCCTTGGGTAGAAGATTGCATGAGAAGACCTCCAAGGTCCTGCAACCCTATGATTCTGTGATCCAGATATCTGGAAAAGCTGTTCCATAGAAAGGAGGCAGGGGGCAGCATCTGAGGAGTCTCTCTTCCATGATCCCTGAAGGTGACGATCCCTGATTCAGAGGGAGCCCACTCTATTAGATCATATTGGTTGGGCAGATACGACTGGGAGAAGACAGTCTGTATTTACACAGGTCCTGAGCTATGAAAAGCTTTTAAGATGACACTTAAGGTGGTGGTATTAATGAGCAGAACAAGAATGATCCATAATTATGCAAGTCAGACCATACTGGATCAGCTATACCTTTCAAATTCTTTTTCAAGATCTGCTCCATGTAGAGCTCCTTGCAACAGTCCAGATGAAGGGTGGCTTCCCCTCAATCTGTTAATTACTACCAGCTTAGGATAGCATTTCCCAGACCGTGTTTTGCCTTCTCTAGGACTAAATTCCTCTTAGTTGATCTTCCTGGTGATCACTTCAAGACTGTTCCCGTGATATGCAAGAGGAAGATGCTTTTGAATCCTTTTTTACGATTTTCTGCAGGAGTCTGAGATAAAGATTTAGTATCTTTAGTAAGAATTAAAACCAAGCACCTAAATCCTCAGTTTAAGTACTTGCATCAGACATCTGTGTCATCGTTTTGATGTGATCCTGGTTTGTTGCAGATGCCTGTGTTTACGTGGGAATCTCCCTTCATTTTACACCCACAAACAGTATCCTGTGCGGTTGACCAGCCTGAGACAGAGTGAGTGGCCCAAAATTCACTCCAAGTGTTTCTGTGTTGAGGGTGGACTTAAACCTACGATATATCTCCCTGTTTCTGATCAGACAGAAACATTGCTATACCTCTTACTCTTACATATCATATGGATGGTAACTAATTGTTTTCAGTTGACAACAGGCATAGTGGTGTGATACAGTCTCTCACTGAATCCATGGCAGTAGCTATGACACTGTGCACAACTGTTACTTATGTACCAAGTAGTAAGGTAAAGGTTTCCCTTGACATGAAGTCCAGTCGTGTCCGACTCTAGGGGGCGGTGCTCATCTCCGTTTCAAAGCCGAAGAGCCGGCGCTTGTCCGTAGACACTTCCTCTGTGGTCATGTGGCCGGCATGACTCCACGGAATGCCGTTACCTGCCCGCCAAAGCGGTCCCTATTAATCGACTCACATTTGCATGTTTTAGAACTGCTAGGTTGGCAGGAGCTGGGACTAGCAACGGGAGCTCCCCCCGTCACGCGGGTTCGAACCGCCGACCTTCCGATCGGCAAGCTCGGCAGCTCAGCGGTTTAACCCGCAGCGCCACCGCGTCCCTACATGTACCAAGTAACTAGGCAAATATTCAGTTGCCTTATTTTGTGTTGTGTAAGTATGCATGTGTGTAGTTTTTTTCGTGGGTTTGGTTGCATAGTTTGTCTTTTACTTCTCATTGTTTTAGCCTTAGAGTTGATGGTGTGCCCTGTTGTGGCGAATCATCTTGCTTTTATTTCCTTGGCTTGGTAACTACGATAAATGCACCGAACTGTACGAAGCGGCATCTATAGGATCTCACTGCTTTCACCAGAATGATGAAAGAAGCACTGCCATGTGTTGGCAGATGCTGGGAAAGCCTTTAGCCCAGGAGAGGTCAAAAAAGTCACACACCAAGCATTTCTATAAAAATAATTTATTTACAGAAAGCAAAAACAAAGCAAAACACATTTAAAGGACTTAGCTCCCTTTGGAGCAAGCCTTGCTCGCCTACATTGTCGGCAGAGAAAAAAGAGGAAGTGAGAACAAGTCCGGGCAGGTTTCCTCCCCCCCCAGGTGATTTGCATGAAGCACGTGAGAGGAGACAATCTAATACAACCTTTTAACCCGGCCAAAATGATTAGGCACAATAGCAGTCTTAATCGTTAGTAGGAAAACCTCAACACCATGCTCGTGTGAAATCACGATGCACGCAGAAAAGGAGGTTGGCATCCATCGTAACGTCACAATACTACTTCTGTCTGTCTAGCCCGCCCACCCCTACCCTATATCCACACCAGTAATTGTATCACGTCGTTTCCTCCATGGCCTTTCCAACATGTTTATTCCAGGCACATTTTCTGCAGGTGTTTTTTTTAAAGAAGGAACTTCCTTTTACACACACACACACACGTACCCTTCTCACCCCCAGGGGTGGCGTGTGTCTTCCTCAACCTCAGGTCCTCTACCAGGGGCCTGGGAGTTTGAGGGTTCTGCGCAGGATCTCGGCTGTTCCTAGCACTGCACTCTTCTGGACAGAGAGCTTTGATATTGTTCCTGGGATCTGTTGGAGCCCCTCTCCCAACTTGGGAGTCACAGCCCTGAGTGCTCCTACCATTGCTGGGACAACTTTGGACTTCTAGTTCCTCCTTTAGGCCCTGGTATTTCTCCAGCTTCTCATACTCCTTCTTCCTGATGCTGTTGTCACTTGGCACCGCTACGTCTATCACCACCGCTGTCTTCTGGTCCTGGTCTACTACCACGATGTCTGGTTGATTGGCCAGCACCTGCCTGTCTGTCTGGATCTGGAAGTCCCACAGAATCTTAGCCCTGTCATCCTCCATGACTTTCTGTGGAATTGCCCATCTGGACTTGGGAGGATCTAGCCCATACGATGCTTCTGAACACAATGCCAGCTACTTGGTTGTGCAGTTCAGTGTATGCCGTTCCTGCCTGGATCTTACCCCCTGCCACTATGTGTTGGACTGTCTCTGAGGCCTCTCTGCACAGTCTGCACCAAATTATCTGTATATATAATGTATAATTTTATGAAGGACTTTAATTACAATAGTAAAATCTAATGCAAACTAAAAGAAAGAAAGGAGAATAGAAAGAAAGAGTCCGATCTCCTTGCACTTTGTGGACCGGCCGCACTGTTGCATCACCCATTTTGTGGTGGGCCCTTGACCCCCCTACCAAAGGCCAAATCTGCCCTAGAGCCAGAAGAGTATAGGAGAGACCTTGCCTGAGATTTGGGGAGGCCTTGGCTCTCAGGGAGGAGCCCTTGACACAATTTAGAGTCCAACTCTCCAGGGAGCCCTTTCAGGACTGTGACAGACATGGGCATTAATTAACCAGTGTTGCTTGTTTTTCACCCCATCTCAACTTTGTTTTTTTTTTCTTTCAGCAAGAAAACCATTATTTGCTCCTCCTTGATTAATTTCCAGGGCTGGAGCTCTGAAAGCTTGGACCTGCGTTCTTGTTGACAGGCTCAGTTCCAGCTCTGCAAAGGAGCCGTGGCAGGTGTCACCCTTCTCCCCTATAATTACGGAACCGCTGGGGAGTTCTTCCTCCCTCTTTTTTCTCCAGGGAGTTGTCCAAGAATCACCTTGGAAACCAGTCCTGTGAATGGCAAATCCAAGGGATGATGCAAGGTTAACGTCCTGCCCTGAGCCAGGAGGCCCTAAATGTAGAGAATTCCCAGGTTGGCCACGATTTAGGCACCAGGTGTCACTGCAGAATTTCAAACTCTGGACTTCCTGCTGTCATGCCCCTTTCCCACGAGAGATGGACTGTATATTTCAAAATGTGACAAATCAGTCCTGTAAGATTCATTTCAGCCCACTCCCAGATGGCCATTAAGAAACAGAGAGCCTCCTATTAATCAAGCTCCGCTCAGGCAGCTTCATGGAAACATCTAAAACTCAAAACCTAAATGCCCCTTCCCTTCCAATTCTGTGATCATTTCTGACTTCTACATTGCAAGGCGGACGGACTCAGTTACAAAAGCAACTAGTGCACCATTGTTGTTGCTGTTCATTCCTTCGGTCTCTTCCGACTCTTCGTGACTTCATGGACCAGCCCACGCCAGAGCTTCCTGTCAGTCGTCAACACCCCCAGCTCCCCCAGGGACGAGTCCGTCACCTCCAGAATATCATCCATCCACCTTGCCCTTGGTCGGCCCCTCTTCCTTTTGCCCTCCACTATCCCTAGCATCAGCATCTTCTCCAGGGTGTCCTGTCTTCTCATTATGTGGCCAAAGTATTTCAGTTTTGCCTTTAATACCATTCCCTCAAGTGAGCAGTCTGGCTTGATTTCCTGGAGGGTGGACTGGTTTGATCTTCTTGCAGTCTGGGGCTAGTTGAGCTCATCCTCTGTTCCTCCCCAGTAGCATTTTGACCACCTTCCGACCTGGGGGTCTCATCTTCCGATGGTATACCGACATATCTCTGGTTGTACTGATCCATTTAGTTTTCACGGCAAGAATACTGGGGTGGAATCCAGTCACATTCAGCAAATCAAGGGAGGTCTTTCTTCCACCAAGACATCCTTGCAGAGAGAAGCAGAAGGTCAAAACCATCCATTTCTCTTTTTTCTCATAGTTGCCATTAAGTTGCAACCATGTGTGCTACTTTCTCACTTCATGTTCAATGTTAAAAACATGAGCTATAAGGCTAATTTTCACAGCTCACGGGATGCTACTTCCTGACCAATCCACAGAAAATGTTTAGAGCTCTTAGAAGAGATGATCGGGGGTGGACATGATAAGTCAGGACCAGAACCAGTAGGTTACCACTCCAAGGAAGGGGTTTCAGGCTAAACATCAGGAGGAGCTTCTGGATGGTTTGAGCTGCAACCAGTGGAAGATGCGGCCACATTGTGGTGTGTTCTTCTTTGCTAGAGGTCTTCATACGGAGGCTGGATGGTCCTCTCTGGAAGATGCTGTAGTCGGCTATGCACTGAGCAGGGAGTTGAACTGGCTGGCCTTTGAAGAACCTTCTTTGCCAAAAAGGAAGGTGGAGGGTATCTAATGGTCCAACGTTGATAATGTTAAAATATTGAATGGTTCAACATTGCCAAGGCAAGGGGAAAAAAGAACCACCTTTGAGCAGTGATCATCCAGACGTTGCTGAGATGCTTCCAGGGAGAGAGGTCACCCCTTTCTGAGCTGTGAAATAGCTCCTGTGTTTGCAGGTGTGTCCTAGCAGTTACACATCCTGCCTCCTTGCTACATCCATCCCTTGGTCTTAGTCCTGCAAGGCTGGCTGTCAGATATTGGAGAGCAGGCATCCCATGTCTCCATCATCTTCTCATTTCCAGAAGAAAGGGAAGTCACTTTCAAATCTGGGACCATCCCTGGAGATCTGCCATGAGGGAACAAGCAAATCACGGTGATTTTGATTGCGTGAAGGAGAAGGAGCGTCCTATTCGCATCACCCTGAACCCGGTGGGAATCCATGTGGCTTTGGAAGTCCCAGTTATGTCTTCGAAGTTTAGGTGAATGAGATAGGAAGGCACGGCCAATCCCTCAGAATCATGGAATGGATGAGTAGGAAGGGATCTTGTAGGGCATCTAGTTATAAAACTTCTGTAGTCTAAGAACACTTTTTTGAGTGATTTTTGAGAGTGAGAGTCCTTGCTTCTCAATACACTGTGATACGATTTGGAAGAGTAAAATAGTCTAATGAAATATTTTCTCGGCAGGCAGCTTTCCACATAGAACCCCAACATTTGGAAGATCAAGGAAATGTTCTTTTCAAGTTACATTCCCAAAAATGAATCCAGAAGCGTTAGGTTTTCTATTTTCCTTTTATTATTAGGTTTTCCCTTGTGTTCAGATCTGGTCTTAGTAAAATAATGTAACATTTGGGGATGAAGATGCAGCCCAGCAGGCCAGCACCAGAGGCCAAGATGGAGAAGACCTGCACAGCCACCATGGACTTGCCCTTGGTGCTCATGTGGGCGGGCACAAAGGAGACCCAGACGCTGCAGAAGACCAGCATGCTGAAGGTGATCAGCTTGGCTTCGTTGAAGGCCCCGGGCAGGTTCCTGGCCAGGAAAGCCACCGTGAAGCAGATGGCAGCCAGGAAGCCCATGTAGCCGAGGGCAGTGTAAAACATGGTCCCAGAGCCTTCATTGCACTGCAGCACAATCTCTCCAGGCTGGGAGTGCAGGTCAGAGTCAGGGAAGGGGGGAGAGACTGCTAACCAGATGGAGCAAATGAGAGTTTGAACCCCAGAACAAGAAAGAACAATGGAGTTGGCCAGAGCCTTCCCCAGCCACCTCCTCATGGTGTTGCCTGGCTTTGTGGCCAGGAAGGCCAACACCACTGTGATTGTCTTTGCCAAGACTGAGGAGACAGCAGTTGAGAAGACAATGCTGAAAACGGTTTGCCGGAGAAGGCAGGTGGCTTTCCTTGGCTGTCCAATGAAGAGGAGGGAGGTCAGGAAGGAGAAGAACAGGGAGATGAGGAGGATGTAAGAGAGGTCCCGGTTGTTGGCCTTGACTATCGGAGTTTCCAAGTGTTTAGTGAAGATCGCTAACAGGAGCACTGTGGCTAACGTCAAGAAGAGGGCAAAGGAAGCCAGGATGGTCCCCAGATATCCGTTGTAGGACAGGAAGATTGTGACTTTGGGGATGCACTGATCTTGTTTCTCATTCGGATGCTGATCCTCGGGACATTTGGTGCATTTTTCTGCATCTGCAAAGGAGAGAGATGAGAGCATCAGGATTTATCCACCTCCTGCACTCAGCCTTGTCTCCTTCTATCTACCTTGTCTCCCTTTATCCTCCCTTCCGTAAATGCATCATCTCAGGTTGGATATTTCCATCTCTTTTGATTTCTGTTCTTTTTTCCGTTGCCCCAGCAATCAAGTCCATTCACACCCGCCTCTACCTGAGAGTCCCATGTATTTTGAAACATTCCTTTCTATAAGACTGTCTTTCAATCACTTTCCTCTTAATACACTCTTCTCAGTTTGTGGACAAGCCTTGCTGAAAGAAAGTCAGCGTGGAACGTGCAAAGATAAATCCTTCTTCATATAAAGATCCTCTTTTCTCCTCAGAAAAACTCTGCAGAGATGACCGAAGGAAAAAGAGGGGCTGGCTGAAGAGCACCGTCTTTCTCCCAGATGATTTCTTACTACTGACTTCATGGAACTCACTCTGGCTCTTCAGGCAAGGAAGCCAAAAGAGAAAGAGCAAATTTAGAAATCAGCATCTCTGACCACTCCTGCTGGGGGGGACTTTACCTACAGAGCCACCCACCTTCCCGAGTGGAGATGGTCCCTTCTGCACAAGGAAAACAGTCGTAGCAGCAAAGGGGTTGCCCTTCCCGAGGCACCTTGACAAGTCCTGGACAACAGCTTTCCACACACATGGATCTGGGGAGGGACTAAGCGAAAAGAGAAGGAGTGTCAAGGACAACCTGTCGGAAATGTGTTGGGTGATTCCTTATCATTTCTGCTGATAACCACCTGGTGGCTCTGTCTATGGTGAGCTGGTCTTTGCTGGACAGAGATGGGCTACAGCACCATCTGCAGGCCCAGAGGGGCTGAAATATTTATAAGTCCTGAGCAAGAACCTTTAGAAGTGGCGCAGCAGACACCTGCCTAATTCACTGGAGCGTAAGAAGGGGAGGCGGTGCAGCACAATCAGCCCTGCAAGATTCTGTTATTAGAGCCCATCTCAAAAGAGCCATTTTGGCCTCCCTGTGCAGTTGGAAAGAACTGGGGAGGAAAGATTTCCTTCACCTGATTGAGCCATCTGGGGGACACCATTGCCTCCTGGTCAACAGTAAACATGGCTTCTGCAGATCCCCGCCTTGCTAGGCTCCCAAATTTTGCCCGGACAACTGACTTATTGGGGAACTGGACCCAGCTCATGATGTCGAAGTCAGCAGCCAGCTCTCCACTCTCATCCAAATATAATCCATCCAAGGAGTTATTGTAAAGCTGTGAGTTTTGCAGGAAAAGGTGAAGCTAGAAGAACAGAGACGAGGGAAGAACACAGAAGAGAGAGCAGGAATTCTGATCGTATAATTCTGCACAGTTCCACTCTGCCACATCTGTGCCTAATGTGGTCCTTATCACTGGCAGGGATTTCTGTAGGGACCACGGGTACAATTAATCGGGTCATAACACAATTCACAGCATAACACAACAGTAATCAACTGTACGGAAAAATCTTAAAGGACGTTGGCAGATAAAGTTCATGAACTTCATGGTCTACACACTGATGCTCAGACCATGACAAATATTGCAAGATTCTGCTACTACAGCTATTACAACGAAAGTATTCTTGACCCATATGGCATTGCTTTCTTGGCCTGGCCCACCTTGTAGGGCTGACAACAATCTTGCATGTCTCAGTGTGCTTCCATCTTCCCTCGTGTGATCTTCATGTGATCTAGGGAGGGGCTTGTCTGAGACATTTCCTCAGGTTCTTTCTTGGTCCAGGCTCAAGCCCCGTTCATCTGAATTCACCACCGTCTTGGTGACGTCTGTTCCTCCTGCTCCTCAAGGCCATTCCCTATTCCCTCTACCGAAGGCTTCCTATGAAACTAAATGTGCGGCCTTCTGGACCTGTCTGAATTCAAGTCCGTGTCTTGGACTTCAGGGCAGTGGATTTAATTTACAGCAATGATAAGAAGGGTGCCCTGGTGAACGGAGAAGCTCAGAATGGTATGAAAGTTCCTAAAGAGTTAATGTCAAAAACACAATCGCAAACAATTCCCAGAAGAGAAGGGCAGAAGAAGCTCACTGATCATATTACAAGCTTGATGAAATAATGTGTATAGGAGGCGAAAACAGGGAAATGCTACCAAGGACGTTTACAGGGAGTTAGTCCAGGACTATAGATAGGGTGAAAGGAAAGCTAAACCTCTGAAGGAAATAATGAACTTCCTAAATACGTTTACAGTTAATGACATAGAAAAGAATGGCACCACAGGGCGATGGAAAAGGGAATACCTTCCAGGGCTGCATCTGTTGAACAGCCAACCGGTCTTTATCATGCTTCACTTTCCTCTTGGACTGCGATGAATGCGCGGCATGTAAGGCCCTGGCCACCGTCCAGATGGAGCGGTACGTGGTGTAGCTGTCGAGAGACAGGATTCCTTCAGTCTCCCCTGGGGGCAGAGCCTCCGGGTCCTCTTGCTCTGAGCACCTGGCCCAGCCTTTCACGGACAAGCCATGCTTGGAATAGGAACAGCGAAATGCGCGGTCTGCAAAGGCTACGATAGACCTGTAAATAGACTGAAAATCACCACGTCTGTCATTCCTGCCAGTCTGGATCAAGAAGGAAATATAGCCGTAGATGGAGGGAATAGTCATCGTGGTATACTGTAAATCCAGAGTGAAATCCCACAAGGCTGAAGTGATCCAGACCTTTCCAGTTGTGGGTTTTGTGTAGGTTTCAATTATCTTCTGTGTAATGAATATTCCCCTTATGAAGGAATCGGTCCCCACAGAGTACACAAAGACGTTGACTTGTGTCCACTTGTAGAATTGAAAAGAATGGATCTTTACATGAGGGGCAGCCACAGGGATGCTTTGGGATAAAACAACACAAATGCCATTCCTGACAAGCAGGGGAGTCAAACTTCTCATGAACCTCTCTCCACCCTCAGAGTCTGGCGCAACCAGACCGACCAACGTCCACCTGAAATGCCGGAGCAGTTTGATAATGGCGGGGTACTGAGCTCCTTCTGTGGGGACCACTTGGTAGAAGAAAGGGAAGAGAGACTTATCACTCAGAGC
Source organism: Candoia aspera (assembly GCF_035149785.1). NCBI lineage: Eukaryota > Metazoa > Chordata > Lepidosauria > Squamata > Candoiidae > Candoia > Candoia aspera. The sequence continues at coordinate 2,160,540 of NC_086154.1, forward strand.
CTGTGAAACAAAAGTATAACTGATCTGAAAAGGAAAAGAAGTTTGGGTTATATGTTGAGTCAAATCCAAGCCAAGATATTAGCACTTGAAATCTAAGAATGGTAAAAATGTTGGTTCTTCTATGGTAGAGGAAGACACCTCAAATTTCTCAGAGAATATATTCACAGGACAGTTTTTCTGGTTGGTCTATTCATAGGTTACACCCCCTCCTACGTATCCTTGAGTATGAGATGCTTCTTTTACAAATAGGAGGAATCTAACCTGGATTGGATCCAGGCATTAGAGATCTGGCTGTTTTAATTGGCATCTCAGTGTTTCCTGGAAGACTATTTTCAGGAGACAGCTTCTGTGGCTGGTCTGATCATAAGTTGCACCCCCTCCCACTTAGCCCTGGGTATGAGTTGGTTCTTCTGCAAACAGGAAGAATCTAACTTGGATTGGATTGTGGTATTTCAGATCTGCCTTGCAAGATGACGATGCTGTCAAGGTAACGCATGCTATATGCCAGCAAATTTGGAAAAAACAAGAATGGCCATCAGACTGGAAAAAATCAACTTATATCCCCATACCAAAAATGGGAAACACTAAAGAATGTTCAAACTATCGAACAGTGGCACTCATTTCACATGCCAGTAAGGTAATGCTCAAGATCCTGCAAGGTAGACTTCAGCAATTCATGGAGTGAGAATTGCCAGATGTACAAGCTGGGTTTAGAAAAGGCAGAGGAACTAGGGACCAAATTGCCAATATCCACTGGATAATGGAAAAAGCCAGGGAGTTTCAGAAAAACATCTATTTCTGTTCTATTGACTATTCTGAAGCCTTTGACTGTGTGGACCATAACAAATTGTGGCAAGTTCTTAGCGGTATGGGGATACCAAGTCAACTTGTCTGCCTCCTGAAGAAGCTGTATAACGACCAAGTAGCAACAGTAAGAACAGACCACGGAGCAACGGACTGGTTTAAGATTGGGAAAGGAGTACGGCAGGGCTGTATCCTCTCACCCTACCTATTCAACTTGTATGCAGAACACATCATGCAACATGCTGGGCTTGAGGAATCCAAGGCTGGAGTTAAAATCGCTGCAAGAAACATTAACAATCTCAGATATGCAGATGATACCACTTTGATGGCTGAAAGCGAAGAGGAACTGAGGAGCCTTATGATGAAGGTGAAAGAAGAAAGTGCAAAAGCTGGCTTGCAGCTAAACCTCAAAAAAACCAAGATTATGGCAACCAGCTTGATTGATAACTGGCAAATAGAGGGAGAAAACGTAGAGGCAGTGAAAGACTTTGTATTTCTAGGTGCGAAGATTACTGCAGATGCTGACTGCAGTCAGGAAATCAGAAGACGCTTACTCCTTGGGAGAAGAGCAATGACAAATCTCAATAAAATAGTTAAGAGCAGAGACATCACACTGACAACAAAGGTCCGCACAGTTAAAGCAATGGTGTTCCCCGTAGTAACATACGGCTGTGAGAGCTGGACCATAAGGAAGGCTGAGCGAAGGAAGATCGATGCTTTTGAACTGTGGTGTTGGAGGAAAATTCTGAGAGTGCCTCGGACTGCCAGGAGATCAAATCAGTCCACCCTCCAGGAAATAAAGCCAGACTGCTCACTTGAGGGAATGATATTCAAGGCAAAATTGAATTACTTTGGCCACATAATGAGAAGACAGGACACCCTGGAGAAGATGCGGATGCTGGGGAGAGTGGAGGGCAAAAGGAAGAGGGGCCGACCCAGGGCAAGGTGGATGGATGATATTCTAGAGGTGACGGACTCGTCCCTGGGGGAGCTGGGGGTGTTGATGACTGACAGGAAGCTCTGGCGTGGGCTGGTCCATGAAGTCACGAAGAGTCGGAAGCGACTAAACAAATAAACAACAATTTCAGATCTGGCTGTTTTAACCCTTTGCCCTCTGTGTGAATTTACAGCCACTCTAGCTGCACTAGGCCAATGCTTTCCATGACAAAAATCTGCCCTTCAATTTCATGAAAGATGCAGAGTAGAAGTAGTGCCCCCAACACATGCACACACCTGTGGAATTTTATAAATGCCCAAGATGTTTGAAATCTGGGTGGAGATATCCTCATTGGACCCATCAAAAACTACCAAGGGTCTGTTCCGTGTCCCACACCTGTAGTTTGGCACATTTGCCTCCCCAGTGGAAAGCAGATCTAGCAAGGCATCCGAAGTCATGATTGTGTTGAAATAGTTGTCATGGAGGTTGTAGCCCAGGGTGATGTTAGGTAGGAACTGGAGATGCTGGTTGATCTCCTGGATGGCAAAAAGGAAGGAGAGAATTTTCCACGAAAACATGGATCCTTTCCTGCAAATATATGTTTTCAAACGACCATTAATGACAATAATGTCCTCTTTACAGCAGATCTCTCTAATTCCACAGGGGTTTTCAGTGGGTCTAAATCTAATGTAAGTCACTAGCCAACGTGTCACACGATGTCTGCATATAGTAAATAATCAGCCATACATTTTAACATCATCATCATCATCATCATCACCACCACCACCACACAGAAAATGTATTATAAAATGGAAAAAGCCCCCTCCAAATTCAACAGAGTTGCAATAGAGCTCTTTAAAATAAGGAAAGATGTGGTGTTTTATTTAAAATGAAAGTTTGGGATGCCATTTTGTTACAGATATTTTTATTAGGACTCCTAACCCCACCAGGACCCCTCAGGTAGAATATTTTCTCCCACCAGCATTCTGGACTTCTTTCCTTTTATGGTGTGTTTAAGCAGGGGGCGACTAGAAGACCCTTTTCATGTTCTGCCCTGGAATCGCCTTGAATGATCCTTGCGCTTGGCCCAGGGGTTCCAAGACCAAATCCCAAGAAAGGCCCCTGTTGTTATCCGCACATTGTCTGGGAGTGACGGGCGGAACCTCGGACAGAGTCACTTACGACTGCCCTGGAGTGGAATCCAGTCACATTCAGCAAATCAAATTCTTCCACCAAGACATCCTTGCGGAGAGAAGCAGCAGGTCAAAACCATCCATTTCTCTTTTTTCTCATAGTTGCCACTAAGTTGCAACCATGTGTGCTACTTTCTCACTTCATGTTCAATGTTAAAAACATGAGCTATAAGGCTAATTTTCACAGCTCACGGGATGCTACTTCCTGACCAATCCACAGAAAGTGTTTAGAGCTCTTAGAAGAGATGATCGGGGGTGGACATGATAAGTCAGGACCAGAGCCAGTAGGTGACCACTCCAAGGAAGGGGTTTCAGGCTAAACATCAGGAGGAGCTTCTGGATGGTTTGAGCTGCAACCAGTGGAAGATGCGGCCACATCGTGGTGTGTTCTTCTTTGCTAGAGGTCTTCATACGGAGGCTGGATGGTCCTCTCTGGAAGATGCTGTAGTCGGTTATGCACTGAGCAGGGAGTTGAACTGGATGGCCTTTGAAGGACCTTCTTTGCCAAAAAGGAAGGTGGAGGGTATCTAATGGTCCAACGTTGATAATGTTAAAATATTGAATGGTTCAACATTGCCAAGGCAAGGGGAAAAAAGAACCACCTTTGAGCAGTGATCATCCAGACGTTGCTGAGATGTTTCCAGGGAGAGAGGTCACCCCTTTCTGAGCTGTGAAATAGCTCCTGTGTTTGCAGGTGTGTCCTAGCAGTTACACATCCTGCCTCCTTGCTGCATCCATCCCTCGTTCTTAGTCCTGCAAGGCTGGCTGTCAGATATTGGAGAGCAGGCATCCCATGTCTCCATCATCTTCTCATTTCCAGAAGAAAGGGAAGTCACTTTCAAATCTCCCCAACAGAATTCAGTTTCCACACTAACACTTAGCATGTAATAGTCAATCATGGAGTGTTTGTGTATGTGTGTGTGTGTGTGTGTGTGTGTGTGTGCTCTGCCACCTTAGTTAAGATCTCTCTGTTCAGATGACCTAAAAAAAAAAGGGTGTCTCTTCTCTGTTTTACTGGAGGGATAGAGGACTCTTTTACATTTCAGAAGGGACCTCAGAACTCAGAAGACTGTGTTGGGGCTGATGCCTTTGCAGCGAAGGACCCCAAACCCTTTCCCCAAGAGTGACTGACCATGAAAATCTCATCTTAGGAGGTGCCCTAAAATGTACACTAGAGACGTACTTTTGTGGCTTTCTTGCCTCTTCAACTGATGTCATGAAGAACCACCCAGCTGCGTATTTTCCCACTGTTCTCTCTGAAGGAGCCTTGCAAGCCATGCCTGGTGAATTCTACCCCAAGTCTTTCTCCAGCAGAAGAAGACAGCAGTGGATGGAAGATGAGAAGGGAATAGTGCAGTGACATCTGGAGGTGCCTGGAAGCCTGGAAATTAGCCATGGCCGGCATAGAAGCAGTTTCATGGTAGCTGCAGTGACTTACCCATAAACCTTTGTGGAGGGGCTCCTGCTGAAATCGTAAGGGAGGAAGGATGCTTTTGTTGCACCGATGACCCCGCCCAGAAGAAGATCTCCCGGCTTGTAGTAATTCAGTGGCTCAGCTCCATTCCTCTTCAGGTTCAGAGGGCATTTCAAACTGAGCTTCCCATCGACTGTGTGAGGAAGCAGCATGAGAAGGAGAAGCAGGAGGACCATTTGTCTGCCTGAGTCAATCCCCTGCCTTGCAGCTGCTGCTTCTTCTTTCCCCCAAAAAAGTCAGAGGGAGGAACCAACGCTTCCCTGAAATGCTGTACATCGAAAGGGAACAAAGGGGGTTCGTGGACACTGTCCCAGGCTTTCACCGGAATAGGAGGTCTTGAGCCAGTCTGCGTTTCTCACGCAAGACGTCAGCTCGTGTTCTTTCCAAAGGCTGATGTTTATGTCCAGAACTCTCTTTGGAGACCATCCCTGGGGATCTGCCACGAGGGAACGAGCAAATCACTATGATTTTGATCGCGTGAAGGAGAAGGAGCATCCTACTCGCATCACCCTGAACCCGGTGGGAATCCATCTGGCTTTGGAAGTCCCAGTTATGTCTTCGAAGTTTAGGTGAATGAGGTAGGAAAGCACGGCCAAACCTCAGAATCACGGAATGGATGCGTAGGAAGGGATCTTGTGGGGCATCTAGTTATAAAACGTCTGTAGCCTAAGAACACTTTTTGGAGTGATTTTTGAGAGTGAGAGTCCTTACTTCTCAATACACTGTGATACGATTTGGAAGAGTAAAATAGTCTAATGAAATATTTTCTCAGCAGGCAGCTTTGCACATAGAACCCCAACATTTGGAAGATCAAGGACATATTCTTTTCAAGTTACATTCCCAAAAATGAATCTAGAAGCGTTAGGTTTTCTATTTTACTTTTATTATTAGGTTTTCCTTTGTGTTCAGATCTGGTCTTAGTAAAATAATGTAACATTTGGGGATGAAGATGCAGCCCAGCAGGCCAGCACTGGAGGCCAAGATGGAGAAGACCTGCACGGCCACCATGGACTTGCCCTTGGTGCTCATGTGGGTGGGCACAAAGGAGACCCAGACGCTGCAGAAGACCAGCATGCTGAAGGTGATCAGCTTGGCTTCGTTGAAGGCTCCGGGCAGGTTCCTGGCCAGGAAAGCCACTGTGAAGCAGATGGCAGCCAGGAAGCCCATGTAGCCGAGGGCAGTGTAAAACATGGTCCCAGAGCCTTCATTGCACTGCAGGGCAATCTCTCCAGGCTGGGAATGCATGTCCGCATCTGGAGAAGGGGAAGATATTCCCAGCCAAATAGCAGAGATGACAATCTGGAGACTAGAACAAGAAATAACAATGGAGTTGGTCAAAGCTTTTCCCAGCCACCTCCTCCTTGTGTTTCTTGGCTTTGTGGCCAGGAAGGCCAGCCCCACCGTGATGGTTTTGGCCAAGACAGAAGAGACAGCGAGTGAGAAAATGATGCTGAAGGTTGTTTGATGAAGGCAGGTGGCCTTTCCTGGCTGACCGATGAAGAGAAAGGAGGTCAAGAAGGAAAGCAGGAGGGAGGCCAGGAGGATGTAGGAGAGGTCCCGGTTGTTGGCTCTGACAACAGGCATTTCTCGGTGTTCAGTGAAGATTCCTAAGACCAGGCCAGTGGTGATGGAGAAATAGAGGATGAGCGAAGTGAGGATGATCCCCAAAGATTCTTGATAGGACAGGAAAATTATCATCTTGGGGATACACTGATCTTGGGCCATGTTCGGATGCTGATCGTCTGGACATTTCAAGCGTGTTTTTGCATCTGAGGAGAGAACTCATAAAGTCTCCCTTACAACTTTTTCTCTTTCCATTAGGTTCAGTGCCTGGTTTGGGTGACATCTCCTTCACATGTATGTGTTTGCAGGGAAGATTTTATAGGAAGGATGAAGCATGGGAAGAATTTAGGGAAATGGGCATCTTTGCCATAGGAATTATAGGCCAAAATGAAAAGAGGACTGAGTATCTCAGATTCAGTGCACATTTCTCACAACTGATGAGAAAGTGAGCTGTCCTCTATGAAAACCAACATTTATTCATTTCTTTGCTTGTTTATTCAATTTGTATTGCTGCCCATCTCAAACCAGCGACTCTGGGTGGCTAACAACTATAAAAACAATCATAATATAAAACAATAAAAACAATAACAAAAATTAAATATAAATATAATACAGCCGAGCAACCTTAAAAGCCATGGTGTGAACATAACCATGAACTGGGGCCCTTCCCACACTCGGGGCCCTGGGTCCGTGCACAAAGCCAGGTCTTCAAGGCCTTCCGAAAAGTCAACAGGGTCGGGGCCATCCTAATGTCAGGAGGGAGGATGTTCCAGAGGGCAGGCGCCAGGGCAGAAAAGGCACGCCTCCTGGTCCCTGCCAGCCCACATTCCTTGGCTGACGGGACCCAGAGCATGCCCATCCTGCTGGACCGGACTGGACGGGCAGAACTGACTGGGAAAAGGTGGTCCCTCAGGTAGCCCGGTCCCAAGCCATGAGGGCTTTAAAGGTGACAACCAGCACCTTCCATGTTTTGCTTTGGGGGGCTGCTGGGGGAATGTCACTAATGGCTCTGGCAGTGGTATCCATAGGCTCAGACTGATGAAAGTGGTGTGAGAGTGTTGTGATGAAAGCCCCGCCCCTTTCCTCAGTGCGCCGAGACATCGCACATGCGGGACGGAGCTGATGGCTTGGTGTCACAGCACCACTTTGATCATTCTGCTGAAAACTGCATGAAGCTGTGGATGCTGCTAGCCTCCCCAAAGTGTCAATTTTCACACACACACACACACACACACACACACACAGAAACCCTGATGCCTCTGCTTGAAAGCCTGCCTTTTTCTCTAGCATCACCCACCTTCCCAAGTGGAGATGGTCCCTTCTGCACAAGGAATGCAGTCGTAGCAGCAGAGGGGCTCCCCTTCCCGAGGGACCTTGACGAAACCGGGATGGCAGCTCCCCACACAGCTGGAAGCAGGCAGGGGCTGGGCAGAAAAATGGAGGCGAAATTCAGGAGATGTGATAGACCTCCTTTACCTGTGGGTCAACCCTAACCCAACTTTAATGTGGACAGCCAGATATTTAAACTAAAAGGACAACATTCTTTTTACTATTATTTTATCCTCCAGCTTTCTGCTTATGTAAGCCCTCACAGCGGTTAGTGGTTTAAGACTGCCTCACCGTTATGCACGGTGCCTAAGAAGTATAGCTCTGGTATTAACTTCTGAAACAAGGACAAGAGGATACTCTGTGTGTGCGCTGCATACTTTGCCAGGAGAACCCACCAAAAGTACCTCAGCTAAGCGACCATCAGCTACTCTCCTAATTCTGATGCCAATCAAGTTTTGAGAATGGAGGCTTCTGAGTGGGGCTCCATGGCGGACTGGAGGTCCCTGAGGGAGCGGGGGGGCATCGCGGTGGAGATTGGTGGCCGGATGGTGAATTCTGGCTAGCAGAGTCTTTCCAGAGAAAGGAGAGATCGTGAGCTCTCCCACTTGCACTCCAGATAGCCGCTCCTCATGAGAAGACTGCAGGAATGGAGGTTTCTGCAGTTGGCACAGGAGCTAAGTGGCTGGGAGTCGAGGGATTTCAAGCACGCTCACAGCTGTGATGAGGCCCATATGGACACAAGGTTGGCAAAACTCTCACTTTCTTAAACATTACATTCAGATGTAATCAATTTACAGCTAAAGAGAGATGTTTGGAGCAGCAGAATAAGAGAATCCCACTTGGTGAGTCAATATTCTTTCTGGATTCAAAAGGGAAAAAAACGGTTTTCAAAGATTTCAAAACTTTTGGCAAAAAGCTTACAAGGATTAGATGTAAGAAAGTTTAAACCCTGGACTTCCAGGGAAGAAATACTTCCTTTCCTAATCATTTCTGGAAATTTTGTGTTAACTGCTTTTCAGCTATTAGTAACCTTTGGATCAAGAAGTTCTACAGCACTCGGTGAGTTTCCTTCAATCCTTAGCAAAAGAAGTTTTTACTACAAGTTTAAGAACCAAAATAAACAGCAAAAAGGTGATTGTGGAGTCCTGGGTGCTCTCTGAGCCTGGTTGTTTTCTTGCAGACGTTTCATTGCCAGACTAGGCAACAGGTCCAGATAAATTTGGAATATGATTTTGGAATCAATGATGTTCCCATGCAGGAAAAAACACTGAAGCTATAAAGACAGAATTACAGTGGGAAGTGGAACATAAGAAGCATGAACCAGAGAAAGCCCAACACAGTGAATGATGAAATGAATCAACTACATATTTACATCTTAGTCCTCACAACCTGAGATGGAATGGAACTGAACCTTTTCACTCAGAAGATTACACTGTTTACAATTCTGGGGCAGCCAGTTTGGTGTGGTGGTGAAGGCACCAGGCTAGAAACCTGGAGACTCTGAGGTCTAGTCTTGCCTTAGGCACAACGCCAGCTGGGTGACCTTGGGCCGGTCTCTCTCTCTCAGCCCTAGGAAGCAGGCAATGGCAAACCACTTCTGAAATATTGCGAAGAAAACCACAGGGACTTGTCCAGGCAGTTGCCATGAGTCAACACTGACTCGAAGGCACAACCGAAATAATGATTCAGGACACGAGAAACAAAGAAGGAACAGCCTCGCTTTCATAGTCAAGAGGGATACAGCAAAGATTGTACTTGGGCACAATGCAAAGTATGACTGAATACTATTAATTAGACTTTGAAGACAACCTTCAACCTGATGGTTATCCAAGTTTATGGTCCAACCAGTGAGGCAGAAGAGGAGAAGTCTGGCAAATGTTATGGTCAATTTCAATCTGAAATTGACAGAACAGGAGAGCAAGATGTGCTTCATGTGCACTGGAAATAATAAGAAATGGAAACAGAAATGAAGCAGGAGAACAACATGTCTTTTTCTGCCAAGCCAATTAGTTTTTCATTGCTAACCCAGTCTTTAGACAACTAAAATGATGTAATATACTCTGACATCACAAGAGGGAATACACAGAAATCAAACTGTCTCTATTATTTGCACAAGGAGGTAGAAGAGCTCAGTTATCATGTGTAATGATTGCCTTATCCCAGCGGACTCAGTCTCACCAGGGTTAGTGAATAAAACTGATTTATTGAAAGGATAGTATGCAAATATGAAGAAAGCTGAGAATAAGCAAAAGCGCACCAAATACAAACTAAAAACCCTTGCCTCTAACCCGATCCCGCCCCTCACCCCAGCATCGCAACCACCCCCTCCCAGGTGTTGGCAAGCATCACAGATCGGCCTGGGAAAGCAACCTTGAATACATGTCATAACCCAAACAGGGCAGCACAGAGATAACACCCTGGCAGGGCTGAAATTCCCCATCCCGCAGACGATAGACACGGATCAGAAACATGACATGCGAAACGTTACGATGTACGCAAACCATTGGAACGATGAACATGACATCATGGCAAAGATGCGGTCAGGGGTTGACTGGAGAACAGATCATGAACCGCTCGTGTATAAATCCAAGTCAGGCTGGAGTGGAAGAACAAACCAGTCAGTTTCCAGGATACAATCCTGAGCATTTGTTTTCATGAGAACGTCAGGTCTGGCCCACATACAAGGTCTAGTTGAGTGGAAGAGGTGAATCAGGCAGGGGCACTCTGGGACCCTGCCTCTCTGGAGCCACAGATGTGGGGGCCCCAGGTGGTTAGGCATAGTTGAGACAGCCCCTCTCTGATAACAGGGCTTTTTCAATGAGGTAGAATAGGGTGAAAAGGGGACACAGCTGCTTCACACCAGCGACGTTGTGTGGAGGGAGGGAGATATAGCAAGGAATGCCAAGGTAGTTGTGGCAGGGGAAGGGGGTCTCCAACGTCATGGTCATCTCCCCTTCAGCGACTTCATCCTGAGGAAGGGATGGTTAGATGGTCGGGGCACCTGCCTCAGGTGGTTGCTGGTCAAGGTCCATCTGCATGTCCGTACCTAATCTGGCAGTATACGAGTGAGCGGACCTGGTGGGTGTGAGGAGATGATGCCAATGTCCTTGGAAGAGGCCACGTTGCATTCCCTCTTTGACAGTATGTAACCTTCCCTCTTTAGCAAAGGTTGTCGAGGTAGGGATTTGGGACCAATTGTACTCTAGAGGACCAGATTATCTGGACCCATAACAGTCAGGATTCAGGCCCAAGGGCGGGGCTGAGTTGGCTTAGGTTGTTCTGGTTAATTTGTCATGACTTGGAAGGCACTAGTGTGCCTCCCCTGCTCTTCTCGGACTTTGTGGGCCTTCAATACCACAGAGTATGCTGTCCTCCTGGACTGTCTGCAGGACTGGGGAGTGGACACTACTGGATGGAATAGCTGCAGAAATCTGATGAGCACCAGAGGAAGAATCAGTACAAGCTTTAACCAAGCTGTACTACCAAATCTGGAGAATGACACAACGGACAACACATTGGAGGAGCTCAGTATACATTCCCGTACCAAAAAAAGAAACTGAACAAAGTGCACAAACTATGGTACAATATCCTTAATTTCACATGTGAGTCAAATAATGCTTAGGATCATCCAATGGGGTTTAGAGCTCTACATTGAAAAAGAGATGCCAGATGTTCAAGCTGGCTTTAGAACCGATATGTAGCTTGAGACTGAGAGAAATCCTCTAAATAGTTCAGGAGATATTTATTTCCAGCCAGTGCCAATCTCTAGGCCTGGGACAGATGAATTGAATCCTATGAAATGGACTGACCAAACTTTTATCTTTGAGAAACGTGGAGAACTGGTGTCATGCTAGACCATTACCTCAGCCTTGGGTCCTCTACCAGAGGCCTGGGAGTTTGAGGGTTCTGCGCAGGATCTTAGCTGTTCCTAGCACTGCACTCTTCTGGACAGAGAGCTCTGATGTTGCTCCTGGGATCTGTGGGAGCCCCTCTCCCAACTTGGGAGTCACAGCCCTGAGTGCTCCTACCATCGCTGGGACAACTTTGGCCTTCACTTTCCACATCCTCTCTAGTTCCTCCTTTAGGCCCTGGTATTTCTCCAGCTTCTCATACTCCTTCTTCCTGATGTTGCTGTCACTTGGCACCGCTACGTCTATCACCACCGCTGTCTTCTGGTCCTGGTCTACTACCACGATGTCTGGTTGATTGGCCAGCACCTGCCTGTCTGTCTGCATCTGGAAGTCCCACAGGATCTTAGCCCTGTCATCCTCCATGACTTTCTGTGGAATTGCCCATCTGGACTTGGGAGGGTCTAGCCCATACAATGCTTCTGAACACCATGCCAGCTACTGGGTTGTGCAGTTCAGTGTATGCTTTTCCTGCCTGCATCTTACCCCCTGCCACGATGTGTTGGACTGTCTCTGAGGCCTCTCTGCACAGTCTGCACCTCGGGTCCTGTCTTGTGTGGTAGACCCCTGCTTCTGTGGATCTGGTGCTTGGTGCCTGTTCTTGTGCTGCTATGATCAGTGCCTCCATGCTGTCTTTTAGTCCAGCCCTTTCCAGCCACTGATAGCATTTCCCAATGTCAGACACCTCAGCTATCTGTCGATGGTACATCCCATGCAGGGTCTTGTCTTGCCATGGCACTTCCTCTGCTTGATCGTCCTCCCATGTCTGCTGCTGCCTCAGGCATTCTCTCAGCACCTCATCTTTGGGTGCCATCTTACTGATGTACTCCTGGATGCTCTGGGTCTCATCCAGGAGAGTGGCTTTGACACTCACCAGACCCCACCTGCCCTCTTTCCGCCTGATGTACAGTCTCTGGATGTTGGACTTGGGGTGGAAGCCTCCATACATTGTGAGGAGCTTCCGGGTCTTCACATCAGCAGCCTCCATATCCTCCTTTGGCCAGCTCACTATACCGGCAGGGTATCTGATGACTGGCAGGGCATCCATGTTGATGGCATGGATCTTGTTCTTCCCATTGAGGTGGCTCTTCAGGATCTGTCTTATCCTTTGGTGGTACTTGGATGTTGCTGTCTTCCTTGCCTCCTCATCATGGTTCCCATGTATCCGTGGGATACCAAGGGACTTGTAGCTGATCTGTACGTCTGCTATGTGGCCTGGTGGTAATTCCACCCCATCAGTCTTAACTACCTTCCCTCTCTTTACTACCATCTGGCCACACTTCTCTAGTCCAAATGACATCCCAATGTCCTCACTGTAGATCCGTGTCAGGTGGATCAGTGAATCGATGTCTCGTTCACTCCTAGCATACAGCTTGATGCCATCCATGTAGAGCAGGTGGCTGAGGGTAGTTCCACTCTTGAACTTGTATCCATATCCAGTTCTTGTGATAATCTGGCTGAGGGGGGTTCAAGCCCATGCAGAACAGCAATGGGGACAGTGCATCACCTTGGTATATGCCACACTTGATGGCCACATGTGTGAGCTGTCTTGAGTTGACTTCCAGTGTTGTCTTCCACAATCCCATTGAGTTCTTGAGGAAGGTCCTTGGTGTCCTGTTGCCTTTGTAGAGCACCAGGCATTGACAGGTCAATGTGTGTGGCATTGAGTTGTAGGCTTTCCTGCAGTCAGTCCGGGCTGTGCTCAGATTGGTCTGTCTAGACCTTGAGTCTCAGGTGACTGCTCTATCTATGAGCAACTGGTGCTTGGAGCCTCTGGTGTTGTTCCCAATGCCCTTCTGAGCTGTGCTCATGTACCGGCCCATGTGGTCCTGCAGCTTGGTGGCTAAGATGCCTGATAGGACTTTCCATGTTGTGGGGAGGCACGTTATTGGCTGGTAGTTGGACGGTGTGGTTCCCTTGTGGGGGTCTTTCATGATCAGCATTGTCCTACCCTGTGTTAGCCAGTCTGGGTGGGAGCCTGCTGCTAGCAGCTGGTTCACCTCTGCAATTTTTCAAGTATCTCATGTACAGTGACCAGTCCTGTGCAAGCCAACCATATTCTATAAACTAAACAAAGACATACTTGTCTCCACTTAGAAAGGGCATGTCTGATGGACACTGTATGTCTAGTCACTGAGAAGTGTTGTGATACAACAACACAAATTCCATTCCTGAAAAGCAGAGGAGAAAAAGTCCTGATGAAATGGTCTGCGTTCTCCGTGTCTGAAGCAATGAGGCCAATCAAGGTCCAACTGAAATAGAGGGGAGCTGAGTACTGGATTCCTTCTTTGGGGACGATCTGGTAGCAAAAGGGGAATTGAGTTTTATCATTCAGCACATGTGATACAACTTTGTCAGTGACCTGAAAAAGAAAGGAATACAGAAAAGGAATGGAAGTATATTTTCCTATTGGCTAATAAGGTAATCTTTTTGCTGTCCTGGTTAACCCATGCTATTGGTCACTATGAGCCCATAAGACCTAAATGCATATCAGCCCAAGGAGCACTTTATAGATGAGAAGTAATAGGCAAACACAAATGGTTAACTTACCGTGAGATACTAGAATTTTGTCAACGGGAATGCAAAATAAAATCAAGAGCAGAACTGGTGATGAGCGTCCTGCCTGATATGCGCTATGGCCAAACGGGCACCGGGTAAGCCCCCGGGACTCCTACAAACGGTGGTGGAGCCCTCCCGACCATGGGAGGAAATCTCCATGGATTTTATAGTAGATCTACCACCCAGCCAGAAGAAAACAACCATTTGGGTGGTGAAAGACTACTTTTCTAGACAAGCACACTTCATCCCCTGCTCATCAGTCCCGTCCGCCCAGCAGCTGGCTAAACTTTTCCTTGTACACGTGTACAGGTTACACGGATGTCCCGCATGTGTGGTGACCGACAGGGGCACACAATTCACCTCGAAATTCTGGCGGGCTTTCCTAAAACTGATTGGGACCCAACAAGCCCTATCCACGGCCTGGCATCCCCAGACGGATGGAGCCACAGAGATCCTCAATGCCACCCTAGAACGATTCATACGCTCATATACCAATTACCACCAAGATGACTGGGTCGACCTGCTTCCGTTTGCAGAAGTCGCGTACAATAACGCCGTTCACATGAGTACAGGGAAAACCCCGTTCGAAGTAGTCTCCGGGCGCGAGTTCGTACCCATACTGGAGCTACCGCAACCCCCGGGACCCCAAGTGGGTGCTAGTGACTGGGGACAGAAGACAGCGGAATCATGGCCAATAATCATGGCAGCGCTGAAGGAAGCACAGTCTGCCTACAAAGAACAGGTCGACAAGCACCGGCGCCAGCAACCGACATTCCACAGCAGCCTCCTGAAACCAGCAACCACCTCCCGATGGCACCCAAGCACGCCTCTGCCCTCCCCAGTGATGATCGACGGCCAACATCATTTCGAAGTAAAAGAAATACTCGATTCCCACCGTCAACGGGGCACACTATACTACTTAGTGAAATGGAAACACTTCCCCCACCCAGAATGGGTGGCGGCTCAACACGTCAAGGCACCGGACTTGACCCGAGCATTCCACACGATGTACCCCGACAAACCAAAGGGGCGCCCAGCCGAACTGGCCCCTAGAACACACTTCCCCCCTCAGGCCTCCCCCCCCGCGTCGCCCCCAGGGGAAGGGACCCCCCAAGCCTGCGACTTGAGTAGACCTCCTCCCCCCTGGGACTCACCCTCCCCCCACCCTCTCCGGGCCCACTGGGGAGAGGAGATTGGTCATAGGTGCATCGCCAGGGGGCAAATGGCCAGGATGCACATATGACAACATGACGAACATCACAATAAACAATCAACAAAACAAAAAGATAAGGATCCTACCTGGAGCTGAAACAGCACCCGACCAGCCACGCCTCCTCTCACGACGAACTGAGCAAGAACAAGCAGGGTGTGGTCGAGGCATGCGCACTCGCAGGGTGTGGTCGAGGCATGTGCACTCGGACACACCCAAAAGATGGAAACGAGGTAGAGGGCGGAGCAAGGGGAGGGGTAGAAGCACTCCGGCGGGAAATACAAAAAAAAAATTTTTTTTGACAGCTCTCCCGGGAAAAACCGGAATGACGGGGGGGGGGGGCTACCATTCGAAAAGGGGGCAGTATGTCATGAGCACCGTTGAGCTGAAGGCATCAGCACAATGGCACACATGACAATACCACGGAAACAAGAGTAAGGGATTTAAAGATAAGCAAAGCACGCACAACAACAGACACAGACCCCAAGGAGAAGGGAATGACCCCGGCCGAAAGAACCAGTCATTAGAACACAAAGGGGGAAGAAAGAACGACAAAGACAGGGCGGATCACGAGGCACACCTGAAGATGTCAGCAGGAATGCAACGGATATCGCCCAGCTGACAGCAATCACCGGCCGGAGGAAGAAAACGATTATGAGCGAAGCCCGGGGCACCAGCAGGGGCCCCGCGACCCCTCACCTACCAGCAACGAAGCATACAGGACTTGGGGGGATGATGCAACCCAAGGTGGAGGGGGCGCTGACCGGCGCGGGCTATTTAAACCCCGCACCGGCACGCTCCCTTCACTCTCAGCTTTTTCTAGCTATGCACTATGCTGAAATAAACCAGAACCTGATCTTCCCTGAATTAGTGTCTGTGTTTTACTCAGTAGTAGGCAGCGCATGACATTGGGTCCCAATCAGTTTTAGAAAAGCCCGCCAGAATTTCGAGGTGAATTGTGTGCCCCTGTCGGTCACCACGCGTACGGGACATCTGTGTAACCTGTACACGTGTACGAGGAAAAGTTTAGCCAGCTGCTGGGTGGACGGGACTGATGAGCAGGGGATGAAGTGGGCTTGTTTAGAAAAGTAGTCTTTCACCACCCAAATGGTTGTTTTCTTCTGGCTGGGTGGTAGATCTACTATAAAATCCATGGAGATTTCCTCCCATGGTCAGGCGGGCTCCGCCACCATTTGTAGGAGTCCCGGGGGCTTACCCGGTGCCCGTTTGGCCATAGCGCATATCGGGCAGGATGCTACGTAGGCCTTCACGTCCCATCTCAATGCAGGCCACCAGAATTGTCGTCGTGTTAGGTGCAGGGTCTTTAGGAACCCAAAGTGTCCCGCTTGTTTGCTGTTGTGGGATCTGCGCAGGATTGCCTGGCACTGCGAGTCCGGGACATATATTCTGCCTTCCCCCCATGCTAAGTCCTGTTCCATTGTTACCTTGTCGGGGTTTGCTAGTAGCCAGGGGTCGGTTTTGAGGGCGGCGGTGAGGTCCGCGCGTATTCCTCCTGGCAGTTGCGGGTGGCGCCGTCTGGTCGCTGGTTGGCTTGCCGTCAGTTGAGGCGTGGGGTTGGGCTGTTCTGAGCGCCGCTTCGGGTGGTCACTGCCATCCCCAGCTGGGAGGCGGATAGGACTGTCCCAATCATATCTGGGACGGGCTCTTCGTCTTGGGGCAGTCGGGAGAGGGCGTCAGCCAGGAAGTTCTTTTTGCCCAGTATGAACTTCAGTTGAAAGTTAAAGCAGCTGAAGAATTGGGCCCATCTGACCTGTTTCGGGCTGAGGCGTCTGGGCGTCCGAAGGGCCTCGAGGTTCCGGTGGTCTGTCCAGACCTCGAATGGTTGGGTGGCTCCTTCCAGTAGATGCCTCCATGTTTCTAGCTCCGATTTTACTGCGAACGCTTCCTTCTCCCATACGTGCCAGCGACCTTTCCGTCTCCGAGAATTTCCTCGACAGGTAGGCGCATGGCTTCAGGATTCCTGTAGGGTCCTTTTGGAGCAGTATGGCCCCCAGGGAGAAGTCTGAGGCGTCGGCTTGGACCACAAACGGCTGTTCTGGGTCCAGATGTGCGAGGATTGGCTCCATGGTGAACAGTGCTTTCAGTCTGTTGAATGCTGTCTGATACGTGGGAGTCCAATTTAGTACTGTCCCTGGGTTCTTGGCTCGCCGTGTGTCCCCAACTCCTTTAGTTTTGAGGAGGTCTGTTAGGGGGAGGGCTATCTCCGCGAACCCCTGTGTGAATGACCTGTAGAAGTTCGCGAAGCCGAGGAAGCTTTGAAGTTGGTGCCTGTTACGTGGGCGTTCCCAATTCACCACTGCCTCGACTTTTGCGGGGTCCATTTCTATGCCTTCGCCGGAGATTCGGTACCCCAGGTAGTCTAGGCGTGCTTTATGGAATTTGCATTTAGATGGTTTGGCATAGAGTTTCGCCCTTCTTAGCTTCTCGAGGACTTGCCTGACTAGGGTTACGTGTTCTTCGTGTGTCTGGGTGTAGATGAGGACGTCATCTATGTAAACTAGTACCCCTTTGAACAGGTGTTCATGCAGTACCTCACTGATGAGCTGCATGAACACCCCCGGGGCCCCTGCTAGTCCGAATGGCAGCACCTTGTACTGAAAGGCGCCTAGGGGTCAGTTGAACGCTGTTTTCCATTCGTCCCCCTCCCTGATTCGGATCCTGTAATACGCCTCGCGAAGGTCCAGTTTGGAGAATACTCTTCCCATGGACAGGTGGGCGAGCATGTCTTTCACGAGGGGTAGGGGGTATTTATTGGATAGGGACACCGCATTGAGGCCCCGGTAGTCGGTGCAGAGCCGTAGGGTGCCGTCTTTTTTCTCTCGGAATAAGACGGGCGCTCCGACCGGTGAGCATGCCGGCTCTATGAAACCCCTATCCAGGTTTTTATCGATGAACTCCCGGAGGGTTGTCATCTCCTTCGGGGTCATCGAGTAAATCTTTGGCCTGGGTAAGGGGACATCGGGAAGCAGCTCAATTCTACAGTCCGTCTTGCAGTGGGGGGGTAGTTGGTCCACCTCCTCTTCCCCAAAGACCTCTGAGAAATCAGCATATTGTTCAGGTAGGTCTTCTGGGGTTGCTGTGTTGTCCTGGGCTGCAGCCTCTGCCCGTCCCACTGTGGGGTTGATCCTGCCCGCCAGAACTGGCGCCTGGTACGCGCCATCATCGAATTGGAAGGTGCGGGTCTTCCAGTTAATGCGCGGGTTGTTGGTCGCGAGCCACGGTATTCCTAGGACTACGATGGGCTGCCCTATGTGGGTTACCACAAAAGATGTTCGCTCGGTGTGGGTGCCCATTTGCAGGGTGACCGGCTCGGTCTGCGTTGTGGCTGGTTTCCCTCCCGCTGTTGAGCCATCCAGCTGGTGGAAAGCCAGTGGTGTGGGGAGGGGGAGGCAAGGCAGGTCGAGCTTGGCGACTATGTCGGGGTGGATCAGGTTCTTGGAGCACCCCGAGTCCACTAGCGCTGCGGCCGTGGTGGCTCTGTTGCCGAAGGAAAGCCTGATTGACCCCATTATTATGGAGCTTTCGTCGCTCTGTCTATGTGTTTCGCGCCCCTGTCCCACCACCTGCCTCGTGGCGCGTTTTAAGGCAGGCGGGGAGCATTTCCCGCCAGCCGGTCTGGGACTTCGGCATCCTCCCCCGCCAAGTAAGCGTCCCAGTCTTCGTCCGGTGTTGCTGTGGCTCCGGTCATCCGGCGGTGGGGGGGCTGTGGGGGGTTAGTTGGTTTGAACGTCGTTTTCGGTGCGGGTTTGGGAGCGCTAGTTAGTGTTTGGTTGGAGAAGCAGTCTGCCGCTTTGTGCCCCATTTTCCCGCACTTCGCACAGGGTCCGCGAGCAAACTTCTTCTTTTGGTACGTGGGACCGGCCGGCCCCAAGTGTGGTGCGGGTACCTTTGGGCTGGTGTTTGTTTTGTCCTCTGCCGTCGTCATTAAGAAAGTGCGATGAGCGTGTTCCGCTCTCCCCGCTAGGTAGATCCAGCCTTGCAGTGTCTCCGGGTCGTCCTGGTAGAGTGCCCATTGGAGTACCTCACGGCTGAGGCTCCTTTTGAACATCTCTAGCAGGGTAGTCTCGGACCAGTCGTTAATCTTCCCTGCGAGGGCTTTAAATTCGAGGGCATAGTCTGCGACAGTTTGTGCGCCCTGTTTGAGGGCTTGAAGTGTGCTTTTAACCCTCTCCTTGGCTAGCGGGTCCTCAAAATAGTGCTTCATCTCAGTGATGAAGGCGTGGAAGACAGAGAGGGTGGGGGAATTGGACTCGTACATTTGGACGTACCAGTCCGCTGCCCTGTCTTGCAACTTGATTGCCACGGCTGCGATCTTGTCCGCTTCGGAGTCAAAGGAGTGTCTGTGCCGCCCCATGAACTCCCTGGCATTTGTGACAAAAAATGACAGCTTCGCGGGGTTTCCGTCGAAGAAAATGGGGAAGTCCTTTGGGGCCCTGGTGTTTGGTGGATCCCCTCTCCTCGCGTCCCGTCCCATGGCTTCTTCCACTGGGGAAGCTTGCCGGTTAGCATTTGGCCTATGGGGGTGCCAAGACCTGCTCGGGGTTTGAATAGGGGTGTGTACCTGCACGAGAATGTTCCTGTGAGGCATGGAGGACATCAGCGACTGCAGCATGGTCCTGAGGTCCCTTAGTTGGGCCTCCATGGCCGTGAGTCTGGCTTGCGTTTCTCGGTCCAAGGTCCGCGCCGCAGCTGTGATCGGACCGGTCGGCGTCTCCGCATAGTTGTGCCACCGGTGGGGTTCAGGCGTTTCCGTCCGCTGGTCAGCTCCCTCGACTTGGGAGCGAATCGGCTGGTTCGTCTCTCCATCCTCCACCGCGTTTGTTGCAGTTGGGCTGAAGCTCCACGCCTGTGGCTGGGGTGCGATGTGGGGCGGGGAGGTCTCCGTGGGTCTTGGGAGGTATGTTGCTCCCTCCCATGGTCGGGTCGCCTCCGCCTCCCTCCGGGGGTGGGGCCGAGGCTCGGGATGGGCCGGGAGGGTGTCCGTGGCTCCTGGGGTCCGCGTTGCCTCTGGCCTCTGTCGGTTCTCCTCCGCCTCTCGCCGTGCAGCTTGCCCGTCCTGGCTGCGACGCGTCAGCTCCATCGCTCTCCGCTCGTGTTCTTCTCGCCGTCTGTTCCTCCCGCAGCTCGTTGTTGTCCGGTGGGGCTTGGCGAGGCTGAGTTTATGACTCTCAGCTTTATGTCACGCGCTGCCTACTACTGAGTAAAACACAGACACTGATTCAGGGAAGAACAGGTTCAGGTTTATTTCAGCATAGTGCATAGCTAGAAAAAGCTGAGAGTGAAGGGAGCATGCCAGTGTGGGGTTTAAATAGCCCGCGCCAGTCAGCGCCCCCCCCCACCTTGGGTTGTGCCATCCCCCCACGTCCTGTATGCTTCGTTGCTGGTAGGTGAGGGGTCGCGGGGCCCCTGCTGGTGCCCCGGGCTTCGCTCATCATCGTTTTCTTCCTCCGGCCGGTGATTGCTGTCAGCTGGGCGATATCCGTTGCGTTCCTGCTGACAGCTTCAGGTGTGCCTCGTGATCTGCCCTGTCTTTGTCGTTCTTTCTTCCCCCTTTGTGTTCTAATGACTGGTTCTTCTGGCCGGGGTTGTTCCCTTCTCCTCAGGGTCTGTGTCTGTTGTTGTGCGTGCTTTGCTTATCTTTAAATCCCTTCCTCTAGTTTCCGAGGTATTGTCATGTGTGCCATTGTGCTGATGCATTCAGCTCAACGGTGCTCATGACACTTATCTACAGTTATTAGAAAGCTTTAAAGTAGGCAAAAGAAGTTATGGCTTTGAACACTGTAAGACTGAGTTGGAAACAGAATGGCGTACAAACGATGAACACGTCACTGCTGAAATGTATACACTTTTATGGGAATGTGAAGCAGAAGGACAAGTGAAAGAATGTATGATTAAGTGGGCTAAAAATTTTGGTTATAATATATAAATGGAACAATGGGAAAATACGTGGCTGAAAGGATTGAAATTTAGACCGGTATAATCTTAAAGAGAATTGTTATAAAATGAGGTTTATTCGTTTAGTCGCTTCCGACTCTTCGTGACTTCATGGACCAGCCCACGCCAGAGCTTCCTGTCGGTCGTCAACACCCCCAGCTCCCCAGGGACGAGTCCGTCACCTCTAGAATATCATCCATCCATCTTGCCCTTGGTCGGCCCCTCTTCCTTTTGCCTTCCACTCTCCCTAGCATCAGCATCTTCTCCAGGGTGTCCTGTCTTCTCATTATGTGGCCAAAGTATTTCAGTTTTGCCTTTAATATCATTCCCTCAAGTGAGCAGTCTGGCTTTATTTCCTGGAGGATGGACTGGTTGGATCTTCTTGCAGTCCAAGGCACTCTCAGAATTTTCCTCCAACACCACAGTTCAAAAGCATCGATCTTCCTTCGCTCAGCCTTCCTTATGGTCCAGCTCTCGCAGCCATATGTTACTACAGGGAACACCATTGCTTTAACTATGCGGGCCTTTGTTGTCAGTGTGATGTCTCTGCTCTTAACTATTTTATCAAGATTTGTCTTCCAAGGATTAAGCGTCTTCTGATTTCCTGACTGCAGTCAGCATCTGCAGTAATCTTTGCACCTAGGAATACAAAGTCTTTCACTGCTTCTACATTTTCTCCCTCTATTTGCCAGTTATCAATCAAGCTGGTTGCCATAATCTTGGTTTTTTTGAGGTTTAGCTGCAAACCAGCTTTTGCACTTTCTTCTTTCACCTTCATCATAAGGCTCCTCAGTTCCTCTTCACTTTCAGCCATCAAAGTGGTATCATCTGCATATCTGAGATTGTTAATGTTTCTTCCAGAGATTTTAACTCCAGCCTTGGATTCCTCAAGGCCAGCTTGTCGCATGATGTGTTCTGCATACAAGTTGAATAGGTAGGGTGAGAGTATACAGCCCTGCCGTACTCCTTTCCCAATCTTAAACCAGTCTGTTGTTCCGTGGTCTGTTCTTACTGTTGCTACTTGGTCGTTATACAGATTCTTCAGGAGGCATACAAGATGACTTGGTATCCCCATACCACTAAGAACTTGCCACAATTTGTTATGGTCCACACAGTCAAAGGCTTTAGAATAGTCAATAATAAAATGAGGTACTGTTGGTATATGACACCAGCGAAATTGCCAAGAATGTATAAAGGCACTTCAAATTTATGTTGGAAATGTGAACAAGATGAAGGGATGTTTTATCATGCTTGGTGGAAGTGGAGGTTCGTCCAGCATTCCTCCTCCCCTGCAGGGAGTCTATTGGTAAGGAAGAAGTCTGGGGGGCTCTGCCTTCATTCTGATTTCAGAACCCTGAACGAGATCGTGTTTGTGGGTGAAAGCGGCCTAGGATCAGCTCCTCTCGTAGGACCCTCTTTAAGGATGGGTGGACTTTCTTAGTTCACCTGACCTGATAATACTGTATGTAATTTAACTAGCCATATTTTCCCACTCTTAAGCCAATAAACCCAACTATAGAACAGGGAAATGAAATGCTGGTAACTGAAGCTAAATTTCAGAGCCCCAGACCAGTGTCATTCATGAGGGGGCAACAGGTGTGTCAGAAGGACATCAACAGTCATAGCACAATGTGAAAACCGCTGCTTTCCTGGGTGCAGCACGGCACTGCATGCAAAACCAAGGGGGCAAAACTTGCAGCATGATGGTGCAATGGCACAACGGCACAATGACACTTGTGTCATTCTGAGGAAGACGGTGAAAGCTTTTGGGTGCCGTTGCCAAAAGCCTGGACTGGATATACCAGAATCAGCCCATGTGGGAGGAACGGGGCAAGAACTCTTTAGGGTAAAATGTGACTTAAGACATCTTATCATCTTGGCAGGAGTGACTACAGGGAGGTAAAAAACTCAGGAAGTTGGCCACAAACACACAAACACACCCTGCCCCCTTTTCATGTGCAACAAACAAAAGAAGTGGGTGGGGGTTTGATTGTGTGATTGCAGACCCCATCTTGACTTTTTTTAAGCCCCTGCCCATATTTTCATCAAGGTTATGTCCATATTCCTCTAAGGTGGATGATCTATGCAAAAAATGGGAGGGGAGGGGGTAGTAGGAATCTACTGATTGATCTGGATTTCCTGGTCACTTTCAAGATCATTCATGATATCCATCTGGCCGATACTGGAAATAGGAGTCTCGTGAACAGTAATTTGGAGATAAGCTCATCATTAAGCTCTGTTTATGCAAGAATTTGAAAACTTGTTAAAGCAATCCGTCTGTCAAATATGAAGTACAGGCTCTATTTAAAGCAAAAGTGAAGGTCAGTTCTTGGCTATCTTGCTCCCATTCATATGGCGTAATAGCTGAGAGCTTCCCATTTGGGGACAAGAGTAGCACATGGCTTGTTTTGACCACAAACCGCTTGGGTGTTAGACGGTTAACTTTTCCCCTTCCTGGACTGAGTCTTCACAGAGGGTGTTTACCCTTTCAGTTCTTGTTTTGCAGTGGGTTCCTTCCTGTTGCCACATGTGAAATGGTGCTGGGGGAGTGATGGTTCAACACTGAGGTCATGGACCTTGGATAACCCACAGGGTTCTATGGTGGCTCCTAACACCTGCAGAAAATACTGGGGTAGGTCATCGAGAGCTTGGAGACTCATCTGTTTGTTGCTGACACCCAGCTCTACTGCCCTTGCCTACATACGAAAACAAGCCAGAGAGAGAAACAGACTATGTTCAAACCCACTTATATCTCCATACTCATCCCACCTCAGGCAATGGACTGCTTGACCCTCTCTTTTGGGAGTCGTGTCTATTCGGCATCTGTCCTTTGTTTAAATAACAATCTCATTTGCTATCTGGTTCTTCCCAGCTGCGTGACAACCTTCCACTGTTAATTTGTTTATTTTACTTTTTGGTTGTTTTGTGTTCTGCTCTTTATATGTTTGGTCCTTTTTGTTGTAAGACACCTCAATATCAAATACATATAAGGCAGCATATAAACCCAATAAATATTACAATAAATAATTAAATGTTGTGCTCCTGAGAAACACTTTCATAAACACTTTTCTACTCCATTGTTATAATTAGAAGTTCCTTAGTGTTTAGATCTGGCCTCATAAGGATAATGGAGCACTTGGGGATGAAGATGCAGCCCAGCATTGGAGGCCAAGATGGAGAAGACCTGCACGGCCACCATGTATTTCCCTTTGGTGCTCAGGTAGGTGGGCATAAAGGAGACCCAGACACTGCAGAAGACCAGCTTGCTGAACTTGATCAGCCTGGCTTCCTTGAAGGCCCCAGGCAGGTTCCTGGCCAGGAAAGCCACCGTGAAGCAGATGGCAGCAAGGAACTCCATGTAGCTGAGGACAACATAAAACACGGTGACAGAGCCTTCGTTGCACTGCAGGATGGTCTCTCCAGGCTGGGAGTGCAGGTCAGAGTCAGGGAATGGGGGAGAAACTCCCAACCACATGGCACAGATGGCAATTTGGCCAGCAGAGCAAGAAACAATGATGGAGTTGG
Organism: Candoia aspera; assembly: GCF_035149785.1. NCBI lineage: Eukaryota > Metazoa > Chordata > Lepidosauria > Squamata > Candoiidae > Candoia > Candoia aspera. The sequence continues at coordinate 2,184,997 of NC_086154.1, forward strand.
CCAAACTCTTCCCCAGCCATCTTTTCATCCTGTTCCCTGGTTTTGAGGCCAGAAAGGCCAGTACCATCGTGATCGTTTTGGCCAAGACAGAATACACGGCAACTGAGAAGACAATTCTGAACACAGTTTGTCGGAGGAGGCAGGTGGCTTTCCTTGGTTGGCCAATGAAGAGGAAGGAAGACAAGAAGCAAAGCAGGAGGGAGACCAGGAGGATGTAGGAGAGGTCCCGGTTGTTGGCTTTAGAGTGGGAGTTTCTAAGTATTTAAGGAAGGTGATTAAAACGAAGCCTGTGGTTAAGGACAAGAGGAGGGCAAAGGAGACCAGGATGATCCCCAGATGTTCCTCATAGGACAGGAAGGTTCTAACTCTGGGGAGGCCTCGGACTCGGTCCTCATTTGGATGTTGATTGTCTGGACACTTGGTGCATTTTTCCGTGTCTTAAAAAAACCAAAAGTAATGTCTCTTTTATAGTCTCACCTTTCATAGTTCAAGAAAGATCTTCTTTGGACAACAGCTGATAGAAAAGAATTAGCAAATTGTCTGAATGAGTCAGCATATAGGGAGAAATGTACAGAATATGGAATGTACTTGAAGATGTCCCTTAAAGAGGAACATTTCCTGAGAGGAACTTCTTAACACCTCCACAGAAAGGCTGCACCAACCTCCAGACCCCATTTCAGGGGAACACCCAGGTCTTCAAGGATTTATGAAACATCATCAAGGCCAGGGCCAAATGCATATTGGGGGATATGACATTCCAAAGGGCAGGCTCTGCAATAGAGAAAGCCCAGATTCTGGGTCCTGCAGATGGCACTTCTTAATAGGCAGGACCCAGAGTGTGGCCATCCTGCCAAATCAAGTTGGCTGGCAGGGAAAGCTAGTTCTACAAATAACCTGGGATGGCTACTGGGAGCAGTGGTATAATGTGGGTGTTATGAGGTGCACCAGGAACTGTCCACGCCAGCTCATTCTGGACCAGCTATACCTTCCCAGTGATCTTCAAGTGGAGCCCCATGTAGAGAGCATTGCAAGAATCCTTCCAGGAGGTGGTTAAGGCATGGACGACTCTCGATTCATGGATTGGCTGCTCTAATTGGATTGGATGTTGTAAAGGTCTGATGTGGTTCAAATGGAATTCCTGAAAAATGAGCTAAGAAGATACGGTTTCCACCCTCTTCTGTCCATTGGATTACAATCTTTACCCAGCGATCAGAGTCCTTCCAAAGTGTTTTCTCATGTGAAACCAGTATGTCTAAATGTATCGATACAATTTCAGTAGATCAAACCCAACAGTTAAAACTTCCATTGAATCTCTGGGGTAGGATCAATGTAATTGGGATGAAAATCATGTTGAGACTAATGTGTATTTTGAGAGGGATTGCCATGTTAATCCCAGTTAGATACTGTCATGTTCGCCGTTTCAATGTCTTTGATACATTGTAACGGTTCGCATGTCATTAGCTGGATATGTGTTTCATCTTTCACGGGAGGATGGGAGTAGTTATCTCTTGGCTGTGCTTTGGAATGTGTTTGCTTTATCTGCTGTGTTCAAGGTTACTTTCCCAGGCTAGCAGGTCTGACGATTGCTAGCACCTGGGACGGGCGGGGCTGTTGCCAGGGAGGTGGGATACGTTTGCACCGAGGGTTTTAAGTTTGTATTTGGCGCGCTTTTGCTCATTCTCAGCTTTCTCTGTATTTGTCCTAAGTTCCTTAATAAATCAGATCTCATTTAGCAGCCTCTTGTGAGTCTGAGTATTTGGGCTGGGCATTCATTACATAAAGCTGAGAATCTAAGATCCCAACTCCGCTGGCCCCTTTCCAGGAAAGGGCAAGTTGTCTAACCCTGTGAGGGAGAGCGCCAGCGATGACCGAACCCGATATCGTGCTGATGGAAGAAGGGGAGCTGGACTCGACTGTGAGGCGCCCCGACCGACTGTCCCAAGTGGGAGAGCTGTCAGCTATCCTGGAAGAGGCGAGCTCTGAGTCGGAGGGTGAAGCTGGGGGCATGAAAACCGCCCCGGAGACTACCGTAACCACCCCGGGTGAGCTGGTCACCTGGGATGAGACCCAAGGGGATGTCTCGGTGGCGGGGGGTCCATCCTGGAGGCAGAGGTACCCACTGTCCCCTACAGTGATCCAGGTGCAGCCCAAGGAGGGCTCCCCCACCCCGGACTGTATCCGGGTGTTGGAGTCGAAAATGGACTCATTAGAGACGATACTGAAACAGCTGAGTCTAGACCTGAGTTCGTTGAAAGAAACCCAGGATGGGTCAAGCCAATGGCATTCGACCCCTTCGTCCCATGGGCAGTCCCCAGAGCAGAGACGGACCGCGCGTCCGAGGGAAGGGGAACAAGCGGTCTGGATGGAAGTAGCATCGCCGTCCGTGTGACCAGCCCCAGCCCCCCTGCCGCTGCTGGCCGGAGAGACGCAACCCACTGAAGCCCTGGTGGTGGGGCGCAGCCCGTCGGCGGGCGGGATGAGAGACTTCCCTGTCAAGTTTGATGGGGATCCGACAAAACTCTCATTTTTCCTGACAAATGCTAAAGCATACATGGAGGAATGGGGGTCGCTTTTTCGATCGGAAAAAGCAAAGATCATCACCATTGCCACCAAACTGAAAGGGAGGGCGGCAGACTGGTATGTCCAGATGTGCCAGTCGGAAGCGCCTGAACTGGAGAAATTTAACGAGTTCCTCTGGGCGTTGAGGCAGCACTTTGAGGATCCCCTGGCAAAAGAGAGGGCAAAGCGAGCTTTGAAGGAACTCAAGCAGGGATCGAGATCCGTGGCTAATTACGCGCTGGAGTTCAAAGCGCTTTCCGGGAAAGTGGATGACTGGTCCCAAGCCACCATCATCGAGTTATTCAAGGATGGCCTGAACACAGAGGTGCTGCGCTGGTCCTTGGGGAGAGACGACCCCTATACGTTGTACGAGTGGATCCAGCTCGCGGGAAGGGCTGAGCATGCCCATGAGGTGTTCGCCCATCGGAGGGCCGCCAAATCGGGGCGAGAGTTAAAGCCTAGTCGCCCACCGAGCACCGGGGGACGACCCGGACAAAGAGCCTGGGAAGAGGAGCGAGAGAAGCGGTATGCGAAAGGGCAGTGTCTGCGATGTGGTAAGGAGGGGCATCAAGTAGCGGCATGCCCGAAGGCAAAGGGGGAAGAACGGCTAGGGAAGCCACCGACGAAGTCCCCTTCCCTGCTGAGGAAGCAGAAAGCGGCGGTGGCTGAAGGCGAGGGAGACGGTGTGCCATTCTACGAGGAGGAGGGGGAGCCCGAACTACTGCAGCCAGCGGGAAATGGCAGCCACCTGCTTTAAAGGGCGCCGCAGGGCAGGTGGTGGAAGAAGGGCGCGAGCCTTCATCGGTGAGTGGCAGTTACCGCATTCTCATGGTGAAGTTAAAGTTGGGCTCCCGATCCAAGACTGTAGAAGTATGGGCCATGATTGATTCGGGGTGTCCCAGGTGTTTGATGCACCCCGATGTGGTAGCGGCTCTGGAGCTACCCACGTTCCCCTTGCAGCGACCCATCGCCTTTACACAGCTGGATGGGTCCATGGCAGGGGGCAAACCAGTCACCCATTTCACAGGATGAGTAGCCTTGCAGCTGGGCAGCCATCGCGAAGCTTTGTCCTTTGTCGTGGCTCCGGTGGGGGGTCCCTTGGTGGTTTTGGGGGTGCCCTGGTTGGTTCAGCAGAATCCCCAAATAAACTGGGTTTACCGGACTGTCACTTTTAGGGATGGATTTTACCAAGCACCAGAAGGGAGGGGTACCCCAGAGGAGATGGTGGGGGTAGCGGCAGCTGCGACTCCGCATTGCCCGGCCTCTCCTCTGGAAGGCTTGCCGCCGGAGTACCGGATGTTTGCTGATGTGTTTGGTGAAAAGGAAGCGGATCAATTGCCCCCTCATCGGAAAACGGATTGTGCCATTGAGCTGGTGCCCAATACCCAATTGCCTAAGCCAAAGATTTATTCCATGATGCAAAAGGAACTAACTTTGCTGAGGGACTTTGTGGACAAAAACTTGGTGCAGGGATTCATTGAGCCAGCGAATTCACCAGTGGGGGCACCGGTCCTCTTCCGCCCAAAAAAGGATGGGACATTAAGACTTTGTACCGATTTCCGTGGGTTAAATGCCATCTCAATTTCCAATAAATATCCTTTGCCATTGATCAAAGACATGTTGTCACATCTGGCGAAGGGTAAAATCTTCTCTAAACTCGATTTAAGAGAAGCCTATTACCGTGTACGCATCAAAGAGGGCGATGAGTGGAAAACGGCATTCAATTGCCCGTTGGGCGCTTTCCAGTATAAGGTGTTACCTTTTGGTTTGGCTGGGGCCCCTGGGGTATTTATGCAATTGATCAATGAAGTACTTCATGAGCATCTGTTTAAAGGGGTATTGGTGTATTTGGATGATGTATTGATTTATACTGAAACCATGGAAGAACATGTCTCTCTGGTAAAAAGGGTGCCTAGCAAACTCAGAACAGCACAATTGTATGCCAAACTGTCTAAATGTGCCTTTCACCAGACACAAATTGACTACTTGGGGTATAGAATTTCAGATAAGGGCATTGAAATGGACCCTGCTAAGGTGCAAGCTATTGTGGACTGGGAAAGCCCTTGCACCCGCAGGCAACTTCAAAGTTTCCTGGGGTTCAGTAATTACTACAGATTATTCATAAGAGGGTTTGCTGAAATTGCCTTGCCACTAACGGAATTACTTCGAACCAAGGGACTTGGTGATACTCGAAGAGTAAAGAATCCAGGGGCGCTATTGCGCTGGACGCCTGCCTGCCAAGTGGCGTTCGAGCGGCTCAAAGCGGCTTTTACCAAAGAACCAATTTTGCAACACCCTGACCCCTCTAAGCCTTTTGTGGTGCAGGCTGATGCCTCCGATTACTCCATTGGGGCATTGTTGATGCAAGCTGATGGGGCAGGATGCCTCAAACTGTGTGCCTATTTGTCCCGCAAATTCTCTGAGACTGAGAGGCGTTGGCATGTATGGGAGAAAGAGGCATTTGCAGTGAAAGCCACGTTAGAAGCTTGGCGGCATTTGCTAGAGGGGGCTAATCACCCTTTTGAGGTGTGGACAGACCATAAAAACTTGGAAGCTCTTAGCACCCCGAGGAAACTGAGCCCAAAACAAGTCCGTTGGGCTCAATTCTTCAATCGTTTCAATTTCCAATTGAAGTTTACTCTGGGGAAAAGGAATTTCCTGGCTGATGCATTGTCACGACAACCTCAGGACTCCGGTGCAGCGCCAGGAGTGGTTAGCACCCTGTGGACGGCGCCCCAATTGGGTATGCAGGCTGTGACGCGCAGCCAAACGCGCACGCAACAGCCACCCTCTGCGGACCCAGGGCAGCCGACTGCTTTGTCAATTCCTTCCCAGTTGCAACAAAAGTTTCTAAAAGAGCTGAAAACTGATACTTGGTTGCTTGCAAACAAAGACAATGTTACTTTTGACCGAGGCTTTGCTTGGAAATCCAACCGCCTCTACGTCCCTGAGAGGTTAAGAAAAGAGGTGTTGCTCCGTTCACACGATGACAAAGTAGCGGGACATTTTGGGTTTGTGAAAACTTTGCATCTGGTTCGGAGGCAGTTTTGGTGGCCCACCTTACGCAAAGATGTCAAGGACTATGTCGCCTCTTGCACTGTATGCGCGATGTCTAAGCGCAAGGCGGGTAAACCTCAGGGGCTGCTGCAGCTGGTCGCCACCCCATCTTGCCCTTGGGATGAAATTTCCATGGACTTCATTGTTGAATTACCACCCAGTCAACGCAAAACTGTCATTTGGGTGGTCAAAGACTATTTCTCGAAACAAGCCCATTTCATCCCTTGCGTGTCAATCCCTTCGGCACATCAATTGGCCCGCCTGTTTCTAGTACACGTGTACAGGTTACACGGATGTCCCTCTCGTTTAATTTCGGACAGGGGCACACAATTTACTTCGCAATTTTGGCGGGCATTCCTCAAACTGCTAGGCACGAAGCAAGCCCTGTCCACGGCATGGCATCCACAGACGGACGGGGCCACAGTGGCTTTAAATTCTACTCTGGAGCAGTACCTTCGAGCTTTTGTGAATTACCAGCAAGATGACTGGGTGGACCTCCTCCCTTTTGCAGAAGTTGCTTACAACAATGCTGTCCATCAAAGTACTGGTCAAACCCCATTTCCTGTTGCCCAAGGCAGAGACTTTGTACCCATCCCAGATTTACCGCAACCTCCGGGCGGCTCGACCTCACCGGGCGATTGGGCAACACAACTGGCAGATTCCTGGCCGATGATTCAAAAAGCATTGGCTGATGCCCAACTGGATTACAAACATTATGCTGATCAGAAACGTGCTCCTCAGCCTGCATTTCAAGTCGGTGACTTGGTTTACCTCTCCACTAAGTTTATTAAGTCATCACAACCTTCTAAGAAGTTGGCACCTAAGTTTGTTGGTCCTTTCCCCATTATCGCTCAAATTAACCCTGTGACTTTTAAACTTGATCTGCCACATAATCTAAAACGCTTACACCCTGTTTTTCATTGCAGTTTGCTCAAACCGACTATTCGTTCTGACCGCTGGCATGACCAACCTCCACCTCCAACCCCCATCATGATTGACGGTCAACAACACTTTGAAGTTAAAGAAATTTTAGATTCTAGACGCCTTCGCAATACGCTGCAGTACTTAGTTCGTTGGAAGCATTTTCCTCATCCGGAATGGGTCACCGCAACGGATGTGGCTTCCCCTATCCTTGTTGCCCGTTTTCACTCTGCTTATCCCGCTAAGCCAGGACCCTAAGTTTGTTTTTGGGGAGGCAGTATGTCATGTTCGCCGTTTCAATGTCTTTGATACATCGTAACGCTTCGCATGTCATTAGCTGGATACGTGTTTCATCTTTCACGGGAGGATGGGAGTAGTTATCTCTTGGCTGTGCTTTGGAATGTGTTTGCTTTATCTGCTGTGTTCAAGGTTACTTTCCCAGGCTAGCAGGTCTGACGATTGCTAGCACCTGGACTGGGCGGGGCTGTTGCCAGGGAGGCGGGATACGTTTGCACCGAGGGTTTTAAGTTTGTATTTGGCGCGCTTTTGCTCATTCTCAGCTTTCTCTGTATTTGTCCTAAGTTCCTTAATAAATCAGATCTCATTTAGCAGCCTCTTGTGAGTCTTGAGTATTTGGGCTGGACATTCATTACAGATACTTTACATAGACAAACTAATGAGAAAATAATGATTGATTGATTGATTCAAGCAATTTATAAGCTTCCTGACTCCCAGTGACTCTGGGGCCTGACAATTAAAAAAGTAAATAATTACAGATGAGAAAAATAAATCCTGAATGCCCCCGCAAACCACGTATAGTCTCAAATCTCATTCAACAGGGGCTCAACCTGTTTAACGACTGTTTAATGTTTAACGACCACAGTGACTCGCTTGGAACTGAATAGGAAATGATGTTGTATGTCTATCACGGTCATGTGATTTCCCAATTAGCGACTGCGGTGCTTAGTGATGGAGTTGCCGTCCCAATTGTGGTCGCTAAGCAAGGGCTACCTGTATAACAATACCAAATACCTAATAGCAGTTTTTCAATTATAGCACGTATAGGAGCGGAGTTCATCGATCCATGGCACGTTCCACTCTGAAGCAAAGGCAGGGCCAATGGAGGATACGGGGGCAAAGTCTGGCATGGTTATCTGGGGGGAGGTTGATCCAGTTGCACCTGCGGAAGTGGACAGGGCCCTCGCAGCTACTAGTTTGGCCACTTCTGTATTAGATCCGTGCCCTTCCTGGTCGGTCAAGGCTGCCTGGGAGGAGGCATGTGATTGGTCTGGGCGGTGGTTAATTCCTCCTTGAGAGAGGGGGCGCTCCCACTGGCTCTTAATGAGGCGGTGGTGCATCCTCTCCTCAAGGGGCCATCGCTCGACCCAACCAGCCTGGACAGTTTCGTCCAGTCTCCAACCTCCCCTTTTTGGGGAAGGTTGTGGAGAGAGTGGTCGCGTGGCGGCTGCAGAGGACCCTGGATGAAACGGATTATCTGGACCCTTTTCAGTCAGGGTTCAGGCCGGGTTATGGGACTGAGAAGGCATTGATTGCACTCTTAGATGACCTTTGGCGGGAGCGGGATGGGGGCAGTGCGACCATCCTTGCTCTTCTTGACCTCTCAGCGCCTTTGATACCATCGGTCATGGTATCCATCTGGACCGGCCTCGGAGTTGGGGGTGGCTGGCACAGTGTTGTGCTGGTTCTCCTCCTTCCTCCGGGGTCAGTTCCAGTCGGTGTTGATGGGGGGGAAAGGTCCAGCCCACGTCCCCTACTTTGTGGGGTGCCTCAGGGCTTGGTTCTCTCCCCTCTCCTATTTAACATCTACATGAGACCATTGGGGGAGGTGATCTGACGGTTTGGGGTAAGATACCATCAATATGCTGATGATATTCAGCTTTATATCCCTACCCCAGACCGCCTGAGTGATGCCGTGGATGTCCTGACCCAGTGCCTGGAGGTTGTAAGGGCCTGGATGGGGTGCAATGGGCTTCGACTCAACCCAAGCAAGACTGGGTGGCTTTGGATTTGTGGGCCTCCCGGTGCTAAGGCTTTTCCACCTTTGGTCTTGGATGGGGTTGCACTGCCCCAGACAGACCTGGTGCGCAATCTGGGGGTCCTTGTAGACTCATGGCTCCTGCTCGAAGAGCAGGTGGCAGCCGTGGCTAGGAGGGCCTTTGCACACCTTCAGGTTGTGCGCCAGCTGTGCCCCTTCCTTGACCGAGAGGCTTTGCTCACAGTCACTCATGCCCTCGTGACCTCCCATCTGGACTACTGTAATGCGGTCTACATGGGGCTGCCCTTGAAGAGCATTCCGAAGCTTCAGCTGGTACAAAATGCAGCTGCACGGATAGTAAATGGTGTTGGGTACTTGACGCATGTAACACCACTGCTACGGGAGCTGCATTGGTTGCCGGTGTGCTTCCGGGTGCAATTCAAGATGCTGGTTGTCACCTTTAAAGCCCTTCATGGCTTGGGGCCGGGTTACCTAAGGGACCGCCTTCTCCCAGTTGTTTCTGCCCGTCCAATTTGATCTAGTAGGTTGGGTATGCTGCGGGTCCCGTCAGCCGGGGAGTGTCGGCTGGCAGGAACTAAAAGGCCTGCCTTCTCTTCTGTAGCGCCTGCTCTCTGGAACATCCTCCCTCCAGAAATTAGGATCTCCCTGACCCTGCTGGCCTTTCGTAAGGCCGTGAAGACCTGGCTTTGTGCCCGGGCCTGGGGCCTCGAGCGTGTGGATGGTCCCATCTCTTGGCTGTATTAATATCCATGCATTGCTCACTTGGCAGCCATGTATATTTATTCTGTATTTATTTTATATTTTAACTCTTTTAATTGTTTTAATTGTTTTACGGTTTTATTGTTGTAAGCCGCCCAGAGTCACTCGCCGAGATGGGTGGCTATAGAAATCAAAGAAGTCAGTCAGTCAGTCAGTAAATAAAAAAATAAAAGGTTACAGAGTTCAACCAGGAAGTAACAAGTTTAGGCCTCACTACACTTTAGAAAAAAAAACCATTTTAAAATCAGTGCAGTTTTACAATCAATCTATGCATATTTAATAGACCAAAAAATAAAAAATAGACCTCAGTCTCAACATTAACTCTTTGGAGTGAGAAGACAGGGAGCAATCGAGCTGGCTGTCCTCAGTGTGCAGATGCACCAAACTCCAGAGGTTTGGATGACCTGCCCCGGTGGTCTCTCTAGGGGTTAAAAGCAATAGCACCGTAAGTGAATCACCTGGGGGTTGGACTCTCATCCCCCAGCACCGCGTTCTGGACACGTCCCAACAGGAAGGCCCCGGCCGCTGCAGGACCGTGCCCCCAGGGCTGCTTTCACAAACATGCTTCTCTCCAGTGGCGCTTCTGCACATGGAGCCACAGACCAAGTTCAGAATCCCCCAGAGGACATGTTGCTTCTCACTGCGATTATCAGCTTCCCAGTCCTTGAGAAATCTGCTGCTACATCTCCAGTGATTCCCTTCGGTGTAAAAGTCGGACTGAAGCAACAGGCAAGGGATCTCGCATCAGGAAAGCGTAAATGCCTCCGGTCATGCTGAGCGTTTGGCATAAATTTTAGGACAGGCAGGGGCTGTGCTGCTGAACGTACCTTTCTCCCCTTTACATGTGAAGCTCGACTGGGCTCCGAATCAGGAACGCAAGTGACATTTCTGTTTTGTGGGCGCACGTGGAATTCTTCTAATTCTTCTTGCTTAAAAAAAGGTGGTGAGTGGCGTAATGGGCCTCCTGCTTCTGCTTCTGATGCTGCTGGTGCTGCCCCAGACAAACCACGGGAAGCTCGGAACCAGGTGCCCCCTGGCTTTGGAGCAGCAGGATGGAGTAAAGCCCTGGAACCCCTACAGGCCAGGAGACCACCTCATCAGCGTGGTCCTCACTGCAACCCATGCTCTGTTTCAGCCATTCCATTTCAGCAGGGCTCCTTCCATGCAGTCTAGCGTGTAAGTCATTCAGCGTGTGATGGAAGTGCATTCCCTCCCTCTGCGGTTCCCAAGCTCTTACTCCTTCCTTTTTATTTCACTTCTTCCTAAGTCACAGGGATATGATTTCTTGGATCGTACGGATTGCTTTTTTTAAGAATAGTTTTTAGTAAAAGATTTTACAACTTTGCCTGTTGTTCCTCTTCTTTAAATGCTTCTTGTGCTGAGAACTGCAGAGGTGTTTTTGGTCACAGCCTGGGTTTGTATCTATTCCAAGACCTTTCCCTAATCAGAGAAGTCGGTTTGGCCACCTCAGCAAGGTCTGTCAATGTCACCAACCTTTCCTCCATGGTGGGTAACGCGGAATCTTTCCATCTTCGTGCATATAATAATCTTGCCACCGTAATCATATATGGAAATAATCTTCCATGATTCTTTTCTGTGCATCCGTCAGTCCTAAAAGGAAAGTTCTGGCTTCAACTTGAATATTAATCTTTAAAATCCTCTGTATCAATGTGTGTATTTGAATATAAATCTTTTCAGCTTTTCTGCATGTCCACCAAGCATGATAAAAGGTTCCTTCATGTTCTCCCGACAGAATGGAAACCTCCCACTTGGATTTTATATTTATATTTTTATTATTTTAGTATTGGTGATTTTATGATGTGGGGTTTTAAGGTGAATTTTATTGTAAACTGCCCAGAGTCCCCCTTTTAGGGGGAGATGGGCGGTGGTAGAAATGTGAATAATAAATAAATAAATAAATAAATGTTCACATTTCCAACATATATTTGGAATGCCTTTATACTTTCTGCATAATTTCTCTGGCATCATGTACCAATGATACATAATTTTATAAAAATTCTCTTTAAGATCATAACATAACATAAGTCAAAGAGGAATAAATTGAATATATAATTTTGTTGTTGTTGATAATGTGATGCACATTTGTTTGCAGTACAGGAAATACTCAATATTGGGCAGTCCTACCCTTCATTTTGGCCATTCAAGAGGTCAACAAGAACCCCCAGCTCTTGCACAACCTCACCCTTGGCTACAACATCCATGACAACTACATGAACACCCTTGTCACCTCAGATGCCCTGCTGGACCTGCTCTCCACCGGAGAAGCCAATGTTCCCAACTACAGCTGTGGAAGGAAGGACAACCCCTTGGCTCTTCTTGATGGGACTGAGGATGACTTCTCCATCCAGATGTCCACTGTGGTGGACACCTACAAAATACCACAGGTTTGTGTGTGCGTTTGTGTGTCTAGTAAGGTGAGTGGGTGGAGGAGGGGGGTGATAGTTCCAGTCCATCTTTTCCATGAAATTCCAGAGCTGCTTTTCCTCATGGCTATTGTAAGCGACATGGTTATGGATTGGGATCCACAGTGGGGAAGGGCAAGGAGCAAAGCAGCCACATCTTCCCATAACACCCTCCCCATTGCTTTTGGGGCTTCTCCTGCACAGAAGAAAAGACAACATTCTTCCTTTCTTTTTCAGATCACTTATAAAGTTGTTTCACATCTGCTGGATGATAAAACTCAATTCCCTTTTTTTTACCGGATGGCCCCTAAAGAAGGAATCCAGTACCCAGGAATTGTCAAACTGCTCCTCCATTTCAGATGGACCTTGGTTGGTCTCGTTGCTTCAGAGACAGAGAATGGAGAGAATTTTGTCAGGACTTTGACTCCTCTGCTTGTCAGGAGTGGCATTTGTGCTGTTGTAACACAAAGGTTCTCAATGAATCAATATGTATTGATGACTGATGCCCTCTCTAAGTGGAGACAAGTCAACGTCTTTGTTTATTTTATAGAAATTGGTACCCTCTTACAAGGTATGGTCAGTATACATCAGACCCTTCAAGGCTTACCAGGACCCATTGAAGGGAAAGTCTGGGTCACCACAGCCTTGTGGGATTTGGGTGAAATTTATCATGATGTGTTTTTACAATATGTCCATAGTATTTGGTCCTTTGTTATCCAGAGAAAAGAAGGGCAAGAGCAGCAGGCCTTTGAACACTTTTACTACATCAAGAGAGAGTTTAGAAAGGCTTTTAACTGTTCCTCTTCAAAGCACGTCTTTTCTGTCAAAGAGCGGAGAAGATGCACTGAGGAAGAACAACTGGACAGCCCAGAGAAAAGGGGCAGGATCCGGTTTCTCACTGACCACCATGTTTACACTGTTGTTAAGACTCTGGCCCACGCCTTGAATGCTGCGTATCCCTCCAGATCCAGGAGGAGAAGGAAGGAGGGCGAAGCGAGGTTGGGGGCTCCAAGGCTGCAGCCGTGGCAGGTAGGGGGTCCTGACAAGGATCCATCAAACTTAGTTCCTTCTGAGCAGGAATCCAACGAAAGAGGGAGGGGAACCGTGTCAACCTCCTTGTCCTCTCCCGCTGCCTTCTGCTCCTTCCGTTGACCCACTGCTGCCTAGCACAAGTCTTTCGGCTCCAAAGGTTGTGGGTCACGTCTGGGCAGTTCTAGGGGTGGGAAGGAGAGGATTGGGCATCTCTTTGATTTTTGCTGATTATTTTTCCTATTGTGGCCAATGTTTCTAAAGACTGCAAGTGTTTGTGTGTGTGTTTGAGTGTGTGTGTGTGTGTGTAACTGGCTGTATATCATGATGCTAAACACTGCTGATGTTAAAAAATATGTACTGTATGCATTTTTTAAAAAAACCTTGTATGCAATCAGCATCCTAGAACTTTACTTTGGTAACACTGAAGGGAGCCCTGAGGCCATCCAGCCCCAGCCCCAGCACCACCACCTCTGTGCAGGAAACCCAGCTGAAGCCTTCCTGGCCGATGGCTGCCTGGTCTCTGCATTGGGACCTGCAGCGAAGGGGAGCCTGAACTCCTCTGGTTCACTGGTGATCTGTCAAGCTGCTCTTCCTTTTAGGACGTTTGTCCTGTTATTCAGCCAGAATCTGCATCCCACAGCCTGGAGTAAGAAGGAACAGGTCTTAGGCTTTCAGGTATTCGAAGACAGCAATATTCTCTCTTCCCCAGCAAGCAGATTTAGTGAATATTCTTGGCTACTCAGACCAACATGGCTCTCCTTGGTTGTTGCTTCTCAAGGCTAAGAACAGCTCCTTCGATCTCTTCATGAGCTTCATTGCCCTTCTCTGAACCTGATCCAATTTTTCTGCAATGTCTTCTCCAAGAGTGGTGCCTGCAAGTAGACCCAGAACTTGAGCTGGTGTCTCCCCAAACCAGAGTAGAGTAGAATTTACTTCATGAGATTTCTATGGATGCCTTTGCCTTCTTTCCATGAGCATCACACTCCTGACTCACATTTGGACTGCAACCAAGTGCTATTTTGAGATCGTTTTCACAAATATTCTTACCAAGTGAGGTTTCCCTCATCCTCTACCTGTGCATCTTATTTCTGTACTTCTAAGTAAAGAACTTTGCCTTTGTTTCTCGCTTACATTTCATTCTGTTGCTTTCAGCCATTTCGAGTTTTAGATCTGCTTCTAGGTCATAAATTAGGCCACACAATTTGAGATCAGCTGCCAATTTGAGAGCCATTCCCACCACCTTTCATCAAAATCATTAAGGAGATAATTTTAGTATTTTATTGCAATCAGTGACCAGAATACATATATAATAATGCAAGTAATGATACAAATCAAAATTTAATGAAAGAAGTACTTTGTAGCTTACATCTGTCTATTCTCATAGGCAATACCAGGGTGTGTCAAATCCTAGTTCCTACAAATCAGATAAGATTTCTACTGAATGTCACTTTTGTATTTCTCTATCTATCATCTATCTATCTATCAATCTATCTATCTATCTATCTATCTATCTATCTATCTATCTATATCTATCTATCTATCTATCATATCTATCTATCTATCTATCTATCTATCTATCTATCTATCTATCTATCTAACTATCATCTGGAAATAACATTTTTTTCCTGGAAGCTTGGCATTTTTTTATGAGATCAAAACAGTTTTTTCTAAGAATTTGCATAATATGTGCATCACAAAATCATGGTTGATCAACTCTACCTCCCTATCAATGAAAACATTGAAGAATAGAGGACCCAGGACTAATTTTATGTATGTATGTATGTATGTATTTTCTATCCCGCCTTTATTATTTTATAAATAACTCAAGGTGGTGAACATACCTAATACTCCTTATTCCTCCAATTTTCCCCAGAAGAGTAACCCTGTGAGGTGAGTTGGGCTGAGTGAAAGTGACTGGCCCAAGGTCACCCTGCCAGCTTTCATGCATAAGGCAGGACTAGAACTCTGTCTGCTGGTTTCTAGCCCATTGCCTTAACCACTTTGTGAATGAACTCTTTATGATCTGCTCTAGGATCTTCCCAGAAACTGATGTCAGATTGACTTGTCAGTAGTTTGTTTTGGAATTATCAGGGGTCAACTCAGCATTGTCTCATAAGCATAAGGGGGTCTCCCTAGCAAATCACATCTCTATTGTGCTTGTGGGATGTCACGTGGGTCACCAGATTTCCACTTCCTCCTTCTTCTTGGGCTTGGGAATTAACAGTCTCCATAACCTCGTGGGCAGACATGCAAGCAGGAGGTGCTGCAGGAATGCAGCCCTCCCCCAATCATCCTCTGTCTACAAAGAACCGGGGATGATTAAGTGCTTTCTACTATGAATCTACTTGTATCCAGATCTACTGAATAAAAGTAAGCTATCTGTATTTTTCTTCATCTAACTACTGTGTGAAGACTGAATTTATTTCTGAACGTAATTAAGCTTAATGTGCAAGTTCTCCTTTGGTTCACGCTTCTACTCTGCAAGATTGCTGTTTGCTGCTTGGAGTTCTTTTATCAACCTTTAAAAACTCCATCGAGTGTTATGGGCCCAGTACAAACCAGTGCAGCCCAGGAGAGCCCAATATACTGATGAAGAACTGATTTTTTGCAAAGGCCTTGGCCTCACAGCCAAAGAGAAAGCTGCTTGCACATTTAAAAGGCAAAGTTCAGAAAACTCTTTTTTTCTTCTCTCTGAACAATGAAGAGAGAGTTCCCCCATACCAAGATTGACTGAGGAGAATTACTCAGCATGGCTGTTCAGATTAAGGATGCAGCTAGATTTTGAAGATTGTTTTGATGCTTTGGATTTACCTGAACCTAAACCAGAGGATGGGGAGGAAGCCAAAAACCAATGGAAGAAAAAAGATAAGAGAGCTAAAATTCTTATTGCCAGATCCCTTCCAGATCACTGATTAGCATTTATTAAAAATATTGCTACTACTAAGGAAATGATTGAGAATTTATGCACCCTATACTCAGAAGCTGATGATCAAAAAGTCATCTCTTTGTTATGAGAACTGCATGTATGCAATTTGGAAGACAATGGAAATGTAAATGATCACCTGTTCAGGCTACAGGCAAACTGTGATCAGCTGAGCACAGTCCAGAATCTCATGAATGAAAAAACTTAAGATGTCTTCTGTGCTGAGAACATTACCAAATAATTTTTTTCCATTTGTTGCTGGTCTGAATATAGAAGGGAAAAATCTTTCTCAAATTTTTGGAGCAATCAGATCAGAATGCCAAAGGCAAAAGAATTTGCATAACAATAGAGAGCCTGGAGAGACATTGGTTGCCTAGCAACAAAGGGTAAACCTGAGCCAGAGCAATCAGTGAGACATCAGAAAAACAAAAGGAAAGAAAAGAAAAGGGGGCCATTGTGTGTAATTCATGTAAAAAGCAAGGACATATTGCAAGATTCTGCAGAAATAAGGACAAGAAGGATGTTTTTAAGGATAAGTCCAAGGAAAAATCTTTTAAACACTGTCTATAAAGCTGATATCAATAAATGTCCTTGATGATGGGTAATAGATATAGGGGCCAGCAGACATCTATGTGACTTTTCCTTGACAATAAAAGTGGCATTTGTGAGCTAAATGAAACCACAGAAGGAAGCATAACATTAGCAGATGGCAATTCAACTTCGATTCAAGGAAAAGGAAGGGTGCCATTGCGATGCATCAATGGAAGTGAATACAAAGACCTCATAGCAGATGTTTTCTACGTACCAGACTTAGAAGTCAATTTGCTAAGTGTCTCAACATTGAATAACAAAGGCTTTGATGTGATTTTTAATGCTAATGGAGGATATAAATCACCAGTGGAGAAAATATTTATGTTGCAGGCTTTCAAAACAATGGCATCTACCAGCTGAACTGCGAACAACCGCCACCATATGGCAGCCTTGCCTGTCAGCAGCGAAAGGAGGACAACAGCGCCACCACCTGGCACAGCCATGTTGTGCATCATGATTTTAACACAATTTTTAGAATGAAAGCCGAAGTCATGGTAACAGACTTTGAAATAAGCAGCCATGATAAATGCCAATCAAAATGTGTGATATGCATCAAAGGAAAGGCAACAAGGCCAGCCCTACCCACACACAGGGAAAGGCAGGCAACCAAGCCACGCAAACCTATCCACGCTGATTTGTGTGGCCCTCTTCAAGCATCAGCGGGCGGAAATAAATATGTCTTGTGCTTTGTAGATGACTTTTCCGGATACTGTGTGACCTACCTAATGAAGGAGAAATCCCAAACAGCAGACATGCTGAGAGTGTACGTAGCCATGGTGACCAACAAGTTCAACAGAACCCCTCAAGCCTTTTGAGCTGTGGCATGAACGCAAACCAAGCGCAAAGCATCTGAGAGGATTTGGATCCACGGCTTATGTGCACATACCAGAGGAGAACAGCTCCAAACTAGACCCCAGAGCTGAAGAAGGCAGCATGATCGGGTCTGCTCCAGGAAGCAAGGGATACAGAACCCTGAACCCGAAGACAGGAAAAGTAAGCACGTGCAGAGTGGAGTACTTCAGTGAACGAGAGAGAGGCTGCCATAGTCATGCTGATGATGACTGCACAGAAGCCAACAGCGGCAGTTACCAGCTTGAGCTGTTTAGCCCAACATTCGAAGACACGACAACCACAGCGACCCAGAGGGAGATAGAAGCCCAGGCAGAAACTCCACCAGCGTCAGGTGATGAGGCCGAGGATGCAGAAGGGCTTGAACCCCCAAGTGCCACTCCTGAACCTGCTCCAGGACGCTCGTCATGACCCAACAAAGGAGTTCCAGCTGAGAGACTCGCCTACCTCTCAAGGTCGTCATTACCAAAAGGACCTTCATCGTGGAACGAAGTCCAGCAAATGCCACCAGATGAAGCAAGCAAGTGGAAGAAGAGCTAGAGGCTCTACGCAAGAACAAAACATGGACTTTGACAAAACTACCAAAAGACAAGAAAGCCACAGGATGCAAATGGGTTTCCGAAGCGAAACAAGGTGAAAATGGAGAACTACAAAGACACAAAGCTAGTCGCAAAAGGCTATTCGCAAAAGTATGGACTTGATTACGATGAATGCTTTGCTCCCGTTGTAAGAGACACCACAGTCAGAACGCTCCTGAGTCTAGCAGCTTCCAGGAACGTGAGTGTTGAGCACCTCGAAGTAAAGACTGCATTTCCACACGGAGAGATGGAGGAAGAACTGTCCATGCCGCGACCTCCAGGCTTGGCCAACCCCAAGACACAGCAACTTGTCTGCAAGCTCCAGAAGGGGCTCGATGGCCTGAAGCAAGCAGCAAGAGCAGGGAATGAGAAGTTGAGCCAAGGACTTCTTAAGCAGGGTTTTGTCCCGGGCAAAGCTGATCCCTGTCTCTACACAAGACGTAGAAAGGACAGAGAGGTGTGCATTCTTTGTTATGTGGATGATTTGATGCTTTGCCATAATAGCAAAAGGGAGTTTGATGAAATCGTGTCCAACCTGAACAATGAAGTAGAAGTCAAGCATCCGGGCAATGCCAGCTACTACCTGGGGATACAGATTGAAAAAGAAGAAGATGGAAGCTTTCTTCTGAGCCAGAAGCAGAAGATCCCAGAACGGTTGGAGCGCTTAGGACTGCAAAATGCCAATCCGATGCCAACACCAATGGAAATGGTTTCCACAAGCAACAGGAACCTGGTGAACGTCTACCTGAGAACAATGGCTATAAAAGGGCCATAGGTAAGTGTGTGTATCTAGGCCAGGCATAGCAGCTGCAGGAAACAGCTATGCAGAAAAACTAGCACATCCACCCAGAGAGTCTGGACTGGTGCTAAGTGGGTGGGGAGGTACCTAAAGGGGACTCTGCACCTGAAACTAAAGCTACCAGCCACTGATAATCCAAAACTAGTGGGGTTTACAGATGCAGATTGGGCAGAAGACATTACTGACCGTAAATGCACTAGAGGGCATGTACTTTTCTATGGGGGTGGAGCAGTAAGCTGGGGAAGCCGTAACAAGCTACAGTTGCACATTGATCCACAGAGGCGGAGTATGTGTCAGCAGCAGAAGCATGCAAAGAGGTTTCATGGCTCAAGCTACTGCCTGAAGACATGGGAAGAGAGGAAGCTACCGCTATTCAGGTCGACGAAGAGAAGCAAAGTTGCATTAGACTCTCACAGTCAGAAAAGGTTAATGGGAGAACTAAACACATTGATGTTAAGTATCATGTAGTCAAGGGCTTGCAAGAGCAAGGAATAGTCAGACTAGACTATTGTCCCACAAGAAACATGACTGCAGAGATTCTCATGAAGCCATTGCTGAGGATCAGTTACCAATAACTGCAGAAGTTGAACCTTGTGGACTCTGAGACATGCTAACTTGAGAAGGGGTGTTGGAATTATCAGGGGTCAACTCAGCATCATCTCATAAGCATAAGGGGGTCTCTCCAGCAAATCACATCTCTATTGTACTTGTGGGATGTCACGTGGGTCACCAGGTTTCCATTTCCTCCTTCTTCTTGGGCTTGGGAATTAGCAGTCTCCATTACCTCGTGGGCAGACATGCAAGCAGGAGGTGCTGCAGGAATGCAGCCCTCCCCCAACCATCCTCTGTCTACAAAGAACCAGGGATAATTAAGGGCTTTCTACTATGAATCTACTTGTATCCAGATCTACTGAATATAGGTAAACTATCTCTATTTTTCTTCATCTAACTACTGTGTGAAGACTGAATTTATTTCTGAACGTAATTAAGCTTAATGTGCAAGTTCTCTTTTGGTTCACACTTCTACTCTGCAAGATTGCTGTTTGCTGCTTGGAGCTCTTTTGTTAACTTTAAAAAACTCAATCAGTTTGCTAAATCTTCCTTTTTCACTTTTGAAGATAGAGGTAACATTTGTTCTCCCATCTAAGGATATTTGCAAGGTAGACAACTGTAGAAGATTCAAATGGGAAAACATCATGTGGGATACGAAATCAAATTTCCTTCCTCTGAATTACTGGATTTTTCTATTTTCTATTCTAGCTTCATCGCTTTCTGGAGAATAAAGAGTTTTGCAATATTTCCTTGGAGAAAGTGTACTTGGATGAAAAGGGGGATCTAGCGGCTGACCTGAACATCATGATCCGGGTGGTTGTCCCCAGTGAGGATCGCATCGAAGAGCAACTGGGGAATCTGGAAAGACAGAGGCTGACGATCCGCCAAGATGCTCTGTCACAGCTGAGGTTGCTGAACAAGGTGGGCGAAATGGTGGCTTTGTTTCTCTGTTTTGCAAAGCCTTCAAAGGAAACTCATTTCAAGGGGACTGAGCCTGATCGTCACGGTTGATGACCTACACTGTGAACTGAATATGGGAAGTAGAGCCCTACTAGTTCCCTTAAGCATCATGGGAACCTTCAGTGCTATCAGTCAAGGTGTCCTTCTGAACTGACCGGCCGGTGCAGTAATTTGGAGCACTGCTTTACCCTGATTCAGCCACGTCCAACGCACCGTGCGGGTGATCACTCTGTAGCACCTAGATCACAGCCCTGTTGTGTCCACGCTGCAGTTTACTGTCTCCATAAAACTGCTGAGAGAGGTCATCAGGAACTGGGGATGATGGTGCTGACATTGTCAAGTTCTCTTGTTCCTTGACCTCAGATGCCAGAGAAGGAAGCGGTTCCATTGACCAGTGCCCAAGTTCACTGCTGGGCTGAATTAGATGAAACTGAATCTAGACTGGATGGGGGTGTTGTTGGTCCCAGTGGGAAATCCAGCTTTGGAACGAGGATTCGGCTTGTCCTGGTTGGGGGAACCGTCTCCTGAAAGGGCAGGTCCTTGGTCTGTGATGTTTGTAAGCAGCCTGGAGCTGGCCAGAGTTAGCCATGCCTCTGTTTCACTGCAGCTCGAATAGTGCAATAGGCCTATCGTCATACTCCAGCTATGAGAAGCAATCCACAGGTTTCCACTTAATTTTTATTTCTTTTATTTTGTCCATTTCATCCCTCAAGACTTTACTTCAGTAGAAAGTTCTTCACTGCAGCGTGAAATGTTGGAAGCAGAATGAAGGGACCGAATGCAGAATCTGCAAGTGGTTGTGTCACTTACAAGCATTTGGAACTGCTTAGAGATCTCATATTCCTCTCCGTGAAGCCCAGAGATGATCTTGGCTAACTCTCATCTCTGTGCTCATTTTTCATAGATGACTAGTCCTAACACATCTTCTTTGGCACTCCTTGCTTTTCTGCTTAGCCTCTGCCTCAGTCCAGGTGTGGGGAAAATTGTCATCCTGGATTTCTCCAGCGGCCTCGAGAAGGAGAACCACCTTGCTGCTACAACTGTGTTCCCTGTCCGGAGGGGACCATCTCCACCCAGGAAGGTAGGTGACACCGGAGGAGAGGACAGGCCTTGTGGAAGTGGATTTATCCAGAGCATTTTGGTGAAAGTGCACGTTAAAAGTCTAATCTCAGCTTGACCATTTTCTTGTACATTTTCAACATGCTCAATTTTGTCCCATAAGGAGAAGAAAAACAAAGAGATCGTGAAGGATGGGACAGAAGGGGTAGAGGGACGTAGCACATTGGACAAGTCAATTACTGCCAGAGAAAATGCATCTGCTTTTCGGTTTGGAAGTGTTTACCTTTCCTAGGAACATCTGAGTTCTTAGAAACTTGAAGCAGGGTAATTGCTTTTTTCTCTCCCAAACCGACCTTATATTATGCTGTGCCCAAAAAGTACATCCAGAAAGCTATATCAGTCTGTCTGTCGGTCAGTCGGTCCATCAGTCAGTCAGTCTGTCTTTATTAAGGTCGTAGACCACCATAGGTGGAAAGAGCTACCTGGGAGGGCTGCAGAGGGAGCATTGTGGGGTTCGGAGGAACAAGGGAAAACAAAACAGAGGGTTCACCCTAAAATCCAGCAGGAGGAAATCTCGGTGCGAGGAGTGATGTAAAGGTTTTCCTGTTTTCCTGTTTTTCCTCTCCAGTGCGATAATTGTCCATGGTATGGATTAAAAGGGAAAACACAAATATGGTTTTTAACCCAGTTCAACGTTCAGGTTCAGGTTCAACATTGGCATTCAGGTTCAGCTTAATGACTTGCCCGGTAAACCTTCTTCTCAGGCATTTGCTTAGTGGGATTTCAGGTTCCCTGGTCTTATTGGTACTGGGCCTTCTCGCTTCTTACCTTTTTTATTTTCTTTTTTGTTATATAGTGAAATACCATCTACCACACCATCAAAAAAGAAATACCGTAGTGGTTCTACAATGTAAATACCTGCACATACCCTATTATTTTTGAAACGAACCAGATAGAATGGAGGAAAAAAATAATAAACAAATCCATATAATATCCATTTGTACCAATGAGGAATTAATTCAGCCCTTAAACCTGTTCTTAAATCTAGGCCTTAGAGAAACACAGTGCTTCCTCTTCTTATTTTTAGAACATAACTTTGCAAAGATAGATAACAGACTTGTAACCCGTATACATTCTTTACTATTAGGGATAACTTCATAAAAGTTTTCTATATTTTAGGAATATAATTTTACATCACATTTGTGGCGGATTGCTGGAAAGCGTTTGGCCCGAGAGATCAGGAAAAACACACAACAGGCATCTCCTTAAAAATAAATGTATTTACAGAAAGCATAAAAACATAAACAGTTTCATATCCAGATATCCTGGATAGGCACAAAAGCTTCTTACAAGCTCATACACGGACACGCGCTCTGAGTCGGACTGGAAGGAAGGCTGTGGAAAAGGAAACTAAACAAGTCCAGGCAAGTTCCTTTCACAGGCAAATCAGCAGCTTTATCTTATATGGTCATCTTTTCACACCCTAACCTGAGGATACTTAAGTTTGAACTTCTGACTCTGCCAGAGTGATTTGTTACCATAGTAACTTAGTGGCTTGGTCCTTGCAAAACAAATACCAACACTCCCCTTTGTTATGCTAAGGAGTCAGACACAAATGAATTTTCTCTGTCAACTCTGTGTCTTGGTACAGCAAGTGTTTGCTTTCTAAAACGTTCAGAAAAGTTCTCATTCAAAAGAATATAGATATTAAAATGAAAATCCAATGGTAGAATTGAAAATCTAGTATGCTAAAACTGCCTTCACTGTAAGGCAGCCTCCATTTCACCCAAGATTTTATCTATTGAAATCATATATTTATATTTAGACATATTTAATTTAATGTAACAATTAACCTATCAACACATCTATTAACAAATCTGTGTGGTCACTAAGAGTTGACAACAACTTGATGGCACATCATCAATTAATCAATCAATTTAATATATTGTGATACAATTTGAGAAATTTTATACCTAGGCATTTTAGAGAGTCTGTCCAAATTACAAATCCCAATTCCTTGCAGTAGTTCATAGGTATTAGAGATCCCCAAAACCAGTTGTTTTTCCAATTGATAATATAACTAGAGTACAAATCATACTGCTTTCCACTAAACTTTGGGAATTTATTTATATGTATTTATCAAATTTGTCACCACCCATCTCCTCCGACCGGCAGGACTCTGGGAGGTTTACAATATAGAATAAATATACAATAAAAATTCAAATAAATATATGATAAAATTCTAATAAAATCCCATTAAAACTAAAATGATTTCTTAACTACCCCAGCTCATAAAATCCAGATGGCTATGATCTCTTCAATCATTATGTAGGAGGGGCACTTTACGGCACTAGCCAAGCCCAAGTATGTTGATTCTCCTCCCTGCCCCAAGCCTGGTGGCACAGCCAGGTCTTCAACTTCCTCTGGAAGGCTAGGAGCGATGGGGCTAATCTTACCTCCGGGGGAAAGATGTTCCAAAGGGGGGGGGCTACTGCCAAGAAGGCCCACCTCCTGGACCCCGCCAGGTGGAATTCTCTTATTGATGGGGTCTGCAGCATGCGCTCTCTGCATGAGTGGGTGGAATGGGCTGATGATACGGGGAAGAGGCGGTCCCTCAGGTAACCTGGTCCCATGCCATGTAGGGCTTTAAAGGTGATAACCAGCACCTTGAATTGGACCCGGAAGCAAACAGGTATCCAGTGCAGCTCACGTAGCAAAGGTGTTATGTGCGCCCTTCTAGGGGCACCAAAAATAGTCCGTGCAGCCGCATTCTGGACCAGCTGAAGTTTTCAGATACTCTTCAAGGGTAGCCCCATGTAGAGTGCATTGCAGTAGTCTATATGGGAGATAACAAGGGCATGAGTGACCCTCCAAAGGGCTTCCTGATCCAGGAAAGGGCGCAACTGGTGCACAACATGAAGCTGTGCAAAGGCCCTTCCGGCCACGGCTGCCACCTGCTCTTCGAGCAGGAGCCGTGAGTCCATGAGGACCCCCAGATTACGCACCAGGTCTGTCTGGGGCAGTGCAACCCCATCCAGGACGAAAGATGACAAACTCCCGGATACGGAGGAACCCTTAACCCACAGCCACTCCGTCTTACCAGGGTTCAGCCGAACCCTGTTGTTCCCCGTCCAGACCCCCACAGCCCCCAGGCACCCAGAGAGGGTGGTCACAGCATCACTTACCTCACCCGGGATGGAGATATACAATTGAGTATCATCAGCATACTGATGATACCTCATCCCGTGGTGACGGATGATCTCGCCCAGCGGTTTCAGGTAGATGTTAAATAGGAGAGGAGAGAGGACTGAACCCTGCAGCAGCCCACAGTGGAGAGGTCGAGGGTCGGATCTCTCCCCCACTATCACCCCCGACTGGGACCGGCCCTGGAGGAAGGAGGTGAACCGGTGCAGAACTACCCCGCCCACCCCCAACTCCCTGAGCCGACCCAAAAGGATACCACGGTCGATGGTATCGAAAGCCGCTGAGAGGTCAAGAAGAGCGAGGATGGATGCACTCCCTCCATCCCGCTCCCGCCAGAGATCATCCATAAGTGCAACCAATGCTGTTTCTGTTCCATATCCAGGCCTGAAATCTGACTGAAAGGGGTCTAGAGAACGACATTATTATCCAAACTAGCTGATACAAATATGACCAGCACATAAAGACAATTAGCATTCAGGATCAGGTGCTGCCATCCTACCCTTAATCTCTAATAAAAGACAGGAACAGCTCAAGAACCAGGTAGAAATTCAAGGAGATAGGATGCATCCTCTCTGATCGTCACTGTGTGACTTAATGGGTCAAGAAAAAGATCAACAAAAGCAACAACATTTGTAGTGACTCTGCCTGTGGGGTAAACTTAATGAATTGTAATCCATGGACATATCTCCTTAGAGTACTTCCTAAATTCAATCTGGACCCTATCAAAGGCCTGTTTAGTATCTAATGAAATTAAAACAGGCAATTCCTGGGTCAGGAGTCATTACTCACGGTCACTCATGCCTTAGTCACCTTTTGAAGGGCTTTCTGCAACCTCACTGTACCTCCCCGCTCCCTGAAGGCCATTTGGAAACTGCAGCTAGTCCAGAATGTAGGACAGGGAGTTGTGATGCTCCTCGATATACCCAGATTATACCACTGCTCCCAGTAGCATTCTGCGATTCAAGGTGTTGGTTGCCACCTCTAAAACCTTTCATGGCTTACCGCAATAAGCTCTACAGGGAACTCCATCTGAAGACCACTTGGAAGCCGTAGCGGGTACCAGATTTGGTGATGGTGGCAGTTATGGATGAACCTTGGTGTGCTTGTGTTACACCCCTGCTTCCAGAAGCCTTCTGCATGCAGTTCAAGGTGCCGGTAACCACCTAGAAAGCCCTTCATGGCACGGGGCCAGGTAATTTGCAGGACTACCTCCCTCTGCCTGGCCCACTAAATTCGGCAGGGTGGGCATGCTCTGGATCCCAACTATTAAGCAGTGACATCTGGTGGGACCCAGGAAGTGTGCCTTCTCTCCGCCACAACGCTTGCCCTTTGGAACGTCATATCCCCAATATTCGTTGGGCTCTGACCCTGATGGAGTTTCAAAAGTCCTTGAAGACCGGAGATGCAGTCTGACTGCTGGATCCATTCAGTGTGATTTTTCTTAACATGACAGTGGCTGCGTGGATTGGGTTAATTTGTCCTCGGGTGCCATTATGCTACTATTGTGTTATTACTATTATCAATAGTAATAGTACTATTACTATTTATTGTTTTTGCTTTTCTTGTGTTAGTTTCAATCCTATGTTCACTGCCCATAGTTGTAATTGTGAGGTAGGAAACTATATAAATCAATATAATAGAGAAATACGATTGTCTGCCGCAAGGTCTAAAATATCACCAGACAATCACCAGACATCTATTTTCCAATGCTTGTTTATTTTTTATAATGGCAGACTGAGATGGCTGAATTATAAATGGTATAGAATGATGGAGGAAATATAGAAAGATTAACCTCTAAGAATATAGAAATAATGCCAACACATCCAGAAATATTCTATACCATCTTACTGGAAATCCTTCATGTCTAAAGCTCTCCCAATTTCATAGATTGAAATGTCTCTATGATTTTTTTCCCGTGTCAACAGTTGTGCCATTTTAAAAAAATCTTCTTGAGAAATCTCTTCCAGTTCAATATTCCCCCCCATTAAAAAATTGCTGCTCAATTATAAATGTCTCCAATTGATTTAACTGAATATAAAAAAACAAAGTGGCAATTATAACTGAGCCGAATTAGCCTGAAATCCAGATAGAAAATATCTTTGTTTTTGTTATTTAAACCTTCTAGTTCTCCCTTCTTTTCGTGGAGATAATGAATAGTTCCTCTCAGATATTCTGCAAGAAAAAGATGCCTGTGTCGAAGGAATCTTTCCAATTCCCCTGAATGTGCCGACCCGCCTAGACCATCTCCTATGCGATCCTGTCTCTTGGCATCACTGGTCATCCAAAGAAGGAATTTCTTGAAATGTAAAAGAAAAGACTCTAAACAAAATATTGCTCTTGCTGTTCTCAGATGCAGAAAAATGTACCAGGTGTCCAGATGATCAATATCCAAATGAGGACAGAGTCCAGTGTACCCCCAAAATTATAACTTTTCTCTCCTATGAAGAACATCTGGGCATCATCTTGGTCTCCTTGGGCCTGTTTTTGTCCTTAACAACAGGATGTGTTTTAATCATATTCATTAAATACCTAGAAACTCCTGTCATCAAAGCCAACAATCGGGACCTCTCCTACATCCTCCTGGTCTCCCTCCTGCTTTGCTTCTTGTCCTCCTTCTTGTTCATCGGTCAGCCAAGGAGAGCCACCTGCCTTCTCCGACAAACAGCCTTCAGCATCATCTTCTCCATTGCCATCTCTTCTGTCTTGGCCAAAACGATCATGGTGGTACTGGCTTTCTTGGCCACAAAACCAGGAAACAGAGCAAGGAGATGGTTGGGGAAGAGCTTGGCCAACTCCATCGTCCTTTCTTGTTCTGCTGTCCAAATTCTCATCTGCTCCATCTGGCTGGGAATTTCTCCCCCTTTCTCAGATTCCGACATGCACTCCCAGTTTGGAGAGATCATACTGCAGTGCAATGAGGGGTCAGTTGGTTTTTTTTATGGTGCCCTTGGCTACATGGGCTTCCTAGCTGCCGTCTGCTTCATGGTGGCTTTCCTGGCCAGGAACCTGCCTGGGGCCTTCAACGAAGCCAAGCTGATCACCTTCAGCATGCTGGTCTTCTGCAGTGTCTGGGTCTCCTTTGTGCCCACCTACCTGAGCACCAAAGGGAAGTACATGGTGGCCGTGCAGGTCTTCTCCATCTTGGCCTTTGCTGCTGGGCTGCTGGGCTGCATCTTCATCCCCAAGTGCTACATTATTATCCAGAGACCAGATCTAAACACGAAGGAGCAGCTAATGGTAAAAGTAAAATAGAGAACTGTTTGCATTTTTTTTCTCAGCAGCATAACATTCAATTATTATTGCATTTATGTCATGTTCACTGATTCAATGTAGTTTATACATCGTAATATTTCACATGCCATGGCGCTGATGCGCATTTCTGTTTGGGAGGGAGCTGCTGTGAGACCTTGTACCAAGCTCTGTATGTGGAATCAGGACAATGGAATGTGTTTGGGTTATTCTCTCTGCTCAAGGACTTTTCCCACAGACCATCAGAAACCGTTAGGAGCACCTGGGATTGTGGACTTGAGAAGATTCTATGGGGGGGAGGGATCTCATTTGCACTGAGGGTTTTTAGTTTGAATTTGGTGCGCTTTGATCATTCTCAGCTTTCTCTGTGATCCTGCATACTATTCTTTAATAAATCAGATATCTTTGAATTCCTGCTCATGAGTCTGATGGTATTCTAGAATAGGCAGCCATTAAAATTTATTACTGGATTTGTACACTGCCTTTATATCTATTTGACCACCACGATGACTTCATTTCCTTATTACCAAAGGAAATAAAAATAAATTCCAAGAAAGAATCAAAGATTAGAATAGATCAATTAACAATGAAAAGTTGTCACGCAACCAGGGAAGAGCCGGATAGCAAATGAGCTAGTTATATAAACATAGGACAGAGGCAGAGAGGACAGGACTCCCAAATGAGAGGGCCGACTAATCCATTGCCTAAGGTGGGATGGATATGGAAGTCTTAGTGGGCTTGAACATGGTGACTTTTTTTCTACGGCTTGTTCTCGAATGTAGGTAAGGGCAGTAGAGCTGGGTGTCAGCCAGATGCCAATGACCCCCAGCTCCAAGGCTCTGGATGATCTCCCCCAGTCATTTCTTCAGATGTTAGGAAACTATCTAGAACCCTGTGGGACATCACAGTTCAATGACCTTGGAGTTCAGTCATTGCTTCCCCTGCACCATTTCTGGACATTCCCACAGGAAGGACCCCACTGCAAAACAGCACCTGGTTCTGAACAGCTGTTCTGAAGACAAGATCCAAGAAGGAGTGGATGGGGTTTTAGGGAATGACCTTGAGGAAGAGCTGCAACAAAGGCAATGGTTAGATAATAGAAAGCTGAGTCCAGAGCAGAAATGTAATTTGAGACAGTGTCTCAGATGTGACCCTCCCTTGTTCTCATGAAGATAAAGGCAGGAAGGGGGAGGCACATTCAGACGTGCAAGGTTTTTTCCTGTAACCTTCTAACAGAAGTAGTATTAGCATTCATAACTTTGGTTTCCTAGTCCGCTCTACCTTGAAGGGCTGAGAGCTGATTGTCACTCACACCTTAGTCACCCGATTAGACTATTGCGACAAGCTTTATATGGGGCTGCCCTTGAAGAGCATTCAGAAGCTTCCATTGGTGCAGAAGGCAGCAGCATGTGCAGTTTGGGGCACGCCATAGTAAGCCTACATAACACTCCTGCTGCATGAGCTGTACTGGCTCCCAATAGCCTCCTAGTGCAATTCAAGGTGCTGAATGTCACCTTTAAAGCCCTGCCTGGTACGGGACCAGGTTAGTTATGGGGCTGCCTCTAGCAGTGATTTCTGCCTGGCCCACCAGATCTGGCAGAGTGGGCATGTTCTGGGTGCTGTCAGTGAAAGAGTGTCACCTGGCGGGTCCAGAAAGTGTGTCTTTTCGGTTATGGTGCTGGCCCTGTGGAACAGCTTCCCCTGAAACATGAACAGCTCCTTCTCTGCTGGTCCTTCCCAAGGCCATGAAAACCTGGCTCTTCCCCAGGCAGTGGGTTGGAATGTTAGTACGGCGGTTCTGGTATGGGTGTAGGTGATTAGTGGCGTTGTGGTTTTACTGAGCCTCGATGTAATTTGACTTGGTTCTTTCTTTGGTTTTGTAGGATCCTATGTTTTAATCTTGTTTGCCACCCAGAGTTTCTTGAACAGATGGGCAGCCATATAAATTAAAGTAATAAATAAAAAAGATATCCATGAACTTCAGTAAGCAGTCAGAAGATGTGGTGAAAATTCTTTAATTTCACAAGAATACACAGATTCAACCACAAATTCAACTGGAAATTGTAACCATTTGAGATCATGTCAAATCCTAAACTCAAGAGAATTCCTAGAAGCCAGCAGTTGGGATAGACTGGCCATCAACAGACACAGAGAAATGAAGCTGGCCCACAAACCATGGACCCAAGAAGGAAGCCAATGGACTCCCTTATCATACACCCAGCAAACAACACATAGATCATGTAAGCAAGCACCAATGTGATAGTCAGGAACAATCTAAGATGAAACTGCATAGCCAACCAAGCCAGGAAGGCCAATCAGAACCAGGAGCACACAGTACAACAATCCTGATCAAGACAAGTAAGACAGGTAGCTGCACATAAAAGCCAGAGACCTCCATTCCCTTGTGTCAAAGCACTGATGATGGTACTTAGTTTGATAAAGAAACATTTGCAAGAAGAAAATCAACCTCTGTGAATCCCAAGAACCCAACAGCCCTCTTAATCTCTACAGGGCTTAGCTTCGAGTCCCCTGATCCACCTTCACTGCCATTCTCTGACCCTGTTCCAGTCTCTCTGCAAGTCCTTCCAAACTCTCCTCCAGGAGAATTCCATCCAGGAATGGAATAAAACGAGGAAGAAATATTAAAACCACCCAGGGCAATTCTAGCTGGAATGAGTCCAAAGACAGGTAGCAGAAGTCGGCTGGGAAGAGATGTCGCGTATTCAGGTCAGCCTCTCATGATTTTTCCCACTGCATAAAGAACAAGGTGGCACACCCAGCTGACCATACAAAAATGTGCACAATCTCATCCTGTGAAGTGCCCCAACCACCCTAGCCCAGGGCCTGGGAGGACAGCCAAAGGCCTTCCTTAAAGGCCTTGAAGAAAGCCTTAATCTCCTTCAGATTGAGAGCACCATGGACCTCAGAGGGAACTGTCTTTCAGAAGTGCATGACGTGGCAGGAAAGGGTCACTTCCTGGGACCTGGAAGATGACCCTGTTTAATTGAAGGGATCTGAGCTCACCAGCCCTATTGCCTCACGTCAGCCAGGCAGACAGACACCATGGGACACAGGTGGTCCCTCAGATAAGATAACCAGGCCCTACGCCATGCAGAGGTCATAACCAGTCCCTTGAATCAGACCCAGAAGCAAAGTGGCCGCCAGTGCAGGTCAAAGGGGAAGGGGGTTGCCACATTTCAGGCATTTCACAGCCTTCCCCATCCACTCATACAGTCCACAGGCTTGACTTTCCGGTCTCTTATCTCCACAATGGTGTTTCTTGAAAAGATGGGAAAGAAAAAGTCAATGAAGATTCTCAGTCATCCAGGTGGAATTGTCTGTAGGTTGAGTCATGGCAACTGGATTTCTTTCTTTTTGATAGAAACATTTCACTGCGTGTCCAAGCAGCTTCTTCAGTCTGGGCAAATGTTGGTGAGGGGACCCCTTATTTATTTATTTATTTATTATTCACATTTCTATCACTGCCCATCTCCCCTTAAAAGGATATATGTCCTCCAGGGTGGCTGCACTGTCCCTACACCTGGATGGCTGTCAATTGTGCCATGGAGGTGTGGATTGCCTTTGGGATGTCTCACTCCTAGATCCTCTGTTCATCCCCAACTGGATCGGTAAGAGTGGCCTTCCTGGTGGTCGTAATCTTCCTGGGGACTGATGGAAGAGCAGCATGAAAACTGGGGGACAAGTTGTGTCTGAGGCCTCCGCCTCTATTGAGGAAAGGATTTTCCACTTTGGCATGGATGGATTCCTTAACCCCTCTCTCAGACCACCTATCTTCTCTGTCCAAAATATGAACATTGCTGTCCTCAAATGAGTGTCCTTTTTCTTTTACATGAAGGTAAACTGCTGATTCTGGTCCTGTGGTGTTGCTCCTCCTGTGCTGGGCCGTCCTCTTGCGCAAAGGCTGTTTGGTTTCCCCAACGTAGAGCCCAGAACAATCCTCACTGCGCTGGATTGCACATACTCCGTTGCTCCTCTTATGTTCCGGTGTTGGATCTTTAGCGCTTACAAGCCTCTGTCTGAGTGTGTTAGTGAGTGTGAAATATACCGGTATGTGGTGTTTTCCAAATATCCGTTTCATCCCTTCTGACACGCCGGCCATGTAAGGAATGACCAGGTTCTTCCACTGACTCTGGGTCTCAGCCCTGCCTGCCATTGTTTTAGGTCTAGGGGTAGACTTAGATTTAATGAAGGTCCAACTTGGATACCCACAGGCCTTCAGGGCTGTCCTTAGGTGCTGGTTTTCTTTCTTTTTGGCAGCCACGGAGGTGGGGATGGTTTCTGCCCTGTGACGTAATGTAGGGGATGGCTTCTCCGGGATACAGATGGCGGTAGGTTATCCGATCGATGGAGCCCTCTTCTTCCAGTTATTAAAAGCTATCACCTTTTTCTTGTAACTGCTGGTGGGGTCTCTTTTCAGCTTTTCCTATGTGTGGTGGTCATCCAAGAGTGAGGTAACTTTGTTGTGCTAGTCTGCAGAGTTTAGGACAACTGTGCATCCTCCTTTGTCCGCAGTCAGGATCGTACTGGTTTCCTCTTTGCTGAGGGCTCTCAGGCTCTCCTCTCTTGGGTGGTGAGGTTGGGGGGGGAGGGTCGAGCACTGGACAGCACTGCAGGGATTCTTAGCCGGAGTTGTTCTGCTCCTTCAGTGCGTAGATTGTTATGGATGGCAGATTCTGTGGCCGTAATGAGCTCCACCACTGGAACATGTTTGGGGGTGACACAGACCAAAACCTGATGTTTGACTCCCACCATCCACCACAGCACAAACTAGGAGCCATCAGGACATTATGTCAGAGGGGCCAAGACTCCCAAAAGAGAGGGGAAGGAGTTATGTTATTATTAACATAACATTATTTATTTATGGCTCAAATATAGCCACCACCCATCTCCCCCAAAAGAGGGACTCTGGGCGGTTTATAGTAAAATCCAGCACAAAATATAAACATTAAAATCACATAAAACAGTTATAATAAAATACAGTAAATAAATAAAACCCAAGAAAGGTATAAAATCCAGGCTGGTGGGAGGGACTCTAGGGTGCGAGCCACCCCCAAGAATGGTTATTCACTTTCCTGCCCCAGGCGAGATGGCGGAACCAGGTCTTCAGGGCCTTCCGGAAGGTCAGGTGTGAGGGGGCCTGCCTCACTTCCAGGGGCAAGATATTCCAGAGTGTGGGGGCCACTACAGAGAAGGCCCATTTCCTGGACCCCGCCAGATGAAATTCTCTTATGAATGGGGTCCGCAACATGCCCTCTCTGGATGATCGGGTAGGGTGGGGTGATGTAATTGGGATGAGACGGTCCCTCAGGTAACCTGGCCCCATGCAATGTAGGGCTTTAAAGGTCATAACCAACACCTTGAATTGGACCCAGAAGCAAACTGGCACCCAGTGCAGCTCGGGCAGCAACAGTGTTATATGTGCCAACCTAGGGGCACCAAAAATAGCCCGCGCAGCTGCATTCTGGACCAGCTGAAGCTTCTGGATACTCTTCAAGGGTAGCCCCATGTAGAGTGCATTGCAGTAGTCTATATGGGAGATAACCAGGGCATGAGTGTCTGTTCAGAGGGCTTCTCGATACAGGAATGGGCGTAAGTGGCGCACAACCCGAAGTTGTGCAAAGGGCCTCCTGGCCACGACTGCCACCTGCTCTTCGAGCAGGAGTCGTGAGTCCAGGAGAACCCCCAGATTAGGCACTGAATCTGTCTGGGGCAGTGCAACCCCATCCAGAACTAAGGGTGACAATTTCCCGGAAGATGAAGCACCATCAATCCACAGCCTTATTAACTCTTTGGTTATCCTGTTCTTCTCTGGCAGCATGACAATTTTAATTATTTTAATTTTAATTATTAATTCATTTATTTTATTGTTTGATGAGTATCTTGGATTTTATTTTGATTAGTCTTACACTTCTCATCTTTTTATTTCCCTTGGTTTTAAATCACCTTAACTGTCAAATAGATGCAAAGGAAGCATACAAACGCAATAGTAACTGCAATGAATAATTAAATGATATGAGCTGAAGAAACAATTTCACTATCAGTTCCCTACTTTTATCATTAGCTGTTCCTTAGTGTTTAGGTCTGGCCTCAGGATAATAATGTAGCACTTGGGGAAGAAGATACAGCCCAGCAGCCCAGCACTGGAGGCCAAGATGGAGAAGACCTGCACAGCCACCATGGACTTCCCCTTGGTGCTCAGGTAGGTGGGTATGAAGGAGACCCAGACACTGCAGAAGACCAGCATGCTGAAGGTGATCAGCTTGGCTTCATTGAAGGCCCCAGGGAGATTCCTGGCCAGGAAAGCCACCATGAAGCAGATGGCGGCCAGGAACCCCATGTAGCTAAGGACAAAATAAAACATAGTGACAGAGCCTTCGTTGCATCGCAGAATGATCTCTCCAGGTTGGGAATGCAGGTCAGAGTCAGGGAATGGGGGAGAAACTCCCAACCATATGGCACAGATGGCAATTTGGCCAGCAGAGCAAGAAATGATGATGGAGTTGCCGAAACTCTTCCCCAACCATCTTTTCATCCTGTTCCCTGGTTTTGTGGCCAGGAAGGCCAGCACCACCGTGATCGTTTTGGCCAAGACAGAAGACACGGCAACTGAGAAGACAATGCCAAACACCGTTTGTCGTAGGAGGCAGGTGGCTTTCCTTGGTTGGCCAATGAAGAGGAAGGAAGACAAGAAGCAAAGCAGGAGGGAGACCAGGAGGATGTAGGAGAGGTCCCGGTTGTTGGCTTTGATAATGGGAGTTTCTAAGTATTTAAGGAAGGTGATTAAAATGAAGCCTGTGGTTAAGGACAAGAGGAGGGCAAAGGAGACCAGGATGATTCCCAGATGTTCCTCATAGGACAGGAAGGTTATAACTTTGGGGAGACATCGGACTCGGTCCTCATTTGGATGTTGATTGTCTGGACACTTGGTGCATTTTTCCGTGTCTGAAAATACCAAAAGTAATGTCTCTTTTATAGTCTCAACTTTCACAGTTCAAGAAAGACCTTCTTTGGACAACAGCTGATAGAAAAGAAATAGCAAATGTGGAATGTACTTGAAGATGTCCCTTAAAGAGGAACATTTCCTGAGAGGAACGTCTTAACACCTCCACAAAAAGAAGATAGGAAGGGCTCCACCAACCTCCAGACCCCATTTCAGGGGAACACCCAGGTCTTCAAGGATTTATGAATCATCACCAAGGCCAGGGCCAAATACATATTGGGGGATATGACATTCCAAAGGGCAGGCTCTGCAATAGAGAAAGCCCAGATTCTGGGTCCTGCAGATGGCACTTCTTAATAGGCAGGACCCAGAGTGTGGCCATCCTGCCAAATCGAGTTGGCTGGCAGGGAAAGCTAGTTCTACAAATACCCTGGAATGGCTACTGGGAGCAGTGGTATAATGTGGGTGTTATGAGGTGCACCAGGAACTGTCCACGCCAGCTCATTCTGGACCAGCTATACCTTCCCAGTGATCTTCAAGTGGAGCCCCACGTAGAGAGCATTGCAAGAATCCTTCCAGGAGGTGCTTAAGACATGGGTGATTCTGAGTAATGACTCTCGATTCATGGATTGGCTGCTCTAATCTGATTGGATGTTTTAAAGATCTGATGTGGCTCAAATGGAATTCCTGAAAAATGATCTAAGAAGAAACAGTTTCCGCCCTCATCTGTCCATTGGATTGCAATCTTTACCCAGCGATCAGAGTCCTTCCAAAGGGTTTTCTCATGTGAAACCAGTATGTCTAAATGTATCGATACAATTTCAGTAGATCAAACCCAACAGTTAAACCTCCCATTGGATCTCTGGGGTAGGATCAATGTAATTAGTCACTCCCCCTCAGCCCAGCTCACCTCACATGGCTGTTGTTGTGGGGAAAATAGGAGGAGGAAGGAGTATTAGGTATGTTCCCCACTTTGAGTTATTTATAAAAATAATAAAGGCGGGATAAAAAAAATCTAAATATATATATATATATTGAAACTTCTATGTACAGTATTTTAAGAGGGGTTGCCATGTTAATTAGATTAGAATTAGATACCTTACAGAGACAAACTAATGAGAAAATATTAATTGATTGATTGATTCAAGCAATTTATAAGCTTCCTGACTCCCAATGACTCTGGGGGGTTGACAGCTAAAAAAGTAAATAATTACAGAAGACAAAAATAAATCCTGAATGCCCTCCCCAAACCACGTATAACCCCAAATCTCATTCAGCAGGGGCTCCCCCTTCCCTCTGCCCCAGAGCCTGGGAGAACAACAAGGTCTTTCCAGCTTCTTCAAGATCATCAGGGTAGGACCATCCTGAGCAGAAGCCCTCAAAGATCTTGGGGGAAATGGAGTTCCCTTATGGCGAAGGCAACTTTAGTCTCATAGATTTTCAGCTGTAATCCTGGACTTTTATTTTAACTTCTCTATCCTTGGGGAACAAGAACTTTGGCTGAACTTCACCCTCCTTGGGCCTCTCAGAACAGCAAATTGTAGGGTCTGTATTGGGGATCTTTATTTCCAGCCTTGAGAGATGCTAGACAGACTTGGTCATTAGATTTGGTTTCGCATCTGCTGGACCTTCAAAGAATGTTTTAAAAAGGTTGGAGATGAGTTATTTTTTTCCTGTGATGATGTTGTAAGAGATTTGAGGGGTCTGTAACTCATATTCTTTGGTCTTGTTTGGCCAAAGCTCCTTTTTTATTTGAAATCATGGCATATGTGAAGATAATTTTGGCAAGAAAGGTAAAAGTTAAAATGTAAATGTGATGTGAAATTATATTCCTAACATATGGAATACATCACTTAATGAAGAGCTCTGACTCAGCTGAGTTTTGGGCTTAGGAAAAGAGAAAATTGTATGAAAATGGAAAGAAGTTTAGTCTCCTGATTTTAAGGGAGTTTAATTCCTTAGGAAAGAAAGGAAGTGAGTATGAGAACTTTCTTCCCTAAAGTGTATTAAAAAATGGAAGAGAAAGCAATTTGGTTCCTTATGGTCTAGATTTACTAGCAAGATTAAGGACTGAACTGCAAGCCAGAATCACCGTGCATCGATTGTTTTCTCTTTTCCCCTCCTCTCTGTTATGTCTGGTTTCTTTTGATACCGATTTTGTGTAGGGCTTTTTTCCTTTTAGAACCACTACTGCATTTC
The DNA here is from genome assembly GCF_035149785.1 of Candoia aspera. Classification (NCBI taxonomy): domain Eukaryota; kingdom Metazoa; phylum Chordata; class Lepidosauria; order Squamata; family Candoiidae; genus Candoia; species Candoia aspera. The sequence goes on from NC_086154.1 coordinate 2,221,689, forward strand.
TGTTTCGTTAGTGGTGCCGTTGTCTGTATTTCGCTGTTAAACAAAAAAGGAGATGAAAGGAGGTGGGAAGAAGTGGGAAGGCCCAGGAGCAATCATGCCAAGGAATTCGAAACAGCACTAGCAACAGGGCTTAGAAGGAGGTTTGTTTTTTCCTTTTAGAGCTGCTATGATACTTCTTTTTGTGGTTGTCTGTATTTCCCTATTGATTAACTCCGTAAACTAGGAAGACCACGAGGGAGAAGGCCCAGTACCAGCAGCACCAAGGACTCAGAGGTACCACCACCACCAACGTGGCTTAGAAGGAGGTTCATCACGATGGCAGTTCAACTGAAGCGGGAAACGTTGAACTGGGCTACAACCAGTACTTCTCTTTTACCTCTTAGTCTGCAACTCGGACAATTAGAGCGTTGGAGGGAAAAATGATAAACAGATTCCTAATCATGGTGAACTTAGTTTACATCACTCCTCTCTTTATGGCGAGTGCTCCGTGTTGTTTTCTCTTGTTCCTCTGAATGCAACAGCTCTCCCTCCACCGTCACCCCAATTAGATCTTTCTGCTTATGTTGCTCTATGACCTTGATAAAAATTGATGAATTGATTGATTGATTGATGTATCTTTTTGTGTGTCCCCTTCTGGACATGGCATAAAGTAAATTTGGTTCAGGTGAGAAAAAGCAACTGACCTCAAACCATTTCTCAAGTTTCAAAGAATTCAGATGTTCCCCGAAAGGTAAACACGGAAGACATACTTCCAAATTGAAGAGCGGACATGTATTCTCTGGCAGTGAAACCTTGCCAGATCCACTCATCCTTCCATCTCTTCCTAGCTCATCCTTCAAGGTCTTTATCTCATTCCTCCCGATCTGGAAGAAATGTGTATGCGTGTGCATGCTGAAAAGAAGCTTAGATGTGTCTTTAAACCCACACCTCCATCCAAATCCACTCCCACAAGGCCTGCTGCTTCCTCCAACGGCACCCACCTTCCTGAGTGGAGATGGTCCCCTCCGGACAAGGAACGCAGTCGTAGCAGCAAGCTGGCTCTCCTTCCCGAGCCCGCTTGACAAATCCAGCGGGACAATTTTCCCCACATCTGGACTGAGGCAGAGACTAAGCAGAAAGACAAGGAATGCCAATTAAAAAAAGTGTTAAGACGAATCATCTATGGAAAATGGAGGTAGAGATGAAAAATAGCCAAGATAGCCTCTGGGCTTCACTGAAGTGAGTATGACCTAATCAGTTCCAAAAGGCTGAGAGAGAGACAACTACTGGCAGATTCTTCATTTAGTTCCTCCTTTTCGCTTCTGATATTTCACGCTGCAATGAAGTACTTTTCTACTTAGTAAGCTTTTGAGGGATGAAACAGAAAAGATTTAAGAACTAAGGGACGAGCTTTGGGTTCTGTCTCATGGCTGTATTGACATGCATTCCTCCGTGCTTTGCATATCCCTGACCATAAGCTATGATGATCAATTGATATTCAACCTAACTTGAAACATCACCATTTTGAAATTTTGCAGTAGAAGGAACTGCGATGAAGGAAGAACCTTCTGACCCAACGGATCAGAACAATAACTTGCAGACTCCGTCAAATGCTGCATAGCCCTCCTCTCTGAAAGGAGTCGATTTTTGGTCTCCCCTGAAGTTGCCTCATGAGGATACAAAGGAGAAACCCTTGCAAATTAGGGCTATTGATCTTACAGCAGACTGACTGATCGATTGATTGATCGATTGAATTTATAAGGCTTCTGTCCTGGTCAAATAACTAAGAGTGAAAATGATTGCAGGGTTGCTAGGACAGAACTGAGATGAGATGGAGGCAACGTCAAGAGAACGGGTCCCTGAAATCAGCTTCATAAGGAATCTTTGAACTGCAGCAAGTTGGACGTCAGGATGAACCTGTATTGCCTACAGAGGAATACAAACTGCATACAAAGGAAAAATTCTTTACAAATTAAGGCTATCAGCCTTAAAGAGATGAAGAAATTGATATTTCTACGGGGCAGCTAGGTATCCAAGACAAGGTGCTTTCTCTTCAAGAACTACAATTAGGTGACACCAACTGACATCGAAAGACAGTCCCACATTTATTATTAGTGAGGTTTAGAGCCTCCTTTTGCCCAGAGGGCCTTCAGGTAGCTAACAATAGAGATAAACCCAACCAATATCTTATCAAACTGGGGCCATGCAGCCCTTTGGAGGGATAGTTGCGTTCAAGGAGGCTTCAGATGAAGGGCCCTCTCACAAGCTGGGCTGAAAGAGAGGCACAGATAACTCTTGCTAGGTCCAGCCTGCTTAAAAAGAATGACAGACAAGAGACATGCCTTTTGTGGAGTGAATCCCCAGCCAGGAAAAGCTAAATTCTGATGCCAAAGCTTCATTTCCCACTGGGACCAATGAGCCCTCTGTCCAGCCCAACACTGAACTCAGGCACTGGTCAATGGGATTGCCTCCTTCTCTGGCATTTGAGTGTTGGAATTATCAGGGGTCAACTCAGCATCGTCTCATAAGCATAAGGGGGTCTCTCTAGCAAATGCATCTCTATTGTGCTTGTGGGATGTCACATGAGCCACCTGATTTCCACCTCCTCCTTCTTCTGGGGCTTGGGGATTAACAATCTCCATTTACCCTTCTGGCAGACATGCAAGCAGGAGGTGCTGCTGCGTGCAGCTCCTCCCCTACCATCTCGTTTGCCCGCAAACTTTCTATTCTACATAGAAAGCGTCTACAAAGAACCAGGGATGATTAAGTGCTTTCTACTATGAATCATCCTGTATCCAGATCTGCTGAATAAAAGTAAGCTATCTCTATTTTTCCTCATCTAACTACAATCAGCTCAGAAGGACACCTTGGGTGATAATACTGAATCTTCTGAAGAATAAGAAAATGCGTAGGGCTGTGCTCCAATCATTCAGTTCTGAGTGTAGGTCACCCACTATGGTGACCAGTGCCAGTCCAACTGAAATGTGTCCTCATCATCACATCCTCCAAATGTCTTAAGGTGTTGAAAAGCAGAGAAAACAAGCCACGATTTTCCTCACCTCGTTGAGCAACGTCAGCCATGACAGAGCATCTTGGTCGATAGTAAGTCTCTGCCTTTCCAGACTCCCCAATTTTTTTTTGATGACGGGCTTTTCGGGCTTATTGGGGAAAATCAGCCAGCTCATAATGTTCAAGTCAGCTGCTAGATCTCCATTTTGGTCCAGGTAGAGTTTCTCCCGGGACATATTGCAAAACTCGTTGTTCTCCAGAAAGGGATGGAACTGGAATGGAAATACCCAGGAATTTTAAAAGAAGGAACCTTGCTTTCTTATCTTATCCCACCTGGTCTTTTCACATCTGAATCTTTCTTCTGCAGCGGTCTACCTTGCAACTGTCCTTAGACAGGAGAACAAATGTTACCACTATCTTCAAAAGTGAAAAAGAAGAATTCTGGCATCAATTCCAGGGGAGATTCTAGAGCAGGTCATACAAAGGTCATTCAGAAACACCTCGAAAACAATGAGTTGATTGCCAGAAACCCTGGATTTGAGAAGATCATGTTTTCTCATGGTTTGATCACATCTCTTCCTAAATAGATTGTGGGATCATTTCAGATAGAATGTACCTGGATTTCAGCAAAGTATTAACAAAATACTTCTTGCTGTGCTGTTTAGGAAGCTAGTTAAATGTGGGTGGATGGCGTGATAATTAGATAAAAGGTGGCTTGAAAATTCTATGCCAAGAATGTACAATCATTCCTGATAAAGCTGGAGAGTTATAAATAGAAATTGGTCCTTGGTACTCTATTTTTCAATATTTCCATTAATATAGAGAGGTGGAGTAAAGGAGTCATGATTTTCGAATGAAAGTTTTATACCAACTCTTAGACAAATGTATTTACTTATTTATTTAATAAATTTATATGGCCACCCAACTCACACACAAAGACTCTGGGCGGCTGATAAAATTGAAATCCACAATAGAAAAGTCCCATCGTCTCCCCCCCCCCCCCCGCAGCAGCTACAAACACAATCGGATCAGCCACTTGATCAGCTCCGTCCCAACCTGGGGTCCCCAGGCCCATTGGCAGAAGCATGTCTTCAAGGCCTTTTGGGAAAGCACCAAGGTGGGGGCCAATCTAATCTCTGGGGGAACGGTGTTCCACAGGGAAGGAGCCACCACAGAGAAGGCTCTTTTTTGTGGTCCCACCAGATGAACTTCCCTCATCAAAGGGACCTGCAACACGCCCTGCCTCCCTGATCTGGTGGTTTGGATAGATGTAACTGGGGAAAGGTGGTCCTTCAAATGATCGTACCCCAAGCCATGTAGGGTGATAGCCAGCACCTTGAATTGGGCCAAGAAGGAAATCAGCAACCAATGTCGCTCCCGCATGCACAGGAGGTGACACATGCGCAGATCTAGACTTGTGCAAAACTGGGTGGGCTGCTGTATTTTGAACCAACTGAAGCTTTGAGCAGCCCCATGTTTACTGCATTACAATTGGCCAAACAGGAGGTGACTAGGATGGGGGTGACTGTGAGAAGGGCACATTCTTTTTATATTCCTTCTATATTCTCGATCTAGTTTGAGCTCTTACAAAAAATGACAGGCTTCCTGGACAAAAAAAATATTTATGATTTCCTGATAGGCAGGAATGCAAAATCTGATTTTTAGCAACTAGGACTTGACACACTTTGGGATCTGCTATGGAAACAGATGGAGGCTACAATGTGCATTTTTCACTGAGGCATCACATGTATCTCTTCTCATTCCCAAACATATGTATTCTGATCACGGATTGCAACAATCTATTCCTATCATCTCCTTAATGGCTTTGACAAATGGTGGAGGGAACGGCTATTGATTAGCAGCTTGTTTCAAATTAGGTGGCAGAAGCTACAAGCAGATATAACATTCAAAACCAATTTTGATAGTTTACCGAAATGTGCTCAAGAATGAAATTTAGAACAGAGAGAAGTGCAAAATTCTGCACTTAGAAGAATAAAAGTGAGACGCCCAGGTAGAGGACGAGGGATCTCGCACTTGGTAAGAATGCTTGTGACAATGATCTTGAAATAGTGGTTGATTAGAATAGTAAAATATCAAAACATATACAGAGAAAGACACTCAAACACCCATAAATACTTGCAATTCCTGGAAACAGAGGCACAGTGTGGAAAAATGTAAAAAGTCAAAGAGATGTTCATTGGTCTCCTTCCCACCCCTTGGTCCCTCGGACTTGACCCACAACCATTGACTTGTGCAAGGCAGCAGTGGGTCAACGGAAGGAGCAGAAGGCAGCGGGAGAGGACAAGGAGGTTGACAAGGGTCTCCTCCCTCTTCCGTTGGATTCCTGCTCCGAAGGGACTAAGTTTGATGGGTCCTTGTCAGGACCCCCTACCTGCCACGGCTGCAGCCTTGGAGCCCCCAGTCTCTCTTCGCCCTTCTTCCTTCTGCTGCTGGATCTGGAGGGATACGCAGCATTCAAGGCGTGGGCCAGAGTCCAAACAAGAGCGTAAACGTGGTGGTCATTTTGAATCTGGAACGTGTTCCTTTCCTGTTGGGGCGCAAGTGGTGCTTTCTGGGTGCATCTTTCCCGGCCTTTGACAGAAAAGGTGTGCTTTGAAAAGGAGCAGTTAAGAGCCTCCTCTCTATAGTGGCCCTTCATATAGAAAAACTCTTGAAATGTGCCATCTAACAGCCATTCCTTTGTCTGCATAACAAAGAACCAAATGCTATGGACATATTGTAAATCATACTTATGGTACATCCTTTCTAAATCCCACAAGGCTGTGGTGAGCCAGACTTTCCCTTCAATGGGTCCTGGCAAGTGTTGAAGTGTCACAGCTAAGATTAAAATTCCCTCTAGGAAGTTCTCCATTTCTACAAAGGAAACAAAGACATTGACTTGTCTCCACTTAGAGAGGGCATCACTGATCGAAACTAAATCCCTGGCCTTTGAGAACCTTTGTGTTAGGACAACACAGATGCCATTCCTGAAAAGCAGAGGAGTCAAAGTCCTTACAAAATTCTCTGCATTCTCCCTGTCTGAAGCAAAGAGACCAATCAAGGTCCATCTGAAATGCAGGAGCAGTTTGACAATCACTAGATACTGGATTCCTTCTTTGGGGGCCAAGCGGTAGAAGAAAGGGAATTGAGTTTTGTCACCGAGATTCCCTGAGACAACTTTATAGCTGATCTGAAAGAGGAAGGAAGGATTATGTGTTTTATTTGGGATCAGATAAAGGTCAAAACATTAGTTTTTAATAAATTCGGTTTATTGGCTAATATGCATGTAAACTTTTTTTCTTCCTGATTAATTAATGCTCTTGGTCCATCTGAGTGCAGAAGATGTAATTTTTTTTTAGGTTTAGGCAAGACAATCAACTGGAGACACACAAACCTGTGGGATTTTGTAGGTGTCCGCCACGGTGGATATCTGGATGGAGACGTCATTGTCAGTTCCATCAAGAAGAGCCAAGAGGTTGTCCTTCCTTCCACAGCTGTAGTTGGGAACATTGGCTTCTCCAGTGGAGAGCAGGTCCAGCAAGGCATCCGAAGTCAGAAGGGTGTTCCAATAGTTGTCATGGATGTTGTAGCCAAGGGTGAGGTTGTGCAAGAGCCGGGGATTCTTGTTGACCTCTTGAATGGCCAAAATGAAGGGTAGGATTGTTGTACGGTCAATGGTTGATCTAGTGTAAAATGTGCATCTCATCATCGTCATCATCATCAACAACAAAATAACTTATTCAATTTATTCCTCTTTGACTCCACAAGCCTATCCAGTCTTAAGCCAATACCGATCCAAAACCAGAGGCAAATTACACTCACCAGTCACCCTTTCGTTTCTGAGATTTAAGAAGATGGGATGGAGATAGTCTTCCACAATGCTTAACGATCACAACTGTATCATTCTGAGCAGTGGTAGTAATTTTCATTTGCCCAATAACCAGGACTGAAAATAATTGCATCATTAAAAATCCAAAAATGCATAAAATGCATAAAATGCATAAGTGAGCCAGAAAAGCTATAAGGAGCAGGCATTTAATATCAATGAGCTGTTATGAAATTATGGAAATGGGCTAGGCAGAGGCAACTACAAATCTTTAAGGAACTACTTTAGATGAAACTGTACAAACACACACACACACACACACACACTCCGATCTAAATAAATCCTTCTGACTTGACTAAGGAACTGGCAGGGAAAGTTGATTTACTTCCACAGAATAAAGGAATAAGAGCTTGAAACTGCAGATGGAGGGATGGAAGTAATGACTCACGAAGAAGACTGAAAAGAAGGAGCTGTGGTGAAAAGGAACGGCTCAAACACAGTCTGTGTTGCACTGACGACCACACCAATGAGATGATCTCCTGGCCGGTAGTGGTTCCCTGCATGTTTTCCGACCTCCTGCTCCAAGGTCAGGGAGCGTTTCGTTCGGAGGTTCCCAGAGTTTCTTTGGGGCAGCATCAGCATCACCAGAAGCAGAAGCAGGAGGTCCATTCCTCCTCAGCCGGAATCAGCAACTTCTCCCTTTCTAAGCATCAAGACAAATGAGAAGAAGTGGAGGCAGTTTCACAACATGGAAATGCCAGTGGTTTTCCTGATTCAGACAGAGCCCAACCAAGCTGCATGTGTAAAGGAGCGAAGGAAAGATTCAAAGCACATTCCATTTATGTCAAACACCCAGAGTAACCAGAGGGATTGATCTGGCTCTGATGTAAGACCCCTTGCATGTTGTTCCAGTCTCATGTTTACGTGAAAGGCAGTCACTGGAGAAGTCGCAGAAGAGGTTTCAAAGATGGCTGGGATGGTGATAATTACAGTGAGGAGGAACATCTCCTCTGGAGGGTCCTGAACTTCTCCTGGGGCTTCATCTGTAAAGGCGTAGCAGGAGAAAAGCATGCCTGTGAGAATCACAGCTACAGCCCTGGGGATAACTGTTCTGCCGTGGTTCTGGTCCTTCCTGTCGGGACACGCCCAGAAAGTGATGCTGGAGGAAAATTGTCCAACGCCCTGGTGATTGACTGATGAGATCCTTCAAGATGGCGTCTTGCCTCCCATGCTTTTCAACATGAACAGGGACTGTTGGGGAGGCCACCAGGAGCTCAGATGACACCCAGCTGTAACGCTTCCTACCTTCTCTTTCCAAGGAAGCAACCAGCATCCTTGGCCCCTGCTAAATATATAGATGGGGCCTGTTTGTGATTTCTTTTCTTTTTGGGACGCATCTCTCTCTCTCTCTCTCTCTCTATCATCTATCCCTCTCTCTCTCAAATTTGTGTAGCCACCCATCTTGCTCACAGGAATTTAAACACAACAGAAGCATTAAAAAATAAACACCATGGCATACAACTATCCTAAAACCACATTTAAAAACATATTTTTTTTATTTTTTTATAAATTTATTCACCGCCCATCTCTCCGCAACAGGGGGACTCTGGGCGGCTTACAATAAAACAAGATTAAAATATAAAACCATTACAATTAAAAATACAATAAAATATAAATATAATAATATCTACATGGCGAAGAGGTCTTAATCAGACCTTCAGTGTGGTAGGTCCCTCCGGATCACTTCATGGCGCTAGCCATCCCCAGGTGTAATTAGTTGCCCTCCCATTCCAAGCCTGCCTACAAAATCTGGTCTTTAATCTTTTGCGGAAGTCCAGGAGCGAGGAGGCTTGTCTCACCTCTGGGGGAAGGATGTTCCAAAGGGCGGGAGCTACAGCAGAGAAGGAATGCTTCCGAGACCCCGCTAGATGGAATTCTTTTATAGATGGGGCCCGTAACATGCCCTCCCTGCATGACCAGGTGGGGCGGGTCGATGTAAGAGGGATGAGACGGTCCCTCAGATATCCTGGCCCCATGCCATGTAGGGCTTTAAAGGTGATGACCAACAGCTTGAATTGGACACGGAAGCAAGCTGGGACCCAGTGCAGCTCATGCAACAAAGGTGTTATGTGTGCAAATCTTGGAGCACCCAAGATTGTCCGCGCAGCTGCATTCTGGACCAGCTGTAGCTTCCGGATATTTTTCTAGGTAGCCCCATGTAGTAATTACAGTAATCTATATGGGAGATAACCAGGGCATGAGTTATGCCCTGGTCCAGGAAAGGGCGTAACCGGCGCACAACACAAAGTTGTGCAAAGGCCCTCCTGGGCACGACTGCCACCTGCTCTTTGAGCAGGAGTCGTGTAATGGTTGCCTAATCCCAAATACTCAGTCTCACAAGCTCGGGCTTAAAGATAACTGATTTATTAAAGGAATAGTATGCAAATACAGAGAAAGCTGAGAATGAGCAAAAGCGCGCCAAAAACAAACTTAAAAGCCTTGCCTTCAATCCAGTCCCGCTGAAGAGCTTTGGGGGAGAGATCCTAATAAAAATCCAGCTTGAATTCTATTATCCAAAATCACATCACTACAAGCAAGCTGGTGCAATAATGACTGTACTCTGGAAATATGCTTATCAATATCTCCATCTGGTTGCAGCTTTACATTGGGTAACTCACCAAATTAACAACTGGGGAATCTCCTCCTTCCCCAAAGAGTTTAAACAATTCCTCCATCATTCCTTTTGCAGTTTCTCTAGGCTGGATCTGCACCAACATTGATCCATCCAAGGAACTCATAATGAGTACTTGCAGTTTCAGGTCACTGGCCACCCAGTTTGCATAACCCTCTGAATCTGGACTAGGAGGGTCTTCCTTTGAAACATTATACAGATTCAGAATCTTTGCCTGCCTCTCCAACCAAATTCTCTTCTGGGTTGAGTTTAAAAATCTCTGGATTGTAAGGCAGTAGACTACCTCAACAGGCTGTGAGTGTGTTTGTGGATGACCATCAGCTGAACCTGGAAGCAGCTGTAACAGCCTTCCCAGCAAAGACACACCTGAGGGATTTTGTAGGTGCCCAACAAGGTCGAAATCTGGATGGAGATGTCAGTCTCAGCCCCTTCAAGAACAGCCACGGTGTTCCTCGGCCTTCCACACCCGGAGTTGGGGACGTTGGCCTCCCCGTCCGAAAGCAGGTCCAGCAAAGCCTCTGAAGTCTTTCCTGCGTGGAAATAGTTTTCATAGACATCGTATCCCAGGGTGATGTTAGGCAAGAGATGGGAATCTTGGTTGATCTCCCGGATGGCAAAGAGGAAGGACAGCCTTTTCCAGTATTCTGTATTTGCTTTGCTGCAAGTATAAATGTGTTGCGACATAATCAAGGGGGGGAAAATTAAACTAGTTTTTACAAAATAGTTCTAATCCATCCAAGCCCAAGAGTTCCTGTGAACAGATTACAGCATTCCAAATAATGTTGCCACAAAAGTGATAAAAACAATAAATAACATTAAAGAAAAGAGATTAGATTGTGACAGGAACAGAGAAGGCTGAGCAGGGTTTTTTGTGTATTTCTTCCCATATTTGGGTGGATTGGTTCATTTCCCCTAACAAGGGTGGGAGATACCTCAGATATGTCACATATTTCAAAGGGAGTCTGGGATTCTTTCACTTTATATTGAACTTTAAGATTGATTGATTGATTGATTGATTGATTTGGCTATCAAATTTTGCCACCACCCTTCTCCCCCCAAAAGAGGGACTCTGGGTGGTTTACAACACAGCTAGCAAGTTAAAAAACAATAGTCATAATAAAATAGAAAATATAAATACAAATTCTGTTGTTTATTCGTTCAGTCGCTTCCGACTCTTCGTGACTTCATGGACCAGCCCACGCCAGAGCTTCCTGTCGGTGGTCAACACCCCCAGCTCCCCCAGGGACGAGTCCGTCACCTCTAGAATATCATCCATCCACCTTGCCCTTGGTCGGACCCTCTTCCTTTTGCCCTCCACTCTCCCTAGCATCAGCATCTTCTCCAGGGTGTCCTGTCTTCTCATTATGTGGCCAAAGTATTTCAGTTTTGCCTTTAATATCGTTCTCTCAAGTGAGCAGCCTGGCCTTATTTCCTGGAGGATGGACTGGTTGGATCTTCCTGCAGTCCAAGGCACTCTCAGGATTTTCCTCCAGCACCACAGTTCAAAAGCCTCTATCTTCCTCATTGGGGGGCAAGTGTTGCTGGGAAACGGCAGTCCCACAGTGTGATGATTGCCTTAAACCAAATAAAAGGCTCAGACTCCAAACAAAGTTTAAGTTCTGATTCTTTATTTAGGATAGAGTGCAAACAGAAAGAAAGCTGAGAATGAGAAAAGCTAAACCCAAACTAAATAGCATCGTTTCAAACATCGTCCCACCCCCCCACCCCCCGTGCATACAGTACAACCCCACATTCCCAGGTGCTCCTAACGAGCTCTGCCGATCAACGGCCAAGAAGACCTTGACATGCAAGAGATAGCCCAAACACATTCCTCCCTGGCACAGCCCGACACATCTGCCTGTACAAGGTTGATCAGCAGCACCCTCCCAGCCAGGAACAAGCGTGAACACTCTGGCATGCGAGCCGTTACGATGTCGCAAACATCGCCACGGTGATCATGACACACGGACACCCAGGCCCCAACCCACGCAGAGCACCAACGGTGACAACCAGCGCCTTGAATTGTGCCCAGAAGCAGCACCGGGTGCAGCTTTCACAAGGGAGGCGTTGCATGGCTGCCTCGAGGCGCACCCCCAGTCCTCAAATGCTCCACTCTGGACCGGCTGCAGCTTCTGGGTGCTCTTCAAGGGCAGCCCCACGTAGAGCGCATTGCAGTGGTCCAGTCGAGAAATGACTAAGGCCCCCTAACTCCAAGGGGACCCCCAAATCGCAAAGGAACTCACTCTACCTGCGGCAACACAACCCCACTCAGGCTTAATGGTGGAAGCTCCCTGGAATTGGCAGGCTTTGAACCCACAGCCGCTCCCCCTCAGGAGGGCCTGGAAAGAAATTTGGATCTGGAATGGTCGGAGGCCCTGGAAATGTAGAGTAAGAAGACAGGATCACCCCAAGAACAGAAGAGTGTCAGCCCTTCGAGGTCGACCAAACTGGAAAACAAAGCTTTGCAGGCTAATCCTGCTTTTACAATAAGGTTACAGGAAAAAGAACTTGCATGTCTGAATGCACTTCTCCCACCCTCCATCTTCATCTTCGTGAGCACCAGGGAGGGTCATGCCTGAGACGCTTTCTCAGGTTACCGTTTCTGGCCCAGACTCGGATTTCTTTTATCTGCCCTCTGTTTCGCTGGTGGCTCTTCCCCCCATTCCTCGAGGTTGTTCTTTCTGCCTGCCACATCCAGCCATGTGAAGTCCCACCCCGGCCCACGCAGCCCAGCCCTCTGCACTCCCGGTGGCCCCCCAACTGCCCAGGGAAGCCTTTGGGGGAGGGGAAAAGAGCGTCTCCTCCTCCTCTCAATCCGCTCCACGCAGACCCTCCCCGAAGGGTCGGAAGGCTCCGGAAGAAGCCCCCAGGCTGCAATGGACCAGGAGACTGATTTTGGCCAGACACGGAGTCTCTCCGTGGCTGGGGGTCCTCAGCAGGGGCTGGGTGGCCATCGGTGTTGTTCTTATTTATTTGTTTGTTTACTTATTCATTAATGAAATATGGGCTGCCCCAGTCAGGTACAGTCTGCCTGGCTCACAAGAAAAATACAGGGAAAAGTCACACACAGTCATCAAAACTCCAGAAAAACAGCCAACAATGATTTAAAATCATACCCCTTCTAACCCTGGGGCTGGGGACAAAGCCGGGTATCAAGGGGTGATTGAAACAGGGCCAGGGTGCAAGCCAGGGGACTCCCAGGAGGAGGGCCGTCCAGAGAGCAAGCCGTGTGAGCCTGGGAGGGGGCTGGATAGATGACCTCCAATGCCCCCTCCAACTGTTCTCTTTTAAGCGTTTTGGATTCCCCCAAGCCACCTGTGCAGGGGAGATCCTCCTGGGCCACAGGAGGGCAGCCAATGGCCTCCAAGCACCATGACTGGCTTTAGTAAGTGAGCCCAGCTGCATGAAAAAGAAGTCAAAATTCTCCCAGACATGAGGAAAAAGGTTTCAGTGCCCTCAGAGAAGGAGGGACAGGACCTTCAGCATCCGGCAAAGGGACCCCTTTGCCCAGCTGGGGCACAGACTGTATCCCTCACAGAAGCTCTAATTGGCTTGATCCTCATGAGGACTAGGAGGCTGTTCTCTTCTGTTCCTTCTTTAAAAAGTAGCCTTTGGGATGGGAGAGGGTGCGCTGTCTCCCTTCAGCTACCTCCCATTCCCTTCTTACAGCCAATCCGTGTTTGTCTGTGTGTGTTGTTGTTGTTGTTTTCCCTGGGGTGGATATGAGGAATCTCAGCCTGTTCCTGCTGCCTGGTGCTGCAGAAGTGAAACTCCAGCCCTCCTGCAGCACCCTGTAGTTTGAAGACTTTTTAATTGCTCAAATCACGCCTTAGTGAGGCCAAGGGCAGACAAGCAAACAAAAGGGGGGGTCTGAGTTGCTCCTCCGAAATTGGGTTCCCCAACTTTCCCTTTTGTGAAGGTGCTGGAGACCCTCCCTGTGAGGTGGTCTTGGGGTCCTGCAAGGATGGGGAAGGGCCAGGGGAGCCCAGGAGGATCGGTCCAGAGAGCCTTATTGTGCCCCCTTCCTCATTTCCCTCCCAAGGAAGAGGGAGAGGGAGGTGTGGATATTACTGCTGCACCGGTTGAGCTTCTGCCTGCCTTTCTCTACCCTGGGATGATGGCGGAAACTCACCAGGAAGCTCCTCCCCTTCCCCCCCCCTCCAGAGCCCCAGCAACTCTCCGTCTCCCCCAGGGAGCCCCACTGGGACCCACATGCTTCCCCCTACCTCCTCCATGGGGCGTCTTGAGAGAGCATCTTGAGAGAGCGACAGCCCTGCGGGGTGGGCCACTGCTGCCAAAGGAAGGTGTTGGAGCTTCTCCTCCTTGGGCAGATTGGGGCCTTCCTCCCACACCCCGAAGGGTGGGACTTTGAGGGGATTGGGCGGGGGCCTTTCACAGCCCCCCCAGCTCTCCCCCAGGGAGCCCCATCAGGAAAGTGGAGGGGGCTGAGAAAGGCCCTCCTGGCTCCCCCTCCCAGTGGGCCATGCAGAGGCCATCCATCGGTCTCCGCCCCTCCTACGTTGATTGACAGGGCTGATCCGACTGTGCTGTCCTGGGGCGGCCAGGACAGTCAGATTCCCGGTGGCTCGCAGGAAGGACCTGAGACGAGGAGGCCCCTCCGCCTACCCACTGAGCCCCCCAAATATCAGTCATCACAGTCCTTGGGAGAAACAAAGTACAATAAAATATATCACCCTGAGGGGACCCTGAAGGATTTTCTGCAAACCTGGAGACTTAGGAAACAAGGCATGGACACACAGCCATCGTCCACACCTCCTGGCACGCAAGGACAGACCACACCCAAACGCATTTAAAAGACGCTGCACGGACATCCCCAGAAGGACACGGCATCTCCTGCCATCTTTGCAGCGCTTCACAATCCCTTTTCGGTTTGAGCTCCCAGAACAGTTCGGGATCATCCTCAGATTGGTCCCCCTCCCTGCTGACCCCTTCCTTGGTCCAGATCCCACCCAAATCTTTCAGGGGGTCCCCTCCTGACCCCCTACTGAGAAAGTGGCCCCTGGACCCCCCTTCACCTTCCCTCCATCAAGTGGTCCATCTGAGGAAGGGGACCTTCTGCACGGGGCCCCTGAGCCTGCAACCCTCAAACTCTTCCCAGCTGGGTTTGGGAGAAGCCTCTGATCTGTGGGGGGGGGGGATTGCAGACCCTCCACATCCCTCTTGGAGGGGAGCAAACAGAAGATCGGAAATTCAGGGATGGAGGGAATTTTTAAAATTTTTATACCACCTTTATTATTTTTATAAATAACTCAAGGCGGCAAGCATACCGAATACTCCTTCCTCCTCCTATTTTCCCCCCAACAGCAACCTTGCGAGGTGGGCTGGGCTGAGAGAGAGTGACTGGCCCAAGGTCACCCAGCCGGCTTTCGTGCCTAAGGCGGGACTAGAACTCACAGACTCCTGGTTTCTAGCCCAGCACCTTAACCACTAGACCAAACTGGCTTTAATCACATGGCTTCTGACCTGGAGAGAAGGTGGAGCTGAGATGGCACCATTCAGACAGCATCAACTCACATCATTCCAGGGTTTTCCTGCAGTCTAAAGTTTATTGATTTATAGCAAAGAAAAGCAAAGGAAATTAACTCAGAGGAGAACCGCAACATGGATGAAGCTCCTGTGGATTCAAAGCCGAGAAACGAGGGGGGATCCAAGGAAGGGAAAAGTGGTTGGGCTCTGCTGGGCAGACAGCGGTTGATCCCCGAGATCACTTCTCAGAAAGGGGGGATCTCAGTATGCAGAGCATCTGGGATCTCTCCAGATCCAGTGGGCTGGAATAAGCGCCAGATGGATTTTGGTTAAGGGGCTGTGGGGTGGATGGTTGCAGCCATTGCCCTCAATGGGGGTCTGTGCTGAGCAGGAGAGGTTGGGGGGTCTGCAGCAACAGGCAGGCCAAGAGCTCCTGGGGACAGACTAGATGGCCTCTGCTCCCCTCCCAATTCCCCTCCCGCAAAAGGAAGAGAGGCGTGGAAGGAAGCTGGTGGGTCTCGGCAGGGGAAGGTCCAGGCTGCGATTCTCCTCCTCTCGCCAACCCACCGCCTCGAACTTCCATCCTTCAAGGGTTGCAAAAGAGGCAGAAATTCATCAGCTCCTGAAAAAACATCCTTTTGCATCTGACAGCAGGAAGCGATAGCAGGATTAACTCATGAGTGCTGTAAAAGAAAGCGATATGGGAGAAAATTAGAATATATGGTAAAACCTTCAATTAAATATAGGTAAGATCTTTTGGGAGAGTCTGCAGAAAAAACACGGGGTGGGCTTCCCCTCCCCTTCCCATTCAGCTCCCCCAAGGAAGGCCCACCCTGCAGGGGGTGGTTGATGGGCAGGGACCGGATGGAGGGAGAATCCGCCCCTTGCAGGGAGGAAAAGGCTGCGAAGGACCAGGGATTCCTCCCCATCTCATCTCCCGGGACTCGAAGGGGGTCCGAGGTCAGCCGAGGGGCTGCAAAGGGAGGCTCCAGCGTGATGTTGCTGATGTGGAATTTATCCCTAATTGGCTTAATTAAGGGATTAATCAAGAGAGGAGGCCTCCCCCCCCACAGATATTCAACACTGTATGAACCAAGAAGGTGGTGCTACGATGGGGGTGGCAGGGAAGGACGGAGCCTGGTGCAACTTACCAGAACTTATGTGAAATGGCAAAGGGTGGCGGGTAGGAAGGGCAGCCCACACATTTGGGGTGCCCCGTCCCCTTCCCCCAATACCCTGAATGGTCTCCCTCCTTTCCTTCCATTTTGCAATTTCCCAAAAGTGGGAAACATCCTGGAAAATGTTTGTGTTTTTGTTTTTAATTGCATCACATTTTGGGGTCCCCTGGAAGAAAAAGTGACCAAAGACCTCAGAAAAAGATTTGGGGGATCCAGATAATCTTGGAAAGTTTTGCTGCAGAAGCTAAAGGAGCCCAATTCCCAGCCAGGAGGATTTGCGCATCATTCAAGGCTCCTGCAGTGACTTAAAAGGTATTTTTGGGGAGAAGACAGAATTAAACCCGTTAGTTACTGGAGGGGAATGCAAAGTGCTCACCTGCAGGTTGTTGGATGGAGGTTGCTGAAAAGAAAATGAGAGAGAGAGAGAGACAACCAATACTGAAAAAGGTCTGGAGCGCTTAGGGGTCCCACTCTCAACTGACAGCCCATAATATGTTGCATTATAGTCTCTTACAGCCTCTCCAAGAATAAAGCTTCCTAAAGAAATTTCTCATCAATCTGGGCAACGATTTATTCAGGATCATGCCCTCAAGGGATCCCCCCAAGGATTTCCCTCTTTCTATGGCTGTTTAGTGCCATCGGAGGATCTGTGGTGGCTCAGTGGGGCCACCAGCCTTGGGACTGGGGGGTCCAGGAAGACCTTCTATGCCATCTTGATCAGATGCCTTCCCAGACGATCCCCTCCCCGTACCACTTTATCCAGCCCCAAAGACTCACCTTTCTTGCTCTTCAGGTAGAGGGAGAGCCCCACGGCCAGGAAGGCCACCCCCAGCACGGCCCCCACGGCCCCCGTCCAGAGTTTGCTCCTGGCAGACTTGGAGGAACGTGGCTCTGGGGAGGGAGAGGGAGAAGGAGCCCGGCGTGAGCAGGAGGATCAGGGCCAGCTTCCTCCAGGGGGTCCGTTCTGGCTCTGCACTCCAGAAGGGTCTTCCCAGCCCCAGAGGTGCCCCCTTCTCGGGCAGGATGGCATTCCCAGAGAGGGAGGGCAGGGAGGGGAGGGGAGGGAGGGGCTTACCCCACTGGACGGTGATGGGGGCCTCCAGGCTGGCGTGCCCCACCTGGCAAGCGTAGACGTCCCCCCGCTTGGGCCGGGTCTCCAGCATCACCTGGCGCTGGTAGGTCCAGTCTCCGTTCTGCAGCTCCTCCCCGAAGGCGACGCCCTCCTTCTCCGGCCGCCCGTTCTTCAGCCACCGGATGTCGATCTCCAGGGGGTAAAAGCCCGTCGCGGTGCAGAGGAGGATGGTGTTGGGGGACGCGGGGTCTGCCTTGGTGGGGGAGATGGTGACGGTGGGCTTGGCTGGGGGGGAAGCAGGAGGAGAAGGAGGGACGTGGGACAATCAGCAGGGCCAAAAGCAGGAAGGATTTTAATTTTTAAATTACAGAATGGAGACAAAATAATAAACTTGGCCTCTAGCAAATAAGAGCAAAGATTAATTCTAGAAGATTTTTTCAAAAATTCACAGAATTGGAAGAAGGTGAAATATTGTCTTTGGAGACACCAGTGGACTCTCAGGTCTGAATTTAGATACATCGACTCAAGGCAGGAAACGCGGACTGGCCCCGATGGACGTTTGGAGACTGCAAAACCCAACCGAGAGAGGCCGGACCTTCTTCCCCGCCAGGCATCAGTCCGACTCCGGAAGAGACGCCTGTTCGGCCTCCGAGACTTTAACGCCCCCTATTCACGAGGGGCAAATCCCTCCAAGGACATTCACGGAGCATGATCCGATATTATTTGCGTGGTGCTCTGGAGCAAAACTTCCTTTCAGAGGGAGGACGAATGATGGGTTGCGACCTCATGGCGCCATCCTACAGAAATGCCAGGAGGAATTGCATTTCTTTTCCAAAGTAAACAGGAATCTCTGACACAACCATTTGGGAAACAAGGAAAGGGTATATGGGGGGCTGTTTATTAAACTGACAGCAAAACAAAGAAGAGAAAATACTAAAAGGGAGGAACAATTAGATGCCAAAATACGAGTGCAGACGTAACCCCAAAAGACACCCGATGAAAGAATGGAAGAAGCTAAGAGAAAATAAAATTGGCAAACAAAAGAACTTTGAACATGTGAATAAACCAGGAAACTTCCCAGCCTTTCAGCTTCGAATAAATAAAGAAACGCAGACAAGATCAGCAATTGTTACACCAACAATCAGAAATCATGGAAGAATTGGCAGCTTTTTCAAAATAATTATATTCCATGGCTGACATCGATGAAGCTGCCCTGAAGAAATATCTTGGAAGGCTGGTTATCAAAGGATTTTAATGCCCAACGTGGACATATACTAAGCAAACCTGCAACTATCCAAGAAACAAAAGTGGCAATAAAAAAAAGCAGACCCGGAAAAGCACCAGGTCCAGCCGGGCTCAAGAGTGTAAAGGACGTGAGGAGGAACCGTTGGGAGCGACAATGAACCAGCCCAAGAGATTGAGCCGATGCTGCTGACCGGGGAAGAAAAGCGTTTTGTGGGGCACACAAAAGACACACCGACCGAACAGGTTAGATTCCGAGAAGAAACATCCAGAAGGACTGCAGGTTGCAATTGACCTCAGAGAGCATCTCGGCCAGAAGGAAGGAAAGCAGCATTAATTTTTCTGCCCTCAGAAAAGGCCTTTGACTCCCCATTCCTTCTGTCAGCGTGCAATAAAATAAGCCCCGCACGTGATGTGGCATTCACCACCACAGAGCCACAAGGGGCAATAAGGCAGTGGGTGAAAACGATCCATCAATTCTCTGGATACCAAATCAACATCCCCAAACCAAAAATTATCCACCTTGAAAGCTTCCACACATACATTTTCTTGATGTAGAAGGCAGTGATACTTCATCAAACGTGACTTGCCCGGTGGCACTTGCATCCTCTTCTATCAATTTTGTAGGTCCCCCACTTTCACCAACCGTCACCGGGGCGCCATCAGTAGATATACCAGGTATGTTGACAGTGGTTAAAGAAAATCGCTTTGATATCGTTTTTACTGCTTTGTACAAATCAAGCGGTTTAGCTGTGTCTTTTAACGGCACCAAAGAAGCCGTTTCTTCAGTGACATGATATTCGTTATCAACGCCTCTAATAAAAGTGGCAAGTTGAGCCGTATCTGGAGCATCGGTACTTCCATCCATCGCCAGAGCAGGTGGGAAAGGTCCCCTCGGCAAGCACCGAGTCACGTCTGACCCTCGGGGGGAGGCCACTTCCGGGACGTTTTCTTGGCAGACTATAGCGGGGTGGTTTGCCATGGCCTTCCCCAGTCGTCCAAAGCATGAAATTTGAAGGTAGCAGCTTTACCCTTCAAACCTCTCTTGACAGATTTTCCTGTTGGTTCAGTTCACCTGGCTATAGTCTGGTGAGACAAAATGATTTTAGAAAAATTGCTTTTTTTATCAGGACAAATTATATCTGCTACGCTTTCCATACATTCCTTAACAAACTCACCATTGGTAAATGGATTTGATTTTTTGCAGTCAGATTTTCTACCAAATAACTATTTTTTACAATAGAGTCCTTATGAGTTGTGACTTCTTTGAAAAAAAATTGTTGAGACGATAGACTTTTTTTCAGTTCTGCTAATTTTTCATTACGACAAATTCCTTGATATGCTTTGAATTTGGCAGCATGTTTTTCCATATAATGCCATTTCAAATGGTAGTCTTTGAAAACTGACACATTTCCCTATAAATTAAGCACAGTGCCTTAGTATTTGTCTCGACAAAAAAGTACTCATCTGTCCATTTTTTACTGAATACTCTTCCTTCATCTGCGATTTTTCTTTTTTTCCTTTCTTTTTTGGGTTCTGTTTTTTGTTGAAACGATGTTGAAGCCATGCTGGAATACATTTATTTAGGAATAAATATATTTTTTAAGAAATAACAGAACACATCGATTGTAAATTGCTAGGTAGGCAAATAAACAAAGCAAAGTGTAATAATCAAAGTGTAATCGTCGTCACAGAACACATGTAGGTAGGTTGAAATATTATATGTAATGCCATGTCGCCACAAGCTGACGTGTGCAGCGGGCATCAGCACTGCTCCGCCCCCTCCCCTACACAGCGTTCCGTTGTTTCTGCCTACGCAGTCCGCCCTCGAGCACCACGCAATCAAGGCAGGAAAAAAAATTGCAAACTAATGTTAAGAGTTTATGATTTTTTTGGGCCGCATTACTAGCTGTTCAGGGCTGCACGCTGCCTGTGGGCCGTGGGTTGGACATGATTGCCTTAAACAATGAAGGTTTTCAGAGGACTAAAAAGCCAGTGACAGAAGATTCTGTAAAATGAATAAAATCCCACTTGATCTGGAGAAAACACAGAAATAAGCGGAAAATAACAGAATGAAATTTAAGGGGAAAAAGGGGCAAAGTGTGATGTGGCTATAATTTTAGGCAGCATCAACAGGAAGACTTTTTCTAAGGAAAGGGCAAAGGAGCAACAATCAGGGGTAGCCGTTCACTTCTCTCAACTGCCCAAGTCCTCTCAAGGAAGATCCATCCCCCCTCAGAAGACGAACAAGTTCCGAATTCCCCTTTCAGAGCCAGATGGACAGAAGAGCTTCTCAGGGATCTTGCGCTGTGCCGGATCTTTGTTGGGGGTCCTTTGGGGGAATTTAGGGGGGAGACCAAAAATAAAATTTAAATAAAATGAAATATAAATAAATAATTATTTTATAATATCATTTATATTATAAACAAATAAAAATCAAAATCAAAATGCAAAAAGCAAAATACAAAAAATAATTTAGGCCATGTGCAAGAAATCTGGGAGAGAGAATCAAGATTTTAATGGGTTTCTTTAAACTCTGCCCCCAAATCAGGAACTTTGCAGCTATGAGACGGAAGTGATTCGGCTGAAGGGGAAGCTGGGTCTGTCACGAAAAAGGTGGTTCCAAGGGGGGCTTTTCTCCCAGGCCCCCAAAATTGGCCAAGCAAGGGAGGGGTCCTTGGTGCTCTCCGAGCCTTGCTGGTTTCTGGCAGACGCTCCATGGCCAGACTAGGCAGCCTCTTCAGTGCAAAGGGGGAGTGGGCCCTGCTCTCAGCTGACATATTGTGGCTTCGATTGGCCTAACAACGTTTCTCAGCTTTGAATCAGCTTCTTCTCAAGGCAGGGGGAAAAGCCCCTAAACCATTCCGTAGGACTGAGGTCTGCGTCTTGGTTTAAACACGGAATCAGAAGTATGATTTCTAGATCATTTCCTCTATTTGTTTGTTTCTTTGTTTGCTGGACTTAGAAGTGCCAGACTCCAAGTAAGTCTGAATAAAGAATAGGGAAGGAAAAGAAGGGAAATGTCCAGAGAAAGGGCAGAAGGACAGGCGACTTTTCAGACCTTTGGAAATTCATTTTTATCCTAAAACGGGGCCCAGGAGGAAAAGAGGAGGAGAGCCATGGGCTCCTGGCCAGAAAGGGGGACCGGGAGGCCCTTTGATCCATCGATCGGTCGCTAAGGATCTATTTGGGAGGAGGGAGACGTTGCTGGGTTCCCCCACACTACAAAAAGTCGTATTTGGGCCCTTTTCCGGAGGGGATCAAAGGGATCCCGGATTCCGGGCAGGGAGAGAGTCTGGATCCCAAGTCTGGATCCCGGGAAGGAGAGGGATATTCCGTAGATCTGGGAGCGCAGAATAAAGGAGGAGCAAAGCAGGGCTGCCAGAGGCCCAGAATTTCTACCGCCCAACAGGCCCCTTCGTAGCCCAAAAGGAGCCCCAAAAAACTGCAACCCACAACCAAAATTTCCCGCAGCTGCTCTCTAAAACTCGCCCGATTAGGCGGGAAACTCCATGAGGGAGAATCTCAATGCATTTAATGGATTAAGGAAGGGGGGGTCCCTTCTGCATCCCCCCCCGAAGCCCCTCCCTCCCTCCCGGACTCACCTCTCCGGCCAATCACATGAATCCCCTCCTGGTTGTACACCCCGTAGTTGTGCCGGCAGTAACGATCCACTTGGCCCCTCTTGTACTGCAGGAGGGCCTTATCGCTGTTCCAAGTGTCGGCATCGGGCTGCCCCAACTCGGTCACGGCCACGAACTTGCCCAGGTCGCTGTCGAAGCGGGCAAACTCCTGCCGGTCGTAGAACTGCCTGTACAGGAACCGCACCCGCTGCGTCCCGTTCAGGAAGCGGCACTCGGCCTTTGACTGGAACAAGAAATGGGCTGCGGAGGAGGAGGAGGAGGAGGAAGGCCGTCAGGAGGGAGTCCCAAGCCCATCGCTCCCAGCCGCGACTGGAGGAGGGACCCGCGCGGGGAGGGGGAGGGCCGGAGACCTGCTAGGGAGGCCGATGGATGGCCTCTGGAGGGCCCACTGGGAGGGGGAGGGGGAGGGCCTTTCTCAGCCCCCCCCTTTCCTGGTGGGGCTCCCTGGGGGAGAGCCTCTAAATGGAGATTCATAAAGAAAAACGAGTTTCTTTTGAAGGAAAAATACTTTTCCCTAAAAGCACTTTTTTCTTAACCGGCTTTTTGGAATTTGCGGATTTCGGCGTGAAATCCCTTTCGCTTTCCTTCTCCTTCCTCTTTTAGTGCAACAAACTCTTGAGGCCCCGGAAGGTCCAGCCATGGGGGGTGAGGGAGGGACCCGCCCCGCCCCCTCCTTACCGGGGGGCTCCTTCCCCGCTTCGCCTCCAGGGATCCGGCACAGCGCCCCCACCAGCAGCAGCAGCAGCAGGGGGACCCCGACAGAGCCCATGGGGCTGCCCCACATGTCTATCCCAAATAGAGAGGGGAGGGGGACGGAGATGCTCCCAGCCCCCGAGGCGGAATCGGAGGCTCTGGATGGGGGAGGGAGCGTTTTTCTGAGACTTTGAATTGGGAGTGCCAGAAAGGCAGAAGGACCAATGGGAATTCTCGCTCCTGCAGCGTCATCGGTCTCCGGGCAGAGTCTCTCCTGATTCGCCCGGTGGAGGAGATAGTTCGGAGCAGAGAAGGAAGCGGAGAAAGGGCGAGGGGGATCCTTTCGGTCTTGGGGGGCTGCAGCTCCGGGGGGGTCCCTGCCAGCCCCAGAGGGGACCCCCCTTCCTTGGCCCTCCCCGGAACTCTCAGCCAGGCTCTCTCTTTCTCTGCGTGCCTGGAGGGGGTGGACTAGATGCCCTCTGAAGCCTTCTCAAGGCCCCGGGGAACCCCAGGCTGGGGCTGCCGGACTCCGAAGGGGGCCTGGTCCTTCTATCAGGCCAGAGGGATCTGCGGTCCACGGGGGTCCCAGGACCGGCTTTGTGGAGCTAAAACGGGCCAGACATTTGAGCTGCTCAGTATCCTGGGACTGGGACCGTTTCCTTGGCCGGAAGGCGGCTGCTCTCCTTGCACGTCGGGTGTCGTGTGACCTCGGCCCTTGCAGTCTATTAACCTGGTTTGGGTGTTTGAAAGAGCCAAGTGATCTTGCTTGTCTGCCCTCGGCCTCATTAAGGGGTTATTTGGGCAATTGGAAAGGCTTCAAACTACAGGGCGCTGCAGGAGGGCTGGAGTTTCACTTCCGCAGCACCAGAGAGCAGGAACAGGCCGAGATTCCTCACCTCCACCCTGTGGAAACAACAACAACGACAACAACACACACACACACACACACACACACACGGGTTAGCTGTGCCAAGGGAATGGGAGGTAGCTGAAGGGAGACAGAGCGCATCCCAAAGGCTACTTTCTAAAGAAGGAACAGAAGAGAACAGCCTCCTAGTCCTCATGAGGATCAAGCGAATTAGAGCTTCTGCGAGGGATACAGTCTGTGCCCCAGCTGGGCAAAGGGGTCCCTTTCCTGGATGCTGAATGTCCTGTCCCTCCTTGTGTGAAGGCACTGAAAGCTGTTTCCTCATGTCTTGGAGAATTTTGACTTCTTTTTCCTGCAGCTGGGCTTGCTTACTAAAGCCACTCATGGTGCTTGGAGGCCATTGGCTGCCCTCCTGTGGCCCAGGAGGATCTCCCCTGCAGAGGTGGCTTGGGGGAATCCGAAACGCTTAAAAGAGAACAGTTGGAGGGGGCTTTGGAAGTCATCTAGCCAACCCCCTCCCAGGGTCACACAGCCTGCTGTCTGGATGGCCCTCCTCCTGGGAGTCCCCTGGCTTGCACCCTGGTCTTGTTTCAATCAGCCCTTGATATCCGGCTCTGTCCCCAGCCCCAGGGTTAGAGGGGGTATGATTTTAAATCATTGTTGGCTGTTTTTCTGGAGTTTTGATGACTGTGTTTGACTTTTCCCTGTATTTTTCTTGTGAGCCATGCAGACTGTACCTGACTGGGGCAGCCCATATTTCATGAATGAATAAGTAAACAAACAAATAAATAAGAACGCCACCGATGGCCACCCAGCCCCTGCTGAGGGACCCCCAGCCGCAGAGAGACTCCATGTCCGGCCGAAATCGGTCTCCTGGTCCGTTGCAGCCTGGGGGCTTCTTCCGGAACCTTCCGACCCTTCGGGGAGGGTCTGCGTGGGGCGGATCGAGAAGAGGAGGAGACGCTCTTTTCCCCTCCCCCAAAGGCTTCCCTGGGCAGTTGGGGGGGGCACCGGGAGAGCAGAGGGCTGGGCTGGGTGGGCCGGGATGGGACCCCGCAGGGCAGGGTGTGGCGGGCAGAAGGAACAACCTCGAGGAACGGGAGGAAGAGCCGCCACTGATAAAAGAAATCCACATCACATTTTCTTTCCAGGCCCTCCTGAGGGGGAGCGGCTGTGGGTTCAAAGCCTGCCAATTCCAGGGAGCTTCCACCATTAAGCCTGAGTGGGGTTGTGTTGCTGCAGGTAGAGTGAGTTCCTTTGCGATTTGGGGGTCCCCTTGGAGTTAGGGGGCCCTAGTCATTTCTCGACTGGACTACTGCAATGAGCTCTACGTGGGGCTGCCCTTGAAGAGCACCCAGAAGCTGCAGCTGGTCCAGCAGGGTGTGGTGGGCAGAAGGAACAACCTTGAGAAACGGGAGGAAGAGCCACCACCGAGACAGAGGGCAGATAAAAGCAATCCAAGTCCGGGCCAGAAACGGTAACCTGACAAAGCGTCTCAGGCATGACCCTCCCTGGTGCTCACGAACATGAAGATGGAGGGCGGGAGAAGTGCATTCAGACATGTAAGATGTAACCTTTCCTATAACCTTATCAGGAAAGTAGGCTTAGCCTGCAAGGCTGTTTTCTATCTGTTCTTGCAGTGATCCTGTCTTCTCTTCTACCACTCACCATTTCCAGTTGCTGTTGGTGAACTTACTCTCTGGTTTTAAGCCCAGCTCGGAATTGGGGATTATGGGCTGCTCAGAGTTGGCCGATGGGAGCCACTTGTCAGCCCTGTGAGGAAGGAAAGAAAGACCCTGGTTGCTCTCCTCTGGGCCCGATCCAGGTTGTGAGGGACACGGACGTTCCCCAAAGATGGTGTCCAGAACTGGAGCCAATATTCTAAGTGGGGCCAGACCGACACGGAAGGGAGACCAACAGTGACGCCTCTTGATCTTGACGCTTGACTTCGGTTGAGGCAGCCGAGGATTGCATTGGCCTTTTTTGCAGCTACGTCACGCTCTTGGGTCGCACTCAGCTCGGGATTTCCCCTGGATACTTTCTGTGCATAATGCTGCCCGTTATGCACCCCCTGTTGAGGTTTTCCTACTAACAGATTAAGACTGCTATATGTGCCTAATCATTTTGGCCAGGTGAAGGGGTTGTATTAGATTGTCTCCTCTCACGTGCTTCATGCAAATTAGCCTGGGGGAGGAATCCTGCCCGGACTTGTTCTTCACTTCCTCTTTTTCTCACTGCCGATATGTAGCGAGTAAGGCTTGCTCCAAAGGGGGCTAAGTCCTTTAAATGTTTTGCTTTTGTTTTTGCTTTCTGTAAATAAATTATTTTTATAGAAATGCTTGGTGTGTGACTTTTTTGACCTCTCCTGGGCTAAAGGCTTTCCCAGCATCTGCAACAGGTTATGGGCCCAGTAAACAACGCAGTAAAACCCAGAGAGAAAAGAGAGATCAGCTCCACACCTCATGCACAATTTAAAGGCAGGTAGCAAAGACCTGTGAAGATTTTCTTTGGAGCCACCTGGAGATTTTCCAGCAACTGCCGGTCTACAGGACAAAGAAGCCAGCTGAGGTGACTTGCAAAAGAAGGAAGAAGCCATGGCTACCTCCCAGCCCTCAGCGATGCCTCTGGAGCGCCTATCAGAGACCAACTATTTGAATTGGGCCCTGAAGATGGAGATGTATCTTCGCAGAGAGAATCTTTGGCTGCCAATTGGTGAGCAAAATCCCCCAAATCCCAGTGCTGAATGGCTTAGACAGGATGAGCGGGCTAGAGCCACCATTATCCTGGGAGTTGAGGACAATCAGCTAGTCCACCTGCGAGGTATGCAGTCTGCAAAGCAACTTTGGGACACTTTGAGAGACTTATATGTAAAGGCAACCGCAGGGAGTAAAGTTACCCTGACAAAAAAGCTGTACAGAGCCTACCTAGAAGAAGGAGATAGCCTTCCTGAGCACCTGCATTATATTCAGCAGCTGTTTGTTGAGTTGCAGGGGAGAGGAATGGAATTTACACCTCTCACCAAATCCTATATCCTCCTGTCCTCACTGAATGAAACGTGGGACACGCTGATTTGTACTCTGGAGGCTATGCCTGAAGCAGACCTCACCCCATCGTATGTTACACAGCACTTACTTGCTGAATGGGAGAAGAGAGAGGAAAGATCCCCTCCCATCTCTTCTGGAAAGCTGCAATACCAGAAAATGAGGGAAAAGAAGGGAAAAGAAGCTGAGGCCACAGCGCTAGCAAGCCAGCGATGCTTCACCTGTGGTTCAGCTGGACATTTGCAAAGAGACTGTGCCTTGAGACCCAAGAGTAGAAAGACAGAGAAGAAGAACACAAGGGCAACACAGAAGAAGGCTCTTCAGACAACCCAAATGGCACAGGTTGCTGAGAAGGGTAATTCTGATGTATGGGTGTTAGATTCTGGGGCCAGTTGTCATTTATGTAATTGTAAAAGCTCTTTTGTGTCACTGTCTAAAACTGAAAGACAAAGTGTATCTTTGGCTGATGGGTCTGTGACCAAAATTATGGGACAAGGTGACTTGTATTTATCCTGCTTGGGAGAAACTGTAAAAGGTGTGTTGTTGTTGTTTATTCGTTTAGTCGCTTCCGACTCTTCGTGACTTCATGGACCAGACCACGCCAGAGCTTCCTGTCAGTCGTCAACACCCCCAGCTCCCCCAGGGACAGGTCCGTCACCTCTAGAATATCATCCATCCATCTTGCCCTTGGTCGGCCTCTCTTCCTTTTGCCCTCCACTCTCCCTAGCATCAGCATCTTCTCCAGGGTGTCCTGTCTTCTCATTATGTGGCCAAAGTATTTCAGTTTTCCTTCAATATCATTCCCTCAAGTGAGCAGTCTGGCTTTATTTCCTGGAGGATGGACTGGTTGGATCTTCTTGCAGTCCAAGGCACTCTCAGAATTTTCCTCCAACACCACAGTTCAAAAGCATCGATCTTCTTTCGCTCAGCCTTCCTTATGGTCCAGCTCTCGCAGCCATATGTTACTACGGGGAACACCATTGCTTTAACTATGCGGGCCTTTGTTGTCAGTGTGATGTCTCTGCTCTTGGAGACATGGAGCTTGTAGGAAGCCTGAGCGTCATTGAGAGCGTTCTTAATGGTGGGCCAGGAATCAGTGAGTTTAGAACCCCAATCACAGGCCGCCACAGCTAGAGAAGGGGGCTGTGGAAGCTTGGGGATGGGAACAAAGTCCCGACCCGAAACCACCCCAAAGGGGGTTTGACCAGTGCTTTGATGCACAGCATTGTTGTATGCGACCTCAGCGAAAGGGAGCAAATCCACCCCGTCATCCTGGTGGTAATTGATGTAGGATCGGAGGAATTGTTCAAGGGTGGCATTAAGGATCTCAGTAGATCCGTCAGTCTGGGGATGCCAAGAGGTTGACAATGCTTGCTTGGTGCCAATCAATTTCAAAAAAGCCCGCCAAAACCGTGAGGTAAATTGTGTGCCCCTATCAGTCACCAAGCGAGAGGGGCAGCTGTGAAGGTGGTACACATGTACTAAAAAGAGCTTTGCCAGCTGTTGCGCCGATGGAATAGAGGCACAGGGAACAAAATGAGCTTGCTTAGAAAAATAGTCTTTGACTACCCAAATGACTGTTTTCTTTTGACTGGGAGGTAAATCAACAATAAAATCCATAGAGATCTCATCCCAAGGGCATGAAGGGTCAGCCACGGGCCGCAGCAGCCCCTGGGGCTTACCGGACAGTCGCTTAGACATTGCACAAACAGGGCAGGAAGCAACATACGTTTTGACATCCTTCATCAGCGAGGCCACCAAAATTGACGTTGGATCAAATGGAGAGATTTGACGAACCCAAAATGACCAGCCTGTTTGCTGTCATGAGACTGGCTTAGGATAGTTGATCGTTGCGAGTCAGGGACATATAAATGCCCCCCCACCCATCCAAGCGAGGTCTTGTTCAATGGAAACCTTGTCAGGGTTAGCAAGGAGCCAGGGATCAGATTTCAATGCAGAGACAAAATCCACATGCAACTTACCAGGCATCTGAGGTTGCCCGCGGCCCAGAGAGGGCTGCGCTGGAGCCGTGTGCAAGGGGGGAGGAGGCTGCCCCCAAGCGCGGCTCCGGGTGACAGCGACCAAACCCAATTGAGGCTCTGTGAGCACAGTCCCAACGACATCGGAGATAGGCTCTGTGTCCTGAGGCAATTGGGAAAGTGCATCAACCAAAATGTTCTTTTTTCCTGGGATAAACTTAAGTCGGAAATTAAAGCGGCTAAAAAACTGAGCCCAGCGTATCTGCTTAGGGCTGAGGCGCCTGGGCGTGCGGAGCGCTTCGAGGTTGCGGTGATCTGTCCAAACCTCAAAAGGGCAAGTCGCCCCTTCCAAAAGGTGACGCCAAGCCTCCAGTGCCACTTTAACGGCAAAAGCCTCTTTTTCCCAGACATGCCAGCACCTTTCCGTTTCAGAAAATTTTGGGGAGAGATAGGCACAGGGCTTCAAGAGCCCGGCAGAATCTTTTTGCAACAAAATAGCTCCAATAGAAAAATCAGAAGCATCCACCTGAACAACACAAGGCTGTTCAGGGTCAGGGTGGGATAAAATCGGTTCTGCTGTGAAAAGAGCTTTCAACCGATCGAAAGCAGCCTGACAGGCAGGAGTCCAATTGAGCATGGCCCCTGGGTTCTTCACCTTGCGTGTCTCTCTGACACTTTTGGTGCGCAACAAATCAGTCAAAGGCAGAGCAATTTCCATGAACCCCTGGACAAAGGACCTGTAGAAATTAGCGAACCCCAAAAAACTTTGAAGCTGGCGCTGGGTGCACGGGCGCTCCCAGCTAAGAACAGCCTGAACCTTTACAGGATCCATTTCAATGCCCTTATCTGAAATTCTGTAGCCTAAGTAATCCAGGCGAGACTTATGGAATTCGCACTTAGAAAGCTTAGCATAAAGCTTAGCGTTCCGGAGCTTGGTGAGAACTTGTCTTACCAGTCTTTCGTGCTCCTTCTCAGTCTTAGAATAGATGAGGACATCATCCAAATAAACCAATACCCCTTTAAACAAATGGTCATGTAGAACCTCATTAATTAGCTGCATGAAAACCCCCGGGGCCCCTGCAAGACCAAAAGGAAGAACCTTATACTGAAAGGAACCCAAGGGGCAGTTAAAAGCTGTTTTCCATTCATCCCCCTCCCTGATGCGAATGCGGTAATATGCCTTGCAGAGGTCAAGTTTGGAAAAAACCTTGCCAGTCGACAAATGTGCCAACATATCCTTTACGATGGGCAAACGGTACTTGTTTGACAAGGAGGCTGAATTTAACCCTCGATAGTCCGTGCACAGTCTTAGGGTACCATCCTTCTTTCGCGGAACAAAATGGGAGCTCCAACCGGCGAGTTTGCCGGTTCAATGACGCCCCTAGCAAGGTTCTTATCAAGGAAGTCCCGCAACGCCACCAGCTCCTTCTGAGTCATAGGATAAATCTTTGGCTTGGGCAATGGAACATGAGGCAGCAGTTCAATGGCACAGACCGTTTTGCGATGTGGGGGTAACTGGTCAACCTCCTCCTCCCCGAAGACATCAGCAAAGTCTGAGTACTTATCAGGCAACCCCTCCGTGGGGGAAGCATGAACTTGAGGGTCGACAATCTCAGCCCTCCCTGCAGCCAAAGTGAGAGATCTTCCCAGAACAGGAGCCTGGTAGAACCCATCCTCAAACATTATAGTACGAGTCTTCCAGCTGATGTGTGGATTGTGGCGAGTTAGCCAGGGAATCCCCAGAACCACTAGAGGATTGCCCACAGGGGTAACTATGAACTCGATGGTTTCCCTGTGCGTGCCCATTTGCAAGGTAACATTCCCTGCAAACTGGGTGGCCGGTCCCCCCCCCCCCCCGGCGTGGAACCATCGAGTTGCTGGAAAATCAGCGGCTTTGGGAGAGGGAAACAGGGTAAGTCCAACGCAGTGACTAGGCTGGGATGGATCAAACATCTGGAACACCTGGAGTCCACCAAAGCCCCGACTTCGACGGTCTTGGAGCGGTAGCCCAACTCAATCTTTATGGCCAGGATGGGGCAGTCAGCACTCACCCTGGTGGTATCGCACCCATTCTCCACCACCTGCCCAGCGGCGATGTTTAGGGCAGGTGGAAGGCGTTTCCCGCCGGCTGCTCCAGGGCGGCCAATGCGTCCCCCGTGAGGTAGACATCCTCTTCTCCGTCCGGGGTCGCTAGTGCCCCTGTCAGCCGACGGGGAGGGTTGGGTGGTTTCTGCGGAGCCTTCTGCGTCAGTCTAGGTGGGCGATCCGCCGTCCTAGCCTTGTTACATTCTGCCGCACGGTGACCAGCCTTACCGCACTTGATGCATTGCCCACGGGCAAAACGGCGCTGTTTTTCGGCATCCCATGCTGGGCCAGACTGTAGCAATGGCCCCTTCCCACTGGAAGGAGGCTTGTCTCCCTTAGTAGCCTGCATGAAGGTGTGCTGGGCGTGTTCAGCCTTCCCGGCAAGACAGATCCAATCATGCAGTGAGTCCGGATCGTCTCTGTACAGCGCCCATTGCAACACCTCTTGATTGAGGCCATCCTTAAACCTATCGATCAAGGTAGCCTCCGACCATTCAGGAACCTTCCCTGCCAAAACCTTGAATTCCAGGGCATAATCTGCAACCAATTTCTGCCCCTGAACAAGTTCCTTAAGAGTGCCTTTAGCCCTCTCCTTAGCAAGGGGATCTTCAAAGTACCATTTCAAGGCAGCCAAAAAGGTATGGAAGGCAGCCAGGGCTGGGTCTCTGGACTCTGACAACTGGACGTACCAGTCCGCAGCTCTGCCCTTCAGTTTTGTGGCAATAGCTGAGATTTTAGCCCCTTCCGAGGCAAAACAGTGTCCATTCTGCTGCATATAATTTGTCGCGTTGGTTAGGAAGAATGACAAGTTCGTGGGGTCGCCATCAAATTTCACTGGAAAGTCCTTAGCGACCCCGCCAACTGGAGGAGCCGCAAGCGGTGGGCAAGTAGGGGTAACCCCCGCCGGAGTAGAACCACGGAGGCCTGGGGAAAAGTCCCACGCCTGGCCCCTTCCCCTTGGAGCCGGCGATAGAGTGGGTGGGATGCTGAGACCCCCCACTGCACCCTGAGCAACAGCAATCTTCATCAGGTTACCCACTGCGGTTGAAATGGAGTGCAGCATGTGTTCCATTGAATCCATCTTGGACTCCAGAACCCTGATCCTGTCAGGCGTGACGGAGTCGTCCACCCCCGGTACTTCAGGTTGTCAGCCAATCAACAGTCCTGTGTGTTCCCTCTCAGGAGTCTGGGGGTATCGGAGTCTCCAAGTGGTGTGGGATGTCCCCAGCCGGGGGTCCGCCATGGCGTCCCACATTAACTGTTCCTGATCCGCAACCCCCTCTTCCATCGGGGCCCTCAACTCCGGGCTGGAGCTCGAGGCCTCAGAATGGGGTGCGTGGTGCATTGGGAGGGGGCTCGGGTCCCTGCTCGGGAATGCCGACTCCAGGAGCTGTCTGGTCACCTCCCCAAACCGTGTTGAGTCCTTCCCCGGTTCAGCCATCGCTAACTGCTTCTTTCACAAGAAAATGTCTTGGTAGAGACTAGCGAGGTTCGTTCGTGAAATGATTCTCAGCTTTATGTGATGATTGCTTTAAACCAAATAAAAGGCTCAGACTCCAAACCAAAGTTTAAGTTCTGATTCTTTATTTAGGATAGAGTGCAAACAGAAAGGAAACTGAGAATGAGAAAAGCGCGCCTAAACCCAAATTAAATAGCATCGTTTCAAACATCGTCCCACCCCCCCACCCCCCGTGCATACAGTACAACCCCACATTCCCAGGTGCTCCTAACGAGCTCTGCTGATCAACGGCCAAGAAGACCTTGACATGCAAGAGATAGCCCAAACACATTCCTCCCGGGCACAGCCCGACACATCTGCCTGTACAAGGTTTATCAGCAGCACCCTCCCAGCCAGGAACACGCGTCAACACTCTGGCATGCGAGCCGTTACGATGTTGCTAACATCGCCACGGTGATCATGACAAAGGGACACTCAGGCCCCGACCCACGCAGAGCTCCAACGGTGACAACCAGTGCCTTGAATTGCACCCAGAAGCAGCACCGGGTGCAGCTTTCACAAGGGAGGCGTTGCATGGCTGCCTCGAGACGCACCCCCAGTCCTCAAATGCTCCACTCTGGACCGGCTGCAGCTTCTGGGTGCTCTTCAAGGGCAGCCCCACGTAGAGCGCATTGCAGTGGTCCAGTCGAGAAATGACTAAGGCCCCCTAACTCCAAGGGGACCCCCAAATTGCAAAGGAACTCACTCTACCTGTGGCAACACAACCCCACTCACGCGTAATGGTGGAAGCTCCCTGGAATTGGTAGGCTTTGAACCCACAGCCACTCCCCCTCAGGAGGGCCTGGAAAGAAATTTGGATCTGGAACGGTCGGAGGCCCTGGAAATGTCGACTAAGAAGACAGGATCACCCCAAGAACAGAAGCTGAGTGTCAGCCCTTCGAGGTCGACCAGACTGGAAAACAAAGCTTTGCAGGCTAATCCTGCTTGTCCAATAAGGTTACAGGAAAAAGAACTTGCATGTCTGAATGTGCTTCCATTTCCTACCTTTATCTTCATCTTCATCTTCGTGAGCACCAGGGAGGGTCATGCCTGAGACGCTTTCTCAGGTTACCGTTTCTGGCCCGGACTCGGATTGCTTTTATCTGCCCTCTGTCTCGGTGGCGGCTCTTCCTCCCGTTCCTTCTGCCCACCACACCCTGCGATGCGGGGTTCCACCGCGCCCCACCCAGCCCAGCCCTCTGCTCTCCCGGCGCCCCCCCAACTGCCCAGGGAAGCCTTTGCGGGAGGGGAAAAGTGAGTCTCCTCTGCCTCTCAATCCGCCCCATGCAGACCCTCCCCGAAGGGTCGGAAGGCTCCGGAAGAAGCCCCCAGGCTGCAACAGACCAGGAGACCGATTTTGGCCGGATATGGAGTCTCTCTGTGGCTGGGGGTCCCTCAGCAGGGGCTGGGTGGCCATTGGTGGCGTTCTGATTTATTTGTTTGTTTACTTATTCATTAATGAAATATGGGCTGCCCCAGTCAGGTACAGTCTGCATGGCTCACAAGAAAAATACAGGGAAAAGGCACACACAGTCATCAAAACTCCAGAAAAACAGCCAACAATGATTTAAAATCATACCCCCTCTAACCCAGGGGCTCGGGACAGAGCCGGATATCAAGGGCTGATTGAAACAGGGCCAGGGTGCAAGCCAGGGGACTCCCAAGAGGAGGGCCATCCAGACAGCAGGCCGTGTGAGCCTGGGAGGGGGTTGGCTAGGTGACCTCCAAAGCCCCCTCCAACTGTTCTCTTTTAAGCGTTTCGGATTCCCCCAAGCCACCTGTGCAGGGGAGATCATCCTGGGCCACAGGAGGGCAGCCAATGGCCTCCAAGCACCATGAGTGGCTTGAGTAAGCGAGCCCAGCTGCATGAAAAAGAAGTCAAAATTCTCCCAGACATGAGGAAAAAGGTTTCAGTGCCCTCAGACAAGGAGGGACAGGATCTTCGGCATCCGGCAAAGGGACCCCTTTTCCCAGCTGAGGCACAGACTATCCCTCACAGAAGCTCTAATTGGCTTGATCCTCATGAGGACTAGGAGGCTGTTCTCTTCTGTTCCTTCTTTAGAAAGAAGCCTTTGGGATGGGAGAGGGTGCGCTGTCTCCCTTCAGCTACCTCCCATTCCCTTCTCACAGCCAAACCATGTGTGTGTGTCTGTGTTGTTGTTGCTGTTGTTGTTGTTTTCCCCAGGGTGGATGAGAGGAATCTCAGCCTGTCCCTGCTGCCTGGTGCTGTGGAAATGAAACTCCAGCCCTCCTGCAGCGCCCTGTAGTTTGAAGCCTTTTTAATTGCTCAAATCACGCCTTAGGGAGGCCGAGGGCAGACAAGCAAACAAAAGGGGGGGTCTGAGTTGCTCCTCCGAAACTGGGTTCCCCAACTTTCCCTTTTGTGAAGGCGCTGGAGACCCTCCCTGTGAGGTGGTCTTGGGGGCGTGCAAGGATGGGGAAGGGCCAGGGGAGCCCAGGAGGATCAGTCCAGAGAGCCTTATTGTGCCCCCTTCATTTCCCTCCCAAGGAAGAGGGAGAGGGAGGTGTGGATATTACTGCTGCACCGGTTGAGATTCTGCCTGCCTTTCTCTACCCTGGGATGATGGCGGAGGTTCACCAGGAAGCTCCTCCCCTTCCCGCTTTTCCTCCCCCTCCAGAGCCCCAGCAACTCTCTGTCTCCCCCAGGGAGCCCCACTGGGAGCCACATGCTTCCCCCTACCTCCTCCAGGGGGCGTCTTGAGAGAGCGTCTTGAGAGAGCGACAGCCCTGCGGGGTGGGCCACTGCTGCCAAAGGAAGGTGTTGGAGCTTCTCCTCCTTCGGCGGATTGGGGCCTTCCTCCCACACCCCGAAGGGTGGGACTTTGAGGGGATTGGGCGGGGGCCTTTCGTAGCCCCCCCAGCTCTCCCCCAGGGAGCCCCATCAGGAAAGTGGAGGGGGCTGAGAAAGGCCCTCCCGGCTCCCCCTCCCAGTGGGCCCTCCAGAGGCCATCCATCGGTCTCTGTAGGAGGTCTCCGCCCCTCCCCCTCCCCCTTCCCTGCGTGAGTCCCTCCTCGTCGCGGCTGGAAGCGATGGGCTTGGGACTCCCTCCTGATGGCCTTCCTCCTCCTCCTCCTCCTCCTCGCAGCCCATTTCTTGCACCAGGAGAAGTCCGAGTGCCACTTCCTGAACGGGACGCAGCCGGTGCACTGCCTGGAGAGAGGCATCTACGACCACCTTCTGAAGCCACCTTCGGCTTTAGCAAAGGACAAACCTACTTCCATATTTTCTTCCTTCTTCTTCCTTTCCTTTGGAATGTCCTTCCCTGCCTTTCCTGGGTATTCCAGGGCTCCTCGGCATTACTGGAACTTTCCCCCACCAGCGATGAGTTTGGTTTCTCAGACGGAGCTCCGCTAACGGTGATCTCTACCTACTCACAAGCGTCCATTGTTTAAAGTCTTTTATTGTAAACCGCCCAGAGTCCCTCTTCTGGGAGAGTTGGGCGGTGGCTGAATATGAGAAATAAATAAATGAAATAAGGTGATCTAGCCTTGTTCCTGACTGCTGTCTCTTGACCACTAAATCTCTCCAGGACGTTCCTCGGTCAGTATTTCTATGATTCCCTTTGCTTGTATTCTCCCTAATGACTTAAGGCTTCCCTGGATCAGAACCCCGTAGGGAGAAGGGGCAGCAAGGTAAAGGCAGCGAGGCCTGTACCACACTCCTCCCGGTTCCAGAAGGTAAAATAAAGTACCATTTCCTTTGGCTGCATCTGCGCATGGCCTTAACACGCACCTGCGGTCTTGGGGGAGGTGGACCCCCTTCCTGAAAGCGCTGAAACAGGGGTTGGATGAGCATCGGTCAGGGATGCCTGCACTGGACCAGAGGACCTTTGAAGTCCCATCCAGCCCTGCCATTCTCGAATGCTCTGATCCTAAAGAGCTTTGTATTTCTCAGAGCGAAAATTGGTAGCTCAGGGCTGAACACTGGAGTCCTTGGTGCTCCCTGAGCCTTGTAGTTTTCTTCCAGATGTTTCATTGCCAGGCTAGGCAACATCTCAGCGCGAAGAGGGAGTGGGCCTTGCTCTCTGTTGATTTACTGTCCAGCTTGTGTTGGTGTTTCTCCTTGGGAGTTCCTTGATTGGGCTGTTTGCTGCTGGGTTGATTGGCAGGGCTGATCCGACTGTCCTGTCCTGGGGCGGCCAGGACAGTCGGATTCCCCGTGGCTGGCGGGAAGGACCTGAGATGAGGAGGCCCCTCCGCCTCCCCACTGAGCCCCCCAAATATCAGTCATCACTTTGGAAGAAACAAAGTACAATAAAATATCCCACCCTGAGGGGACCCTGAAGGATTTTCTGCAAACCTGGAGACTGAGGAAACAAGGCATGGACACACAGCCATCGTCCACACCTCCTGGCACGCAAGGACAGACCACACCCAAACACATTTAAGAGACGCTGCACGGACATCCCCAGAAGGACACGCCATCTCCTGCCAACTTTGCGGCGCTTCACAATCCCTTTCCGGTTTTAGCTCCCTGAACAGTTCGGGATCATCCTCAGATTGGTCCCCCTCCCTGTTGACCCCTTCCTTGGCCCAGATCCCACCCAAATCTTTCAGGGGGTCCCCTCCTGACCCCCTACTGAGAAAGTGGCCCCTCTTCACCTTCCCTCCATCAAGTGGTCCATCCGAGGAAGGGGACCTTCTGTACGGGGCCCCTGAGCCTAAAACCCCCCAACTCCTCCCAGCTGGGTTTGGGAGAAGCCTCTGATCTGTGGGGGGGGGGATTGCAGACCCTCCACATCCCTCTTGGAGGGGAGCAAACAGAAGGTCGGAAATTCAGGGATGGAGGGAATTTTTAAAATTTTTATACCACCTTTATTATTTTTATAAATAACTCAAGGCAAGGATACCGAATACTCCTTCCTCCTCCTATTTTCCCCACAACAGCAACCTTGTGAGGTGGGCTGGGCTGAGAGAGAGTGACTGGCCGAAGGTCACCTAGCCGGCTTTCGTGCCTAAGGTGGGACTAGAACTCACAGACTCCTGGTTTCTAGCCCAGCACCTTAACCACTAGACCAAACTGGCTTTAATCAAATGGCTTCTGACCTGGAGAGAAGGTGGATGTCAGGGCCAACCTCTCTTCGCAATAAGACACAGACTCACTTAATGGGTATTAAGGATTTCTGGTTTATTGGAATGATAGCTGACAGATCGAAAAACGGGAACGGGGTAGGTAGTGTGGGGGTGCCCCTTTTATACCCTCCTGTATTGCCCCGGGCTTCCCCACCCCTCAATGCCCCGATCCCTCTTGATGGGATCCTTGATGGCTGCGTGGGCGTTTTCCCCGGTGTCCTCTTTGTCTTCCTGCAACGGTTGAGTTCTCCGGGGCACCATGTGCTCCTTATCTTCACTCCTCTGACGTCCCTCTTTTCAGGTGTTGATGGGATCATGGGTGTGGGTGTCTTTGGGTGCTTGTTTTAATCCCTGATTGGATTATCTTCTTCCCCCTTTTCCTTAATGATCATGATCCACGTTGTGAGGCTCTTTGCCTTGCAACGAGGTCATGACATGCTGCCCCCCCAAAGATGTTCTATGGTGCTGGTTTCTCTGGGTATGCCTCATGGAACTGTCTTGTTAGTTGTCTAGCCATGACGTGTCGTGCCTGGACCCACTCTGGGTGTGAGAAATGTTTCCATCTCACGAGGTATTGGAGTGTTCCTCTTTGCTTTCTTGAGTCCAGTATTTCTTTTACTTCAAAATGTTGTTGGTTGTCTATCATTATGGGTGGGGGTGGAGGTTCTTCCGTATGCCATTTGGATGTGCTCGTTGGTTTCAGTAGTGCACAGTGAAACACTGGGTGGACCCGTCTCAAATTGTAAGGCAGTTCCAATTTGAACGTAACTGGGTTGATTACCTGTATGATTTTAAAAGGTCCGATGAATTTCGGTGCCAATTTCTTCGAGGGTTGCGAGGTCTTTATGAACTTAGTGGAGAGGTAGACCCTATCTCCCACTTTGTAGTTCGGTGCCTCCGCCCTGTGGTTGTCCGCATATTTTTTGTACGTTGTTTGTGCGTCTGCTAGGGCCGTTTGGATGATAGGCCAGGTTGTTGCCAGCTGTGCCGCCCAATCGTCTGGTGAGCAGGGCAGGGTTTCAGGTTGCGGCAATTCTGGTATCGGTACAAAGTCCCTTCCATAGACCACCTTAAAAGGGGTGTGGCCAGTGCTCTGGTGTACCGCGTTATTATAGGCCACCTCTGCAAAAGGTAGTAGGTCTACCCAGTTGTCCTGTTGATAATTTATGAATGCCCTCAGGAACTGTTCAAGTGTTGAGTTTAGGATCTCTGTTGATCCGTCTGTGTTTGGATGCCACGCAGTGGACAGTGCTTGCTTGGTTCCGATTAGTTTTAAAAATTCCCGCCAAAACTTTGACGTGAATTGTGTTCCTCTGTCGGTCACCAACCTGTAGGGGGCGCCGTGGATCCTGTATATGTGTGTTAGGAATAAACGTGCCAGCTGTTGTGCGGAGGGGATAGTTGCGCACGGGATGAAGTGTGCTTGTTTCGAGAAATAGTCTTTTACCACCCATATCACAGTTTTTCTTTGGCTGGGTGGGAGGTCCACAATGAAATCCATGGAAATTTCTTCCCATGGCCGGGAGGGGCTGGCTACCGCCTGTAGCAGCCCGTGGGGTTTCCCTCCTTTACGTTTGGTGGTGGCACATATGGGGCAGTTGCCTACGTAGTCTTTTACGTCCTTTCTGAGGTTTGGCCACCAAAATTGCCTCCTCGTTAGGTGGAGGGTTTTTACAAACCCAAAATGCCCTGCAGATTTGTCATCGTGCGCTCTGTGTAAGATTTCCCCCCGCAGTGATTCGGGCACGTACAAGGCTTTCTCTTTCCAGGCGATGTTGTCTTTGAAAGATACATGTTGTTGGTTATTCTGCAACCATGTATCTTGCTGTAGTGCTTGTGTGAGTCTTTGTTGCCAGTTCGGTGAAATTGAGCGTCGGCTCCGATCGCTCCCCGCCGTTCGTGCTGGCGTGCGCTGATTCCTTGTCTGGCTCCGCGTGACAGCTGGGCAGCCGAGCTGTTTCTCGGTCCATACTGTTCCTACGATGTCGGAGGCTTGCGTGTCGTCCTGTGGCCGTCGGGAAAGGGCGTCTGCCAAGAAGTTTTTCTTGCCCGGTATGAATTTCAGCGTGAAATTGAACCGGCTGAAAAACTGAGCCCATCGCACCTGCTTCGGGCTGAGTCGTTTTGGTGTGCTGAGTGCCTCCAGGTTCTTGTGGTCCGTCCAGACCTCGAAGGGGCAGGAGGCCCCCTCCAGCAGGTGTCGCCACGTTTCCAAGGCTGTCTTCACTGCAAACGCCTCCTTTTCCCATACGTGCCATCTCCGCTCCGTTTCGGAGAATTTGCGGGAAAGGTAGGCGCAGGGCTTTAGGTGGTTGTCGGAGTCCTTTTGGAGAAGGATGGCTCCGATGGAAAAGTCGGAGGCATCTGCCTGCACCACAAAAGGCTTGGTGGGGTCGGGGTGTTGTAACACTGGCTCAGCTGTGAAGAGGGTTTTCAGTCTCTCGAAAGCCGTTTGACAGTCAGCTGTCCAATTCAGTAGCGCCCCCGGGTTCCTCGATTTGCGCGTGTCCCCCAAGCCCTTAGTCTTTAGCAGGTTAGTTAGGGGCAATATAGTCTCTGCCAGCCTGGGCGTGAACCCCCTGTAGAAATTAGTGAATCCCAGGAGGCTTTGCAGCTGTCTCCTCGTGCGTGGGCGTTCCCACGCCAGGATGGCTTGGACCTTGCTGGGGTCCATTTCTATCCCTTTAGCAGAAATCCTATACCCTAGGTAGTCAATTTGTTTTTTGTGAAACTCGCACTTGGAGAGCTTTACAAACAGCTCTGCCTTGCGAAGTTTCTTGAGCACGTCTTTTACCAAGCGTTCGTGCTCACGTTCTGTTTCTGTGTAGATCAATACATCATCCAGGTAAACCAAAACCCCCTTAAAAAGGTGGTCACGCAGGACCTCATTAATTAACTGCATGAATACCCCCGGTGCTCCTGCCAATCCGAATGGGAGTACTTTATATTGAAACGCCCCCAATGGGCAATTGAAAGCAGTCTTCCACTCATCCCCCTCCCGTATCCGTATGCGGTAATAGGCTTCCCTTATGTCCAGTTTGGAGAATACCTTACCCTTTACCAAGTGGGACAAAATGTCCTTTATTAAGGGTAAGGGGTATTTATTTGAAATGCTTGCTGCGTTTAATCCGCGGTAGTCTGTACAGAGCCGCAATGCCCCGTCCTTTTTCTCGCGAAAGAGGACTGGCGCTCCCACTGGAGAGTTTGCTGGCTCGATAAAACCTCTCGCCAGGTTTTTGTCTATGAAGTCCCTTAATGCAGCTAGCTCTCGCTGGGTCATAGCATATATTTTTGGTTTGGGTAGGGGTACCCCCGGGACCAGTTCAATGGTGCAGTCCGTCTTTCTGTGGGGGGGGAGTTTGTCCGCCTCTTTCTCACCGAAAACGTCGGCGAAATCCCCGTATTTGGTCGGCAGTCCCTCTGGCAGTGCTGTCTCTCTGTGTTCCACAGTCGTCGTCGCCCCCCCCATGGCTGCTCGGGGAACCCTGTTCCCTGAAGGTGCTTGGTAACGCCCGTCAGCAAACTTAATCTCTCTGGTTCTCCAGTTGATGACT
This sequence comes from Candoia aspera, assembly GCF_035149785.1. Classification (NCBI taxonomy): domain Eukaryota; kingdom Metazoa; phylum Chordata; class Lepidosauria; order Squamata; family Candoiidae; genus Candoia; species Candoia aspera. The sequence goes on from NC_086154.1 coordinate 2,262,630, forward strand.
GGGTTTTGCTGCACGAGCCATGGGATCCCCAGTATGAGTCGGGGTTGCCCCACCGGTGCCACGATGAAAGCCAATTTTTCCTCGTGGCTGCCGAGCCGTAGCGCGGTTTCTCCGGTGTATTGGGTGACCGGGCCCCCTCCCGCTGCAGATCCATCGAGCTGCGAGAACACCAGGTGGTGCTGAAGTGGATAGCAGCGGAGGTCGAGTGCGGCTGCCAGGTCAGGGTGCATGAGGCTTTTGGAGCAACCCGAATCAATGAGTGCCCAGACCTTTTCGGTTTTATTTCTATGGGTGAGGGTGACACGGACGTAGAGGGTGGGGCATTCCTCACTCACCCCTTTGTCGAAGCGCCTGTCAGTGTCCTCCACCTGTCCTTCGGCGCCCCTTAGGCCAGGTGGTTGTCGTTTCCCGCCGCCTCATCGGGGTTGCTTTCCTCCTCCTCTGAACTGTAGGGGCCGTGTCTGCGTCGGTACTCCCCCTTTGCTGCTGGTCGCTTTCTTGGCGCTGGGGTTGGTGCTGTTTGTGCCCTCCTTGGGCTCTCTCTGGGCGTCGTTTTGGGGCATGCGGCTGCTTTGTGATCTTCCCTGCCGCACGTGAAGCATTGCCCTTTTGCGAAGCGTCTGTCCCGTTCCTCCTTCCAAGGTTGGGGTCTCGCCCTCACCTGCCTTGCGTTGGTGCGTGGGGGTCTCACTGTCTCCATCTGTTGCGTTTCCCTCCTTGCGTGGAGGAACGTGTCGTGGGCGTTCTCCGCTTCCGCTGCCAGCTGGATCCACCCCGTGAGGGAGCTGGGGTTGTCGCGGCCAAGTGCCCACCGGAGGACATTTAAGTTGAGTCCATGTTTGAACTTCTCAATCAGTGTCGATTGAGACCAAGTGTCCACTTTTCCGGCTAGGGCTTGGAACTCCATGGCATACTCAGCCACGGAGCGCGGGCTTTGTTTAAGTGTCTCTAGCGCCCTTTTTGCCTTTTCTTGCTCCAGGGGGTCCCTGAAGTGCCTTTCTAGTGCCTGCAGGAATTCAGTGCTGTCCTGCAGCGCCCGGGCGCCTGATTGGCACAATTGGACGTACCAATCGGCGGCCCGTCCTTTTAATTTTATGGCCAGGGCATTGATTTTGCCCCGCTCAGTTCTGAAGCAGGGACCCCATTCTTCGAGGTAGTACCTCGCGTTAGTCAAAAAGAAGGAGAGTTTCGAGGGGTCCCCATCGAACTTTATGCCAAAGTCTTTGGCGGGTGTCCTGGTCTGGCTCCTGGCCCCCTCTGCGTCGTGCCTCGGGCTCTGCAGGAGCTGCTGCGGGTCGGGGTGTCTCCGGTTCTCTTGCGGCATTGGTGCCTCTCTCTGGGGCTCCTCGCAAGGTCGTCGTCCCGTCGCTCGGGGGGGAGGGCGGGGTGTTCTCCCTCGGTCGGGCTCCTGGATCCAGGCTCCGCCGTCGCCGTCGCCGCCCGCCGGGTCGTCCCTCCGCCTCTCAGCCTGGCGCATCTCCCGTCGTGGGGTGGGCTCCTGGGGCCGGACGCCGCCGCCGCCGAGGTTGTCCCGCCGTCTCACGTCCGGGCGCGCCTCCGCTCGTTGGGTGGCCTCCTGGGGTCGGGTCCCGCCGTGGTCGCCGCCGTCCGCTGGGTCTCCGCCCCGTCTCGCCTCCCGGTGCGCCTCAGGTCGTCGGTTGGGCTCCTTGGGTCGGGTTCCGCCGTCACCGCCGCCCCGCTCGCCCTGCCTCCTTTCGACCGGGGGTGCCTCTGCGCCGCCTCCGTCGCGGAGTCCCTGTGCCACCGTCAGCTGTTGGAGCATCTGCCGCACCGCCTGCATCCCTTCCTCCAACGCGTCGAGCCTCTCCGCCGTCCCCGGCTTCCCGCCGAGGTTTTCGCCGCTCCGCTCGCCCTCGCCGTTGGCCGTGGTAGAGGACGGATCGTCCCTCGATCCCGCCGCGGTGCCAGGCGCGCCCTCGCCTTCGAGCGCCCAGGGTGGCGGTTCGTCTCGCGCTTCCTCCGGGGTTGCCTGTAGGCTTGGAGAGGGTCCCCTCGTCTCGCCCCCGGTGCCTCGCGGGCTCCGGGGCGCCGGGGTGGGTCCCTCCCCCGCTGCTTCCCCCCAGCTGGGTCCCATACTTACCGGGGCGTTGCATCGCCCGGACCTCAGCTGCATCCCGCCCTGCGAGAGCGGGGCTTCGTCGCCGGGCGCCGAAGGGTTGCGCGTCCTCGGTTCCTGGTTCTCCATGCCTGGCTGGGTCCCTCACAAACGTGTTGGATAGGTACCAGGTGGAAAAAAAAATTTTTGCGGTTCCCGTTTTTATGTCAGGGCCAACCTCTCTTCGCAATAAGACACAGACTCACTTAATGGGTATTAAGGATTTCTGGTTTATTGGAATGATAGCTGACAGATCGAAAAACGGGAACGGGGTAGGTAGTGTGGGGGTGCCCCTTTTATACCCTCCTGTATTGCCCCGGGCTTCCCCACCCCTCAATGCCCCGATCCCTCTTGATGGGATCCTTGATGGCTGCGTGGGCGTTTTCCCCGGTGTCCTCTTTGTCTTCCTGCAACGGTTGAGTTCTCCGGGGCACCATGTGCTCCTTATCTTCACTCCTCTGACGTCCCTCTTTTCAGGTGTTGATGGGATCATGGGTGTGGGTGTCTTTGGGTGCTTGTTTTAATCCCTGATTGGATTATCTTCTTCCCCCTTTTCCTTAATGATCATGATCCACGTTGTGAGGCTCTTTGCCTTGCAACGAGGTCATGACAGTGGAGCTGAGATGACACCATTCAGACAGCATCAACTCACATCATTCCAGGGTTTTCCCGCAGTCTGAAGTTTATTGATTTATAGCAAATAGAAGCAAAGGAAATTAACTGAGAGGAGAATCGCAACATGGATGAAGCTCCGGTGGATTCAAAGCCGAGAAACGAGGGGGGATCCAAGGAAGGGAAAAGTGGTTGGGCTCTGCTGGGCAGACAGCGGTTGATCCCCAAGATCACTTCTCAGAAAGGGGGATCTCAGTATGCAGAGCATCTGGGATCTCTCCAGATCCAGTGGGCTGGAATAAGCACAAGATGGATTTTGGGTTAAGGGGCTGTGGGGTGGATGGTTGCAGCCATTGCACTGAATTGGGCTCTGTGCTGAGCAGGAGAGGTTGGGGGGTCTGGAGAGACAGGCAGGCCAAGAGTTCCTGGGGACAGACTAGATGGCCTCTGCTCCCATCCCGATTTCCCCTCCCTCAAAAGAAAGAGAGGCGTGGAAGGAAGCTGGTGGGTCTCGGCAGGGGAAGGTCCAGGCTGCAATTCTCCTCTCGCCAACCCACCGCCTCGAACTTCCATCCTTCAAGGGTTGCAAAAGAGGCAGAAATTCATCAGCTCCTGAAAAAAGATCCTTTTGCATCTGACAGCAGGAAGCGATAGCAGGATTAACTCATGAGTGCTGTAAAAGAAAGCGATATGGGAGAAAATTAGAATATATGGTAAAACCTTCAATTAAATATAGGTAAGATCTTTTGTGAGAAGACAGGACACCCTGGAGAAGATGCTGATGTTAGGGAGAGTGGAAGGCAAAAGGAAGAGGGGCCGACCCAGGGCAAGGTGGATGGATGATATTCTAGAGGTGACGGACTCGTCCCTGGGGGAGCTGGGGGTGTTGACGACCGACAGGAAGCTCTGGCGTGGGCTGGTCCATGAAGTCACGAAGAGTCGGAAGCGACTAAACGAATAAACAACAACAACAAAGATCTTTTGGGAGAGTCTGCAGAAAAAACATGGGGTGGGCTTCCCCTCCCCTTCCCATTCAGCTCCCCCAAGGAAGGCCCACCCTGCAGGGGGTGGTTGATGGGCAGGGACCGGATGGAGGGAGAATCCGCCCCTTGCAGGGAGGAAAAGGCTGCGAAGGACCAGGGATCCCTCCCCCTCTCACCTCCCTGGACTCGAAGGGGGTCCGAGGTCAGCCGAGGGGCTGCAAAGGGAGGCTCCAGTGTGATGCTGCTGACATGGGATTTATCCCTAATTGGCTTAATTAAGGGATTAATCAAGAGAGGAGGCCTCCCCCACAGATATTTCATACTGTGTTAACCAAGAAGGTGGTGCTACGATGGTGGTGGCAGGAAAGGACGGAGCCTGGTGCAACTTACCAGAACTTATGTGAAATGGAAAAGGGGGGCGGGTAGGAAGGGCAGCCCACAAATTTGGGCTGCTCCTTCCCCTTCCCCCAATACCCTGAATGGTCCACCTCCTTTCCTTCCCTTTTGCAATGTCCCAAAAGTGGGAAACATCCTGGAAAATGTTTTAGTGTTGTGTGTTTTTTTTTTAATTGCATCACATTTTGGGGTCCCCTGGAAGAAAAAGTGACCAAAGACGTCAGAAAAAGATTTGGGGGATCCAGATAATCTTGGAAAGTTTTGCTGCAGAAGCTAAAGGAGCCCAATTCCCACCAAGGAGGATTTGTGCATCATTCAAGGCTCCTGCAGTTACTTAAGAGGTATTTTTGGGGAGAAGACAGAATTAAACCCGTTAGTTACTGGAGGGGAATGCAAAGCGCTCACCTGCAGGTTGTTGGATGGAGGTTGCTGAAAAGAAAATGAGAGAGAGAGAGACAACCAATACTGAAAAAGGTCTGGAGCACTTAGGGGTCCCACTCTCACTTGACAGCCCATAATATGTTGCATTATAGTCTCTTACAGCCTCTCCAAGAATAAAGCTTCCTAAAGAAATTTCTGATCAATCTCGGCAACGGATTACTCAGGATCATGCCCTCAAGGGATCCCCCCAAGAATTTCCCTCTTTCTATGGCTGTTTAGTGCCATCGGAGGATCTGTGGTGGCTCAGTGGGGCCACCAGCCTTGGGACTGAGGGGTTCCAGGAAGACCTTCTATGCCATCTTGATCAGATGCCTCCCCTACATGATCCCCTCCCCATCTCTCCTTATCCAGCCCCAAAGACTCACCTTTCTTGCTCTTCAGGTAGAGGGAGAGCCCCACAGCCAGGAAGGCCACCCCCAGCACGGCCCCCACGGCCCCCGTCCAGAGTTTGCTCCTGGCAGAGTTGGAGGAACGTGGCTCTGGGGAGGGAGAGGGAGAAGGAGCCCGGCCTGAGCAGGAGGATCAGGGCCAGCTTCCTCCAGGGGGTCTGTTCTGGCTCTGCACTCCAGAAGGGTCTTGCCAGCCCCAGGGGTGCCCCCTTCTCGGGCAGGATGGCGTCCCCAGAGGGGGAGGGCAGGGAGGGGAGGGCAGGGAGGGGCTTACCCCACTGGACGGAGATGGGGGCCTCCAGGCTGGCGTGCCCCACCTGGCAAGCGTAGACGTCCCCCCACTCGGGCCGGGTCTCCAGCATCACCTGGCACTGGTAGGTCCAGTCTCCGTTCTGCAGCTCCTCCCCGAAGGCGACGCCCTCCTTCTCCGGCCGCCCGTTCTTCAGCCACCGGATCTCGATCTCCAGGGGGTAAAAGCCCATCGCGGTGCAGAGGAGGATGGTGTTGGGGGAGGCGGGGTCCGCCTTGGTGGGGGAGATGGTGACGGTGGGCTTGGCTGGGGGGGAAGCAGGAGGAGAAGGAGGGACGTGGGAGAATCAGCAGGGCCAAAAGCAGGAAGGATTTTAATTTTTAAATTACGGAATGGAGACAAAATAATAAACTTTGTTGTTGTTGTTTATTTGTTTAATCGCTTCCGACTCTTCGTGACTTCATGGACCAGCCCACGCCAGAGCTTCCTGTCGGTCGTCAACACCCCCAGCTCCCCCAGGGACGAGTCCGTCACCTCTAGAATATCATCCATCCATCTCGCCCTTGGTCGGTCCCTCTTCCTTTTGCCCTCCACCCTCCCTAGCATCAGCACCTTCTCCAGGGTGTCCCGTCTTCTCATTATGTGGCCAAGGTATTTCAGTTTTGCCTTTAATATCATTCCCTCAAGTGAGCAGTCTGGCTTTATTTCCTGGAGGATGGACTGGTTGGATCTTCTTGCAGTCCAAGGCACTCTCAGAATTTTCCTCCAACACCACAGTTCAAAAGCATCGATCTTCCTTCGCTCAGCCTTCCTTATGGTCCAGCTCTCGCAGCCATATGTTACTACAGGGAACACCATTGCTTTAACTATGCGGACCTTTGTTGTCAGTGTGATGTCTCTGCTCTTAACTATTTTATCGAGATTTGTCATTGCTCTTCTCCCAAGGATTAAGCGTCTTCTGATTTCCTGACTGCAGTCAGCATCTGCAGTAATCTTTGCACCTAGGAATACAAAGTCTTTCACTGCTTCTACGTTTTCTCCCTCTATTTGCCAGTTATCAATCAAGCTGGTTGCCATAAACTTGGTTTTTTTGAGGTTTAGCTGCAAGCCAGCTTTTGCACTTTCTTCTTTCACCTTCATCATAAGGCTCCTCAGTTCCTCTTCGCTTTCAGACATCAAAGTGGTATCATCTGCATATCTGAGATTGTTAATGTTTCTTCCAGCGACTTTAACTCCAGCCTTGGATTCCTCAAGCCCAGCATGTCTCATGATGTGTTCTGCGTACAAGCTGAATAGGTAGGGTGAGAGGATACAGCCCTGCCGTACTCCTTTCCCAGTCTTAAACCAGTCCGTTGTTCCGTGGTCTGTTCTTACTGTTGCTACTTGGTCATTATACAGATTCTTCAGGAGGCAGACAAGATGACTTGGTATCCCCATACCGCTAAGAACTTGCCACAATTTGTTGTGGTCCACACAGTCAAAGGCTTTAGAATAGTCAATAAATATTGGCAATTTGGTCCCTAGTTCCTCTGCCTTTTCTAAACCCAGCTTGTACATCTGGCAATTCTCGCTCCATGAATTGCTGAAGTCTACCTTGCAGGATCTTGAGCATTACCTTACTGGCATGTGAAATGAGTGCCACTGTTCGATAGTTTGAACATTCTTTAGTGTTTCCCTTTTTTGGTATGGGGATATAAGTTGATTTTTTCCAATCTGATGGCCATTCTTGTGTTTTCCAAATTTGCTGGCATATAGCATGCATTACCTTGACAGCATCATCTTGCAAGATTTTGAACAGTTCAGCTGGGATGCCGTCGTCTCCTGCTGCCTTCTTATTAGCAATGCTTCTTAAGGCCCACTCAACCTCACTCTTCAGGATGTCTGGCTCTAGCTCACTGACCACACCGTCAAAGCTATCCCCGATATTGTTATCCTTCCTATACAGGTCTTCTGTATATTCTTGCCACCTTTTCTTGATCTCTTCTTCTTCTGTTAGGTCCTTGCCATCTTTGTTTTTGATCATACCCATTTTGGCCTGGAATTTACCTCCGATGTTTCTAATTTTCTGGAAGAGGTCTCTTGTCCTTCCTACTCTATTGTCTTCTTCCACTTCCGTGCATTGCTTGTTTAAAAATAATTCCTTATCTCTTCTGGCTAACCTCTGCAATTTTGCATTTAATCCAGCGGATATTGGCAATTTGGTCCCTAGTTCCTCTGCCTTTTCTAAACCCAGCTTGTACATAAATAAAAGCAAAGATTAATTCTAGAAGATTTTTTCAAAAATTAACAGAATTGGAAGAAGGTGAGATATTGTCTTTGGAGACACCAGTGGACTCTCAGGTCTGAATTTAGATAAATCCATTCAAGGCAGGAAACGCGGACTGGCCCCGATGGATGTTTGGAGACTGCAAAACCCAACCGAGAGAGGCCGGACCTTCTTCCCGGCCAGGCATCAGTCCGACTCCGGAAGAGACGCCTGTTCGGCCTCCGAGACTTTAACGCCCCCTATTCACGAGGGGCAAATCCCTCCAAGGACATTCACGGAGCATAATCCGATATTATTTGCGTGGTGCTCTGGAGCAAAACTTCCTTTCAGAGCGGGGACGAATGATGGGTTGTGACCTCATGGCGCCATCCTACAGAAATGCCAGGAGGAATTGCATTTCTTTTCCAAAGTAAACAGGAATCTCTGATACAACCTTTTGGGAAACAAGGAAAGCGTATATGGGGGGCCGTTTATTAAACTGACAGCAAAACAAAGAGGAGAAAACACTAAAAGGGAGGAACAATTAGATGCCAAAATACGAGCGCAGACGTAACCCCAAAAGACACCCGATGAAAGAATGGCAAGAAGCTAACTTACTGGAAATGGAAGAATTCCAAGAGAAAATAAAATTGGCAAACAAAAGAACTTTGAACATGCGAATAAACCAGGAAACTTCCCAGCCTTTCAGCTTTGAAAAAAGAAAGAAACACATTCAAGATCAGCAATTGTTACACCAACGATCAGAAATCATTGGCAGCTTTTTCAAAATAATTATATTCCATGGCTGACATCGATGAAGCTGCCCTGAAGAAATATATTGAAAGGTTGGTTATCAAAGGATTTTAATGCCCAACGTGGACATATACTAAGCAAACCTACAACTATCCAAGAAACAAAAGTGGCAATAAAAAAAAGCAGACCCAGAAAAGCACCAGGTCCAGGTGGGCTCAGGAGTGTAAAGGACGTGAGGAGGAACCGGTGGGAGCGACAATGAACCAGCACAAGGGATTGAGCCGATGCCGCTGACCGGGGAAGAAAAGCATTTCGTGTGGCACACAAAAGACACACCGACCGAACAGGTTAGATTCCGAAAAGAAACGTCCAGAAGGATTGCAGGTTGCAATTGACCTAAGAGAGCATCTCGGCCAGAAGGAAGGAAAGCAGCATTAATTTTTCTGCACACAGAAAAGGCCTTTGACTCCCCATTCCTTCTGTCAGCGGGCAATAAAATGAGCCCTGCACGTGATGTGGCATTCACCACCACAGAGCCACAAGGGGCAATAAGGCAGTGGGTGAAAACGATCCATCAATTCTCTGGATACCAAATCAACATCCCCAAACCAAAAATTATCCACCTTTAAAGCTTTCACACATAAATTTTCTTGATGTAGAAGGCAGTGATACTTCATCAAACGTGAGTTGCCCGGTGGCACTTGCATCCTCTTCTATCAATTTTGTAGGTCCCTCACTTTCATGCGGTGGCGCTGCGGGTTAAACCGCTGAGCTGTCGATCGGAAGGTCGGCGGTTCGAAACCGCGCGGCGGGGTGAGCTCCTGTTGTTAATCCCAGCTCCTGCTCACCTAGCAGTTCGAAAACCTGCAAATGTGAGTAGATCAATAGGTACCGCTTCAGCGGGAAGGTAACGGCGTTCCATGTCGTCATGCTGGCCACATGACCCGGAAGTGTCATATGTACAACGCCAGCTCCAAGGCTTAGAAACGGAGATGAGCACCGCCCCCTAGAGTCGGACCTTTACCTTTACCTCACTTTCACCAACCGTCACCGGGGCGCCATCAGTAGATATACCGGGGTACGTTGACAGTGGTTAAAGAAAATCCTTTTAATATCACTTTTACTGCTTCGTACAAATCAAGCGGTTTAGCTGTGCCTTTTAACGGCACCAAAGAAGCCGTTTCTTCAGTGACATTATATTCGTTATCAACGCAGGGATCTTGTGCTGTGCAGGATCTTTGCTGGGGGTCCTTTGGGGGAATTTGGGGGGAGACCAAAATAATAATATAAATAAAATAAAATATAAATATAAATATAAATATAAATAAAACATTATTTTATAATATCATTTATATTATAAACAAATAAAAATGTAAATAAAATAAATAAATAAAAATAAAAATAGAAGTGCAAAATGCAAAATGCAAAATGCAAAATACAAAAATTAATTTAGGCCATGTGCAAGAAATCTGGGAGAGAGAATCAAGATTTTAATGGGTTTCTTTAAACTCTGCCCCCAAATCAGGAACTTTCCAGCTATGAGACGGAAGTGATTCGGCTGAAGGGGAAGCTGGGTCTGTCACGAAAAAGGTGCTTCCAAGGGGGGCTTTTCTCCCAGGCCCCCAAAATTGGCCAAGCAAGGGTGGGGTCCTTGGTGCTCTCCGAGCCTTGCTGGTTTCTTGCAGAAGCTCCATGGCCAGACTAGGCAGCCTCTTCAGTGCCAAGGGGGAGTGGGCCCTGCTCTCAGCTGACATAGTGGCTTCGATTGGCCTAACAATGGTTCTCAGCCTTGAATCAGCTTCTTCTCAGGCAGGGGGAAAAGTCCCTAAACCATTCCGTAGGACTGAGGTCTGCGTCTTGGTTTAAACACGGAATCAGAAGTATGATTTCTAGATCATTTGCTCTGTTTGTTTGTTTCTTTGTTTGTTGGACTTAGAAGTGCCAGACTCCAAGTAAGTCTGAATAAAGAATAGAGAAGGAAAAGAAGGAAAATGTCCAGAGAAAGGGCAGAAGGAGAGGCGACTTTTCAGACCTTTGGAAATTCATTTTTGTCCTAAAACGGGGCCCAGGAGGAAAAGAGGAGGAGAGCCATGGGCTCCTGGCCAGAAAGGGGGACTGGGAGGCCCTTCGATCCATCGATCAATCGATCACTAAGGATCTATTTGGGAGGAGGGAGACGTTGCTGGGTTCTCCCCCCCCCACAAAAAAGTCATCTTTGGGCCCTTTTCCGGAGGAGATCAAAGGGATCCCTGATTCCGGGCAGGGAGAGAGTCTGGATCCCGGGAAGGAGAGGAATATTCCGTAGATCTGGGAGCGCGGAATAAAGGAGGAGCAAAGCAGGGCTGCCAGAGGCCCAGAATTTCGATAGCCCAACACGCCCCTTCGTAGCCCAAACGGAGCCCCAAGAAACTGCAACCACAAACAACCAAAATTTCCGCAGCTGCTCTCTAAAACTCGTCCGATTAGGCGGGAAAACTCCACGAGGGAGAATCTCAATACATTTAATGGATTAAGGAAGGGGGGGTCCCTTCTGCATCCCCCCCCGAAGCCCCTCCCTCCCTCCCGGACTCACCTCTCCGGCCAATCACATGAATCCCCTCCTGGTTGTACACCCCGTAGTTGTGCCGGCAGAAGCGATCTCCTTGGCCCCTCTTGTACTGCAGGAGGGCCTTATCGCTGTTCCAATAGTCGGCATCGGGCTGCCCCAACGCGGTCACGGCCACGTACTTCCCGAGGTCGCTGTCGAAGCGGGCAAACTCCTGCCGGTCGTAGTAGTACCTCTCCAGGAACCGCACCCGCTGCGTCCCGTTCAGGAAGCGGCAGTCAGACTTAAACTGGTACAAGAAATGGGCTGCGGAGGAGGAGGAGGAGAAGGCCGTCAGGAGGGACTCCGGGGCCCATCGCTCCCAGCCGCGACTGGAGGAGGGACCCACGCGGGGAGGGGGAGGGGCGGAGACCTGCTAGGGAGGCCGATGGATGGCCTCTGGAGGGCCCACTGGGAGGGGGAGCCGGGAGGGCCTTTCTCAGCATGAAATTTTCGGCATGAAATCCCTTTCGCTTTCCTTCTCCTTCCTCTTTCAATGCAACAAACTCTTGAGGCCCCGGAAGGTCCAGCCATGGGGGGGTGAGGGAGGGGCCCCGGCTGTGTCTCGAAAGGGGGTCCCTCTCCGTCCTCCTGGGGGGTGTGGAGGGAGGGGGGGCAGAGACCCCGCGGAGATCGAGGCTCCTGCAGGCTGCCCCCTCTCTTGCCCTCGGCCCCTTCCCCAAAGTCCCTCCTGGGGGTCCCAGCCCCTTTCCTCCCCTCCCCCCAGCATCAGGGGGACCCGCCCACCCCCGCCTTACCGGGGGGCTCCTTCCCTGCTTCGCTTCCGGGGATCCAGCTCTCTCTTTCTCTGCGTGCCTGGAGGGGATGGACTAGATGCCCTCTGAAGCCTTCTCAAGGCCCCAGGGAACCGCAGGCTGGGGCTGCCGGACTCTGAAGGGGGCGTGGTCCTTCCCGGGACAAGACCCAGCAGGGCCAGAGGTCCAGGGCTTCTCCTAGGTTCCAGCTGAGTTGGGGGTCCCTGGGGGGGGGGAGGCTGGAAGAAGGACGCTTAAAAGGAGGGAGCACCCGGGAGCAGCCCCTGGGTCTGAGCCTGGAGGGGGGGCAGAGGGAGCCGGGATGGTCTTTCTCAGCCCCCTCCACTTTCCTGGTGGGGCTCCCTGGGGGAGAGCGGGGGGGGTCTGCGAAAGACCCCCGCCCAATCCATGCAATTTCCCACCCTTGAGGCTGTGGGAGGAAGGCCCCAATCCGCCCAAGGAGGAGAAGCCCCAACACCTTCCTTTGCCATCAGTGGCCCACCCCATAGGGCTGTCGCTCCCTCAAGATCCCCCTTGAAGGAGGGACGGGGAAGCGTGTGGGTCCCAGTGGGGCTCCCTGGGGGAGATGGAGAGTTGCTGGGGCTCTTTCCTGCCCCCATCCCAAATTGGCCCCTCTGCAGCCCCACCAGGACCATCTCACGGGTGGGGGGGGGTCTCCAGCATCCTTCACAAAAGGGAGAATTTTGGGGAAGCCAATTTCGGAGGAGCAACTCATACCCCCACTCAGTTTCCCCCTGATCCCCCTCCCCTCCAGGCCCTGACTCTGCTATGGGGAATGGGGGCGGGGGGCTGGGTGTCCTTTCCCAACTCAGAGGCTCCCCAAGAAGGGGTCCAAGTTCAACTTTCCCTTTCGCTTTCCTTCTCCTTCCTCTTTTAATGCAACAAACTTTAGAGGCCCCGGAAGGTCCAGCCATGGGGGCGTGAGAGAGGGGCCCCGGCTGTGTCTAATCCCACCCCCTCCCCACCTGGGCCACGACCCTCGCAGGGCATCCGCACAACCAGGGAAGGGGATCCCTCTCCGTCCTCCTGGGGCGGGGTGTAGGGAGGGGGGCGGAGATCGAGGCTCCTGCAGGCTCCCCCCTCTCTTGCCCTCGGCCCCTTCCCCAAAACCCCTCCTGGGGTTCCCAGCCCCTTTCCTCCCCTCCCCCCAGCATCAGGGGGACCCGCCCAGCCCCCTCCTTACCTGGGGGCTCCTTCCCCCCTTCGCTTCCGGGGATCCAGCACAGCGCCCCCCCCCCCACCACCACCACCAGCAGCAGCAGGGGGACCCCGGTAGAGCCCATGAGGCGGCCCCACATGGGTATCCCAAATAGAGAGGGGAGGGGGACAGAGATGCTATCAGCCCCCGAGGCGGAATCGGAGGGTCCGGATGGGGGAGGAAGCGTTTTTTCTGAGACTTTGAATTGGGAGTGCCAGAAAGGCAGAAGGACCAATGGGAATTCTCGCTTCTGCAGCGTCATCGGTCTCCGGGCAGAGTCTCTCCTGATTCGCCCGGTGGAGGAGATAGTTCGGAGCAGAGAAGGAAGCGGAGAAAGGGGGAGGGGGATCCTTTCGGTCTTGGGGGGCTGCAGCTCCGGGGGGGTCCCTGCCAGCCCCAGAGGGGACCCCCCTTCCTTGGCCCTCCCCACAACTCTCAGCCAGGCTCTCTCTTTCTCTGCGTGCCTGGAGGGGGTGGACTAGATGCCCTCTGAAGCCTTCTCAAGGCCCCCGGGAACCGCAGGCTGGGGCTGCCGGACTCTGAAGGGGGCCTGGTCCTTCCCGGGACAAGACCCTGCAGGGCCAGAGGTCCAGGGCTTGTCTGGGTTCCAGCTGAGTTGGGGGTCCCTCCGTGGGGAGGCTGGAAGTGGGAGGCTTAAAAGGAGGGAGCACCCTGGAGCAGCCCCTGGGTCTGAGCCTGGAGGCGGGGCAGGGGGTGACGGGGTGGGAGGGGAGGCGCATCCTCAGCCCCAGTCAGGCCTGTGGGGGGCAGACGCAGCAATGGGGTCCAGACTCTTCCCTCCGCCTGCAATGCCAGAGGCGGGCCTGCCTGGAAAAGCCGGGGAGACCGATCCGGGCGCTTCTCCAGGCCAAACGGGAAGCAAATGGCTTGGGATCTGGGGCCGCGGGGGTCCCGGGACCGGCTTTGTGCAGCTAAAACAGGCCAGACATTTGAGCTGCTGGGTATCCTGGGACTGGGGCCATTTCCTTGGCCAGAAGGCGGCTGTTCTCCTTGCGCGTCGGGTGTCGTGTAAACTCGGCCCTTGTAGTCTATTAACCTGGTTTGGGTGTGTGAAAGAGCCAAGTGGTCTTGCTTGTCTGCCCTCGGCCTCATTAAGGGGTTATTTGGGCAATTAGAAAGGCTTCAAACTACAGGGTGCTGCAGGAGGGCTGGAGTTTCACTTCCGCAGCACCAGGCAGCAGGAACAGGCTGAGATTCCTCACACCCACCCTGTGGAAACAAGAACAAGAACAACACACACACACACACACACACACACACACACGGGTTAGCTGTGCCAAGGGAATGGGAGGTAGCTGAAGGGAGACAGAGCACATCCCAAAGGCTACTTTCTAAAGAAGGAACAGAAGAGAACAGCCTCCTAGTCCTCATGAGGATCCAGCGGATTAGAGCTTCTGCGAGGGATACAGTCTGTGCCCCAGTCGGGCAAAGGGGTCCCTTTCCTGGATGCTGAAGGTCCTGTCCCTCCTTGTCTGAAGGCACTGAAACCTTTTTCCTCATGTCTGGGAGAATTTTGACTTTTCATGCAGCTGGGCTCGCTTACTCACGCCACTCATGACAGCTTGGCTGTCCAGACTGCCCTCTGCAGAGACCCCCACTTGCCAGTCCCCCTCCTTGGCATCTCTGCCCTCCTTCCCTCATTCCATCCTCGGCTCAGGGGGGCACAGTCCCTAAGCTGCCCCCTCAAATAAGTGGGTGGGTCATTAATGCGGGGGGCACTGAGCCCTGTTTCTCCTCCCTCCATCCAAGGAGGGCTTGAAGTCTTCTGGAAAGCCCATCCTCATGAGCCTGTGGAATTCCTTGCCACAAGACCTGGCTGGCTTTCGCAGGAGAGGAGATCCATCAAGGGCCATGGATCTGGAGGAGGCCGCATTCGTTCCAGATCCCACTTGCAGGGGAACAGGAAAGGCAGAGGGACTCTCCCCCAACTCCTGCCTGTCATGCCCAGAGATGAGGCTGGCCTGGTGCAGGTGGACTGTGGCTGACCAATTCCTCAGTGCTACGCATGCGCTTAACTAATGTTCTCAGCCTTCTAACCATGGTCATCACTATGGTACTCTGGCGTTTTGTCATGTCGGCTGAAGCAGCCCTATCAATGTGAAAAGAAATCATGGCTCAAAGCTCTTCCCTCTCATGTTGATCCTCCCCTTTGTAAGTGTCTGGTCTGCTTTTATTGAAACTAGAGACTGTGGGTCACAACTGAAAAACATCCTGCCTCTTATCGCCAACCACTTAGCGTTCCTCTCCCAGGTGAAGGACATTCATAAGGGGTCTGTGCTTCTGTAGGTCCTCATTTGCAGCCCAGTATGCGTCGATCGTGGCTCCACTTTGCCGTGTGTGTGTCTAATGAGACAAGGTGTGGTTCTTCGCCATACAGTACACACCATATTTTCTAATAAGTGGCAAATACTGATACACTTACACACACTGCATCTGCTCTCTTCTTCCATTGGTCCATGTCAAGGGCGTCATTAGGTGGCTGCTGGTTGTGCTCCAGCAACAGCGGAAAAGACAGAGGACGTTGCAGACAGGTCTACCGAACCCGGTTCCCGTGGTGGATGTCCACCTGGTTGGCTCCCAGCACCAGCAGAACTGCCTGCCATTAGTAGGCCCCCAACCCAGAGCATTGTGGGAAATGTTCAATAAGGCATACCGAGTTAGGCAAGGCAGATAGGCTTGGTCCGGGAATGCTTCATGACTGGGGCGGGTGCCAGTTTACCAGCGGTTCCCTCAGGGTTCTGTTGTCTTTTGCCCAAACAAAAAAGCAAAATGGTTACTATGGAGAAAGAGGAGGAAGCATTGGTGCCTAATTGGTGAAAGATCTTCAGACATTTCCCCAACGATACTTCCTTCAGCTTTCCATTGCTGCTTCCCCTTCGATACCTTTTCACCGGTCAAACTTCCTTGCTCGGTCCCTGAGGCTCGCAGCATGCCAAACTGGACGTAGGTCGATCGAATGGGTTGGAGGCAGAAGTACTAAACAGCAGATTCTGTGTCTCTAACCGACAGGTTAACAGCGTTATTCCAGCCGCTTCACAGCTGCCAATGGTTCAGGTGCTATTTGTGCTGTCTAATACCTCTAAGACCGGACAATATGAACATTAGGGAGCATTGCTAGACTGAAAGTCATGACACAGTCATGCTGTCAACCTTGTCAGCTTCTCTCAACCGTTCAGACCGTGGGGATTCCACAGGTTCTGAGACAAGGCCCAGAACGTGAGGGACTTCGAGGTAAAACTCTGTAAAAATCGCTTTAATTTCCTCCGTAGCTCTCTAGTGACTCAGGGAGGTAAAGCCCACTAAGACTGAAACTGAAGACTTCCCCGGCTGCCTTTCCTCAAAGTAACCAATCCAGGAAATAGAAGCAAGAAGGGTTCCCACGGGAAACTAAAAGCAACTAGGTCGGAATTGCAATCCACAGATTCAACAAAGTGGGTAAAACCTTTTATAGTCCTCAAAACTCACTTTGTTTAAAAAGAAAGGAAAAAGACAAAACTGAATGAATATTATAGTCATAAAGGAGGACGATCCTTTCCGGGTGTAACACGTCTATGAAACAGAGCGATCGGTCATTCCTGGGGCCATTTTCAATGAGTCTCAAGGGGCAGCTTTCCTGATAAGGTTTTCAATTCCCAGGCCACCTCCATAGCTGTAGCACAATGACATGGTTAAGCGTCAGCCCAACAAGTCAGCCGATCTCTCCAGACAAGGACAGGTGGACAGCCTTGCTTTGAGAGCGCAAAGGGCAGCACGTCGAGAAAAGCGGGAAGCTCAATTGGATGAGTTATTGTTGGCAATGCAGGACACCATCAGGAGTGAACCCCAATCCGTAGGGGAAGTAGCACCGGGGAGGGGATCTCCACAACCATCCTGGGAGCACGAAATCCCCTTATCACCGAGGGTGGTGGTGACCAACAGACCCGTAGAAGAGCCTGTCACTCCTGCACGCATAAAAGCAATAGAGGACAAAATGGATATGATAGTGACCATTTTAAAGGATATCCCCAGGGGCCCGGGGTCACTTCAAGAAGACTGGGAAGAAGATCCTTCCCAGCTGGCTTACCCAAGAGAAAGGTCCCTGCCACCCAGGGGAAGGAGCAAGACTCGGGCTTCCCGACAATTGGGGGGAAGAGAGTTGAGAGTACCCAGAGATCGGCCACCACTGGGGGCTCGACGTGCGTTGACGTTTACGGAGCCACCACAGCCAGTGGAACCGGTAAGAACCTTCCCACCCTTTGGGGTGAAGTTTGATGGGGACCCTGCCACGCTTTCCTTCTTCATTACAAATGCCAGGCATTATATGGAGGATTGGGGGCGAAGTTTTCGTTCAGAACAGGGCAAAATCAATTTTATTGCCAACAAGCTGAAAGGGAGGGCAGCTGATTGGTATGTACAGCTATGCCAAGCAGAGGCAACGGAGTTAGAGGACTTTGATGAGTTCCTGTGGTCGCTCAAACAACACTTTGAAGACCCTTTGGCTCAAGAGACAGCAGTAGAAATGTTTAAACAAGGGCTGGAGCCGGAAATCCTCCGTTGGGCTCTGGGAAGAGACGATCCTAAAATGTTATACAGATGGATTCAGTTGGTGGGCAGTGCAGAAAACGCTCTACAAATGTATGCCCATAGCAAAGAACTGAGACAAACCCAAGTCACAAAGGGGGCTCGTGCGACTGGATTTCCGAGCCGCCCTAAACCAAAAACTTGGGAGGAAAAAAGAGAACGACGTTTTGCGAAGGGTCAGTGCCTGAGATGCGGAAAGGACAGACATCGTGCCACTTCGTGCCCAAGACGCCGATCAGAGGAACGGCCAGCGAAAACGTCGGGAAAGTCACCCACTCTGCCGCGCAAAATGAAGGCTGCCATCGCTGAGCTCGACCCTCCAGAACTTCCATTTGGGGAAGAGGAAGAGGAATTACAGTTTGACCAGCCGGCGGGAAAAGGTTACCACCTGCCCTGAAGGGCGCCGTTGGGCAGGTGGAAGAAACCGGGCGCGACCACAATTTCACTGAAACGGAGAGACGCTGGCATGTTTGGGAAAAAGAGGCTTTTGCCGTAAAAACAGCTTTGGAAACCTGGCGACACTTATTGGAAGGGGCTTCCAACCCCTTCGAGGTGTGGACTGACCATAAGAACTTGGAAGCATTAAGCACCAGTCGCAAACTCAGCCCTAAACAACTTCGCTGGGCTGAATTTTTCAGTCGCTTTGATTTCGCCCTTAAATTCATACCAGGCAAGAAAAACTTTTTAGCTGATGCTCTGTCACGCAGACCCCAAGACGCTGGCCCAGGGCCAACAATACAAGGTACAGTGTGGACAGAAAAGCAATTGAGTTTGGCAGCGGTGACACGCAGCCGGGCACGAGTGCAACAGACTCAGCCCCAAGCCGCTCCGCCTCCCTCCCGTCCAGCACGCTTGCCGATTCCCTCAGATTTGAAACAACAGTTGCTTTTCCACCTCAAAACTGATACTTGGTTGCAGGCAAACCTACACACTGTAACTTTCACTGACAGTTTTGCCTGGCGGAACGATCATCTCTATGTCCCTGAGGCGTTACGAAAAACGATCCTCCAGCACTGCCACGATGACAAGTTGGCTGGACATTTCGGGTACCTCAAAACCCTTCACTTGCTTAGGCGCCAATTCTGGTGGCCATCTTTACTAAAGGACCTTAAAGCATATGTCACTGCATGCCCTGTATGCGCCACAACAAAGCGCAAAACTGGCAAGCCACAGGGGCTCCTGCAACCCGTTGCAACCCCATCCTTCCCATGGCAGGACATATCAATGGACTTTATTGTAGACCTCCCACCCAGTCAACGAAAAACCGTCATTTGGGTGGTCAAAGATTTTTTTTCTAAACAAGCCCATTTCATACCATGTGCCTCCATCCCTACCGCACAACAGCTGGCACGCCTATTCCTCGTTCACGTGTACCGCCTTCACGGAATCCCCTCCCGTTTGGTGAGTGACAGAGGCACACAATTTACGTCACACTTTTGGCGGGCATTTTTGAAACTCCTTGGCACCAAACAAGCCCTTTCAACTGCTTGGCATCCGGAAACGGATGGATCTACTGAAGCCGTTAATTCTACCCTGGAACAATATTTGCGGGCTTTTGTCAATTATCAGCAGGACAACTGGGTCGACTTACTCCCTTTTGCTGAGGTTGCCTACAACAACGCCGTTCATCAAAGTACTGGTCAAGTTCCCTTTAAGGCTGTTTTCGGGCGTGAGTTCATCCCAATACCCGAACTCCCGCACTCGCAACCACTCCCTGCTTCTCTCACTGACTGGGCTGAAACTCTCAAAGACTCATGGCACAATATTCAACAAGCTCTAACCCACTCACAGGCCACCTATAAAAAACACGCAGATGCCAAGCGCTCCCCTGAGCCTACTTTTGCTGTGGGTGATAAAGTCTACTTATCTACAAAATTCCTCAAGTCACCACAACCCTCCAAAAAACTTGGCCCTAAGTTTGTTGGTCCTTTTCCCATTGTTGCACAAATTAACCCTGTTACTTTTAAACTCGATTTGCCCCATAACCTCAAACGTTTACATCCTGTTTTCCATTGCAGCTTGCTCAAACCGTATCTGCAGTCCGACTGCTGGCACCCCCAACCAGCCCCACCTCCTCCAATCATGATTGATAACCAGCAACACTTTGAGGTGGCCGACATCCTCGACTCCCGTCGCCAGCACTCTACTTTGCAGTACCCTGCAGTGCTGTCCAGTGCTCGACCCTCCCCCCCCAACCTCACCACCCAAGAGAGGAGAGCCTGAGAGCCCTCAGCAAAGATGAAACCAGGACGATCCTGACTGTGGACAGAGGAGGATGCACAGTTGTCCTAAACTCTGCAGACTAGCACAGCAAAGTTACCTCACTCTTGGATGACCACCACACATAGGAAAAGCTGAAAAGAGACCCCACCAGCAGTTACAAGAAAAAGGTGATAGCTTTTAATAACTGGAAGAAGAGGGCTCCATCGATAGGATAACCTACCGCCATCTGTATCCCGGAGAAGCCATCCCCTACATTACGTCACAGGGCAGAAACCATCCCCACCTCCGTGGCTGCCAAAAAGAAAGAAAACCAGCACCTAAGGACAGCCCTGAAGGCCTGTGGGTATCCAAGTTGGACCTTCATTAAATCTAAGTCTACCCCCAGACCTAAAACAATGGCAGGCAGGGCTGAGACCCAGAGTCAGTGGAAGAACCTGGTCATTCCTTACATGACCGGCATGTCAGAAGGGATGAAACGGATATTTGGAAAACACCACATACCGGTATATTTCACACTCACTAACACAGACAGAGGCTTGTACACGCTAAAGATCCAACACCGGAACATAAGAGGAGCAACGGAGTATATGCAATCCAGCGCAGTGAGGATTGTTCTGGGCTCTACGTTGGGGAAACCAAACAGCCTTTACGCAAGAGGACGGTCCAACACAGGAGGAGCAACACCACAGGACCAGAATCAGCAGTTTACCTTCATGTAAAAGAAAAAGGACACTCATTTGAGGACAGCAATGTTCATATTTTGGACAGAGAAGATAGGTGGTCTGAGAGAGGGGTTAAGGAATCCATCCATGCCAAAGTGGAAAATCCTTTCCTCAATAGAGGCAGAGGCCTCAGACACAACTTGTCCCCCAGTTTTCATGCTGCTCTTCCATCTGTCCCCAGGAAGATTACGACCACCAGGAAGGCCACTCTTACCGATCCAGTTGGGGATGAACAGAGGATCTAGGAGTGAGACATCCCAACGGCAATCCAGACCTCCATGGCACAATTGACAGCCATTCAGGTGTAGGGACAGTGCAGCCACCCTGGAGGACATATATCCTTTTAGGGGGAGATGGGCGGTGATAGAAATGTGAAAAATAAATAAATAAATAAATAAATAAATAAGGGGTCCCCTCACCAACATTTGCCCAGACTGAAGAAGCTGCTTGGACACGCAGTGAAATGTTTCTATCAAAAAGAAAGAAATCCAGTTGCCATGACTCAACCTACAGACAATTCCACCTGGATGACTGAGAATCTTCATTGACTTTTTGTTTCCCATCTTTTCAAGAAACACCATTTTGGAGATAAAAGACCAGAAATTCAAGCCTGTGGACTGTATGAGTGGATGGGGAAGGCTGTGAAATGCCTGAAATGTGGCAACCCCCTTCCCCTTTGACCTGCACTGGCGGCCACTTTGCTTCTGGGTCTGATTCAAGGGACTGGTTATGACCTCTGCATGGCGTAGGGCCTGGTTATCTTATCTGAGGGACCACCTGTGTCCCATGGTGTCTGTCTGCCTGGCTGACGTGAGGCAATAGGGCTGGTGAGCTCAGATCCCTTCAATTAAACAGGGTCATCTTCCAGGTCCCAGGAAGTGACCCTTTCCTGCCACGTCATGCACTTCTGAAAGACAGTTCCCTCTGAGGTCCATGGTGCTCTCAATCTGAAGGAGATTAAGGCTTTCTGCAAGGCCTTTAAGGAAGGCCTTTGGCTGTCCTCCCAGGCCCTGGGCTAGGGTGGTTGGGGCACTTCACAGGATGAGATTGTGCACATTTTTGTATGGTCAGCTGGGTGTGCCACCTTGTTCTTTATGCAGTGGGAAAAATCATGAGAGGCCGACCTGAATATGCAACATCTCTTCCCAGCCGACTTCTGCTACCTGTCTTTGGACTCATTCCAGTAGAATTGCCCTGGATGGTTTTAATATTTCTTCCTCGTTTTATTCCATTCCTGGATGGAATTCTCCTGGAGGAGTTTGGAAGGACTTGCAGAGAGACTGGAACAGGGTCAGAGAATGGCAGTGAAGGTGGATCAGGGGACTCGAAGCTAAGCCTTGTAGAGATTAAGAGGGCTGTTGGGTTCTTGGGATTCACAGAGGTTGATTTTCTTCTTGCAAATGTTTCTTTATCAAACTAAGTACCATCATCAGTGCTTTGACACAAGGGAATGGAGGTCTCTGGCTTTTATGTGCAGCGACCTGTCCTACTTGTCTTGATCAGGGTTGTTGTACTGTGTGCTCCTGGTTCTGACTGGCCTTCCTGGCTTGGTTGGCTATGCAGTTTCATCTTAGATTGTTCCTGACTTTCACATTGGTGCTTGCTTACAGGATCTATGTGTTGCTTGCTGGGTGTGTGATAAGGGAGTCCACTGGCTTCCTTCTTGGGTCCATGGTTTGTAGGCCAGCTTCATTTCTCTGTGTCTGTTGATGGCCACTCTATCCCAACTGCTGGCTTCTAGGAATTCTCTTGAGTTTAGGATTTGACATGATCTCAAAGGGTTACAGTTTCCAGTTGAATTTGTGGTTGAATCTGTGTATTCTTGTGAAATTAAAGAATTTTCACCACATCTTCTGACTGCTAACTGAAGTCCATGGATATCTTTTTTATTTATTACTTTAATTTATATGGCTGCCCATCTGTCCAAGAAACTCTGGGTGGCAAACAAGATTAAAACATAGGATCCTACAAAACCAAAGAAAGAACCGAGTCAAATTACATCGAGGCTCAGTAAAACCACAACGCCACTAATCACATACACCCATACCAGAACCCCCGTACTAACGTTCCAACCCACTGCCTGGGGAAGAGCCAGGTTTTCATGGCCTTGGGAAGGACCAGCAGAGAAGGAGCTGTCCATCTTTCAGGGGAAGCTGTTCCACAGGGCCAGCACCATAACCGAAAATACACACTTTCTGGACCCGCCAGGTGACACTCTTTCACTGACAGCACCCAGAACATGCCCACTCTGCTAGATCTGGTGGGCCAGGCAGAAATCACTGCTAGAGGCAGCCCCATAACTAACCTGGTCCCGTACCAGGCAGGGCTTTAAAGGTGACATTCAGCACCTTGAATTGCACTAGGAGGCTATTGGGAGCTAGTACAACTCATGCAGCAGGAGTGCTATGTAGGATTACCATGGCATGCCCCAAACTGCACATGCTGCTGCCTTCTGCACCAATGGAAGCTTCTGAATGCTCTTCAAGGGCAGCCCCATATAAAGATTGTTGCAACAGTCTAATCGGGTGACTAAGGTGTGAGTGACAATCGGCTCTCAGCCCTTCAAGGTAGAGCGGACTAGGAAACCAAAGTTATGAATGCTAATACTACTTCTGTTAGAAGGTTACAGGAACAGAACCTTGCACATCTGAATGTGCCTCCCCCTCCCTGCCTTTATCTTCATGAGAACAAGGGAGGGTCACATCTGAGACACTGTCTCAAATTACACTTCTGCTCTGGACTCCGCTTTCTATTATCTAACCATTGCCTTTGTTGCAGCTCGTCCTCAAGGTCATCCCTTCTGTCCATTGCATGAACAGTACCTCCCAGTCTAGCAATGGGCACAACTGGCCCACAAGACGTATTTGTGGAAAAGCTCTCCTGGCTACGGCTACCACCTGCTGTTCTTCTTCCAGGAGAAACCCCAGAGTGTGCAGCACCTCTGACTGGGGGAGTGCAACCACATTCAGGATTAACAATGGCAGATCACTAGATCCAGGGGACCCTAAAACCCCATCCACTCCTTCTTGGATCTTGTCTTCAGAGCGGCTGTTGAGCCTTCCGGGTGCTGTTTTGCAGTGGGGTCCTTCCTGTGGGAACGTCCAGAAATGGTGCAGGGGAAGCAATGACTGAACTCCAAGGTCATTGAACTGTGATGTCCCACAGGGTTCTAGGTAGTTTCCTAACATCTGAAGAAATGACTGGGGGAGATCATCCAGGGCCTTGGAGCTGGGGGTCATTGGCATCTGGCTGACACCCAGCTCTACTGCCCTTACCTACATTTGAGAACAAGCCGTAGAGAAAAAGTCACCATGTTCAAGCCCACTTAGACTTCCATATCCATCCCACCTTAGGCAATGGATTAGTCAGCCCTCTCATTTGGGAGTCCTGTCCTCTCTGCATCTGTCCTATGTTTATATAACTAGCTCATTTGCTATCCGGCTCTTCCCTGGTTGCGTGACAACTTTTCATTGTTAATTGATCTATTCTAATCTTTGATTCTTTCTTGGAATTTATTTTTTTTTCCTTTGGTAATAAGGAAATGAAGTCATCGTGGTGGTCAAATAGATATAAAGGCAGTGTACAAATCCAGTAATAAATTGTAATGGCTGCCTATTCTAGAATACCATCAGACTCATGAGCAGGAATCCAAAGATATCTGATTTATTAAAGAATAGTATGCAGGATCACAGAGAAAGCTGAGAATGATCAAAGCACACCAAATTCAAACTAAAAACCCTCAGTGCAAATGAGATCCCTCCCCCCCATAGAATCTTCTCAAGTCCACAATCCCAGGTGCTCCTAACGGTTTCTGATGGTCTGCGGGAAAAGTCCTTGAGCAGAGAGAATAACCCAAACACATTCCATTGTCCTGATTCCACATACAGAGCTTGGTAGAAGGTCTCACAGCAGCTCCCTCCCAAACAGAAATGCGCATCAGCGCCATGGCATGTGAAACATTACGATGTATAAACTACATTGAATCAGTGAACATGACATAAATGCAATAATAATTGAATGTTATGCTGCTGAGAAAAAAAATGCAAACAGTTCTCTATTTTACTTTTACCATTAGCTGCTCCTTAGTGTTTAGATCTGGTCTCTGGATAATAATGTAACACTTGGGGATGAAGATGCAGCCCAGCAGCCCAGCACCAGAGGCCAAGATGGAGAAGACCTGCACAGCCACCATGTACTTCCCCTTGGTGCTCAGGTAGGTGGGCACAAAGGAGACCCAGACACTGCAGAAGACCAGCATGCTGAAGGTGATCAGCTTGGCTTCGTTGAAGGCCCCAGGCAGGTTCCTGGCCAGGAAAGCCACCATGAAGCAGATGGCAGCTAGGAAGCCCATGTAGCCAAGGGCACCATAAAAAAAACCAACTGACCCCTCATTGCACTGCAGTATGATCTCTCCAAACTGGGAGTGCATGTCGGAATCTGAGAAAGGGGGAGAAATTCCCAGCCAGATGGAGCAGATGAGAATTTGGACAGCAGAACAAGAAAGGATGATGGAGTTGGCCAAGCTCTTCCCCAACCATCTCCTCGCTCTGTTTCCTGGTTTTGTGGCCAAGAAAGCCAGTACCACCATGATCGTTTTGGCCAAGACAGAAGAGATGGCAGCGGAGAAGATGATGCTGAAGGCTGTTTGTCGGAGAAGGCAGGTGGCTCTCCTTGGCTGACCGATGAACAAGAAGGAGGACAAGAAGCAAAGCAGGAGGGAGACCAGGAGGATGTAGGAGAGGTCCCGGTTGTTGGCTTTGACGACAGGGGTTTCTAGGTATTTAATGAATATGATTAAAACACATCCTGTTGTTAAGGACAAAAACAGGCCCAAGGAGACCAAGATGATGCCCAGATGTTCTTCATAGGAGAGAAAAGTTATAATTTTGGGGGTACACTGGACTCTGTCCTCATTTGGATATTGATCATCTGGACACTTGGTACATTTTTCTGCATCTGAGAAAAGCAAGAGCAATATTTTGTTTAGAGTCTTTTCTTTTACATTTCAAGAAATTCCTTCTTTGGATGACCAGTGATACCAAGAGAGAGGATCGCATAGGAGATGGTCTAGACGGGTTGGCACATACAGGGGAATTGGAAAGATTCCTTATACACAGACATCTTTTTCTTGCAGAATATCTGAGAGGAACTATTCATTATCTCCACGAAAAGAAGAGAGAACTAGAAAGTTTAAATAACAAAAACAAAGATATTTTCTACCTGGATTTCAGGCTAATTCTGCTCAGTTATAATTGCCACTTTGTTTTTTTATATTCAGTTAAATCAATTGGAGACATTTATAATTGAGCAGCAATTTTTTAATGGGGGGGAATATTGAACTGGAAGAGATTTCTCAAGAAGATTTTTTTAAAATGGCACAACTGTTGACACGGGAAAAAAGATCATAGAGACATTTCAGTCTATGAAATTGGGAGAGCTTTAGACATGAAGGATTTCCAGTAAGATGGTATAGGATATTTCGGGATGTGTTGGCATTATTTCTATATTCTTAGAGGTTAATCTTTCTATATTCCCTCCATCATTCTATACCATTTATAATTCAGCCATCTCAGTCTGCCGTTATAAAAAATAAACAAGCATTGGAAAATAGATGTCTGGTGATTGTCTGGTGATATTTTAGACCTTGCGGCAGACAATCGTATTTCTCTATTGTATTGATTTATATAGTTTCCTACCTCACAATTACAACTATGGGCAGTGAACATAGGA
This sequence comes from Candoia aspera, assembly GCF_035149785.1. Lineage (NCBI taxonomy): Eukaryota > Metazoa > Chordata > Lepidosauria > Squamata > Candoiidae > Candoia > Candoia aspera. The sequence continues at coordinate 2,288,629 of NC_086154.1, forward strand.
TTGAAACCAACACAAGAAAAGCAAAAACAATAAATAGTAATAGTACTATTACTATTGATAATAGTAATAACACAATAGTAGCATAATGGCACCCGAGGACAAATTAACCCAATCCACGCAGCCACTGTCATGTTAAGAAAAATCACACTGAATGGATCCACCAGTGAGGCTGCATCTCCGGTCTTCAAGGACTTTTGAAACTCCATCAGGGTCAGAGCCCAACAAATATTGGGGATATGACGTTCCAAAGGGCAAGCGTTGTGGCGGAGAGAAGGCACACTTCCTGGGTCCCACCAGATGTCACTGCTTAATAGTTGGGATCCAGAGCATGCCCACCCTGCCGAATTTAGTGGGCCAGGCAGAGGGAGGTAGTCCTGCAAATTACCTGGCCCCGTGCCATGAAGGGCTTTCTAGGTGGTTACCAGCACCTTGAACTGCATGCAGAAGGCTTCTGGAAGCAGGGGTGTAACACAAGCTTACCAAGGTTCATCCATAACTGCCAACATCACCAAATCTGGTACCAGCTACGGCTTCCAAATGGCCTTCAGGGAGCGGGGAGGTACAGTGAGGTTGCAGAGAGCCCTTCAAAAGGTGACTAAGGCATGAGTGACCAGGAGTAACGACTCCTGATCCAGGAATTGCCTGTTTTAATTTCATTAGATACTAAACAGGCCTTTGATAGGGTCCAGATTGAATTTAGGAAGTACTCTAAGGAGATATGTCCATGGATTACAATTCATTAAGTTTACCCCACAGGCAGAGTCACTACAAATGCTGTTGCTTTTGTTGATCTTTTTCTTGACCATTAAGTCACACAGTGACGATCAGAGAGGATGCATCCTATCTCCTTGAATTTCTACCTGGTTCTTGAGCTGTTCCTGTCTTTTATTAGAGATTAAGGGTAGGATGGCAGCACCTGATCCTGAATGCTAATTGTCTTTATGTGCTGATCATATTTGTATCAGCTAGTTTGGATAATAATGTCGTTCTCTAGACCCCTTTCAGTCAGGTTTCAGGCCTGGATATGGGACAGAAACAGCATCGGTCGCACTTATGGATGATCTCTGGCGGGAGCGGGATGGAGGGAGTGCATCCATCCTCGCTCTTCTTGACCTCTCAGTGACTTTCGATACCATCGACCATGGTATCCTTCTGGGGCGGCTCAGGGAGTTGGGGGTGGGCAGCGCAGTTCTGCGCTGGTTCACCTCCTTCCTCCAGGGCCGGTCCCAGTCGGGGGTGATAGGGGGGGGGGAGAGATCTGACCCTCGACCTCTCCACTGTGGGCTGCTGCAGGGTTCAGTCCTCTCTCCTCTCCTATTTAACATCTACATGAAACCGCTGGGCGAGATCATCCGTCACCACGGGATGAGGTATCATCCGTATGCTGATGATACTCAATTGTATATCTCCATCCTGGGTGAGGTAAGTGATGCTGTGACCACCCTCTCTCGGTGCCTGGGGGCTGTGGGGGTCTGGATGGGGAACAACAGGGTTCGGCTGAACCCTGGTAAGACCGAGTGGCTGTGGGTTAAGGGTTCCTCCGTATCCGGGAGTTTGTCATCTTTAGTTCCGGATGGGGTTGCACTGCCCCAGACAGACCTGGTGCATGATCCGGGGGTCCTCATGGACTCACGGCTCCTGCTCAAAGCGCAGGTGGCAGCCATGGCCGGAAGGGCCTTTGCACAGCTTTGTGTTGTGCACCAGTTGCGCCCTTTCCTGGATCGGGAAGCCTTTTGGACAGTCCCTCATGCCCTTGTTATCTCCCGTAGAGACTACTGCAATGCACTCTACATGGGGCTACCCTTGAAGAGTATCTGGAATCTTCAGCTGGTCCAGAATGTGGCCTTGTGGGCCATTTTTGGTGCCCCTAGAAGGGCGCCCATAACATCTATGCTTCGCAAGCTGCACTGGGTGCCAGTTTGCTTCCGGGTCCAATTCAAGGTGTTGGTTATCACCTTTAAAGCCCTACATGGCATGGGACCAGGTTACCTGAGGGACTGCCTCTTCCCCGTATCATCAGCCCGTCCCACCCACTCATGCAGAGAGCGCATGCTGCAGACCCCATCAATAAGAGAATTCCACCTGGCGGGGTCCAGGAGGCGGGCCTTCTTGGCAGTAGCCCCCCCCCCCTTTGGAACATCTTTCCCCCGGAGGTGAGATTAGCCCCATCGCTTTTAGCCTTCCCGAGGAAGTTGAAGACCTGGCTGTGCCACCGGGCTTGGGGCAGGGAGGAGAATCGACATACTTGGGCTTGGCTAGTGCCTTAAAGTGCCCCTCCTACATGATGATTGAAGAGATCATAGCCATCTGGATTTTATGAGCTGGGGTAGTTAAGAAATCATTTTAGTTTTAATGGGATTTTATTAGAATTTTATCATATATTTATTTGAATTTTTATTGTATATTTATTCTATATTGTAAACCTCCCAGAGTCCTGCCGGTTGGAGGAGATGGGCGGTGACAAATTTGATAAATACATATAAATAAATTCCCAAAGTTTAGTGGAAAGCAGTATGATTTATGCTCTAGTTATATTATCAATTGGAAAAACAACTGGTTTTGGGGATCTATCATACCTATGAACTACTGCAAGGAATTGGGATTTGTAATTTGGACAGACTCTCTAAAATGCCTAGGTATAAAATTTCTCAAATTGTATCACAATATATTAAATTGATTGATTAACTGATGATGTGCCATCAAGTTGTTGTCAACTCTTAGTGACCACACAGAATTGTTAATAGATGTGTTGATAGGTTAATTGTTACATTACATTAAATATGTCTAAATATAAATATATGATTTCAATAGATAAAATCTTGGGTGAAATGGAGGCTGCCTTACAGTGAAGGCAGTTTTAGCATACTAGATTTTCAATTCTACCATTGGATTTTCATTTTAATATCTATATTCTTTTGAATGAGAACTTTTCTGAATGTTTTAGAAAGCAAACACTTGCTGTACCAAGACACAGAGTTCACAGAGAAAATTCATTTGTGTCTTACTCCTTAGCATAACAAAGGGGAGTGTTGGTATTTGTTTTGCAAGGACCAAGCCACTAAGTTACTATGGTAACAAATCACTCTGGCAGAGTCAGAAGTTCAAACTTAAGTATCCTCAGGTTAGGGTGTGAAAAGATGACCATATAAGATAAAGCTGCTGATTTGCCTGTGAAAGGAACTTGCCTGGACTTGTTTAGTTTCCTTTTCCACAGCCTTCCTTCCAGTCCGACTCAGAGCGCGTGTGCGTGTATGAGCTTGTAAGAAGCTTTTGTGCCTATCCAGGATATCTGGATATGAAACTGTTTATGTTTTTATGCTTTCTGTAAATACATTTATTTTTATAGAGATGCCTGTTGTGTGTTTTTCCTGATCTCTCGGGCCAAACGCTTTCCAGCAATCCGCCACAAATGTGATGTAAAATTATATTCCTAAAATATAGAATACTTTTATGAAGTTATCCCTAATAGTAAAGAATGTATACGGGTTACAAGTCTGTTATCAATCTTTGCAAAGTTATGTTCTAAAAATAAGAAGAGGAAGCACTGTTTTGCTCTAAGGCCTAGATTTAAGAACAAGTTTAAGGGCTGAATTAATTCCTCATTGGTAAAAATGGATATTATATGGATTTGTTTATTATTTTTTTCCTCCATTCTATCTGGTTCGTTTCAATAATAATAGGGTATGTGCAGGTATTTTCATTGTAGAACCACTACAGTATTTCTTTTTTGATGGTGTGGTAGATGGTATTTCACTATATAACAAAAAAGAAAATAAAAAAGAAAAGAAGTGAGAAGGCCCAGTACCAATAAGACCAGGGAACCTGAAATCCCACTAAGAAAATGCCTGAGAATAAGGTTTACCGTGCAAGTCATTAAGCTGAACCTGAATGCCAATGTTGAACCTGAACCTGAACGTTGAACTGGGTTAAAAACCATATTTGTGTTTTCCCTTTTAATCCATACCATGGACAATTATCGCACTGGAGAGGAAAAACAGGAAAACAGGAAAACCTTTACATCACTCCTCGCACCGAGATTTCCTCCTGCTGGATTTTAGGGTGAACCCTCTGTTTTGTTTTCCCTTGTTCCTCCGAACCCCACAATGCTCCCTCTGCAGCCCTCCCAGGTAGCTCTTTCCACCTATGGTGGTCTACGACCTTAATAAAGGCTGACTGACTGACCGATGGACCGGATGACCAACAGACAGGCTGATATAGCTTTCTGGATGTACTTTTTGGGCACAGCATAATATAAGGTCGGTTTGGGAGAGAAAAAAGCAATTACCCTGCTTCAAGTTTCTAAGAACTCAGATGTTCCTAGGAAAGGTAAACACTTCCGAACCGAAAAGCAGATGCATTTTCTCTGGCAGTAATGGACTTGTCCAATGTGCTATGTCCCTCTACCCCTTCTATCCCATCCTTCAAGATCTCTTTGTTTTTCTTCTCCTTATGGGACGAAATTGAGCATGTTGAAAATGTACAAGAAAATGGTCAAGCTGAGATTGGACTTTTAACGTGACTTTCACCAAAATGCTCTGGATAAATCCACTTCCACAAGGCCTGTCCTCTCCTCCGGTGTCACCTACCTTCCTGGGTGGAGATGGTCCCCTCCGGACAGGGAACACAGTTGTAGCAGCAAGGTGGTTCTCCTTCTCGAGGCCGCCGGAGAAATCCAGGATGACAATTTTCCCCACACCTGGACTGAGGCAGAGGCTAAGCAGAAAAGCAAGGAGTGCCAAAGGAGATCTGTTAGGACTAGTCAGCTATGAAAAATGAGCACAGAGATGAGAGTTAGCCAAGATCGTCTCTGGGCTTCACGGAGAGGAATATGAGATCTCTAAGCAGTTCCAAATGCGTGTAAGTGACACAACCACTTGCAGATTCTGCATTCGGTCCCTTCATTCTGCTTCCGACATTTCACGCTGCAGTGAAGAACTTTCTACTGAAGTAAAGTCTTGAGGGATGAAATGGATAAAATAAAAGAAATAAAAATTAAGTGGAAACCTGTGGATTGCTTCTCATAGCTGGAGTATGACGATAGGCCTATTGCACTATTCGAGCTGCAGTGAAACAGAGGCATGGCTAACTCTGGCCAGCTCCAGGCTGCTTACAAACATCACAGACCAAGGACCTGCCCTTTCAGGAGATGGTTCCCCCGACCAGGACAAGCCAAATCCTCGTTCCAAACTGGGATTTCCCACTGGGACCAACAACACCCCCAACCAGTCTAGATTCAGTTTCATCTAATTCAGCCCCACAGTGAACTTGGGCACTGGTCAATGGAACCGCTTCCTTCTCTGGCATCTGAGGGCAAGGAACAAGAGAACTTGACACTGTCAGCACCATCATCCCCAGTTCCTGATGACCTCTCTCAGCAGTTTTATGGAGACAGTAAACTGCAGAGTGGACACAACAGGGCTATGATCTAGGTGCTACAGAGTGATCACCAGCACGGTGTGTTGGACGTGGCTGAATCAGTGTAAAGCAGTGCTCCAAGTTACTGCACCGGCCGGTCAGTTCAGAAGGACACCTTGACTGATAGTACCGAAGGTTCCCATGATGCTTAAGGGAACTAGTAGGGCTCTACTTCCCATAATCAGTTCACAGTATAGGTCATCAACCGTGATGATCAGGCTCAGTCCCCTTGAAATGAGTTTCCTTTGAAGGCTTTGCAAAAGAGAGAAACAAAGCCACCATTTCGCCCACCTTGGTCAGCAACCTCAGCCGTGACAGAGCGTCTTGGTGGATCGTCAGTCTCTGCCTTTCCAGATTCGCCAGTTGCTCTTCGATGAGATCCTCACTGGGGACAACCACCCGACTCACGATGTTCAGGTCAGCCGCTAGATCCCCCTTTTCATCCAAGTACACTTTCTCCAAGGAAATATTGCAAAACTCTTTATTCTCCAGAAAGCGATGAAGCTAGAATAGAAAATAGAAAAATCCAGTAATTCAGAGGAAGGAAATTTGATTTCTTATCCCACATGATGTTTTCCCATTTGAATCTTCTACAGTTGTCTACCTTGCAAATATCCTTAGATGGGAGAACAAATGTTACCTCTATCTTCAAAAGTGAAAAAGGAAGATTCAGCAAACTGACTGAGTTTTTTAAAGTTAACAAAAGAGCTCCAAGCAGCAAACAGCAACCTTGCAGAGTAGAAGTGTGAACCAAAAGAGAACTTGCACATTAAGCTTAATTACGTTCAGAAATAAATTCAGTCTTCACACAGTAGTTAGATGAAGAAAAATAGAGATAGTTTACCTTTATTCAGTAGATCTGGATACAAGTAGATTCATAGTAGAAAGCACTCAATCATCCCTGGTTTTTTGTAGACAGAGGATGGTTGGGGGAGGGCTGCATTCCTGCAGCACCTCCTGCTTGCATGTCTGCCCACGAGGTAATGGAGACTGTTAATTCCCAAGCCCAAGAAGAAGGAGGAAGTGGAAATCTGGTGACCCACGTGACATCCCACAAGCACAATAGAGATGTGATTTGCTAGAGAGACCCCCTTATGCTTGTGAGACAATGCTGAGTTGACCCCTGATCATTCCAACACCCCTTCTCAAGTTAGCATGTCTCAGAGTCCACAAGGTTCAACTTCTTCTGCAGTTCTTGGTAACTGCTCCTCGGCAACGGCTTCATGAGAATCTCCAAAGTCATGTTCCTTGTGGGACAATAGTCTAGTCTATGCCTTGCTCTTGCAAGCCCTTGACTACATGATACTTAACATCAATGTGTTTAGTTCTCCCATTAACCTTTTCTGACTGTGAGAGTCTAATGCAACTTTGCTTCTCTTCGTCGACCTGAATAGCGGTAGCTTCCTCTTTTCCCATGTCTTCAGGCAGTAGCTTGAGACCTGAAACCTCTTTGCATGCTTTGCTGCTGACACATACTCCGCCTCTGTGGATCAATGTGCAACTGTGGCTTGTTACGGCTTCCCCAGTTTACTGCTCCACCCCCATAGAAAAGTACATGCCCTCTAGTGCATTTACGGTCAGTAATGTCTTCTGCCCAATCTGCATCTGTAAACCCCACTAGTTTTGGATTATCAGTGGCTGGTAGCTTTAGTTTCAGGTGCAGAGTCCCCTTTAGGTACCTCCCCACCCACTTAGCACCAGTCCAGTCTCTCTGGGTGGATGTGCTAGTTTTTCTGCATAGCTGTTTCCTGCAGCTGCTATGCCTGGCCTAGATACACACACTTACCTATGGCCCTTTTATAGCCATTGTTCTCAGGTAGACGTTCACCAGGTTCCTGTTGCTTGTGGAAACCGTTTCCATTGGTGTTGGCATCGGATTGGCATTTTGCAGCCCTAAGCGCTCCAACCGTTCTGGGATCTTCTGCTTCTGGCTCAGAAGAAAGCTTCCATCTTCTTCTTTTTCAATCTGTATCCCCAGGTAGTAGCTGGCATTGCCCGGATGCTTGACTTCTACTTCTTTGTTCAGGTTGGACACGATTTCATCAAAGTCTCTTCTGCTATTATGGCAAATCATCAAATCATCCACATAACAAAGAATGCACACCTCTCTGTCCTTTCTACGTCTTGTGTAGAGACAGGGATCAGCTTTGCCTTGAACAAAACCCTGCTTAAGAAGTCCTTGGCTCAACTTCTCATTCCCTGCTCTTGCTGCTTGCTTCAGGCCATCAAGCCCCTTCTGGAGCTTGCAGACAAGTTGCTGTGTCTTGGGGTCGGCGAAGCCTGGAGGTCGCGGCATGGACAGTTCTTCCTCCATCTCTCCGTGTGGAAATGCAGTCTTTACTTCGAGGTGCTCAACACTCACGTTCCTGGAAGCTGCTAGACTCAGGAGCGTTCTGACTGTGGTGTCTCTTACAACGGGAGCAAAGCATTCGTCGTAATCAAGTCCATACTTTTGCGAATAGCCTTTTGCAACTAGCTTTGTGTCTTTGTAGTTCTCCGTTTTCACCTTGTTTCGCTTCGGAAACCCATTTGCATCCTGTGGCTTTCTTGGCTTTTGGTAGTTTTGTCAAAGCCCATGTTTTGTTCTTGCGTAGAGCCTCTACCTCTCCTTCCACTTGCTTGCTTCATCTGGTGGCATTTGCTGGACTTCGTTCTACGATGCAGGTCCTTTTGGTAACGACGACCTTGAGAGGTAGGCGAGACTCTCGGCTGGAACTCCTTTGTTGGGTCATGATGAGCGTCCTGGAGCAGGTTCAGGAGTGGCACTTGGGGGTTCAACCCCTTCTGCATCCTCGGCCTCATCACCTGACGCTGGTGGAGTTTCTGCCTGGGCTTCTATCTCCCTCTGGGTCGCTGTGGTTGTCGTGTCTTCGAATGTTGGGCTAAACAGCTCAAGCTGGTAACTGCCACTGTTGGCTTCTGTGCAGTCATCACAGCATGACTATGGCAGCCTCTCTCTCGTTCACTGAAGTACTCCACTCTGCACGTGCTTACTTTTCCTGTCTTCGGGTTCAGGGTTCTGTATCCCTTGCTTCCTGGAGCAGACCCGATCATGCTGCCTTCTTCAGCTCTGGGGTCTAGTTTGGATCTGTTCTCCTCTGGTATGTGCACATAAGCCGTGGATCCAAATCCTCTCAGATGCTTTGCGCTTGGTTTGCGTTCATGCCACAGCTCAAAAGGCTTGAGGGGTTCTGTTGAACCTGTTGGTCACCATGGCTACGTACACTCTCAGCATGTCTGCTGTTTGGGATTTCTCCTTCATTAGGTAGGTCACACAGTATCCGGAAAAGTCATCTACAAAGCACAAGACATATTTATTTCCGCCCGCTGATGCTTGAAGAGGGCCACACAAATCAGTGTGGCTACGTTTGCGTGGCTTGGTTGCCTGCCTTTCCCTGTGTGTGGGTAGGGCTGGCCTTGTTGCCTTTCCTTTGATGCATATCACACATTTTGATTGGCATTTATCATGGCTGCTTATTTCAAAGTCTGTTACCATGACTTCGGCTTTCATTCTAAAAATTGTGTTAAAATCATGATGCACAACATGGCTGTGCCAGGTGGTGGCGCTGTTGTCCTCCTTTCGCTGCTGACAGGCAAGGCTGCCATATGGTGGCGGTTGTTCGCAGTGCAGCTGGTAGATGCCATTGTTTTGAAAGCCTGCAACATAAATATTTTCTCCACTGGTGACTTTATATCCTCCATTAGCATCAAAAATCACATCAAAGCCTTTGTTATTCAGTGTTGAGACACTTAGCAAATTGACTTCTAAGTCTGGCACATAGAAAACATCTGCTATGAGGTCTTTGTATTCACTTCCATTGATGCATCGCAATGGCACCCTTCCTTTTCCTTGAATTGAAGTTGAATTGCCATCTGCTAATGTTATGCTTCCTTCTGTGGTTTTATTTAGCTCACAAATGCCACTTTTATTGTCAAGGAAAAGTCACATAGATGTCTGCTGGCCCCTGAATCTATTACCCATCATCGAGGACATTTATTGATGTTGTTGTTGTTTATTCATTTAGTCGCTTCCGACTCTTCGTGACTTCATGGACCAGCCCATGCCAGAGCTTCCTGTCGGTCGTCAACACCCCCAGCTCCCCCAGGGACGAGTCCGTCACCTCTAGAATATCATCCATCCATCTTGGCCTTGGTCGGCCCCTCTTCCTTTTGCCCCCCACTGTTCCTGAGGGAGGGAGCAAAGGGCGGCAGGGTGGTCCACCTGCACCAGGCCAGCCTCATCTCTGGGCATGACAGGCATTACTGCATTACAATTGGCCAGACAGGAGGTGACTAGGATGGGGGTGACTGTGAGAAGGGCACATTCTTTTTATATTCCTTCTATATTCTCGATCTAGTTTGAGCTCTTACAAAAAATGACAGGCTTCCTGGACAAAAAAAATATTTATGATTTCCTGATAGGCAGGAATGCAAAATCTGATTTTTAGCAACTAGGACTTGACACACTTTGGGATCTGCTATGGAAACAGATGGAGGCTACAATGTGGATTTTTCACTGAGGCATCACATGTATCTCTTCTCGTTCCCAAACATACGTATTCTGATCACGGATTGCAACAATCTATTCCGATCATCTCCTTAATGGCTTTGACAAATGGTGGAGGGAACGGCTATCGATTAGCAGCTTGTTTCAATATAGGTGGCAGAAGCTACAAGCAGATATAACATTCAATACCAATTTTGGTAGTTTACCGAAATGTGCTCAAGAATGAAATTTAGAACAGAGAGAAATGCAAAATTCTGCACTTAGAAGAATAAAAATGAGATGCCCAGCTAGAGGACGAGGGATCCCGCACTTGGTAAGAATGCTTGTGACAATGGTCTTGAAATAGTGGTTGATTAGAATAGTAAAATATCAAAACATATGCAGAGAAAGACACTCAAACACCCATAAATACTTGCAATTCCTGGAAACAGAGGCACAGTGTGGAAAAATGTAAAAAGTCAAAGAGATGTTCATTGGTCTCCTTCCCACCCCTTGGTCCCTCGGACTTGACCTACAACCAATGACTTGTGCAAGGCAGCAGTGGGTCAACGGAAGGAGCAGAAGGCAGCGGGAGAGGACAAGGAGGTTGACAAGGGTCTCCTCCCTCTTCTGTTGGATTCCTGCTCCGAAGGAACTAAGTTTGATGGATCCTTGTCAGGACCCCCTACCTGCCATGGCTGCAGCCTTGGAGCCCCCAGTCTCTCTTCGCCCTCCTTCCTTCTGCTGCTGGATCTGGAGGAATACGCAGCATTCAAGGCGTGGGCCAGAGTCCAAACAAGAGTGTAAACGTGGTGGTCATTTTGAATCTGGAACGTGTTCCTTTCCTGTTGGGGCGCAAGTGGTGCTTTCTGGGTGCATCTTTCCCGGCCTTTGACAGAAAAGGTGTGCTTTGAAAAGGAACAGTTAAGAGCCTCCTCTCTATAGTGGCCCTTCATATAGAAAAACTCTTGAAATGTGCCATCTAACAGCCATTCCTTTGTCTGCATAACAAAGAACCAAATGCTATGGACATATTGTAAATCATACTTATGGTACATCCTTTTTAAATCCCACAAGGCTATGGTGAGCCAGACTTTCCCTTCAATGGGTCCTGGCAAGTGTTGAAGTGTCACAGCTAAGATTAAAATTCCTTCTAGGAAGTTCTCCATTTCTTTGAAGGAAACAAAGACGTTGACTTGTCTCCACTTAGAGAGGGCATCACTGATCGAAACTAAATCCCTGGCCTTTGAGAACCTTTGTGTTAGAACAACACAAATGCCATTCCTGAAAAGCAGAGGAGTCAAAGTCCTGACAAAACTCTCTGCATTCTCTGTCTCTGAAGCAAAGAGGCCAATCAAGGTCCATCTGAAATGCAGGAGCAGTTTCACAATCACTAGATACTGGATTCCTTCTTTGGGGGCCAAGCGGTAGAAGAAAGGGAATTGAGTTTTGTCACCGAGATTCCCTGAGACAACTTTATAGCTGATCTGAAAAAGGAAGGAAGGATTATGTGTTTTATCTGGATCAGATAAAGGTCAAAACATTCATTTTTAATAAATTCAGTTTATTGGCTAATATGCTTGTAAACATTTTTCCATTCTGATTAATTAATGCTCTTGGTCCATCTGAGTGCAGAAGATGTAATTTTTTTTCAGGTTTAGGCAAGACAATCAATTGGGACTCTTCCAAGGAATCTGGGATTTGTTTACCATTGTTGTTGTTTATTCGTTTAGTCGCTTCCGACTCTTCGTGACTTCATGGACCAGCCCACGCCAGAGCTGCCTGTCGGTCGTCAACACCCCCAGCTCCCCCAGGGACGAGTCCGTCACCTCTAGAATATCATCCATCCATCTCGCCCTTGGTCGGCCCCTCTTCCTTTTGCCTTCCACTCTCCCTAGCATCAGCATCTTCTCCAGGGTGTCCTGTCTTCTCATTATGTGGCCAAAGTATTTCAGTTTTGCCTTTAATATCATTCCCTCAAGTGAGCAGTCTGGCTTTATTTCCTGGAGGATGGACTGGTTGGATCTTCTTGCAGTCCAAGGCACTCTCAGAATTTTCCTCCAACACCACAGTTCAAAAGCATCGATCTTCCTTCGCTCAGCCTTCCTTATGGTCCAGCTCTCGCAGCCATATGTTACTACAGGGAACACCATTGCTTTAACTATGCGGGCCTTTGTTGTCAGTGTGATGTCTCTGCTCTTAACTATTTTATCGAGATTGGTCATTGCTCTTCTCCCAAGGATTAAGCGTCTTCTGATTTCCTGACTGCAGTCAGCATCTGCAGTAATCTTTGCACCTAGGAATACAAAGTCTTTCACTGCTTCTACATTTTCTCCCTCTATTTGCCAGTTATCAATCAAGCTGGTTGCCATAATCTTGGTTTTTTTGAGGTTTAGCTGCAAGCCAGCTTTTGCACTTTCTTCTTTCACCTTCATCATAAGGCTCCTCAGTTCCTCTTCGCTTTCAGCCATCAAAGTGGTATCATCTGCATATCTGAGATTGTTAATGTTTCTTCCAGAGATTTTAACTCCAGCCTTGGATTCCTCAAGCCCAGCTTGTCGCATGATGTGTTCTGCATACAAGTTGAATAGGTAGGGTGAGAGTATACAGCCCTGCCATACTCCTTTCCCAATCCTAAACCAGTCTGTTGTTCCGTGGTCTGTTCTTACTGTTGCTACCTGGTCGTTATACAGATTCTTCAAGAGGCAGACAAGATGACTTGGTATCCCCATACCACTAACTTGCCACAATTTGTGATGGTCCACACAGTCAAAGGCTTTAGAATAGTCAATAAAACAGAAATAGATGTTTTTCTGAAACTCCCTGGCTTTTTCCATGATCCAGCGGATATTGGCAATTTGGTCCCTAGTTCCTCTGCCTTTTCTAAACCCAGCTTGTACATCTGGCAATTCTCGCTCCATGAACTGCTGAAGTCTACCTTGCAGTATCTTGAGCATTACCTTACTGGCATGTGAAATGAGTGCCACTGTTCGATAGTTTGAACAGCCTTTAGTGTTTCCCTTTTTTGGTATGGGGATATAAGTTGATTTTTTCCAATCTGATGGCCATTCTTGTGTTTTCCAAATTTGCTGGCATATAGCATACATTACCTTGACAGCATCATCTTGCAAGATTTTGAACAGTTCAGCTGGGATGCCATCGTCTCCTGCTGCCTTGTTATTAGCAATGCTTCTTAAGGCCCACTCAACCTCGCTCTTCAGGATGCCTGGCTCTAGCTCACTGACCACACCGTCAAAGCTATCCCCGATATTGTTATCCTTCCTATACAGGTCTTCTGTATATTCTTGCCACCTTTTCTTGATCTCTTCTTCTTCTGTTAGGTCCCTGCCATCTTTGTTTTTGATCATACCCATTTTTGCCTGGAATTTACCTCCAATGTTTCTAATTTTCTGGAAGAGGTCTCTTGTCCTTCCTATTCTATTGTCTTCTTCCACTTCCGCACATTGCTTGTTTAAAAATAATTTCTTATCTCTTCTGGCTAACCTCTGGAATTTTGCATTTAATTGGGCATATCTCCCCCTATCACTGTTGCCTTTTGCTTTCCTTCTTTCTTGGGCTACTTCTAGTGTCTCAGCAGACGGCCATTTTGCCTTCTTGGTTTTCTCTTTCTTTGGGATGTATTTTGTTGCTGCCTCCTGAACAATGCTGCCAACTTCTGTCCAGAGTTCTTCCGGGGCCCTATCTACTAAGTCCAGTCCCTTAAATCTATTCTTCACCTCCACTGCATATTCCTTAGGAATATTAGTGAGCTCATATCTAGCTGATTTGTGGGTCTTCCCTAATCTCTTTAGTCTGATCATAAATTGTGCAAGAAGAAGTTCATGATCGGAACTACAGTCAGCTCCAGGCCTTGTTTTTACCGACTGTACAGATGACCGCCACCTTTGGCTGCAAAGGATGTAGTCAATCTGATTTCAATGTTGTCCATCTGGTGAAGTCCATGTATAAATTATATTACCCATCATCTAGGACATTTATTGATATCAGCTTTATAAACAGTATTTAAAAGATTTTTCCTTGGACTTATCCTTAAAAAAATTATTCTTGTCCTTATTTCTGCAGAACCTTGCAATATGTCCTTGCTTTTTACATGAATTACACACAATGGCCCCCTTTTCTTTTCTTTCCTTTTGTTTTTCTGATGTCTCACTGATTGCTCTGGCTCACATTTACCCTTTGTTGCTAGGCAACCAATGTCTCTCCAGGCTCTCTACTGTTATGCAAATTCTTTTGCCTTTGGCATTCTGATCTGATTGCTCCAAAAATTTGAGAAAGATTTTTCCCTTCTATATTCAGACCAGCAACAAATGGAAAAAAATTATTTGGTAATGTTCTCAGCACAGAAGACATCTTAAGTTTTTTCATTCATGAGATTCTGGACTGTGCTCAGCTGATCACAGTTTGCCTGTAGCCTGAACAGGTGGTCATTTACATTTACATTGTCTTCCAAATTGCATGCATGCAGTTCTCGTAACAAAGAGATGACTTTTTGATCATCAGCTTCTGAGTATAGGGTGCATAAATTCTCAATCAATTCCTTAGTAGTAGCAATATTTTTAATAAATGCTAATCAGTGATCTGGAAGGGATCTGGCAATAAGAATTTTAGCCCTCTTATCTTTTTTCTTCCATTGGTTAGGGAGGTAGAGGATCAACCATGATTTTGTGATGCACATATTACGCAAATTCTTAGAAAAAACTGTTTTGATCTCATAAAAAAATGCCAAGCTTCCAGGAAAAAAACGTTATTTCCAGATGATAGATAGATAGATAGATAGATAGATAGATAGATGATAGATAGAGAAATACAAAAGTGACATTCAGTAGAAATCTTATCTGATTTGTAGGATCTAGGATTTGACACACCCTGGTATTGCCTATGAGAATAGACAGATGTAAGCTACAAAGTACTTCTTTCATTAAATTTTGATTTGTATCATTACTTGCATTATTATATATGTATTCTGGTCACTGATTGCAATAAAATACTAATGTTATCTCCTTAATGATTTTGATGAAAGGTGGTGGGAATGGCTCTCAAATTGGCAGCTGATCTCAAATTGTGTGGCCTAATTTATGATCTAGAAGCAGATCTAAAACTTGAAATGGCTGAAAGCAACAGAATGAAATGTAAGCGGGAAACAAATGCAAAGTTCTTTACTTAGAAGTACAGAAATAAGATGCACAGGTAAAGGATGAGGGAAACCTCACTTGGTAAGAATATTTGTGAAAACGATCTCAAAATAGCACTTGGTTGCAGTCCAAATGTGAGTCAGGAGTGTGATGCTCATGGAAAGAAGGCAAAGGCATCCATAGAAATCTCAGGAAGTAAATTCTACTCTACTCTGGTTTGGGGAGACCCCAGCTCAAGTTCTGGCTCTGCTTGCAGGCACAACCCTTGGAGAAGACATTGCAGAAAAATTGGATCAGGTTCAGAGAAGGGCAATGAAGCTCATGAAGAGATCAAAGGAGCTGTTCTTAGCCTTGGGAAGCCATAGCGAAGGAGAGCCATGTTGGTCTGAGTAGCCAAGAATATTCACTAAATCTGCTTGCTGGGGAAGAGAGAATATTGCTGTCTTCGAATACCTGAAAGCCTAAGACCTGTCCCTTCTTACTCCAGGCTGTGGGATGCAGATTCTGGCTGAATAACAGGACAAACGTCCTAAAAGGAAGAGCAGCTTGACAGATCACCAGTGAACCAGAGGAGTTCAGGCTCCCCTTCGCTGCAGGTCCCAATGCAGAGACCAGGCAGCCATCGGCCAGGAAGGCTTCAGCTGGGTTTCCTGCACAGAGGTGGTGGTGCTGGGGCTGGGGCTGGATGGCCTCAGGGCTCCCTTCAGTGTTACCAAAGTAAATTCTAGGATGCTGATTGCATACAAGGTTTTTTTAAAAAATGCATACAGTACATATTTTTTAACATCAGCAGTGTTTAGCATCATGATACACAGCCAGTTACACACACAGACACACACACACACTCAAACACACACACAAACACTTGCAGTCTTTAGAAACATTGGCACAATAGGAAAAATAATCAGCAAAAATCAAAGAGATGCCCAGTCCTCTCCTTCCCACCCCTAGAACTGCCCAGACTTGACCCACAACTTTTGGAGCCGAAAGACTTGTGCAAGGCAGCAGTGGGTCAACGGAAGGAGCAGAAGGCAGCGGGAGAGGACAAGGAGGTTGACACGGTTCCCCTCCCTCTTCCATTGGATTCCTGCTCAGAAGGAACTAAGTTTGATGGATCCTTGTCAGGACCCCCTACCTGCCACGGCTGCAGCCTTGGAGCCCCCAACCTCGCTTCGCCCTCCTTCCTTCTCCTCCTGGATCTGGAGGGATACGCAGCATTCAAGGCATGGGCCAGAGTCTTAACAACAGTGTAAACACGGTGGTCAATGACAAACTGGATCCTGCCCCTTTTCTCTGGGCTGTCTAGTTGTTCTTCCTCAGTGCATCTTCTCCGCTCTTTGACAGAAAAGACGTGCTTTGAAGACGAACAGTTAAAAGCCTTTCTAAACTCTCTCTTAATGTCGTAAAAGTGTTCAAAGGCATGCTGTTCTTGCCCTTCTTTTCTCTGGATAACAAAGGACCAAATACTATGGACATATTGTAAAAACTCATCATTATAAATTTTACCCAAATCCCACAAGGCTGTGGTGACCCAGACTTTCCCTTCAATGGGTCCTGGTAAGCCTTGAAGGGTCTGATGTATACTGACCATTCCTTGAAAGAGGGTACCAATTTCTATAAAATAAACAAAGACGTTGACTTGTCTCCACTTAGAGAGGGCCTCAGTCATCAATACAAATACCCTAGTCATTGAGAACCTTTGTGTTACAACAGCACAAATGCCACTCCTGACAAGCAGAGGAGTCAAAGTCCTGACAAAATTCTCTCCATTCTCTGTCTCTGAAGCAACGAGACCAACCAAGGTCCATCTGAAATGGAGGAGCAGTTTGACAATTCCTGGGTACTGGATTCCTTCTTTCGGGGCCATCCGGTAAAAAAAAGGGAATTGAGTTTTATCATCCAGCAGATGTGAAACAACTTGATAAGTGATCTGAAAAAGAAAGGAAGAATGTTGTGTTTTCTTCTGTGCAGGAGAAGCCCCAAAAGCAATGGGGAGGGTGTTATGGGAAGATGTGGCTGCTTTGCTCCTTGCCCTTCCCCACTGTGGATCCCAATCCATAACCATGTCACTTACAATAGCCATGAGGAAAAGCAGCTCTGGAATTTCATGGAAAAGATGGACTGGAACGATTACCCCCCCTCCTCCACCCACTCACCTTTCTAGATACACAAACGCACACACAAACCTGTGGTATTTTGTAGGTGTCCACCATAGTGGACATCTGGATGGAGATGTCATCATCAGTCCCATCAAGAAGAGCCAAGAGGTTGTCCTTCCTTCCACAGCTGTAGTTGGGAACATTGGCTTCTCCGGTGGAGAGCAGGTCCAGCAGGGCATCTGAAGTGACAAGGGTGTTCATATAGTTGTCATGGATGTTGTAGCCAAGGGTGAGATTGTGCAAGAGCTGGGGGTCCTTGTTGACCTCTTGAATGGCGAAAATGAATGATAGGATTGTCCAATATTCAGTATTTCCTGTACTGCAAACAAATGTGCATCACATTATCAACAATAACAAAATTATATATTCAGTTTATTCCTCTTTGACTTACATTATGTTACGATCCTAAAGAGAATTTTTATAAAATTATGTATCATTGGTACATGATGCCAGAGAAATTATGCAGAAAGTATAAAGGCATTCCAAATATATGTTGGAAAGGGGGACTCTGGGCGGTTTACAATAAAATTCACCTTAAAACCTCACATCATAAAATCACCAATAATAAAATAATAAAAATATAAATATAAAATCCAAGTGGGAGGTTTCCATTCCATCGGGAGAACATGAAGGAACCTTTTATCATGCTTGGTGGACATGTAGAAAAGCTGAAAAAAACTTGTATTCAAATACACACATTGATACAGAGGATTTTAAAGATTAATATTCAAGTTGAAGCCAGAACTTTCCTTTTAGGACTGACGGATGCACAGAAAAGAGTCATGGAAGATTATTTCAATATATGATTACGGTGGCAAGATTATTATATGCACGAGGATGGAAAGATTCCGCGTTACCCACCATGGAGGAAAGGTTGGTGACATTGACAGACCTTGCTGAGGTGGCCAAACTGACTTCTCTGATTAGGGAAAGGTCTTGGAATAGATACAAACCCAGGCTGTGCCCAAAAACACCTCTGCAGTTCTCAGCACAAGAAGCATTTAAAGAAGAGAAACAACAGACAAAGTTGTAAAATCTTTTACTAAAAACTATTCTTAAAAAAAGCAATCCGTACGACCCAAGAAATCATATCCCTGTGACTTAGGAAGAAGTGGAATAAAAAGGAAGGAGTAAGAGCTTGGGAACCGCAGAGGGAGGGAATGCACTTCCATCACGCGCTGAATGACTTACACGCTAGACTGCATGGAAGGAGCCCTGCTGAAATGGAATGGCTCAAACAGAGCATGGGTTGCAGTGAGGACCACGCTGATGAGGTGGTCTCCTGGCCTGTAGGGGTTCCAGGGCTTTACTCCATCCCGCTGCTCCAAAGCCAGGGGGCACCTGGTTCCGAGCTTCCCGTGGCTTGTCTGGGGCGGCACCAGCAGCGTCAGAAGCAGAAGCAGGAGGCCCATTACGCCACTCACCACCTTTTTTTAAGCAAGAAGAATTAGAAGAATTCCACGTGCGCCCACAAAACAGAAATGTCACTTGCATTCCTGATTCGGAGCCCAGTCGAGCTTCACATGTAAAGGGGAGAAAGGTACGTTCAGCAGCACAGCCCCTGCCTGTCCTAAAATGTATGCCAAACGCTCAGCATGACCGGATGCATTTACACTTTCCTGATGCAAGATCCCTTGCCTGTTGCTTCAGTCCGACTTTTACACCGAAGGGAATCACTGGAGAAGTAGCAGCAGATTTCTCAAAGACTGGGAAGCTGATAATCGCAGTGAGAAGCAACATGTCCTCTGGGGGATTCTGAACGTGGTCTGTGGCTCCATGTGCAGAAGTGCCACTGGAGAGAAGCATGTTTGTGAAAGCAGCCCTGGGGGCACGGTCCTGCAGCGGCCGGGGCCTTCCTGTTGGGACGTGTCCAGAACGCGGTGCTGGGGGATGAGAGTCCAACCCCCAGGTGATTCACTTGCGACGTTCTTGCTTTTAACCACTAGAGAGACCACCGGGGCAGGTCATCCAAACCTCTGGAGTTTGGTGCATCTGCACACTGAGGACAGCCAGCTCGACTGCTCCCTGTCTTCTCACTCCAAAGAGTTAATGTTGAGACTGAGGTCTATTTTTTATTTTTTGTTCCATTAGATATGCATATATTGATTGTAAAATTGGACTGATTTTAAAATGGTTTTTTTTTCTAAAGTGTACTGAGGCCTAAACTTGTTACTTCCTGGCTGAACTCTGTAACCTTTTATTTATTTATTTACTGACTGACTGACTGACTTCTTTGATTTCTATAGCCACCCATCTTGGCGAGTGACTCTGGGCGGCTTACAACAATAAAACCGTAAAACAATTAAAACAATTAAAAGAGTTAAAATATAAAATAAATACAGAATAAATATACATGGCTGCCAAGTGAGCAATGCATGGATATTAATACAACCAAGAGGCGGGACCATCCACACACTCGAGGCCCCAGGCCGGGGCACAAAGCCAGGTCTTCACGGCCTTACGAAAGGCCAGCAGTGTCAGGGAGATCCTAATTTCTGGAGGGAGGATGTTCCAGAGAGCAGGTGCTACAGAAGAGAAGGCAGGCCTTCTAGTTCCCGCCAGCCGACACTCCCCGGCTGACAGGACCCGCAGCATACCCAACCTACTAGATTGAATTGGACGGGCAGAAACAACTGGGAGAAGGCGGTCCCTTAGGTAACCCGGCCCCAAGCCATGAAGGGCTTTAAAGGTGACAACCAGCATCTTGAATTGCACCCGGAAGCACACCGGCAACCAATGCAGCTCCCGTAGCAGTGGTGTTACATGTGTCAAGTACCCAACACCATTTACTATCCGTGCAGCGGCATTCTGTACCAGTTGAACCTTCCGAATGCTCTTCAAGGGCAGCCCCATGTAGACCGCATTACAGTAGTCCAGATGGGAGGTCACGAGGGCATGAGTGACTGTGAGCAAAGCCTCTCGGTCTAGGAATTGGCGCAGCTAGCGCACAACCCGAAGATGTGCAAAGGCCCTCCTAGCCACGGCTGCCACCTGCTCTTCAAGCAGGAGCCATGAGTCTACAAGGACCCCAGATTGCGCACCAGGTCTGTCTGGGGCAGTGCAACCCCATCCAAGACCAAAGGTGGAAAAACCTTAGCACCGGGAGGCCCACAAATCCAGAGCCACCCAGTCTTGCTTGGGTTGAGTCGAAGCCCATTGCACCCCATCCAGGCCCTTACAACCTCCAGGCACTGGGTCAGGACATCCACGGCATCACTCAGGTGGTCTGGGGTAGAGATATAAAGCTGAGTATCATCAGCATATTGATGGTATCTTACCCCAAACCGTCAGATCACCTCCCCCAATGGTCTCATGTAGATGTTAAATAGGAGAGGGGAGAGAACCGAGCCCTGAGGCACCCCACAAAGTAGGGGACATGGGATGGACCTTTCCCCCCCATCAACACCGACTGAAACTGACCCCGGAGGAAGGAGGAGAACCGCCCCACAACACTGTGCCGCCCACCCCCAACTCCCGAAGCCGGTCCAGAAGGATACCATGACCGATGGTATCAAAGGCGCTGATAGGTCAAGAAGAGCAAGGATGGTCGCACTGCCCCCATCCCGCTCCCGCCAAAGGTCATCTAAGAGTGTGATCAATGCCGTCTCAGTCCCGTAACCCGGCCTGAACCCTGACTGAAAAGGGTCCAGATAATCCGTTTCATCCAGGGTCCTCTGCAGCTGCCACGCGACCACTCTCTCCACGACCTTCCCCAAAAAGGGGAGGTTGGAGACTGGACGAAAATTGTCTAGGCTGGTTGGGTCGAGTGATGGCCCCTTGAGGAGAGGATGCACCACCGCCTCCTTAAGAGCCAGCGGGAGCGCCCCCTCTCTCAAGGAGGAATTAACCACCACCCAGACCAATCACGTGCCTCCTCCCGGGCAGCCTTGACCAACCAGGAAGGGCACCGATCTAATGCAGAAGTGGCCGAACTAGTAGCTGCGAGGGCCCTGTCCACTTCCGCAGGTGCAACCGGATCAACCTCCCCCCAGATAGCCATGCCAGACTTTGCCCCCGTATCCTCCGCTGGCCCTGCCTTTGCTTCAGAGTGGAACGTGCCATGGATCGATGAACTCCGCTCCTATACATGCTATAATTGAAAAACTGCTGTTAGGTATTTGGTATTGTTATACAGGTAGCCCCTGCTTAGCGACCACAATTGGGACGGCAACTCCATCACTAAGCACCACAGTCGCTAATTGGAAAATCACATGACCGTGATAGACATACAACGTCATTTCCTATTCAGTTCCAAGCGAGTCACTGTGGTCGTTAAACATTAAGCAGTCGTTAAACAGGTTGAGCCCCTGTTGAATGAGATTTGAGATTATATGTGGTTTGCGGGGGCATTCAGGGTTTATTTTTCTCATCTGTAATTATTTACTTTTTTAATTCTCAGGCCCCAGAGTCATTGGGAGTCAGGAAGCTTATAAATTGCTTGAATCAATCAATCATTATTTTCTCATTAGTTTGTCTCTGTAAAGTATCTAACTGGGATTAACATGGCAATCCCTCTCAAAATACACATTAGTCTCAACATGATTTTCATCCCAATTACATTGATCCTGTCCCAGAGATCCAATGGAAGGTTTAACTGTTGGGTTTGATCTACTGAAATTGTATCGATACATTTAGACATACTGGTTTCACATGAGAAAACCCTTTGGAAGGACTCTGATCGCTGGGTAAAGATTGCAATCCAATGGACAGACGAGGGCGGAAACTGTTTCTTCTTAGATCATTTTTCAGGAATTCCATTTGAGCCACATCAGATCTTTAAAACATCCAATCAGATTAGAGCAGCCAATCCATGAATCGAGAGTCATTACTCAGAATCACCCCTGTCTTAACCACCTCCTGGAAGGATTGTTGCAATGCTCTCTATGTGGGGCTCCACCTGAAGATCACTGGGAAGGTATAGCTGGTCCAGAATGAGCTGGTGTGGACAGTTCCTGGTGCACCTCATAACACCCACATTATACCACTGCTCCCAGTAGCCATTCCAGGGTATTTGTAGAACTAGCTTTCCCTGCCAGCCAACCAGATTTGGCAGGATGGCCACACTCTGGGTCCTGCCTATTAAGAAGTGCCATCTGCAGGACCCAGAATCTGGGCTTTCTCTATTGCAGAGCCTGCCCTTTGGAATGTCATATCCCCCAATATGCATTTGGCCCTGGCCTTGGTGATGATTCATAAATCCTTGAAGACCTGGGTGTTCCCTTGAAATGGGGTCTGGAGGTTGGTGCAGCCTTTCTGTGGAGGTGTTAAGAAGTTCCTCTCAGGAAATGTTCCTCTTTAAGGGACATCTTCAAGTACATTCCATATTCTGTACATTTCTCCCTATATGCTGACTCATTCAGACAATTTGCTAATCCTTTTCTATCAGCTGTTGTCCAAAGAAGGTCTTTCTTGAACTGTGAAAGGTGAGACTATAAAAGAGACATTACTTTTGGTATTTTCAGACACGGAAAAATGCACCAAGTGTCCAGACAATCAACATCCAAATGAGGACCGAGTCCGATGTCTCCCCAGAGTTATAACCTTCCTGTCCTATGAGGAACACCTGGGAATCATCCTGGTCTCCTTTGCCCTCCTCTTGTCCTTAACCACAGGCTTCATTTTAATCACATTCCTTAAATACTTAGAAACTCCCATTGTCAAAGCCAACAACCGGGACCTCTCCTACATCCTTCTGGTCTCCCTCCTGCTTTGCTTCTTGTCTTCCTTCCTGTTCACTGGCCAACCAAGGAAAGCCACCTGCCTCCTCCGACAAACTGTGTTCAGCATCGTCTTCTCAGTTGCCGTGTCTTCTGTCTTGGCCAAAACGATCACGGTGGTGCTGGCCTTCCTGGCCACAAAACCAGCGAACAGGATGAAAAGATGGTTGGGGAAGAGTTTGGCCGACTCCATCATTGTTTCTTGCTCTGCTGGCCAAATTGCCATCTGTGCCATGTGGTTGGGAATTTGTCCCCCATTCCCTGACTCTGACCTGCACTCCCAGCCTGGAGAGACCATCCTGCAGTGCAACGAAGGCTCTGTCACCATGTTTTATGTTGTCCTCAGCTACATGGAGTTCCTTGCTGCCATCTGCTTCACGGTGGCTTTCCTGGCTAGGAACCTGCCTGGGGCCTTCAAGGAAGCCAGGCTGATCAAGTTCAGCAAGCTGGTCTTCTGCAGTGTCTGGGTCTCCTTCGTGCCCACCTACCTGAGCACCAAGGGGAAATACATGGTGGCCGTGCAGGTCTTCTCCATCTTGGCCTCCAGTGCTGGGCTGCATCTTCATCCCCAAGTGCTACATTATCCTTATGTGGCCAGATTGAAACACTAAGGAACTTCTAATTATAACAATGGAGTAGAAAAGTGTTTATGAAAGTGTTTCTCAGGGGCACAACATTTAATTATTTATTGTAATATTTATTGGGTTTATATGCTGCCTTATATGCATTTGATATTGAGGTGTCTTACAACAAAAAGGACCAAACATATAAAGAGCAGAACAGAAAACAACCCAAAAGTAAAATAAACAAATTAACAGTGGAAGGTTGTCATGCAGCTGGGAAGAACCAGATAGCAAATGAGATTGTTATTTAAACAAAGGACAGATGCCGAATAGACACGACTCCCAAAAGAGAGGGTCAAGCAGTCCATTGCCTGAGGTGGGATGAGTATGGAGATATAAGTGGGTTTGAACATAGTCTGTTTCTCTCTCTGGCTTGTTTTCCTATGTAGGCAAGGGCAGCAGAGCGGGGTGTCAGCAAGAAACAGATGAGTCTCCAAGCTCTTGATGACCTACCCCAGTATTTTCTGCAGGTGTTAGGAGCCATCGTAGAACCCTGTGGGTTATCCAAGGTCCATGACCTCAGTGTTGAACCATCACTCCCCCAGCACCATTTCACATGTCGCAACAGGAAGGAACCCACTGCAAAACAAGATCTGAAAGGGTAAACACCCTCTGTGAAGACTCAATCCAGGAAGGGGAAAAGTTAACCGTCTAACACCCAAGCGGTTTGTGGTCAGAACAAGCCATGTGCTACTCTTGTCCCCAAATGGGAAGCTCTCAGCTATTACGCCATATGAATGGGAGCAAGATAGCCAAGAACTGACCTCTACTTTTGCTTTAAATGGAGCCTGTATTTGACAGACGGATTGCTTTAACAAGGTTTCAAATTCTTGCATAAACAGAGCTTAATGATGAGCTTATCTCCAAATTACTGTTCACGAGACTCCTATTTCCAGTATCGGCCAGATGGATATCATGAATGATCTTGAAAGTGACCAGGAAATCCAGATCAATCAGTAGATTCCTACTACCCCCTCCCCTCCCATTTTTTGCATAGATCATCCACCTTAGAGGAATATGGACATAACCTTGATGAAAATATGGGCCGGGGCTTAAAAAAAGTCAAGATGGGGTCTGCAATCACACAATCAAACCCCCACCCACTTCTTTTGTTTGTTGCACATGAAAAGGGGGCAGGGTGTGTTTGTGTGTTTGTGGCCAACTTCCTGAGTTTTTTTTTACCTCCCTGTAGTCACTCCTGCCAAGATCATAAGATGTCTTAAGCCACGTTTTACCCTAAAGAGTTCTTGCCCCGTTTCTCCCACATGGGCTGATTCTGGTATATCCAGTCCAGGCTTTTGGCAACGGCACCCAAAAGCTTTCACCGTCTTCCTCAGAATGACACAAGTGTCATTGTGCCGTTGTGCCATTGCACCATCATGCTGGTTTTGCATGCAGTGCCGTGCTGCACCCAGGAAAGCAGCGGTTTTCACATTGTGCTATGACTGTTGATGTCCTTCTGACACACCTGTTGCCCCCTCATGAATGACACTGGTCTGGGGCTCTGAAATTTAGCTTCAGTTACCAGCATTTCATTTCCCTGTTCTATAGTTGGGCTTATTGGCTTAAGAGTGGGAAAATATGGCTAGTTAAATTACATACAGTATTATCAGGTCAGGTGAACTAAGAAAGTCCACCCATCCTTAAAGAGGGTCCTACGAGAGGAGCCGATCCTAGGCCGCTTTCACCCACAAACACGATCTCGTTCAGGGTTCTGAAATCCGAATGAAGGCAGAGCCCCCCAGACGTCTTCCTTGCCAATAGCCTCCCTGCAGGGGAGGAGGAATGCTGGACGAACCTCCACTTTGGATTTTCGTCAAGGCATTCCCGAAGTGCCTCTGTTTCTGCTTCAGAGAGGGCATGCAGGCAGCTCCTCGGCATGGTTGCTCCTGGTGCCGGATCATCATGTGCAATCCTGGGGGGAAGCGATCAACTTCTTGGGTGCTGAAACGTCACTGAAGTCACTGTCCTTGGCTGACAACTGTCTGTCCCCTGCAGGGCTTCCTGTGCCTGGCACTGTTGCTCCCAGAAGGCCAGAGCACCCCTGGATCAGGAGGTCAGGGGTGGAGAGTATAAGGGATGACCTTGACGGAGCGAGGGAGATCCTTCACCAAGGCAATGAAGAGATCAGCATGGGGTGGAATCAAATGCAGCACCCAAAACAAACAATCAAGGCCGGACTGCAGTATTTATTAAATGGTGCACGCTGGAGGGGATCTCACCAAAGGACAGTGGGTGCCTCCTGCACAGACAGAGAAATGCACTGATATTTAGACATGACAGACAAGGAAATGCTGCGCACATACATACCCATGAGCAATAGCTCTCCAGTTACTTCCTGCCCTTCCTGCCTCCTTTAAAGGAAGCCATTGCCTTAGTGGGAAGGAGGGAGGGGGCAAGCTTCCTGAATACAGGGATCCATGGGAGCTGCTATGGGAATGTCCTGGTAAGACTGGTGCAAGAAGCCTGCTTCAAGGCTGGCGCTCGTCCCTTCGGTTGCAATTGGGTTGAAGCCAGACTCTTCACCTGGAAACTCTGCCAAGTCCTTTTCCCCACAGTTCCTTTAAACCCATTCAAAGGGAAAGAAGGATGGATGAACATGCCCGAGATGGGCAACCCTCTAATTCACATGAAGCTGTTGCCTAGTCTGGCAATGAAACATCTGCAAGAAAGCAACACGGCTCAGGGAGCACCCAGGACTCCACATTTACCTGACCTTCACTGTGGCTTACCTGCTACCCCACCTAAGTCACAGGATGGCTCCTTTTTTCATTGTTTGATGCAGCACGTCCATACGGGGTTTCCAGTCAGCAAAAAACATCGGTATGCTCTTTTCTCTGATCAGAGAGGTCAATTGAGCCATCTCAGCAACTTCCATCCTCTTCACCATCCATTCCTCCGCTGTGGGTAATGCCGAATCTTTCCGTCTTTGTGCATGCAACAATCTTGCTGCAGTTATCATGTACAAACACCAAGTTCCATGACTTTTCCAACTGTTTGTCCATCAATCCCAAAAGAAAAACCTCTGGCCTCAATTGTATATCAGTCTTTAATAGCCTCTGAATCAGTCCGTGTATTTGAATCCAGAATTGTCCAGATTTTTTACACACCCACCAAGCATGATAAAACGTCCCTTCTTCTTGTTCACATTTCCAACATAAATTTGAAGTGCCTTTATACATTCTTGGCAATTTCGCTGGTGTCATATACCAACAGTACCTCATTTTATAACAATTCTCTTTAAGATTATATCAGTGTAAATTTCAATCCTTTCAGCCACGTATTTTCCCATTGTTCCATTTATATATTCTAACCAAATTTTTAGCCCACTTAATCATACATTCTTTCACTTGTCCTTCTGCTTCACATTCCCATAAAAGTGTATACATTTCAGCAGTGACGTGTTCATCGTTTGTACGCCATTCTGTTTCCAACTCAGTCTTACAGTGTTCAAAGCCATAACCTCTTTTGCCTACTTTAAATCTTTCTAATAACTGTAGATAAGAGAACCATGGACAACTATATCCCTCATCACCAGTTCTGCTCTTGATTTTATTTTGCATTCCCCTTGACAAAATTCTAGCATCTGTCACGATCACCGTTGCGACGTTTGCGACATCGTAACGGCTCGCATGACAAAGCGTGGATGCGTGTCAATGGCTGGAGAGGTGCGGGCGATAAACCGGACAAAGAAGGTAATGGGGTTGGGAGATCTACTGAACAAACAAGGTCCCATCGCCCGGTAATCGGCCATTGACGCCCCTGATAAAGAAAGGATCAGGGCGAGGTTCGGAAAGGCGCGTCCGGGCTTTCGAGGAATATCGAGGTCTAATCGCCCGGTAATGGACCATTACCTCACAGGAAGATAAACGGGGCGATGCCCGGGGCGAATGGGGCTGGACGACCTCTCACCTATCAAGTCTTGATGGCCTGTCACTCCGGGGAACTCGTGGGGCACACCCGGGGAGTGGGGGGGTGGAGCGCTGTTTGGCGCGAGACTATTTAATTCAACTTTGGGCTGCTTCCCTCACTCTCAGCTTTTTACTGGTGTGCATTCCATTCTAAATACAAGCCAGAGCTTAAACTTGATTTAGAGTCTGAGTCTTTTATTTGGTCTTAGGCATCCTTACAGTATCTCACGGTAAGTTGACCGTTTGTGTTGGCCTATTACTTCTCATCTGTAAAGTGCTCCTTGGGCTGATATGCATTTAGGTCTTATGGGCTCATAGCGACCAATAGCATGGGTTAACCAGGACAGCAGAAAGATTACCTTATTAGCCAATAGAAAAATATACTTCCATTCCTTTCTGTATTCCTTTCTTTTTCAGGTCACTGATAAAGTTGTATCACATGTGCTGAATGATAAAACGCAATTCCCCTTTTGCTACCAGATCGTCCCCAAAGAAGGAATCCAGTACTCGGCTCCCCTCTATTTCAGTTGGACCTTGATTGGCCTCATTGCTTCAGACACGGAGAACGCAGACCATTTCATCAGGACTTTTTCTCCTCTGCTTGTCAGGAATGGAATTTGTGTTGTTGTTGTATCACAACACTTCTCAGTGACTAGACATACAGTGTCCATCAGACATGCCCTTTCTAAGTGGAGACAAGTATGTCTTTGTTTAGTTTATAGAATATGGTTGGCTTGCACAGGACTGGTCACTGTACTTGAGATACTTGAAAAATTGCAGAGGTGAACCAGCTGCTAGCAGCAGGCTCCCACCCAGACTGGCTAACACAGGGAAGGACAGTGCTGATCATGAAAGACCCCCACAAGGGAACCACACCGTCCAACTACCAGCCAATAACGTGCCTCCCCACAACATGGAAAGTCCTATCAGGCATCTTAGCCACCAAGCTGCAGGACCACATGGGCCAGAACATGAGCACAGCTCAGAAGGGCATTGGGAACAACACCAGAGGCTCCAAGCACCAGTTGCTCATAGATAGAGCAGTTGCCTGAGACTCAAGGTCTAGACAGACCAATCTGAGCATAGCCTGGATTGACTGCAGGAAAGCCTACAACTCAATGCCACACACATTGACCTGTCAATGCCTGGTGCTCTACAAAGGCAACAGGACACCAAGGACCTTCCTCAAGAACTCAGTGGGATTGTGGAAGACAACACTGGAAGTCAACTCAAGACAGCCCACACACGTGGCCATCAAGTGCGGCATATACCAAGGTGATGCACTGTCCCCGTTGCTGTTCTGCATGGGCTTGAACCCCCCTCAGCCAGATTATCACAAGAACTGGATATGGATACAAGTTCAAGAGTGGAAGACAACAATCTTTGTGTTACATTATATATTATATATATATTATATATAATGTATATATAATATAAATTAATGTATATTAAAATGCCTTTAATATCATTCCCTCCAGTGAGCAGTCTGGCTTTATTTCCTGGAGGATGGACTGGTTTGATCTTCCTGCAGTCCAAGGCACTCTCAGGATTTTCCTCCAGCACCACAGTTCAAAAGCCTCGATCTTCCTCACTGGGGGGCAAACGTTGCTGGGAAACGGCAGTCCCACGGACACCCAGGCCCCGACCCATGCAGAGCTCCAAGGGTGACAACCAGCACCTTGAATTGCGCCCACAAGCGGCACCAGGTGCAGCTTTCGCAGGGGAGGCATTGCATGGGTGCCTCGAGGCGCATCCCCAGTCCTCAAATGCTCCACTCTGGACCGGCTGCAGCTTCTGGGTGCTCTTCAAGGGCAGCCCCACATACAGCGCATTGCAGTGGTCCAGTCAAGAAATGACTAAGGCCCCCTAACTCCAAGGGGACCCCCAAATCGCAAGGGAACTCACTCTACCTGCGGCAACACAACCCCACTCAGGCGTAATGGTGGAAGCTCCCTGGAATTGGCAGGCTTTGAACCCACAGCCGCTCCCCCTCAGGAGGGCCTGGAAAGAAATTTGGATCTGGAATGGTCAGAGGCCCTGGAAATGTAGAGTTAGAAGACAGGATCACCCCAAGAACAGAAGCCGAGTGTCAGCCCTTCGAGGTCGACCAGACTGGAAAACAAAGCTTTGCAGGCTAATCCTGCTTTTCCAATAAGGTTACAGGAAAAAGAACTTGCATGTCTGAATGCACTTCTCCCACCCTCCATCTTCATCTTCGTGAGCACCAGGGAGGGTCATGCCTGAGACGCTTTCTCAGGTTACCGTTTCTGGTCCGGACTCGGATTGCTTTTATCTGCCCTCTGTATCGGTGGCGGCTCTTCCTCCCGTTCCTCGAGGTTGTTCCGTCTGCCCGCCACACCCTGCCCTGCGGGGTCCCACCCCAGCCCACAAAGCCCAGCCCTCTGCTCTCCCGGTGGCCCCCCAACTGCCCAGGGAAGCCTTTGGGGGAGGGGAAAAGTGTCTCCTCCTCCACTCGATCCGCCCCACGCAGACCCTCCCCGAAGGGTCGGAAGGCTCCAGAAGAAGCCCCCAGGCTGCAATGGACCAGGAGACCAATTTTGTCTGGACATGGAGTCTCTCCGTGGCTGGGGGTCCCTCAGCAGGGGCTGGGTGGCCATTGGTGGTGTTCTTATTTATTTGTTTGTTTACTTGTTCATTAATGAAATATGGGCTGCCCCAGTCAGGTACAGTCTGCATGGCTCACAAGAAAAATACAGGGAAAAGACACACACAGTCATCAAAACTCCAGAAAAACAGCCAACAATGATTTAAAATCATACCCCCGCTAAGCCTGGGGCTTGGGGTTGGCTAGATGACCTCCAAATCCTCCTCCAACTGTTCTCTTTTAAGCGTTTTGGATTCCCCCAAGCCACCTGTGCAGGGGAGATCCTCCTGGGCCACAGGAGGGCAGCCAATGGCCTCCAAGCACCATGAGTGGCTTTAGTAAGTGAGCCCAGCTGCATGAAAAAGAAGTCAAAATTCTCCCAGACATGAGGAAAAAGGTTTCAGTGCCCTCAGACAAGGAGGGACAGGACCTTCAGCATCTGGCAAAGGGACCCCTTTGCCCAGCTGGGACGCAGACTGTATCCCTCACAGAAGCTCTAATTGGCTTGATCCTCATGAGGACTAGGAGGCTGTTCTCTTCTGTTCCTTCTTTAGAAAGTAGCCTTTGGGATGGGAGAGGGTGCGCTGTCTCCCTTCAGCTACCTCCCATTCCCTTCTCACAGCCAATCCATGTTTGTGTGTGTGTGTGTGTGTTGTTGTTGTTGTTGTTGTTTTCCCTGGGGTGGATGTGAGGAATCTCAGCCTGTTCCTGCTGCCTGGTGCTGCAGAAGTGAAACTCCAGCCCTCCTGCAGCACCCTGTATTTTGAAGACTTTTTAATTGCTCAAATCACGCCTTAGTGAGGCCAAGGGCAGACAAGCAAACAAAAGGGGGGGTCTGAGTTGCTCCTCCGAAATTGGGTTCCCCAACTTTCCCTTTTGTGAAGGTGCTGGAGACCCTCCCTGTGAGGTGGTCTTGGGGTCCTGCAAGGATGGGGAAGGGCCAGGGGAGCCCAGGAGGATCAGTCCAGAGAGCCTTATTGTGCCCCCTTCCTCATTTCCCTCCCAAGGAAGAGGGAGAGGGAGGTGTGGATATTACTGCTGCACCGGTTGAGCTTCTGCCTGCCTTTCTCTACCCTGGGATGATGGCGGAAACTCACCAGGAAGCTCCTCCCCTTCCCCCCCCCTCCAGAGCCCCAGCAACTCTCCGTCTCCCCCAGGGAGCCCCACTGGGACCCACATGCTTCCCCCTACCTCCTCCATGGGGCGTCTTGAGAGAGCATCTTGAGAGAGCGACAGCCCTGCGGGGTGGGCCACTGCTGCCAAAGGAAGGTGTTGGAGCTTCTCCTCCTTGGGCAGATTGGGGCCTTCCTCCCACACCCCGAAGGGTGGGACTTTGAGGGGATTGGGCGGGGGCCTTTCACAGCCCCCCCAGCTCTCCCCCAGGGAGCCCCATCAGGAAAGTGGAGGGGGCTGAGAAAGGCCCTCCTGGCTCCCCCTCCCAGTGGGCCATGCAGAGGCCATCCATCGGTCTCCGCCCCTCCTACGTTGATTGACAGGGCTGATCCGACTGTGCTGTCCTGGGGTGGCCAGCACAGTCAGATTCCCCGTGGCTCGCAGGAAGGACCTGAGACGAGGAGGCCCCTCCGCCTCCCCACTGAGCCCCCCAAATATCAGTCATCACAGTCCTTGGGAGAAACAAAGTACAATAAAATATATCACCCTGAGGGGACCCTGAAGGATTTTCTGCAAACCTGGAGACTTAGGAAACAAGGCATGGACACACAGCCATCGTCCACACCTCCTGGCACGCAAGGACAGACCACACCCAAACGCATTTAAAAGACGCTGCACGGACATCCCCAGAAGGACACGGCATCTCCTGCCATCTTTGCAGCGCTTCACAATCCCTTTTCGGTTTGAGCTCCCAGAACAGTTCGGGATCATCCTCAGATTGGTCCCCCTCCCTGCTGACCCCTTCCTTGGTCCAGATCCCACCCAAATCTTTCAGGGGGTCCCCTCCTGACCCCCTACTGAGAAAGTGGCCCCTCTTCACCTTCCCTCCATGAAGTGGTCCATCTGAGGAAGGGGACCTTCTCCACGGGGCCCCTGAGCCTGCAACCCTCCAACTCCTCCCCGATGGGTTTGGGAGAAGCCTCTGATCTGGGGGGGGGGATTGCAGACCCTCCACATCCCTCTTGGAGGGGAGCAAACAGAAGATCGGAAATTCAGGGATGGAGGGAATTTTTAAAATTTTTATACCACCTTTATTATTTTTATAAATAACTCAAGGCGGCAAGCATACCGAATACTCCTTCCTCCTCCTATTTTCCCCCCAACAGCAACCTTGCGAGGTGGGCTGGGCTGAGAGAGAGGGACTGGCCCAGGTCACCCAGCCGGCTTTCGTGCCTAAGGCGGGACTAGAACTCACAGACTCCTGGTTTCTAGCCCAGCACCTTAACCACTAGACCAAACTGGCTTTAATCAAATGGCTTCTGACCTGGAGAGAAGGTGGAGCTGAGATGACACCATTCAGACAGCATCAACTCACATCATTCCAGGGTTTTCCTGCAGTCTAAAGTTTATTGATTTATAGCAAAGAAAAGCAAAGGAAATTAACTCAGAGGAGAACCGCAACATGGATGAAGCTCCTGTGGATTCAAAGCCGAGAAACGAGGGGGGATCCAAGGAAGGGAAAAGTGGTTGGGCTCTGCTGGGCAGACAGCGGTTGATCCCCGAGATCACTTCTCAGAAAGGGGGGATCTCAGTATGCAGAGCATCTGGGATCTCTCCAGATCCAGTGGGCTGGAATAAGCGCCAGATGGATTTTGGTTAAGGGGCTGTGGGGTGGATGGTTGCAGCCATTGCCCTCAATGGGGGTCTGTGCTGAGCAGGAGAGGTTGGGGGGTCTGCAGCAACAGGCAGGCCAAGAGCTCCTGGGGACAGACTAGATGGCCTCTGCTGCCCTCCCAATTCCCCTCCCGCAAAAGGAAGAGAGGCGTGGAAGGAAGCTGGTGGGTCTCGGCAGGGGAAGGTCCAGGCTGCGATTCTCCTCCTCTCGCCAACCCACCGCCTCGAACTTCCATCCTTCAAGGGTTGCAAAAGAGGCAGAAATTCATCAGCTCCTGAAAAAACATCCTTTTGCATCTGACAGCAGGAAGCGATAGCAGGATTAACTCATGAGTGCTGTAAAAGAAAGCGATATGGGAGAAAATTAGAATATATGGTAAAACCTTCAATTAAATATAGGTAAGATCTTTTGGGAGAGTCTGCAGAAAAAACACGGGGTGGGCTTCCCCTCCCCTTCCCATTCAGCTCCCCCAAGGAAGGCCCACCCTGCAGGGGGTGGTTGATGGGCAGGGACCGGATGGAGGGAGAATCCGCCGCTTTCAGGGAGGAAAAGGCTGCGAAGGACCAGGGATTCCTCCCCATCTCATCTCCCGGGACTCGAAGGGGGTCCGAGGTCAGCCGAGGGGCTGCAAAGGGAGGCTCCAGCGTGATGTTGCTGATGTGGAATTTATCCCTAATTGGCTTAATTAAGGGATTAATCAAGAGAGGAAGCCTCCCCCCCCACAGATATTCAACACTGTATGAACCAAGAAGGTGGTGCTACGATGGGGGTGGCAGGGAAGGACGGAGCCTGGTGCAACTTACGAGAACTTATGTGAAATGGCAAAGGGTGGCGGGTAGGAAGGGCAGCCCACACATTTGGGGTGCCCCGTCCCCTTCCCCCAATACCCTGAATGGTCTCCCTCCTTTCCTTCCATTTTGCAATTTCCCAAAAGTGGGAAACATCCTGGAAAATGTTTGTGTTTTTGTTTTTAATTGCATCACATTTTGGGGTCCCCTGGAAGAAAAAGTGACCAAAGACCTCAGAAAAAGATTTGGGGGATCCAGATAATCTTGGAAAGTTTTGCTGCAGAAGCTAAAGGAGCCCAATTCCCAGCCAGGAGGATTTGCGCATCATTCAAGGCTCCTGCAGTGACTTAAAAGGTATTTTTGGGGAGAAGACAGAATTAAACCCGTTAGTTACTGGAGGGGAATGCAAAGTGCTCACCTGCAGGTTGTTGGATGGAGGTTGCTGAAAAGAAAATGAGAGAGAGAGAGAGACAACCAATACTGAAAAAGGTCTGGAGCGCTTAGGGGTCCCACTCTCAACTGACAGCCCATAATATGTTGCATTATAGTCTCTTACAGCCTCTCCAAGAATAAAGCTTCCTAAAGAAATTTCTCATCAATCTGGGCAACGATTTATTCAGGATCATGCCCTCAAGGGATCCCCCCAAGGATTTCCCTCTTTCTATGGCTGTTTGGTGCCATCGGAGGATCTGTGGTGGCTCAGTGGGGCCACCAGCCTTGGGACTGGGGGGGTCCAGGAAGACCTTCTATGCCATCTTGATCAGATGCCTCCCCTACATGATCCCCTCCCCATCTCTCCTTATCCAGCCCCAAAGACTCACCTTTCTTGCTCTTCAGGTAGAGGGAGAGCCCCACAGCCAGGAAGGCCACCCCCAGCACGGCCCCCACGGCCCCCGTCCAGAGTTTGCTCCTGGCAGAGTTGGAGGAACGTGGCTCTGGGGAGGGAGAGGGAGAAGGAGCCCGGCCTGAGTAGGAGGATCAGGGCCAGCTTCCTCCGGGGGGTCCGTTCTGGCTCTGCACTCCAGAAGGGTCTTGCCAGCCCCAGCGGTGCCCCCTTCTCGGGCAGGATGGCGTCCCCAGAGAGGGAGGGCGGGGAGGGCAGGGGAGGGAGGGGCTTACCCCACTGGACGGTGACGGGGGCCTCCAGGCTGGCGTGCCCCACCTGGCAAGCATAGACGTCCCCCCGCTCGGGCCGGGTCTCCAGCATCACCTGGCGCTGGTAGGTCCAGTCTCCGTCCTGCAGCTCCTCCCCGAAGGCGACGCCCTCCTTCTCCGGCCGCCCGTTCTTCAGCCACCGGATCTCGATCTCCAGGGGGTAAAAGCCCGTCGCGGTGCAGAGGAGGATGGTGTTGGGGGACGCGGGGTCCGCCTTGGTGGGGGAGATGGTGACGGTGGGCTTGGCTGGGGGGGAAGCAGGAGGAGAAGGAGGGACGTGGGAGAATCAGCAGGGCCAAAAGCAGGAAGGATTTTAATTTTTAAATTACAGAATGGAGACAAAATAATAAACTTGGCCTCTAGCAAATAAGAGCAAATTTTAATTCTAGAAGATTTTTTCAAAAATTAACAGAATTGGAAGAAGGTGAAATATTGTCTTTGGAGACACCAGTGGACTCTCAGGTCTGAATTTAGATACATCGACTCAAGGCAGGAAACGCGGACTGGCCCCGATGGACGTTTGGAGACTGCAAAACCCAACCGAGAGAGGCCGGACCTTCTTCCCGGCCAGGCATCAGTCCGACTCCGGAAGAGACGCCTGTTCGGCCTCCGAGACTTTAACGCCCCCTATTCACGAGGGGCAAATCCCTCCAAGGACATTCACGGAGCATGATCCGATATTATTTGCGTGGTGCTCTGGAGCAAAACTTCCTTTCAGAGGGAGGACGAATGATGGCGTTGCGACCTCATGGCGCCATCCTACAGAAATGCCAGGAGGAATTGCATTTCTTTTCCAAAGTAAACAGGAATCTCTGACACAACCATTTGGGAAACAAGGAAAGGGTATATGGGGGGCTGTTTATTAAACTGACAGCAAAACAAAGAAGAGAAAATACTAAAAGGGAGGAACAATTAGATGCCAAAATACGAGTGCAGACGTAACCCCAAAAGACACCCGATGAAAGAATGGAAGAAGCTAAGAGAAAATAAAATTGGCAAACAAAAGAACTTTGAACATGTGAATAAACCAGGAAACTTCCCAGCCTTTCAGCTTCGAATAAATAAAGTAACGCAGACAAGATCAGCAATTGTTACACCAACAATCAGAAATCATGGAAGAATTGGCAGCTTTTTCAAAATAATTATATTCCATGGCTGACATCGATGAAGCTGCCCTGAAGAAATATCTTGGAAGGCTGGTTATCAAAGGATTTTAATGCCCAACGTGGACATATACTAAGCAAACCTGCAACTATCCAAGAACCAAAAGTGGCAATAAAAAAAAGCAGACCCGGAAAAGCACCAGGTCCAGCCGGGCTCAAGAGTGTAAAGGACGTGAGGAGGAACCGTTGGGAGCGACAATGAACCAGCCCAAGAGATTGAGCCGATGCTGCTGACCGGGGAAGAAAAGCGTTTTGTGGGGCACACAAAAGACACACCGACCGAACAGGTTAGATTCCGAGAAGAAACATCCAGAAGGACTGCAGGTTGCAATTGACCTCAGAGAGCATCTCGGCCAGAAGGAAGGAAAGCAGCATTAATTTTTCTGCCCTCAGAAAAGGCCTTTGACTCCCCATTCCTTCTGTCAGCGTGCAATAAAATAAGCCCCGCACGTGATGTGGCATTCACCACCACAGAGCCACAAGGGGCAATAAGGCAGTGGGTGAAAACGATCCATCAATTCTCTGGATACCAAATCAACATCCCCAAACCAAAAATTATCCACCTTGAAAGCTTCCACACATACATTTTATTGATGTAGAAGGCAGTGATACTTCATCAAACGTGACTTGCCCGGTGGCACTTGCATCCTCTTCTATCAATTTTGTAGGTCCCCCACTTTCACCAACCGTCACCGGGGCGCCATCAGTAGATATACCAGGTATGTTGACAGTGGTTAAAGAAAATCGCTTTGATATCATTTTTACTGCTTTGTACAAATCAAGCGGTTTAGCTGTGTCTTTTAACGGCACCAAAGAAGCCGTTTCTTCAGTGACATGATATTCGTTATCAACGCCTCTAATAAAAGTGGCAAGTTGAGCCGTATCTGGAGCATCGGTACTTCCATCCATCGCCAGAGCAGGTGGGAAAGGTCCCCTCGGCAAGCACCGAGTCACGTCTGACCCTCGGGGGGAGGCCACTTCCGGGACGTTTTCTTGGCAGACTATAGCGGGGTGGTTTGCCATGGCCTTCCCCAGTCGTCCAAAGCATGAAATTTGAAGGTAGCAGCTTTACCCTTCAAACCTCTCTTGACAGATTTTCCTGTTGGTTCAGTTCACCTGGCTATAGTCTGGTGAGACAAAATGATTTTAGAAAAATTGCTTTTTTTATCAGGACAAATTATATCTGCTACGCTTTCCATACATTCCTTAACAAACTCACCATTGGTAAATGGATTTGATTTTTTGCAGTCAGATTTTCTACCAAATAACTATTTTTACAATAGAGTCCTTATGAGTTGTGACTTCTTTGAAAAAAAATTGTTGAGACGATAGACTTTTTTTCAGTTCTGCTAATTTGTCATTACGACAAATTCCTTGATATGCTTTGAATTTGGCAGCATGTTTTTCCATATAATGCCATTTCAAATGGTAGTCTTTGAAAACTGACACATTTCCCTATAAATTAAGCACAGTGCCTTAGTATTTGTCTCGACAAAAAAGTACTCATCTGTCCATTTTTTACTGAATACTCTTCCTTCATCTGCGATTTTTCTTTTTTTCCTTTCTTTTTTGGGTTCTGTTTTTTGTTGAAACGATGTTGAAGCCATGCTGGAATACATTTATTTAGGAATAAAGATCTTTTTTAAGAAATAACACAACACATCGATCGTAAATTGCTAGGTAGGCAAATAAACAAAGCAAAGTGTAATAATCAAAGTGTAATCGTCGTCACAGAACACGTCTAGGTAGGTTGAAATATTATACATCATGCCATGTCGCCACAAGCTGACGTGTGCAGCGGGCAACGGTGGCATCAGCACTGCTCCGCCCCCTCCCCTACACAGCGTTCCGTTGTTTCTGCCTACGCAGTCCGCCCTCGAGCACCACGCAATCAAGGCAGGAAAAAAAATTGCAAACTAATGTTAAGAGTTTATGATTTTTTTGGGCCGCATTACTAGCTGTTCAGGGCTGCACGCTGCCTGTGGGCCGTGGGTTGGACATGATTGCCTTAAACAATGAAGGTTTTCAGAGGACTAAAAAGCCAGTGACAGAAGATTCTGTAAAATGAATAAAATCCCACT
Source organism: Candoia aspera (assembly GCF_035149785.1). NCBI lineage: Eukaryota > Metazoa > Chordata > Lepidosauria > Squamata > Candoiidae > Candoia > Candoia aspera. The sequence continues at coordinate 2,326,673 of NC_086154.1, forward strand.
TGATCTGGAGAAAACACAGAAATAAGCGGAAAATAACAGAATGAAATTTAAGGGGAAAAAGGGGCAAAGTGTGATGTGGCTATAATTTTAGGCAGCATCAACAGGAAGACTTTTTTTAAGGAAAGGGCAAAGGAGCAACCATCAGGGGTAGCCGTTCACTTCTCTCAACTGCCCAAGTCCTCTCAAGGAAGATTCATCCCCCCTCAGAAGACTAACAAGTTCCGAATTCCCCTTTCGGAGCCAGATGGACAGAAGAGCTTCTCGGGGATCTTGCGCTGTGCCGGATCCTTGTTGGGGGTCCTTTGGGGGAATTTGGGGGGGAGACCAAAAATAAAATATAAATAAAATAAAATATAAATAAAATATTATTTTATAATATCATTTATATTATAAACAAATAAAAATGTAAATAATAAATAAATAAAAATAAAAATGCAAAATACAAAAATTAATTTAGGCCATGTGCAAGAAATCTGGGAGAGAGAATCAAGATTTTAATGGGTTTCTTTAAACTCTGCCCCCAAATCAGGAACTTTCCAGCTATGAGACGGAAGTGATTTGGCTGAAGGGGAAGCTGGGTCTGTCACGAAAAAGGTGCTTCCAAGGGGGGCTTTTCTCCCGGGCCCCCAAAATTGGCCATGCAAGGGTGGGGTCCTTGGTGCTCTCCGAGCCTTGCTGGTTTCTTGCAGACGCTTCAAGGCCAGACTAGGCAGCCTCTTCAGTGCAAAGGGGGAGTGGGCCCTGCTCTCAGCTGACGTACCGCGGCTTCGATTGGCCTAACAATGTTTCTCAGCCTTGAATCAGCTTTTTCTCAAGGCAGGGGGAAAAGTCCCTAAACCATTCCGTAGGACTGAGGTCTGCGTCTTGGTTTAAACACGGAATCAGTATAATTTCTAGATCATTTCCTCTGTTTGTTTGTTTCTTTGTTTGTTGGATTTAGAAGTGCCGGACTCCAAGTAAGTCTGAATAAAGAATAGAGAAGGAAAAGAAGGAAAATGTCCAGAGAAAGGGCAGAAGGAGAGGCGACTTTTCAGACCTTTGGAAATTCATTTTTGTCCTTAAAAGGGCCCAGGAGGAAAAGAGGAGGAGAGCCATGGGCTTCTGGCCAGAAAGGGGGACTGGGAGGCCCTTCGATCCATCGATCGATCGATCGATCGCTAAGGATCTATTGGGGAGGAGGGAGACGTTGCTGGGTTCCCCCACACCACAAAAAGTCATCTTTGGGCCCTTTTCCGGAGGGGATCAAAGGGATCCCGGATTCCGGGCAGGGAGAGAGTCTGGATCCCGGGAAGGAGAGGGATATTCCGTAGATCTGGGAGCGCGGAATAAAGGAGGAGCAAAGCAGGGCTGCCAGAGGCTCAGAATTTCGATAGCCCAACACGCCCCTTCGTAGCCCAAAAGGAGCCCCAAAAAACTGCAACCCACGAACAACCAAAATTTCCGCAGCTGCTCTCTAAAACTCGCCCGATGAGGCGGGAAAACTCCATGAGGGAGAATCTCAATGCATTTAATGGATTAAGGAAGGGGGGGTCCCTTCTGCATCCCCCCCCGAAGCCCCTCCCTCCCTCCCGGGCTCACCTCTCCGGCCAATCACAGGGCCGCCCTGGAGAACCTCGTAGTTGTGCCGGCAGAAGCGATCCACTTCGGCCCTCAGGCTCTGCAGGTAGACCTTATCGCTGTTCCAATAGTCGGCATCGGGCTGCCCCAACGCGGTCACAGCCACGTACTTGCCCAGGTCGCTGTCGAAGCAGGCAATCTCCTGCCGGTCGTAGATGTACCTCACCAGGTAGCGCACCCGCTGCGTCCCGTTCAGGAAGCGGCACTCGCACTTCTCCTGGGCCAGGAAATGGGCTGCGAGGAGGAGGAGGAGGAGGAGGAAGGCCGTCAGGAGGGCCCCAGCCGCGACTGGAGGAGGGACCCACGCGGGGAGGGGGAGGGCAGAGACCTGCTAGGGAGGCCGATGGATGGCCTCTGGAGGACCCACTGGGAGGGGGAGGGGGAGGGCCTTTCTCAGCCCCCCCCCTTTCCTGGTGGGGCTCCCTGGGGGAGAGCCTCTAAAGGGAGATTCATAAAGAAAAACGAGTTTCTGTTGAAGGAAAAATACGTTTCCTTCAATACAGTTTCCCGCTTTCCCTTTCGCTTTCTCCCTCCTCTTTTAACGCAACAAACTCTTGAGGCCCCGGAGGGGGGGTGAGGGAGGGGCCCCGGCTGTGCCTCGAAAGGGGGTCCCTCTCCGTCCTCCTGGGGCGGGGTGTAGGGAGGGGGGCAGAGACCCCGCGGAGATCGAGGCTCCTGCAGGCCCCCCCTCTCTTGCCCTCGGCCCCTTCCCCAAAACTCCTCCTGGGGTTCCCAGCCCCTTTCCTCCCCTCCCCCCAGCATCAGGGGGACCCGCCCAGCCCCCTCCTTACCTGGGGGCTCCTTCCCCCCTTCGCTTCCGGGGATCCGGCACAGCGCCCCCACCAGCAGCAGCAGCAGCAGGGGGACCCCGGCAGAGCCCATGGGGCTGCCCCACATGGGTATCCCAAATAGAGAGGGGAGGGGGACGGAGATGCTCCCAGCCCCCGAGGCGGAATCGGAGGCTCTGGATGGGGGAGGGAGCGTTTTTTCTGAGACTTCGCACTTGGGAGTGCCCAGAAAGGCGGAAGGACCAATGGGAATTGTCCCTTCTGCAGCGTCATCGGTCTCCGGGCAGAGTCTCTCCTGATTCGCCCGGTGGAGGAGACAGTTCGGAGCAGAGAAGGAAGCGGAGAAAGGGCGAGGGGGATCCTTTCGGTCTTGGGGGCTGCAGCTCCGGGGGGGTCCCTGCCAGCCCCAGAGGGGACCCCCCCTTCCTTTGCACTCCCCGCAACTCTCAGCCAGGCTCTCTCTTTCTCTGCGTGCCTGGAGGGGGTGGACTAGATGCCCTCTGAAGCCTTCTTAAGGCCCCAGAGAACCCCAGGCTGGGGCTGCCGGACTCTGAAGGGGGCCTGGTCCTTCCCGGGACAAGACCCTGCAAGGCAAGAGGTCCGGGGCGTCTCCTCGGTTCGAGCTGAGTCGGGGAACAACCTGAACATCAGTAAGAACTGACTTTGTTGGTCAACATACAGACCACCGCTAGAGTGAACGCGAGCACAGCCACCTCCTTGACTAGCTAGTAAAAATCCAGACCCCTCGAATCGGAGCCTCTTGGTGAAGAGTAGCTTCTTGAGGTCGCTCTGCTTGTAGCCCCCCAGCTGCGTCTGCTGTAGCCTTCGCAGGAGTCTCGGGAGGGCTGGTAAGCTTAGGGGGGCAAGAAGCCACCCCAGGGGAGAGCGTAAAGGAGGCTGCCAGTCCACGAAAGGGTTAGGCGTGCTGCGGGAAAGGCGGAAGGGCGGTGACGGTGCCAACGTGAGGGATGGGGAGAGGGCCGAAGGTGGACGCTGGAACCGAGGCCCTGGCATGCAAGTCCCACACCAGGCAGGAGGTAGAATTCCACGCGCTGCCTTCCCACAACTCCAAAGCCGCCCCGGCTGCGGGACCGTTCTGGGTCTCAAGGCAGCAGGGACCTCGTGCATCAATGCACCATCAGGTGCATAACCAAGAAAGGTGGCTTTGCTCTGAGGGACTTTTCGGGCACGAAAGCTGGCTGGGCAACCTTGGGCCAGTCCCCCTCTCTCATCCCAGCTCACCTCACAGGGTTGCTGTCCTGGGGAAAGGAGGAGGAGGAGGAGGAAGGAGTAGCAGGTATGCTTGCCGCTGTGGAAGGACGGACTGTCCTAAAATTGGGGGCACCTGGGATCACTCCCCTCCCCCTTTGAGCCTGGAGCAAGGAAGGCAGGGCGACTGTGAAAAGCCCTGGGTCTGGGACAGCTGCTGGGGGGCGCGTCAGAGAGAGAAGAGGACAGGAGGAAGCGAGGGTGAGAGCAGCAGTCAAGGCTTGGAGCAAAGCCAGAGAAGGAGTCAGTGAGACTGTCCACTCGAAGGAGAACTGTGTTCTAAAGGTAGTAGTAGCATTGTTGGTGTGTAATAGTCATAGTAAGAGAGTAGTATAGTGATAGTTATAGCTTAGTGACCTCCATGTATTAGTTAGAATAGACATAGTATAGAGTAGTAGTAGTAGTGACAGAAATAGAGGTCAGTTGGAAATTGTATTAGTTGGTCACCTAGGTAGGGAAAAAACCACCTTTATACTGTGAGCAGTGGTTTTCTAAGTGAAAGAACCCCCCCCCCCCCATAAAAGGGGTGATCACAGGTCTTCCTCTGCAGCGTCTCATTTGGGAACGTCCTGGTGAGTCTGAGTAGACAACCCCTGGGTATCAAACGAACCTGTGCCAAATTGGTGGCAGAGGTGGGATATCCAAACTGGGATTCCCAGTCCAGGTTTAAAGGGGAGTTTGTTCAGACTCACCGGATGTCATGATCACCGTTGCGATGCTTATGACAGCGCAACGACTCACGTAACAATACAGGGAAAGGGGTGCCGAGGCATTAAGGGAAAAGCAACCGGTTAACAAAAGGGAGCCTCTAGCCTGAGACGCGGAAGGAAGAGATACAATGTTGCAAAGAAGGTAATTGACAACACCCGACCACGAGGCACGCTGGAGCTGTCAAAAAGAATCACGAACCGCATCGCCTGGCAATGACCCATCACCGGCTGGGGAAACAGATTAAGAAACCACCCGAGGCACAAGAGGGGGCTCAGCGACCCCTCACCCACCGGCAACGGGACACTCGGGGCTCGGGGCACGCCCAGAATAAGGAGGGGTGGAGCGCTGACTGGCGCGGGCTATTTAAATCCCGTTCCGGCGCGCTCCACTCACTCTCAGCTTTTCCTATACTCAATAAAAATCAGAACCTAAAACTCAAGTTAGCGTCTGCGTTTCATTGGGTAGCAGGCAGGCTTCTCCCAAACCCAGCGGGGAGGAGTTGGAGGGTTGCAGGCTCAGGGGCCCCGTGGAGAAGGGCCCCTTCCTCAGATGGACCACTTGATGGAGGGAAGGTGAAGGGGGGTCCAGGGGCCACTTGCTCAGTAGGGGGTCAGGAGGGGACCCCTGAAAGATTTGGGTGGGATCTGGACCAAGGAAGGGGTCAGCGGGGAGGGGGACCAACCTGAGGATGATCCCGAACTGTTCAGGGAGCTAAAACCGGAAAGGGGTTGTGAAGCGCCGCAAAGATGGCAGGAGATGCCGTGTCCTTCTGGGGATGTCCGTGCAGCGTCTTTTAAATGCGTTTGGGTGTGGTCTGTCCTTGCGTGCCAGGAGGTGTGGGCGATGGCTGTGTGTCCATGCCTTGTTTCCTAAGTCTCCAGGTTTGCAGAAAATCCTTCAGGGTCCCCTCAGGGTGGTATATTTTATTGTACTTTGTTTCTCCCAAGGACTGTGATGACTGATATTTGGGGGGCTCAGTGGGCAGGTGGAGGGGCCTCCTCGTCTCAGGTCCTTCCCGCGAGCCGCAGGGAATCTGACTGTCCTGGCCGCCCCAGGACAGCACAGTCGGATCAGCCCTGCCAACCAACCCAGCAGCAAACAAGAGCCCAATCAAGGAACTCCCAAGGAGAGACACCAACACAAGCTGGACAGTAAATCAACAGAGAGCAAGGCCCACTCCCTCTTCGCGCTGAGATGTTGCCTAGCCTGGCAATGAAACATCTGCAAGAAAACTACAAGGCTCAGGGAGCACCAAGGACGCCAGTGTTCAGCCCTGAGCTACCAATTTTCGCTCTGAGAAATACAAAGCTCTTTAGGATCAGAGCATTCGAGAATGGCAGGGCTGGATGGGACTTCAAAGGTCCTCTGGTCCAGTGCAGGCATCCCTGACTGATGCTCATCCAGCCCCTGTTTCAGCGCTTTCAGGAAGGGGGGTCCACCTCCCCCAAGACCGCAGGTGCGTGTTAAGGCCATGCGCAGATGCAGCCAAAGGAAATGGCTTATTTTACCTTCTGGAACCGGGAGGAGTGTGGTACAGGCCTCGCTGCCTTTACCTTGCTGCCCCTTCTCCCTACGGGGTTCTGATCCAGGGAAGCCTTAAGTCATTAGGGACAATACAAGCAAAGGGAATCGTAGAAACACTGACCGAGGAACCTCCTGGAGAGATTTAGTGGTCAAGAGACAGCAGTCAGGAACAAGGCTAGATCACTTTATTTCATTTATTTCTTTCTCATATTTAGCCACCGCCCATCTCTCCCAGAAGAGGGACTCTGAGCGGTTTACAATAAAAGACTTTAAACAATGGACGCTTGTGAGGAGGTAGAGATCACCGTTAGCGGAGCTCCGTCTGAGAAACCAAACTCATCGCTGGTGGGGGAAAGTTCCAGTAATGCCGAGGAGCCCTGGAATACCCATGGAAAGGCAGGGAAGGACATTCCAAAGGAAAGGAGGAAGAAGGAAGAAAATATGGAAGTAGATTTGTCCTTTGCTAAAGCCGAAGGTGGCTTCAGAAGGTGGTCGTAGATGCCTCTCTCCAGGCAGCGCACCGGCTGCGTCCCGTTCAGGAAGTGGCACTCGGACTTCTCCTGGTGCAAGAAATGGGCTGCGAGGAGGAGGAGGAGGAGGAAGAGGAGGAAGGCCGTCAGGAGGGAGTCCCAAGCCCATCACTCCCAGCCGCGACTGGAGGAGGGACCCACATGGGGAGGGGGAGGGGGAGGGGCGGAGACCTCCTACAGAGACCGATGGATGGCCTCTGGAGGGCCCACTGGGAGGGGGAGCCGGGAGGGCCTTTCTCAGCCCCCTCCACTTTCCTGATGGGGCTCCCTGGGGGAGAGCCGGGGGGGCTGCGAAAGGCCCCCGCCCAATCCCCTCAAAGTCCCACCCTTGGGGGTGTGGGAGGAAGGCCCCAATCCACCCAAGGAGGAGAAGCTCCAACACCTTCCTTTGGCAGCAGTGGCCCACCCCGCAGGGCTGTCGCTCTCTCAAGACACTCTCAAGACCCCCTCTGGAGGAGGTAGGGGGAAGCATGTGGGTCCCAGTGGGGCTCCCTGGGGGAGATGGAGAGTTGCTGGGGCTCTGGATGGGGAGGAAAAGGGGGAAGGGGAGGAGCTTCCTGGTGAACCCAGGGTAGGGAAAGGCAGGCAGAAGCTCAACCGGTGCAGCAGTAATATCCACATCTCCCTCTCCCTCTTCCTTGGGAGGGAAATGAGGAAGGGGGCACAATAAGGCTCTCTGGACTGATCCTCCTGGGCTCCCCTGGCCCTTCCCCATCCTTGCAGGCCCCCAAGACCACCTCACAGGGAGGGTCTCCTGCGCCTTCACAAAAGGGAAACTTGGGGAACCCAATTTCGGAGGAGCAACTCAGACCCCCCCTTTTGTTTGCTTATCTGCCCTCGGCCTCACTAAGGCGTGATTTGAGCAATTAAAAAGGCTTCAAACTACAGGGTGCTGCAAGAGGGCTGGAGTTTCACTTCTGCAGCACCAGGCAGCAGGAACAGGCTGAGATTCCTCACATCCACCCCGGGGAAAACAACAACAACAACAACAACACACACACACACACATGGGTTGGCTGTGAGAAGGGAATGGGAGGTAGCTGAAGGGAGACAGCGCACCCTCTCCCATCCCAAAGGCTACTTTCTAAAGAAGGAACAGAAGCGAACAGCCTCCTAGTCCTCATGAGGATCAAGCCAATTAGAGCTTCTGTGAGGGATACAGTCTGTGCCCCAGCTGGGCAAAGGGGTCCCTTTCCTGGATGCTGAAGGTCCTGTCCCTCCTTCTCTGAGGGCACTGAAACCTTTTTCCTCATGTCTGGGAGAATTTTGACTTCTTTTTCATGCAGCTGGGCTCACTTACAAAAGCCACTCATGGTGCTTGGAGGCCATTGGCTGCCCTCCTGTGGCCCAGGAGGATCTCGCCTGCACAGGTGGCTTGGGGGAATCCGAAACATTTAAAAGAGAACAGTTGGAGGGGGCTCTCTGGATGGCCCTCCTCTTGGGAGTCCCTTGGCTTGCACCCTGGCCCTGTTTCAATCACCCCTTGATACCTGGCTCTGTCCCAAGCCGCAGGGTTAGAGGGGGTATGATTTTAAATCGTTGTTGGCTGTTTTCCGGAGTTTTTATGACTGTGTGTGACTTTTCCCTGTATTTTTCTTGTGAGCCAGGCAGACTGTACCTGACTGGGGCAGCCCATATTTCATTAATGAATAAGTAAACAAACAAATAAATCAGAACACCACCGATGGCCACCCAGACTGTCCTGAGGGACCCCCAGCCACGGAGAGACTCCATGTCTGGCCAAAATCGGTCTCCTGGTCCGTTGTAGCCTGGGGGCTTCTTCCGGAGCCTTCTGACCCTTCGGGGAGGGTCTGCGTGGGGCGGATCGAGAGGAGGAGGAGACACTCTTTTCCCCTCCCCCAAACGCTTCCCTGGGCAGTTGGGGTGGGGGCGCCGGGAAAGCAGAGGTCTGGGCTGGGTGGGCCGGGGTGGGACCCCGCAGGGCAGGGTATGGCGGGCAGGAGGGACAACCTCGAGAAACGGGAGGAAGAGCCAACACCGATACAGAGGGCAGATAAAAGCAATCCGAGTCCGGGCCAGAAACGGTAACTTGAGAAAGCATCTCAGGCATGACCCTCCCTGGTGCTCACGAAGATGAAGATTAAGATAAAGGGAGGAAATGGAAGGACATTCAGACATGCAAGTTGTTTTTCCTGTAACCTTATTGGAAAAGCAGGAGTAGCCTGCAAAGCTTTGTTTTCCAGTCTGGTCGACCTCAAAGGGCTGACACTCAGCTTCTGTTCTTGGGGTGATCCTGTCTTCTTACTCTACATTCCCAGGGCCTCCGACCGTTCCAGATCCAATTTTCTTTCCAGGCCCTCCTGAGGGGGAGCGGCTGTGGGTTCAAAGCCTGCCAATTCCAGGGAGCTTCCACCATTACGCCTGAGTGGGGTTGTGTTGCCGCAGGTAGAGTGAGTTCCCTTGCGATTTGGGGGTCCCCTTGGAGTTAGGGTGCCTTAGTCATTTCTCGACTGGACCACTGCAATGCGCTCTACGTGGGGCTGCCCTTGAAGAGCACCCAGAAGCTGCAGCCAGTCCAGAGTGCAGCATTTGACGACTGGGGGTGCGCCTCGAGGCAGCCATGCAACACCTCCCTTGTGAAAGCTGCACCCGGTGCTGCTTCTGGGCGCAATTCAAGGCGCTGGTTGTCACCCTTGGAGCTCTGCGTGGGTCGGGGCCTGGGTGTCTGTGGGACTGCCGTTTCCCAGCAACGTTTGCCCCCCAATGAGGAAGATAGAGGCTTTTGAACTGTGGTGCTGGAGGAAAATCCTGAGAGTGCCTTGGACTGCCAGAAGATCAAACCAGTCCATCCTCCAGGAAATAAAGCCAGACTGTTCCCTTGAGGGAATGATATTCAAGGCAAAACTGAAATACTTTGGCCACCTAATGAGAAGACAGGACAGCCTGGAGAAGATGCTGATGCTGGGGAGAGTGGAGGGCAAAAGGAAGGGGGGCCGACCAAGGGCAAGGTGGATGGATGATATTCTAGAGGTGACGGACTCGTCCCTGGGGGAGCTGGGGGTCTTCACGACCGACAGGAAGCTCTGGTGTGGCTGGTCCATGAAGTCACGAAGAGTCGGAAGCGACTAAACGAATAAACAACAAAATTTGTATTTATATTTTCTATTTTATTATGACTATTGTTTTTTAACTTGCTAGCTGTGTTGTAAACCACCCAGAGTCCCTCTTTTGGGGGGAGAAGGGTGGTGGAAAAATTTGATCGCCAAACAAACAAATAAATAAATAAATCTTAAAGTTCCATATAAAGTGAAAGAATCCCAGACACCCTTTGAAATATGTGACATATCTGAGGTATCTCCCACCATTGTAAGGAGAAATGAACCAATCCACCCAAATATGGGAAGAAATACACACAAAAATCCTGCTCAGCCTTCTCTGTTCCTGTCACAATCTAATCTCTTTTCTTTTACTGTTTTTATCACTTTTGTGGCAACATTATTTGGAAAGCTGTAATCTGTTCAGAGGAACTCTTGGGCTTGGATGGATTAGAACTATTTTGAAAAAACTAGCTTAATTTTTCCCCCTTGATTATGTCGCAACACATTTATACTTGCAGCAAAGCAAACACAGAATACTGGAAAATGCTGTCCTTCCTCTTTGCCATTCGGGAGATCAACCAAGATTCCCGTCTCTTGCCCAACGTCACCCTGGGATACAATGTCTATGAAAACTATTTCCATGCAGGAAAGACTTCAGAGGCTTTGCTGGACCTGCTTTCAGATGGGGAGGCCAACGTCCCCAACTCCAGGTGTGGAAGGCCAAGGAACACAGTGGCTGTTCTCGAAGGGGCTGAGACTGACATCTCCATCCAGATTTCGACCTTGTTGGGCACCTACAAAATCCCTCAGGTGTGTCTTTGCTGGGAAGACTGTTACAGCTGCTTCCAGGTTCAGCTGATGGTCATTCACGCACACACTCGCAGCCTGTTGAGGTAGTCTACTGCCTTACAATCCAGAGATTTTTAAACTCAACCCAGAAGAGAATTTGGTTGGAGAGGCAGGCAAAGATTCTGAATCTGTATAATGTTTCAAAGGAAGACCCTCCTAGTCCAGATTCAGAGGGTTATGCAAACTGGGTGGCCAGTGACCTGAAACTGCAAGTACTCATTATGAGTTCCTTGTGTGAGCGGGGAAAAATGAGGGGTTCACAGAACCCCTGGATGTGCCTTAAACTCATCTAGAAGAAAAAAGGACTGCCTGAAAGGAGGCAAGGGGGGGAGGAAAATGGGTGCTAAAACAGTCATTAGGTTTAGAATTTGTAGCTGAGATAGTGGGTAATAGCCGGCGCCAGCAAGGTCACGCAAGGGGGAGGGATTATTAGGATTGTGTAAACTTTTGTGTGAAGGGGGAAATGCAGGCCCTGATATATGTATACAAACATTAGAATTAGGATGAAGTTAAATACATTCCTGAGGATGTGATCGATATCCATAAGTGTCTCAAGGATGTGTTAATTACTTTCAGCACATGTCTGTTCTTCCTCTTCCTGACAAAAAGGCAATCACGGTTATCTTGACCTTATGTAAATTAAACTAGGATCTGGTGAGCCATCAGAGTCAAAAACAACGATAAGGATTGTAAGAACATCCTGACATCCTGCTGGCATTGTGAATTTGTAAATCAAAGTGGGTGCTTCAAGGTAACAGGAAGAATGTGAGCTGAACCCTCAAAGGAGGGGGATGACAGGCGAGGAGGGTATAAAGGTATAGGGTTAACTTCGTTCAGGGTTCCTTCTTGCACGGAGGGACCCGCCTTTGCAAACGCGTTACAAATAAACTCCTTTCTTTGTATCATCGAACCTGGGTGATTGGAATTCTTCAGGGAGATTTTTCCCGCTGACACTTGGATGGATCAATGCTGGTGCAGATCCAGCCTAGAGAAACTGCAAAAGGAATGATGCAGGAATTGTTCAAACTCTTTGGGGAAGGAGGAGATTCCCCAGTTGTTAATTTGGTGAGTTCCCCAACGTACAGCTGCAACCAGATGGAGATATTGATAAGCATATTTCCAGAGTGCAGTCATTATTGCACCAGCTTGCTTGTAATGATGTGATTTTGGATAATAGAATTCACCTTGGATTTTTATTAGGATCTCTCCCCCAAAGACCTTCAAGCTTTGCTGCAAGTTACAGCGCCTCAAGGCAAACTTTGTCTAATGTAATTCAAGAATTGAAATCTGAGCATTCCAGGCAGACTTTCTATTCAAATGCAAAACAGACCCATCAAGAGGAAAGCTATTTTGCAAAGCCTCAGGGCAAAGATGGTGGTCAGAAGCAGAACAGTGCTTCAAAGACAAAGAAAGCCATCAAGTGCCATTTTTGTGGAACGAGTGGGCGCTTAAAGAAAAATTGCTGGGCCAGACAGGCAGATCAGAAAACCAACAGAGAAAAGGGTCCAGAAATAACTTTTGTTGCATTTTCAGCAATTAATAAAAGTTGCTCTTCTTTTATTATAGACAGTGGATGCAGTATGCACATGATTAATGATCCAGATTCCTTTATTGAATTGAACCCAAGTTCAAAGGAAGACATCAGTTTGGCTGATGGAAGAACAATCCCAGTAGAAGGGGAAGGGCGTGCCCTCCTAAGGTGTGGAAATGGAACCACACAGAGAAATATAATAGCAACTAAGGTTTTGTATGTTCCAAGATTGAGAATGAACCTGATTAGTGCATCTGCCCTCATGGAAAAGGGGCATACCCTTCGATTTAAAGGTGACAGTTGCGAAATAATGGATCAAAAAGGTGTCTTTTTAACAGGATTCCTAGATCAAGGTTTGATTTTTCTCAGTTGTGAGAGGCCAGACATGGCATGCGTGGCTAGTCAGCGAGGAAGGGAGGACAACAGAGCCACTTCCTGGGACAGATGATTTGAGCGCAGAGATTCAAATGCAATTCTTCCGATGAAGAAATATGGATTGGCAAGCAAGGACTGCGGTAAGACTGATGCAAAGTGCAAAGCCTGCACGCGGGGAAAGGCCACTGGGCCTGCAATTCCAAAACAAAGCACCAGGTGCTCCAAGCAGCCCCTGAAGCCGATTCACACCGAGCTGTGTGGGCCAATTCAGGCATCTGTTGGGGGTAACAGACGGGGGGAAGCAGCAATGACCGTTACTTACCTACAAAACCGATTACCAACAAGAGCAACAGATGAAACAGCCAAATAAGAATCCCCTAACCAAGAGCACTGCAGGAGGGGTAGGTGGTGATGACTTGTTCAAAGTACCTTACCCAGGGTTTCCAGATGCAGCAAGCAGGCAAGCCCAGGGAGAGGACATGGAGACGGAGGCGCCGCCTGAGTCAGATGATGAGGAACCGGGAGGAACAGAAGGGGCAGAGATGCAGCATCATCCAGACCGGAGTCCTGCTCCAGGCCTGAAGCACTTATAATGACCCAACAAGGGAGTTCCAGCCAAGCGACTGTCCGACCTCGCAGGAGTGGCATTGCTGAAAGAGCCTGCATCCTGGAAGGAAGTGCAACAGCTCCCGCCAGCTGAAGCAAGTAAGTGGAGGAAAGCAGCTCAAGAAGACTTTGAGGCTCTGCAACACAACAACACTTGGACACTCACAAAGTTACCAGATATTTCGACTGCAGTGGGGATCCTCTGCAGAAAGACCAGCGCACCCACTCAGAGGGATTGGACAGGTGTTAAGCGGGTGGCAAGTTACCTGAAGGGGACTGCAGACCTGAAGCTTAAGCTGCCACAACTGATTCTCCTGAAATAGTGGGGTGCACCGAGGCAGACTGGGCAGAAGATGCAACTGATCGCAAATGCACTCGTGGGAATGTGTTTTTGCTTGGGGCAGGGGCTGTGAGCTGGGCTAGTCACAGGCAGACGACATTGGCATGCTCAACTACTGAAGCGGAGTATGTCTCAGCAGCTGAGACATGCGCAGAAGTACAATGGCCCAAATATCTCCTTGATGATCTGGGGGTAAGTGTTCCTGCTCCAATAAGAGTCTTTGAGGACAACCGAAGTTGTATAAAACTCTCTCTCTCAAAGAAGGTGGGAGGGTGGGCCAAGCACATGGATGTTCCTTACCACGTGATTAGAGAGGCACAGGAGACAGGACTAATAAAGTTGGAGTATTGTCCCTCAGAGAACATGATCACTGACATCCTGACAAAGCCACTTGCAAGGGGTGTCTATCAAGGCCTACGAAGTGAGTTACGTCTTGTGTAGGCATGATTCATGCAGGATCTGAGAAGGGGTGTTGGAAGTCCTGGCAAATCCAGCATGCCTCATTAATATGTAAATTGAGTTGTCCCACAATGCAACTCTGAGGAAGCTCTTTGTTGCCACTCCCACTCCCACTTCCTCTCCTCATTCCTCTCCACCAGGAACAAGCACATGGATCTGTGCTGCTCTCCTCCCTTCTGGGCACCATGCGGTGGGCCTGGAATCCCCCTTTCTTCCACGCAGCTCTTGGCAGCTGTAAGGCTGAGAGTTGAGGGCAAAACTAAGTATTTAGAAAGGAAAGAAGAACAAAGGAACTTCATCTTTTCCACCAAGATGGATGTAACACAAGCAACAATAAAGTCAGTAAGAAATTCTTTTACTTCTTAACCTAATATCTCTAAGCATGCGATTCTTCATGCTTGGGAGGGCTGCGTGTGTAAGATCCACAACCTGTATTTCTCTGGCATGCTCATTGAAGCTATTTTAAGAGAACTCTTTTTCTGTGCCAGCTTCTCAGCTGTGTTACAAGCTCTGCTCCATTTCAGGGGTTCTAGCAGGCCACTAAATTGGCTTCACTGGTCAGCCCCCCCCCCCTGCTTTCTACCTGGGTTTCCCAGAGAGGTGTGGCATGAGCAGACAAGACACACAGCCCTGGTCAACAGCCGGGAAATAATTAGGGACACACACAAATCCCTTCCAACTGAACAGTGAAGTACAACAGGTGCTTTGGAATATACAGAGACCCAGTGAATTTAAGGTAACAGCAAAACTTTACCGGTTACAATGCCATTTGCGCTTTCTCATCGGCACACACACACGCATCCACACGTACGCCCGTCCTTCTCGACTAGGCTGCCAGGCAGAGGAGGGACAGAAGATGCCCCGTCTGGACCCAGAGACGACCGAGGGAGTGGGTGGGCCTCAGGAAGCCTTTTATCCGCAAAAGTCCTTGCTTTGTCGATTGACAAGACTTGGAGCCACTCTGGCCTTGCTAGTTGACAAGTCAGGCAGCTGTTGATGGGACTGGGGATCTTCCATGTGCTCAGGCCCCACTGCTTTTGTCTGGCTCAGGTGACCTTTTTTCCTTTATTTCCTTAACGACTTGTTTCCTTCTTATCTACATTCCCAAGGGATCCTTTAGACAAGATTCCTGGCTTTTTGTCCTCTCTGCTTATGTGCCTGCCTCATCTTTAGTTATGGCAGCTTCAGCCTAGTTTCACAAAAGAATCTTTGGTCACGCAACTTTCACTGAGAAGTCCTGAGTTTTAAATGTAGAGCGGAGTTTTTGTGGTGGAGCTCAGGGCTGGGGGAGAAGAGAGCGCATTCCTGGCTGATGTACATTCCCAGTTTGGCATCTGTGGGTGGGCCTAAGAAGGGAGGCAGACTGGATCCACCCTCGACTGTTGTAGGTCCTTTTCCCTGTAGCTCAAGTAGAAACCTTTAGTCTGGCGAGATTCTGTCTGTGTGGTGAAGCCATACGAGAACTGGAGTTGGGTCCTGCGGATATGAAAATCCCCAACTCTACGAGCCAGTGGGAAGGGAAGCAACGCATACGCTGGGTGAGTAGAGCAGTTTTGATTGCAAGGAGTGGAACTGTCCTTTCCTTCAGGACAGAATGGTTCGCTCACATGTCAGATGTTCTGGGTATCAAAGGAAATAGCATCTTCTCTCGTTGCTTTTCAGATCAGTTACAGTTTTGTTGACCAGATGCTGAGCGATCAGACTCGGTTTCCTTTCTTCCACCCGATGCTCCCTGCTGAGGGGTTCCAGTACCAGGGGATGGTCAAGCTGCTGCTCCATTTCAGGTGGACCTTGGTTGGTCTGCTGGCTCCAGACACTGACCAGGGGCAGAGGTTCAGGAGAACATTGACTTCCAGGCTAATACAGAATGGCATTTGTCCAGTTTTATCAGAAGTTTTTTCCATAACTATCTACGAAGGGACTCTAAATCCGAGTCCATATTACAGCTGGAGAGAAGTAAATGTCTGTCTTTATAGTGCAGAGAGAGAATTAGTCACTGTGGGAATAGCCATTCTACATGCAATATTTGAATCCTTTCAAGAACCTGTTAGAGGAAAGGTTCTCATCACTACTCCCTGCTGGGACTTCTCCATTTATTTGGCAAAAGAGTATCTTCCCATGCAAAACATCCATAGCATGGTCTTCTTCCTCATGAAGGGAAGCCACATGGCAACGTCTGGTATGACTTCCAGTTTCTACAAGACCATCCGATGCTTAGCAGAGAGATCCTTCAGGAGTTCCTTCCCCAGGGATGCCTCTTCGGTGAGAGTCTGGAGACGGTGCAGGCAGAGGGAAGAACTGCTGGCTGTGCCCCGGCAGGTGATCCATCAGATCCTGTCTCTGGAGGGCTATTTCATTTACAACACAACCTGGGCTGTGGCGCGGGTCTTACATGCAGCCTGCATGTCCCAGTCTAAGAGGACAGCGATCAAAAGTGCTCAAAACATGAAGACTCCGAGGCTGAAGGGATGGCAGGTACGTCCTTTCTGTCTCCCTCCTGCAGCTGGGAATCAATTTTACAAGCATGAGAACTGGGCAGATATTTAGAAAAAATGATTTATTCTGAATGCAAAAGATGAATTGAATACCCACTTTCGAGCCCTCTCTCTTCTTGATTCCCTTCACGTGTTTCCTACCTTTTGCAAAGTATTCTCTTCTTAAATTGGTTTTCAAGGAGAATGCATGTTTCTCTTCTTTGACACGGTTCTCTTCTTCCTTTTCTTCATTCTAACGATCCAGGTGGTATATCAGGCAGCGTAGCACCTCTGGCCCCTCACCTGCTGGCTGCCACTCCGCTCAGGGTCTTCGCCGTTCAGCCCTCTTCTCCCTCATTCAATCAAATCTCATTAAGGGTCTCGTGGTCACCACCGGGAACTCCCTGCATGTCTTAGACATTCCTCTTTGCCAGCAGGAACTGCGTTTGACTTCATCCTCTCCCTTGTATTCCTGTGCGGTGTGGGCCTCCTTCTCAGTCCCTCAGGCAGTGCAACACCTCTGACCACCCACCCGCCTGCTGCCCCCCTTCGTAAGCTCCTGCCTTGCCTAGAGCCAGCCTCTATTCCTGGGCCACAGCCCATTTAACGCCCTTGCTGGTGCTCAGAAGACCCAGTAGCTGCGAGTGGCAGGTCATGTCTGGACTGAGGAGCTAAGCAGGATCAGGCCAGGCGAGAACTAGGACAGATAGACTGAATCATTGAAAATATCTATCTATCTATCTATCTATCTATCTATCTATCTATCTATCTATATCTATCTATATCTATCTATATCTATCTATCTATCTATCTATCTATCTATCTATCTATCTATCTATCTATCTATCTATCTATCTATCTATCTAATTTGTCACCACCCATCTCCTCCCACCAGTCAGACTCTGGGCGCTTTACAACTCAGAGTGAAGAAAAATGCTTGTCTTGTAATATCACAGAAGTTGAGCTCAGACGGTAGGAGAGAACAGCTTCCTTGATGGAGGTTTGAAGTTTCTTCTCTGTCTCAAGTGACCCAACAGTCACCTCAGAGCAAAGGCAAATGAAGTCATCCTCCAGATAAGGACAGAGTTTTGTCTGATGTAGCTTCCCTGTAAACCTCTAGAGGGCAGGAGCAGCTCTGCACCTGTGTGAGCACTGGATTTCAATCTGGCTTCATGGGGCACAGTTCCTCCAGTGTGGTTGTGTACAGCCTACTTTTTCTTCATGGTCTTTTGACTTCACTGCTTCACCTTTTCTCCAGGCTCAAGGTGGGATCCATCACATTAGCTCCCTCCAGCGTTTTCTCCAGAACAACCCTGAGGAGAAGTTGGCTCAGATTCCCCCCGTGGGATTCCATGGCTGAGGGGAGCACCAGTCCTTGGTCTTCCCAAAGCTCGTGCAACACCTGAACCACAACACCCCCTTGGCTGAGGAGGACAAGGAACCCAGTCTGTGGACTCAGCCGTTGGACTTGGATGCATTAAGCGTCGATCTCAGTTTCTTTGTAAACTTAGTCCAGATTTGTCGTTGTGTGCGAGAGAGCCTGTATTCTTACTTGGAAGGAATTAGATTACCATGCAGATGCCATGATCATTTCTTTTCTTTTCTTTATTAATTTTTATTTATGTATTTGATTTCGATAGCCGCCCATCTCAACAAGTGACTTTTCCTCTTTCTCCCCATTCTTCAACTCTCACTTCGCTCTTGAAACTTGTTTTGCACTTTATGCCCTCTTCCAAAATCCTAGTTCACTCCTGAGAGGAAATTCAGCCTCCCACATTCTCTGCCTGCTACAGAAAAGACAAGAAAAGTTGCGAGTGGGAGGCATTTGCCCTCCCTGCCTTCTGGGTGAAGGAGCACGTTTCTGGGCAAAAGAGGGGAGGAGGCTGATGAAGGAAGAGCCTCTGAGGAGGAGCTGGGTGGGATGGTGGTGAAGGGCTGAGGAGCACCCATGCAAGCGATCCAGGCCGCCACCTCCTTGTCACACGCGTGCAGCTGGCTCACCCTTACAGAGGTACAGATGTCCTGACGAGCAGCAACCACGCCGAGACGAGGAACCGGTCTCTAGTGCTTTATTGTTGCTATAGTAGGCAGAAGATCCTACCCAGCTGAAGAAGCGCGGGAAAACCCAGACAGATAAACCCCACAAGTCAAGGCGGGCCTGTTCTGTGTCCCCCTGAATGACCGCTCAGATTCTCGCTGCTAGGCATGCGTTTCCCCCCCTGGACAGGGGCCCCCTCCTGCTCCCCATCAGGGCTCAAGACAAGAGAGAGGAAGACCCTCAAGTCCACCTAGAAAAATAAGTTTATCTGGTAAAACTGAAATTAGATGCTATCAAAGGTTTCTTTCAAGAGTTGATTGCTTTATTCAATGAAGCCACCAGAAATGTTATTGATAACGATTTTTATGGTGATTATTATAAACTGGGATCTCCTAGACTGCCAATTTTGTTTGGATAGCAAGTCTCTAGGTTGTTAAATGGAACGTGCTTTGCGGAAGACCCTGAACAAAACAATGATTCATAAAGATCAGCATTTTTAATATTTGATGCTAACGTTACGGGCGACAATCAAATAAAAAAGCAATTGGAAGTTAATGGGAAGTTTATCACAAAAAAATTTGAGGGTGGTATAAAAGGAAATCAGATAGAGATCAACAAATTGTCTATGAGAATTTAACCCATTATTTATTTCAATTAGAGAAAAGTAAGGAGTTCAGAGGAAACGGGGGAGTTTTCCAGAAGGATCCCTTTGCACCGGGTTCAGCTACAGGAGAAGGAGAGAGAGGAAAAGAGAAATATGCACCATCTTTGTTTGGAGACGTCAACCTTGGGTCCTTCTGAGATGATTTATAGTCCTGTTTGTTTCTGTCTCGAATTCTTGCAAGCATTTTGTAAAGGAATTTAGAGGAAGGAGTGAAAGCTGGTAAGGGAGGGAGGAAGAATCACGTCATCAAGGAGGGACGTGGAGAAGAGATGACACAGTCCAGAGGTGGAAGGAGAGGGGAGAAAGTACGTGCTTTTTGGGAGACCTTCTTCTTGCTCTTTTTCAGATGCAGAAAAATGCACCAAATGTCCAGAAGATCAGCATCCAAACATCCAGCGAGATCACTGTATCCAAAAGATCAAAGCTCTCCTATCCTATCAAGAAACTCTGGGGATCATCCTGGCTTCCATTGCCTTGTTCTTCTCTTTAATCACAGGCTTTGTCTTGGGAATCTTCATGAAATTCAAAGAAACTCCGATTGTCAGAGCCAACAATCGGGACCTCTCCTACATCCTCCTCGTCTCCCTCCTGCTTTCCTTCTTGACCTCCTTCCTCTTCTTTGGCCAGCCCAGGAGAGACACCTGCCTTCTCCGACAAACAGCCTTCAGCATCGTTTTCTCACTCGCTGTCTCTTCTGTCCTGGCCAAAACAGTCACGGTGGTATTGGTCTTCTTGGCCACAATGCCAGGGAATAAAGTGCAGAGATGGCTGGGGAAGAGCCTGGCCAACTCCATCATCCTTTCATGCTCTGGTCTCCAAGTTGCACCTCCATTTCCTATGACCTGCACTCCCAATCTGGAGAGATTGTCCTGCAGTGCAACAAAGGCTCTGTGGCCATGTTCTATGGAGCCCTGGGCTACATGGGCTTCCTGGCCGCCATCTGCTTCACGGTGGCTTTCCTGGCCAGGAACCTCCCTGGGGCCTTCAATGAAGCCAAGCTGATCACCTTCGGCATGCTGGTCTTCTGCAGTGTCTGGGTCTCCTTTGTGCCCACCTACCTGAGCACCAAGGGGAAGTATGTGGTGGCTGTGCAGATCTTCTCCATCTTGGCCTCCGGTGCTGGTTTACCGGCCTGCATCTTCATCCCCAAGTGCTACATTATTCTGCTAAGGCCAGAGCTGAATACAAAAGAACATTTGATGTCAACATAACACCGAAAAGGGATTTCCGGATGAGGTATTTTCCAAACTTGTCAATTAATAAATCTGGCAAACAGGCTCTGACCTGGTGATGTTCCTAAAACAAAGAACTGCTCCCCTGCACCCACCAAGTCCCATTTTTTCATATCATGATAGAAATGGACCATCACTTTAAAAAAAGCACCATTTCTTCCTTTCTCTTTGCTCTTGAGGGTATGCAAAACTGGGGGGGGGCATAGGAATGCTGTGGGTGAGCGTAAGAGAATTCCTCCAAGGCCACATTTTAACTGGAGACTGGGACACAATGACGTTGGACCTCAGATTGGTATATTGACAGCCCTGGAGAAAAGGTGGGCTTAACGAGGAGAGGAGTTACGGACCTTTTCGATAGGGAGACGCAAATGAGACGTTCGTGATACCTTGCACCCCCCTTAATTCGGAGGGGAGTTCTGAGGAGTCAGTCCCCTCACGGGCTCCTCCTTCCACCCCAGCCATCAGCTCCGCTCTTCATGGAGCAGTCTTCTGTCCACCACTGCCTCCCCAGAAGTCCTCCTTGCTCTTGCTAGAGGTTACCTAGAAGAGTGACCAATGCCATTTCTGTCCCACATAGGGGCCTGCATCCTGACCAGAAGGGTTCCAGATAACACTGTCCATCCAGGATCCTCCGATGCTGTTGTGCAACCACCTAAATACTCCACATAAGGAAGTTCATAGGTGGGCAAACTGTGTCCTATCGGAAGATGCAGGACCACCTAAACATCTCCCTAACCTGAGATGGAGAGATATTTCTCTTTATAATTATGAAACATATGGAGATTTATCTTTCCCCTTATCCCAAATTTCAAGGGATTTTGACTAAGCATTGCCACTGGCATAAACATGAGGCTGAAAATCAATCAAAGGGCTGCCTTGCATCAAAAAATCTGGATGCTAGATGTCCTCTGTGCCAGCTGAGCTTCAGAGCTTGTGCCTCTTCTCTCTCAGGTGCGGGATCTCGTCTGGGCTGCCCCTCTATTTTTAAAGCCACAAAAATCTCAGTCCAACCACATTAGATCTTGGACCTGTCATGGTGCCTCTCTCTAAGTAAGAAGAGCCGCTTCAGTGCAGGTGACTCTCTCAGTCACACAAGAAATGGTCCTGGTGATTCTGAGCCTGATTCTGCTCCGTGCAGCCTATGGGCTACAGAAGGCCAAATGTCCCTTGGCTTTGGAGTGGGATGGAGTAGACCCACCAAGCCATCGCAGGCCAGGAGGCCATCTCACTGGTGGTGTGATTTCTGCAGGAACTGCTGCGTTTCAATCATACGGTTTCAACAAGTGTCCTTCTAACTTTGACAGATAGAACTGACTTTTTCTCTGGTGTTTCAGAAAGGCTAAAAGGGGAAAGGGAAAAGAAGCAGGTCTCAGCTAGGCCTCAGGAGCAAGTTCTTCAGGGTAAGATCACGGAAAGGCCTATGAGTTCTTCCTTTTTCCTATCTGTCTGACTACAGCTCCCACATTTTCCCTATCATTGTGTCATGAGTGCCGTTGAGCTGAAGACATCAGCACAACGGCACACATGACAATACCTAGGAAGCAGAGGAAGGGACTTAAGATAAGCAAAGCACGCACAACAACAGACACAGACCCCGAGGAGAAGGGAATGACCCCGGCCGGATGATCCAGCCATCAGGACACAAAAGAGGATGAAGGAAAGACAAAGACAGGGCGGATCACGAGGCACACCTGAAGCTGTCAGCAAAGCGCAACGGAGATCGCCCAGCTGACAGCAATCACCGGCCGAAGGAAGAAACAGATTATGGGCGAGGCCCGGGGCACCAGCAGGGGCCCTGCAACCCTTCACCTACCGGCACGAAAGCATGCAGGACTAAGGGGGGATGACGCAACCCAAAGTGAGGGGGCGCTGACCGGCGCGGGGTATTTAAACCCCGCACCGGCGCGCTCCCTTCACTCTCAGCTTTTTTCTCGTCTAGCATTACGCTGAAATAAACCTGAACCTGCTTTTCCTTAAACAGTGTCTGTGTTTCACTCAGCGGTAGGCAGCGCATGACATAAAGCTGAGAGTCTCATAAACTCAGCCTCGCCAAGCCCCACCGGACACTAACGAGCCGCAGGAGGAACAGACGGCGAGAAGAACACGAGCGGAGGGCGATGAAGCCGACGCGTCGCGGCCAGGGCGGCCGAGCCGCACGGCGAGAAGAGGAGGAGGACCGACCGAGGCCAGAGGCAATGCGGACCCCAGGAGCCACGGACACCCTCCCGGCCCACCCCAAGCCTCAGCTCCAACCCCGGAGGGAGGCGGAGGCGGAGGCGTCCCGGCCACGGGAAGGAACATCATACCTCCCGAGACCCGCGGAACCCCCCCCGCCCCACATCACACCCCAGCCACAGGCGTGGAGCTTCAGCCCAACTGCAGCAAGCGTGGTGGAGGATGGAGAGGCAAACCAGCCGATTCACTTCCAAGTCGAGGAAGCTGACCAGCGGAAAGGAACGCCTGAACCCCACCGGTGGCTCAACCGTACGGAAACGCCGACAGGTCCGACCACAGCTGCGGTGCGGACCTCGGACTGAGAAACGCAAGCCAGACTCGCGGCCATGGAGGCCCAACTACGGGACCTCGGGACCACGCTGCAATCGCTGATGTCCTCCATGCCTCACAACTACGTTCCCGTGCAGGCACAAACCCTGATCCAAACCCCGAGCGGGCCTTGGCACCCCCATAGGCCAAACGCTAACCAGCAAGCGCCCCAGGTGGACGAATCCATGGGTCGGGGAGCGAGAAGAGGGGACTCACCGAACACCCGGGCCCCAAAGGACTTCCCCATTTTCTTCGACGGGAACCCCGCGAAACTGTCGTTCTTCATCACGAACGCCAGGGAGTTCATGGGGCGGCACGGACACTCCTTTAACTCAGAAGCGGACAAGATCGCAGCCGTGGCGATCAAACTACAAGACAGGGCGGCGGACTGGTACGTCCAAATGTACGAGTCCAACTCCCCCGCCCTCTCTGACTTCCACGCCTTCATCACCGAGATGAAGCACTACTTTGAGGACCCGCTAGCCAAGGAGAGGGCCAAAAGCGCACTCCAAGGCCTCAAACAGGGCGCACGAACTGTCCCGGACTACGCCCTCGAATTTAAAGCCCTCGCAGGGAAGATCACCGACTGGTCTGAGACCACCCTGCTAGAAATGTTCAAAAGGGGCCTCAACCGTGAGGTACTCCAATGGGCACTCTACCGGGACGACCCGGAGACTCTGCAAGGCTGGATCCACCTCGTGGGGAGAGCGGAACACGTGCACTGCACCTTCCTAATGGCAACGACAGAGGACAAAACCAACACCAGCCCAAAGGTACCCGCGCCACACTTGGGGCTGGCCGGTCCCACATATCAAAAGAAGAAGTTTACTTGCGGGCCCTGCGGGAGGTGCGGAAAAATGGGGCACAAAACGGCAGATTGCTTCTCCAACCGAACACTAGCTAGCGCTCCCAAACCCGCACTGAAACCGACGCTCAAACCAACCAACCCGCCGCCGCCCCCCCACCGCCGGATGACCGGAGCCACAGCGACACCGGACGAAGGCTGGGACGCTTACCTGGGGGGGGAGGACGCCGAAGCCCCAGACCAGCCAGCGGGAAATGCTCCCCGCCTGCCCGCGCCGCGAGGCAGGTGGTGGGACAGGGGCGCGAAACACATAGACAGAGCGACGAAAGCTCCATAATAATGAGGGCAATCAAGCTCTCCGTTGGCAACAGAGCCACCACGGCCACGGCACTAGTGGACTCGGGGTGCTCCAAAAACCTGATCCACCCCGACATAGTCGCCAAGCTCGACCTACCTTGCCTCCCCCTCCCCACGCCGCTGGCATTCTACCAGCTGGACGGCTCAACAGCGGGAGGGAAACCAGCCATGATGCAGACCGAGCTGGTCACCTTACAAATGGGCACCCACACCGAACGAACATCGTTTGTGGTAACCCACATAGGGCGGCCCATCGTAGTCCTGGGAATACCATGGCTCGCGACTAACAACCCTCGCATCAACTGGAAAACCCGCACCTTCCAATTTGACGACGGCGCGTACCGGGCGCCAGTTCCAGCGGGCAGGACCAACCCCACAGTGGGACGGGCAGAGGCGGCAACCCAGGACAATATAGCTACCCCAGAAGACCTACCGGAACAATACGCTGACTTCTCAGAGGTCTTCGGAGAGGCGGAGGCTGATCAACTACCCCCCCACCGCAAGACGGACTGTAGGATTGACCTGCTTCCCGATGTCCCCTTACCCAGGCCGAAGATTTACTCGATGACCCCGAAAGAGATGACAACTCTCCGGGAGTTCATCGATAAAAACCTGGATAGGGGCTTCATAGAGCCAGCATGCTCACCGGTCGGAGCGCCCGTCTTATTCCGGGAGAAAAAAGACGGCACCCTACAGCTCTGCACCGACTACCGGGGCCTCAACGCAGCGTCCCTATCCAATAAATACCCCCTACCCCTCGTGAAAGACATGCTTGCCCACCTGTTCACGGGCAGAGTATTCTCCAAGCTGGACCTTCGCGAGGCGTACTACCGAATCCGAATCAGGGAGGGGGACGAATGGAAAACTGCGTTCAACTGCCCCCTAGGCGCCTTCCAGTACAAAGTGCTGCCATTCGGACTAGCTGGGGCCCCGGGGGTGTTCATGCAGCTCATCAATGAGGTTCTGCATGAACACTTGTTTAAAGGAGTCCTGGTCTACATAGATGATGTCCTCATCTACACCCAGATGCACGAGGAACACATAACCCTAGTCAGACAAGTCCTCGAGAAGCTAAAAAGGGCAAAACTCTATGCCAAACCATCTAAGTGCGAATTCCATAAAGCACGCCTAGACTACCTGGGGTACCGAATCTCCGGGGAAGGCATAGAGATGGACCCCGCAAAAGTCGAGGCGGTGGTGAATTGGGAACGCCCCCGTAACAGGCACCAACTCCAGAGCTTCCTCGGCTTCGCGAATTTCTACAGGTCATTCGCATGGGGGTTCGCGGAGATAGCCCTCCCCCTAACAGACCTCCTCAAAACTAAAGGGGTGGGGGACACACGGCGCGCCAAGAACCCAGGGACAGTACTGAATTGGACTCCCGTGTGTCAAACCGCATTCAACAGGCTGAAAGCGCTGTTCACCGCGGAGCCAATCCTCGCGCACCCGGACCCAGAACGGCCGTTCGTGGTCCAAGCCGACGCCTCAGACTTCTCCCTGGGGGCCATCCTACTCCAAAAGGACCACACAGGAATCCTGAAGCCATGCGCCTACCTGTCGAGGAAATTCTCGGAGACGGAAAGGCGCTGGCACGTGTGGGAGAAGGAAGCCTTCGCAGTAAAATTGGCGCTAGAAACATGGAGGCATCTACTAGAAGGAGCCACCCAACCATTCGAGGTCTGGACAGACCACCGGAACCTCAAGGCCCTCCGGACGCCCAGACGCCTCAGCCCAAAACAGGTCAGATGGGCCCAATTCTTCAGCCGCTTTAACTTTCAACTGAAGTTCATGCCGGGCAAAAAGAACTTCCTGGCTGACGCCCTCTCCCGACTGCCCCAAGATGAAGAGCCCGCCCCAGATATGATCGGGATGGTCCTATCCGCCTCCCAGCTGGGGATGGCTGTGACCACCCGGAGCGGCGCTCAGAGGCGGCCCAACCCCACGTCGCAACCGACGGCAGGGCAACCAGCGACCAGACGGCGCCACCCGCAACTGCCAGGAGGTATACGCGCGGACCTCACTGCTGCCCTCAAAACTGACCCCTGGCTACTAGCAAACCCCGACAAGGTGACGATGGCACAGGACCTGGCATGGGGGGAAGGCAGAATATATGTCCCGGACTCACAACGCCAGGCGATCTTGCGCAGATCACACGACACCAAGCAAGCGGGACACTTCGGGTTCCTAAAGACCCTGCATCTAACATGACGTCAATTCTGGTGGCCCGCGCTGAGACGGGACGTGAAAGCCTATGTAGCGTCCTGCCCGACATGCGCCATGGCCAAACGGGCACCAGGTAAGCCCCCGGGACTTCTACAAACGGTGGCGGAGCCCTCCCGCCCATGGGAGGAAATCTCCATGGATTTTATAGTAGATCTCCCACCCAGCCAGAAGAAAATGACCATTTGGGTGGTGAAAGACTACTTTTCGAAACAGGCCCACTTCATCCCCTGCTCATCGGTCCCATCCACCCAGCAACTAGCCAAACTCTTCCTTATACACGTGTACAGGTTACACGGATGTCCCGCACGCGTGGTGACCGACAGGGGCACACAATTCACCTCGAAATTCTGGCGGGCCTTCCTAAAACTGACGGGGACCCAACAAGCCCTATCCACGGCCTGGCACCCCCAGACGGATGGAGCCACAGAGGTCCTCAATGCCACCCTGGAACAATTCATACGCTCATACACCAACTACCACCAAGACGACTGGGTCGAACTGCTCCCATTCGCAGAAGTCGCATACAATAACGCCGTCCACACGAGCACGGGGAAAACCCCGTTCGAAGTAGTCTCTGGGCGCGACTTCGTACCCATACCGGAACTACCGCAACCCCCGGGACCCCAAGTGGACGCTAGTGACTGGGGACGGAAGATAGCGGAATCGTGGCCAATAATCACAGCAGCGCTGAAGGAAGCACAGGCGGCCTACAAAGAGCAGGCCGACAAGCACCGGCTCCAGCAACCGACGTTCCAGGCAGGGGATATGGTCTACCTATCCACCAAATTCCTGAAGTCACCTCAACCCTCGAAAAAACTGAGGCCTAAGTATATTGGGCCGCTTCGAGTGACACAGATAGTGAACCCGGTGGCACTACGCCTGGACCTGCCGCACAATCTATGGAGACTCCACCCGGTACTTCACACCAGCATCCTGAAACCTGCAACCACCTCTCGATGGCACCCAAGCACGCCACTGCCCTCCCCAGTGATGATCGATGGCCAACAACATTTCGAAGTAAGAGACATACTCGACTCTCGCCGTCAACGGGGAACACTACACTACCTAGTAAGGTAGAAACACTTCCCCCACCCAGAATGGGTGGCGGCGCAACACGTCAAGGCACCAGACCTGACCCGGGCATTCCATGGGACGTACCCCGACAAGCCAAAGGGGCGCCAAGCCGAACCGGCCCCTGAACACCCCCCCGCGGGCCTCCCCCCCCACCCGCCGCGCCCCCAGGGGAAAGGGCCCCCCAAGCCCACGACTTGAGTAGACCTCCTCCCCCCCGGGACTCACCCTCCCCCCGCCCCGGGCCCACTAGGGAGTGACAATTGGTCACCAGTGCATAGCCTGGGGGCAATGCCCAGGATGCACACATGACAATGGCAATCTCACAATACAAAAAGATAAGGTTCCTACCTGGAGCTGAAAAGCACCCGACCAGCCATGCCTCTTCCCACGATGAACTGAGCACAAACAAGCAGGGTGTGGCCGGGGCATGCGCACTCCCAGGGTGTGGTCGAGGCATGCACACTCGGAACACACCCAAAAGGTGGACACGAGGTAGAGGGCGGAACAGGGGGAGGGGCGAAAACACTCCGGCGGGAAATTCAAAAAAAAAAAATTTTTGACAGCTCTCCCGGAGAAAACCGGAATGCGGGGGGGGGGCACTATTCGAACGGGGGGCAGTATGTCATGAGTGCCATTGAGCTGAAGACATCAGCACAACGGCACACATGACAATACCTAGGAAGAGAGGAAGGGACTTAAGATAAGCAAAGCACGCACAACAACAGACACAGACCCCGAGGAGAAGGGAATGACCCCGGCCGGATGATCCAGCCATCAGGACACAAAAGAGGATGAAGGAAAGACAAAGACAGGGCGGATCCCGAGGCACACCTGAAGCTGTCAGCAAAGCGCAATGGAGATCGCCCAGCTGACAGCAATCACCGGCCGAAGGAAGAAACAGATTATGGGCGAGGCCCGGGGCACCAGCAGGGGCCCTGCAACCCTTCACCTACTGGCACGAAAGCATGCAGGACTAAGGGGGGATGACACAACCCAAAGTGAGGGGGCGCTGACCGGCGCGGGGTATTTAAACCCCGCACCGGCGCGCTCCCTTCACTCTCAGCTTTTTTCTTGTCTAGCACTACGCTGAAATAAACCTGAACCTGCTTTTCCTTAAACAGTGTCTGTGTTTCACTCAGCGGTAGGCAGCGCATGACACATTGCCTGTGGAAGGGACATTTAGACACTTGACAGTGGGACAGACTGGCATCAGGAGAACACAGTCTCTACCTCCCTGCATTTCCCAGGCTAAAGCAGAATCATCAAAGACCAGGACTGCCATCCTGTAACCTTCTCTCACGGACCATTCATGGAACATAGAGGTGGATTAAGTTATTTCCATTTGCAGACAGCACATTCTGTAAGATGCGGTTCTTCTGCAGCAAAGGAGGACCACATTTCCTATAAAAAGTTGGGTTGCATCAAATGTCAGTGCTTGACATTTAAAGCTGGGGACAGAGGGAAGGCTTCAGTGCTCATTTGCTGCACTTGAGCGTGGCACAAAAATAGTAAGATTTGGCTGGGCAAAGTGGGGGTAAAGCCGTTGAGTACTTTGGGAATGCTTTGGAGGTATCGGACCCACGATGAAGATCAGTCGGACATTTGGGGCTAAGAGCGGATGGTTCTGCAGAGGAGACCACTTTTGTGCCCTTTACAAACTATCGGCCAGCTCTGAAATCCAGGTCTATGTCCACAACGAAGAGCCTTGGAATGGGGCTGTGGGGTTGCTGACTCTTGGATCGTGGCCCCTGCTGTCCAGACCGAGCGCCAGTCCACTGCGCTGCCCTGGCCAAGGCGATGGGCTGGCAGGGGGGCGACCCAGGCTCGGGTCCATCTGCAGCCCCGGGAGGCCCTCGGCCGACGTTGGGCCAGCCACGCCCTCTCAGCCCCCTCTCCCCGCAGCGTCTGTACAGCTGGGAAAGCAGAGGAGGGGAGGCTGTGCTGCCAGGACCTCCTGAAGGAAGTGGGAGACTGAACTCCAGTAAGGAAGGAGAAGAAGGGGCTCTAAACGTCCCAGGACGATGGGGATCATTTTTATTCCCAGGAAGAGAATAAAAGTTGGAAATGATATTGTTGTTGTTGTTGTTGTTTCTCTCTCTCTCTCTCAGACACACACACACACACACACAGAAATGCATGCACAAGGGTGTTCTCCAAGCCAACTCTGCAACCCCCACACACTCAATGGACAGCCAGGTGTTTTAGGAGCCTTAGAAGGGACGAGCGGTGGAGTGCGGGGAGAGATTGCCCTGATGCTCCTGGCTGGGGTTCTACGTCCAGCTTGTCAAAAACAGACTCCTGAAATCAGATCAAGTGCTTCTTATTGGAAAATGTTCTGGGGTAAAAGTACTGCTAGAACTTCAACGTGTTACGTGAATGAAATGAGCGATGCACGCATGCTGTTCCTGTACTGGCAGGAGAGCATCCACATACTTCTGGAACATCCTCCCCTTCCTTTCGCCATCAAGGAGATAAACCAGGACTCCAGCTTCTGCCCAACGTCACCCTGGGTTACAGTCTCCATGACAACTGTTTGACCACCAGAACGAGGCGGGACGCTGTGCTGGATCTGCCCTCAGTTGGGGAGGCAGATGTTCACCACAGCTGTGGAAGGCGAAACGACCGTTTTATTGCTCCCGAAGGGGCTGCCAGGATTGCACGTCCTGCCACGGCGCCAGGAAGGAGCTTCTTCCCGCCAGTCCACCAAGCAGGGCGACAGGAGCATGGGGAGAAACCGCCAGGCTTGCCGAGTAGGTGAGAAGGCTAACGGGGGAGGCTTTCTTAATGTGCAATTGCGACACCTACAGGCTGGGAGGATCAACGCACTGAGGTGAGCATTTCAGCACCAAGGATAGACCGGAGCACAAGGCCCTCGAGTTGGGTGGCTCCAGCTGGAGGAGAGCTAAAAACTATGAGGGAAGGAGAGGAGGGGGCACGCCGTGGACCGCTGCTTAGGAGGGGAAATCCTGAGGATTTAAGCTGCTGCTTCTGCAGGCTCCCTTCACTCGAATCTTCGACGTGCAGCGGATCACTGGCTTCAGTAAAGATTCCTTCATTGCCTAAGTGACTCGTGTAAGGAGTTCTCATTTAATAGCTAAAGGCTCGAGGCACACAGCGAGATTCAAGTCACTATAGCAACCGTACCCCAAAACTCCGAGTTTACCGAGGAAGGTCCACAGGCGGCATATCCAGAACCTGAAGGAACCCCTCCGGTGTCAGGAGGAGAAGGGGCGGAAGAGGAAGGGGAAGCAAACTCGGGCCAGAGCGCACGAGAGTGCTCAGCACCAGAGGCCATCTCGCCAAATTGGGCAGAGGAGGGAGAGAAGCACAGGTCCCCGACAAACTCAACCAGACGAGAGACCGCGGGGAGACCAGAAGAGCGGGGCTTCAAGCAGAACGTCCCCACCAGCTTCAAGAGTGCACCTTGGTCCAGGGCAGCTGCCTGGTCCCTGGACGTATGAGGAGGTGCCGAGAGGGATCCGGACCGGTGGGCAAATACACGCAAGGAGGGCCCCTGCCCCATGTGGTCAAGTTCAAGGCAGCAGATGGAGGAGGCGAAACAGGAGGCGAGTTGAATGGAGGAGCGCATATCCGACCTACGGGAAGCAGTTGAGCAGCTTCTTCGGAAACTGAGCCTGGGGGTGGCAGCCAGCACAGCGACAAAAGGCCAGTCATCCCCAAGGGGAGAGAGCGGCGAATCCAACCCGAGGGAGGACGTGGAGCAGCCCAGCTGGCACCCTCTCGCCCCCCTCGCAACGGCACCGCAGCCGGAGCAGCGAGGTGGGCCCCGGACACGGATGGACCCCTCGGCACAGGAGACTTGAGGGTGAAGCTAGCCGGGGACCCTAGAAGCCTGGCCTGCTTCCTGACCCACGTGAGGGGGTTGCTGGAAGAGTGTGAGGGGTCTTTTCCCACTGAAGCCTCCAAGATGCGGTACATTTCTACCCACCTTGAAGGCGAGGCAGCAGAACGGTTGGCGGAAATGCACGACTCGGGATCTCCGGAGCCGACGGACTTCGAGCGTTTTATGAGCGCTCGGAGAGATCGATTTGAAGGCCCCTCTCTAAGATGAAGGCCAAGACAAGCTTGCCGTATATTCAACAAGGAAACCGGTCAGCCTCGGAGGTTGCCCTGGAATTTAGAAGGCCGGCCGGGAAGCTGAAGTTTGAATATTTCCAAGGGGGACTGCACCGGGAGATCCTCGAGTGGTCTTTAGCAAGGGGAGATCCCAGGACCATAAGCGGATGGATTTGTCTGGCCGGCGAAGTAGAAGCCGTGCAAATCCGCGTCGAGAGAGAGCAGCAAGCCCAAGTCACAGGGAAGCGGCCAGCGCCACCGGTCCCTCCACCAGAGAAACGGGGAGCCCGTAAGTCGTGGGAGGCGAAGGAGCGACAGTCCAGGCCGGGGCAGTGCGTTAGATGTGGCAGGGAAGGTAATCGCATCGCCAGCTGCCCGCAATCTGCCACCCCGACGAAGGGCAAGGTGGGGGAAAGCAGCGCTGGGGCCCCGGGGGCAAAGCCCAAGGGAGCCACAGCCACCATGATGGAGGGAAAAACTCACGAAGTCCTATCGGAAGGGGGAGATTCAGCTGAGAAGAATTCCAGCCAGCGGGACACGACGTGAGCCTGTTCTGAGTGGCGCCAAAGGACAGCGTCAATTGGGTGGGCGCGAAGCTCCGATGGTGAGCGGAAACTGCCCGGCAATGCTGGCGAAGCGACAGATAGAGACATTGGGGGACAGTGGCAACAGGGTTCTGGCGGGCCTGCTGGATTGGGGGTGCACCAGATGCCTCAGGCATCCCCCCGTGACTGGGCTGAGACTGAGACTGAGAAAGCTGCAGGAGCCCATCGGTTCCCTTCAACTCGACGGGATGGAGATGAAAGGAGGCCCAGCAGAGAACCGCACCGAAGTGGCTCGGAGGCGAACAGGGAGCCCCGAAGAGACTTCCAGGTTGGCCCCTGCTTCTGATCAGCCTGTGGTACCGGGACTAGTTTGGTTGCGAGCCCAAAATCCCCAAGTGAATTGGGTGACTGGGGATCTAACTTTTAAGGACAGAATGTGTGAGAGGTTAACCCCGAAAGAACGGACGGTGGAATCTGAACTAAGAGGCGCAGCGTCCGAAGTGTGGGCGGAAGTGGGAGGAGAGGAGAGCGACCTCGTTCCCACGCAATCCAGAGATTCAAAGGAGGTGTTGGGGAAGTGGAGTCTAACCAGCTTCCTCCTCACAGGAAACCGGACTGTGCTGCAGAAGCGGAACCAGGGGCTGAATTGCCCAAGGCGAACCTGAACTCCATGACCCCCAAGGAACGGGGGGCTTTGCGGGAGTTCATTGACAGAAACTTAGAATGAGGGTTCATCTGCCCTACTTCATCGCTGGCCACACCCGTCCTATTCAGAAATCCCTTCAGGGGCCCCCCTCTTGACCCCCACTGAGAAAGTGGCTCCTTGACCCCCTCTTCGCCTTCCCTCCATCAAGTGGTCAATCCGAGGATGGGGCCCTTCCCCATGGGGCCCCTGGGGATGCAACCTTGATTCCTCCCCACTGAGTTCGGGAGAAGCCTCTGATGGGGGGGGGGAATTGCAGACCCTCCCCATCCCTCTTGGAGGGGAGCAAACGGAGGATCAGAAATTCGGGATGGAGGGAATTAATCAAATGGCATCTGGTTTCAAGGGAATATGGAGCTGAGATCACACTATTCAGAGAGCATCAGCCCACATGATTCCAGGGTTTTCTTATAGTCTAAAGTTTATTGTTTTATAGCAAATAAAAGTGAAGGGAATTGACTCGGAGGGAACCGCAACGTAGCTGAAGCTCCTGTGGATTCAAGGCTGGGAGAGATGGAGAAACGAGGGGTCATCTGAGGAAGGGAAAAGAGGTTGGGGCTCTGCTGGCAGAGAGCAGTTGATCCCTGAGATCACTTCTCAGGAATGGGGGATCTCAGTACACAGAGCATCTGGGATCTCTCTGGATCCGGTGGGATCCAACCGCCAGATGGATTTCAGGTTAAGGGGCTGTGGGGTGGATGGTTGCAGCCATTGCCCTGAATGGGGGTCTCTGCTGAGCAGGAGAGGTTGGGGGGTCTGGAGAGACAGGCAGGCCAAGAGTTCCTGGGGACAGACTAGATGGCCTCTACTCCCCTTCCCATTTCCCCTCCCTCAAAAGAAAAAGAGGAAGGAAAGGAAGCTGGTGGGTCTTGGCAGGGGAAGGTCCAGGCTGCAATTCTCCTCTCGCCAACCCACCGCCTCGAACTTCCATCCTTCAAGGGTTGCAGAAAAGGCAGAAATTCATCAGCTCCTGAAAAAAACATCCTTTTGCATCTGACAGCAGGAAGCAATAGCAGGATTAACTCATGAGTGCTGTAAAAAAAGTGATATGAGAGAAAATTAGAATATATAGTAGTAAAAGGTAAAGGTTTCCCTTGACGTAAAGTCCAGTCGTGTCCGACTCTAGGGGCTGGTGCTCATCTCTGTTTCTAAGCCGTTAGAGCCGGCGTTGTCCATAGGACACTTCCGGGTCACGTGGCCAGCATGACGACACGAAACGCCGTTACCTTCCCACCAAAGCGGTACCTATTGATCTACTCACATTTGCATGTTTTCAAACTGCTAGGTGAGCAGGAGCTGGGACTAGCAATGGGAGCTCACCCCGCCGCGCGGTTTCGAACCGCCGACCTTCTGATCGACAGCTCAGCGGTTTAACCCGCAGCGCCACCGCGTCCCTCAAGAATATATGGTAAAACCTTCAATTAAATATAGGTAAGTTCTTTTTGGAGAGTCTGCAGAAAAAACATGGGGTGGGCTTCCCCTCCCCCTCCCTTTCAGCCCCCCCAGGAAGGCCCACACTGCAGGGGGATGGTTGATGGGCAGGGACCGGATGGAGGGAGAATCCCCCCCCCCCATTTCAGGGAGGAAAAGGCTGCAAAGGACCAGGGATTCCTCCCACTCTTATCTCCCGGGACTCGAACGGGGTCTGAGATCAGCTGAGGGGTTGCAAAGGGAGGCTCCAGCATGACGTTGCCCACATGGAATTGATCCCTAATTGGCTTGTTGGATGGAGGCTGCTGAAAAGAAAGAGAGAGAGAGAGAGAGACAACCAAAACTGAAAAAGGTCTGGAGCACTTCGGGGTCCCACTCTCAATTGACAGCCAATAATACTTTGCATTTTATTCTCTTACAGCCCCTCCAAGAATAACGCTTCCTAAGGAAAACCCTCCATGCTGACTTCTATCTGGCCCTGATTGATCTGGGCAACAGATTACTCAGGATCATGCCCATAATATGTTGCATTATATACTCTTACAGCCTGTCCAAGAATAAAGCTTTCTAAAGAAATTTCTGATCAATCTGGGCAACGGATTACTCAGGATCATGCCCTCAAGGGATCCCCCCAAGCATTTCCCTCTTTCTATGGCTGTTTGGTGCCATCGGAGGATCTGTGGTGGCTCGGTGGGGCCACCAGCCTTGGGACTGGGGGGGTCCAGGAAGACCTTCTATGCCATCTTGATCAGATGCCTCCCCTACATGATCCCCTCCCCATCTCTCCTTATCCAGCCCCAAAGACTCACCTTTCTTGCTCTTCAGGTAGAGGGAGAGCCCCACAGCCAGGAAGGCCACCCCCAGCACGGCCCCCACGGCCCCCGTCCAGAGTTTGCTCCTGGCAGACTTGGAGGAACGTGGCTCTGGGGAGGGAGAGGGAGAAGGAGCCCGGAGTGAGGAGGATCAGGGCCAGCTTCCTCCAGGGGGTCCATTCTGGCTCTGCACTCAGAGAGGGTCTTGCCAGCCCCAGCGGTGCCCCCTTCTCGGGCAGGATGGTGTCCCCAGAGGGGGAGGGCAGGGAGGGGAGGGCAGGGAGGGGCTTACCCCACTGGACGGTGACGGGGGCCTCCAGGCTGGCGTGCCCCACCTGGCAAGCGTAGACATCCCCCCGCTCAGGCCGGGTCTCCAGCATCACCTGGCGCTGGTAGGTCCAGTCTCCGTTCTGCAGCTCCTCCCCGAAGGCGACGCCCTCCTTCTCCGGCCACCCGTTCTTCAGCCACCGGATGTCGATCTCCAGGGGGTAAAAGCCCGTCGCGGTGCAGAGGAGGATGGTGTTGGGGTCCGCGGGGTCCGCCTTGGTGGGGGAGATGGTGACGGTGGGCTTGGCTGGGGGGGAAGCAGGAGGAGAAGGAGGGACGTGGGAGAATCAGCAGGGCCAAAAGCAGGAAGGATTTTAATTTTTAAATTACGGAATGAAGACAAAATAACAAACTTGGCCTCTACCAAATAAAAGCAAAGATTAATTCTACAAGATTTTTTCAAAAATTAACAGAATTGGAAGAAGGTGAAATATTGTCTTTGGAGACACCAGTGGACTCTCAGGTCTGAACTTAGATAGATTGTCTCAAGGCAGGAAATGCGGACTGGCCCCGATGGACGTTTGGACAGTGCAAAACCCAACCGAGAGAGGCCGGAACATCTTCCCCGCCAGGCATCCGTCCGACTCCGGAAGAGACGCCTGTTTGGCCTCCGAGACTTTAACGCCCCCTATTCACGAGGGGCAAATCCCTCCAAGGACATTCACGGAGCATGATCCGATATTATTTGCGTGGTGCTCTGGAGCAAAACCTCCTTTCAGATGGGGGACGAATGATGGGTTGCGACCTCATGGCGCCATCCTACAGAAATGCCAGGAGGAATTGCATTTCTTTCCCAAAGTAAACAGGAATCTCTGACACAACCTTTTGGGAAACAAGGAAAGGGTATATGGGCGGCCGTTTATTAAACTGACAGCAAAACAAAGAGGAGAAAACACTAAAAGGGAGGAACAATTAGATGCCAAAATACGAGTGCAGACGTAACCCCAAAAGACACCTGATGAAAGAATGGCAAGAAGCTAATTTACTGGAAATGGAAGAATTCCAAGAGAAAATAAAATTGGCAAACAAAAGAACTTTGAATATGCGAATAAACCAGGAAACTTCCCAGCCTTTCAGCTTCGAAAAAAGAAAGAAATGCAGACAAGATCAGCAATTGTTACACCAACGATCAGAAATCATGGAAGAATTGGCAGCTTTTTCAAAATAATTATATTCCATGGCTGACATCGATGAAGCTGCCCTGAAGAAATATCTTGAAAGGTTGGTTATCAAAGGATTTTAATGCCCAACGTGGACATATACTAAGCAAACCTACAACTATCCAAGAAACAAAAGTGGCAATAAAAAAAAGCAAGGAAAGGGCAAAGGAGCAACCATCAGGGGTAGCCGTTCACTTCTCTCAATTGCCCAAGTACTCTCAGGGAAGATTCATCCCCCCTCAGAAGACTAACAAGTTCTGAATTCCCCTTTCGGAGCCAGATGGACGGAAGAGCTTCTCGGGGATCTTGCGCTGTGCCGGATCCTTGCTGGTGGTCCTTTGGGGGAATTTGGGGGGGAGACCAAAAATAAAATATAAATAAAATATTATTTTATAATATCATTTATATTATAAACAAATAAAAATGTAAATAATAAATAAATAAAAATAAAAATGCAAAATACAAAAATTAATTTAGGCCATGTGCAAGAAATCTGGGAGAGAGAATCAAGATTTTAATGGGTTTCTTTAAACTCTGCCCCCAAATCAGGAACTTTCCAGCTATGAGACGGAAGTGATTCGGCTGAAGGGGAAGCTGGGTCTGTCACGAAAAAGGTGCTTCCAAGGGGGGCTTTTCTCCCAGGCCCCCAAAATTGGCCAAGCAAGGGTGGGGTCCTTGGTGCTCTCCGAGCCTTGCTGGTTTCTGGCAGACGCTCCATGGCCAGACTAGGCAACCCCTTAAGTGCCAAGGGGGAGTGGGCCCTGCTCTCAGCTGACATATCGTGGCTTCGATTGGCCTAACAATGTTTCTCAGCCTTTGAACCAGGCTTTTCTCAAGGCAGGGGGAAAAGTCCCTAAACCATTCCGTAGGACTGAGGTCTGCATCTTGGTTTAAACACGGAATCAGAAGTATAATTTCTAGATCATTTCCTCTATTTGTTTGTTTCTTTGATTGTTGGATTTAGAAGCTGCCAGACTCCAAGTAAGTCTGAACAAAGAAAAGAGAAGGAAAAGAAGGAAAATGTCCAGAGAAAGGGCAGAAGGACAGGCGAAAGAAACGGCCTTGCCAATCCCCCTTTTCAGACCTTTGGAAACGGATTTCTTTCCTAAAAGGCCAAACATTTCCTGGCTGGAAAGGGGGACCGGGAGGCCCTTTGATCGATTGATCGGTCGCTAAGGATCTATTTGGGAGGAGGGAGACGTTGCTGGGTTTTCCCCCCCCCCCACAAAAAGTCATCTTTGGGCCCTTTCCCGGAGGGGATCAAAGGGATCCCTGATTCCGGGCAGGGAGAGAGTCTGGATCCCGGGAAGGAGAGGGATATTCCGTAGATCTGGGAGCGCGGAATAAAGGAGGAGCAAAGCAGGGCTGCCAGAGGCCCAAAATTTCGATAGCCCAACACGCCCCTTCGTAGCCCAAAAGGAGCCCCAAAAAACTGCAACCCACAAAGAACCAAAATTTCCCGCAGCTGCTCTCTAAAACTCGCCCGATCAGGCGGGAAAACTCCATGAGGGAGAATCTTCATACATTTAATGGATTAAGGAAGGGGGGGTCCCGGCATCCTTCCCCCCCCCGAAGCCCCTCCCTCCCTCCCGGACTCACCTCTCCGGCCAATCACAGGGCCGCCCTGGAGAGCCTCGTAGTTGTGCCGGCAGAAGCGATCCACAGTGGCCCTTTGGAACTGCAGGCGGTCCTTATCATGGTTCCAAGCGTCGGCATCGGGCTGCCCGAACTCGGTCACGGCCACGTACTTGCCCAGGTCGCTGTCGAAGCGGGCAAACTCCTGCCGGTCGTAGAGGTTCCTGTACAGGTAGCGCACCCGCTGCGTCCCGTTCAGGAAGTGGCACTCGAACTTCCACTGAACCAGGAAATGGGCTGCAAGGAGGAGGAGGAAGGCCGTCAGGAGGGACTCCGGGGCCCATCGCTCCTGGCCGCAACTGGAGGGGGGACCCACGCAGGGAGGGGGAGGGGAGGGCGGAGACCTGCTACGGAGGCCGATGGATGGCCTCTGGAGGGCCCATTGGGAGGGGGAGCCAGGAGGGCCTTTTTAGCCCCCTCCACTTTCCTGATGGGGCTCCCTGGGGGAGAGCTGGGGGGCTGTGAGAGACCCCCGCCCAATCCCTCAATGTCCCACCCTTGGGGGTGTGGGAGGAAGGCCCCAATCTGCCCAAGGAGGAGAAGCTCCAATGCCTTCCTTTGGCACCAGTGGCCCACCCCACAGGGCTGTCGCTCCCACACGATGCCCCCTGGAGGAGGTAGGGGGAAGCGTGTGGGTCCCAGTCGGGCTCCCTGGGGGAGACAGAGAGTTGCTGGGGGTCTGGAGGGGGAGGAAAAGGGGGGAGGGGGAGGAGCTTGCTGGTGAACTTCCGCCGTCCTCCCAGGGTGGAGAAAGGCAGGCAGAAGCTCAACCGGTGCAGCAGTAATATCCACACCTCCCTCTACCTCTTCCTTGGGAGGGAAATAAGGAAGGGGGCACAATAAGGCTCTCTGGACTGATGCTCCTGGGCTCCCCTGGCCCTTCCCCATCCTGGCAGGCCCCCAAGACCACCTTACAGGGAGGGTCTCCAGCCCCCTTCACAAAATAGAAAGTTTTGGGGAATCCAATTTCGGAGGAGCAAGTCAGATCCCCCCTCAGTTCCCCGCCCCCCGTGGTTCCCCCTCCCCTCCAGGCCCTGAGTCTGCTATGGGGGGGTGGGGCTGGGTGAACTTTCCCAACTCAAAGGATCCCCAACAAGGGGTCCAAGTTCAACTCCTGCCTAACCTGAAGTGCCTCTAAATGGAGATTCATAAAGAAAAACAAGCTTCTGGTGAAGCAAAAATACTTTTGCCAAAATGCACTTTTTTCTCAAACGGCTTTTTGGATTTTGCGGATTTCGGTATGAAAATGCTGCAGTTTCCCTCTTTCCCTTTCGCTTTCCTTCTCCTTCCTCTTTAAATGCAACAAACTTTTGAGGCCCCGGAAGGTCCAGCCATGGGGGGGTGAGAGAGGGGCCCCGGCTCTGTCTCGTCCCAGCTCGGCTGCCTTCCCACCACCCCCTCCCCACCTGGCCCACGACCCTCGCAGCGTAACGTCCCTCTCCGTCCTCCTGGGGGGGGTGTAAGGAGGGGGGCAGAGACCACGTGGTGATCGCGGCTCCTGCAGGCTCCCCCCTCTCTTGCCCTCGGCCCCTGCCCCAAAGTCCCTCCTGGGGGTCCCAGCCCCTTTTCTCCCCCCCCCCCCCAGCATCAGGGGAACCCGCCCAGCCCCCTCTCCCCTCCCAGCCCCCCCCTTACCGGGAGGCTCCTTCCCCCGTTCGCTTCCGGCGATCCGGCACAGCGCCCCCACCAGCAGCAGCAGCAGCAGGGGGACCCCGGCAGAGCCCATGGGGCTGCCCCACATGGGTATCCCAAATAGAGAGGGGAGGGGGACGGAGATGCTCCCAGCCCCCGAGGCGGAATCGGAGGCTCTGGATGGGGGAGGGAGAGGTTTTTCTGAGACTTTGAATTGGGAGTGCCCAGAAAGGCAGAAGGACCAATGGGAATTCTCGCTTCTGCAGCGTCATCGGTCTCCGGGCAGAGTCTCTCCTGATTCGCCCGGTGGAGGAGATAGTTCGGAGCAGAGAAGGAAGCGGAGAAAGGGGGAGGGGGATCCTTTCGGTCTTGGGGGGCTGCAGCTCCGGGGGGTCCCTGCCGGCCCCAGAGGGGACCCCCCTTCCTTTGCCCTCCCCGCAACTCTCAGCCAGGCTCTCTCTTTCTCTGCGTGCCTGGAGGGGGTGGACTAGATGCCCCCTGAAGTCTTCTTAAGGCCCCGGGGAACCCCAGGCTGGGGCTGCCGGACTCCGAAGGGGGCCTGGTCCTTCCCGGAACAAGACCCTGCAGGGCCAGAGGTCCGGGGCTTCTCCTCGGTTCCAGCTGAGTCGGGGTCCCTGGGGGGGGTGGGAGGCTGGAAGTGGGAGGCGTAAAAGGAGGGAGCACGAGGGAGCAGCCCCTGGGCCTGAGCCTGGAGGCGGTGCAGGGGGTGACGGGGGGGGAGGCGCATCCTCAGCCCCCGTCAGGCCTGTGGGGGGCAGACGCAGCAATGGGGTCCAGACTCTTCCCCCCGCCTGCAATGCCAGAGGGGGGCCTGCCTGGAAAAGCCGGGGAGACCGATCCGGGCGCTTCTCCAGGCCAAACGGTAAGTAAATGGCCTTGGGATCTGGGGGCCACGGGGGTCCCGGGACCGGTTTTGTGCAGCTAAAACGGGCCAGACATTTGAGCTGCTCAGTATCCTGGGACTGGGGCCATTTCCTTGGCCGGAAGTCGGCTGCTCTCCTTGCGCATTGGGTGTTGTGTGAACTCGGCCCTTGCAGTCTATTAACCTGGTTTGGGTGTGTGAAAGAGCCAGCTGTTCTTGCTTGTCTGCCCGGCCTCATTAAGGGGTTATTTGAGCAATTAAAAAGGCTTCAAACTACAGGGCGCTGCAGGAGAGTGGGAGTTTCACTTCTGCAGCCCCAGGCAGCAGGAACAGGCTGAGATTCCTCATATCCACCCTGTGGAAACAACAACAACAACACACACACACACACACACACACACACAGGTTAGCTGTGCCAAGGGAATGGGAGGTAGCTGAAGGGAGACAGAGCACATCCCAAAGGCTACTTTCTAAAGAAGGAACAGAAGAGAACAGCCTCCTAGTCCTCATGAGGATCAAGGGAATTAGAGCTTCTGTGAGGGAGCTCACTGGGGAACAGTCTGTGCCCCAGCTGAGCAAAGGTGTCCCTTTGCCGGATGCTGAAGGTCCTGTCCCTCCTTGTTTGAAGGCACTGAAACCTTTTTCCTCATGTCTGGGAGAATTTTGACTTCTTTTTCATGCAGCTGGGCTCGCTTACTCAAGCCACTCATGGCGCTTGGAGGCCACTGGCTGCCCTCCTGTGGCCCAGGAGGATCTCCCCTGCACAGGTGGCGTGGGGGATCCCAAATGCTTAAAAGAGAACAGTTGGAGGGGGCTTTGGAGGTCATCTATGTTAATGTTTCCTACTGCAGATTAAGGTTGCTATAGTAACTAATCATTTTGGCCAGGTGCAGAGGTTGAATTCAACTGTCCCCTTTTCGAATGTTAATTTTTGCACCTGGGGGGAAGGGAAGAACTTGCCCGGACTTGTTTTAGTTTCTTTTTCTCTTCTGTTCAGACATGTAGAGAGTCAAGCTGCTCTCATTGAGAGCCACATCCTTCAAATATGTTTTGCTTTGGTTTTGCTTTCTGTAAATAAATTATTTTTATAGAAATGCCTGGTGTGTGACTTTTCTGATCTCTCCTGGGCCAAAGGCTTTCCCAGCAATCTGCCAACAGGTTATGTGCCCAGTGAGCAGCCCAGTAAGCCCAGTAAAACCCAGAGAGAAAAGAGAGATCAGCTCCACACCTCATGCACAATTTAAAGGCAAGTAGCAAAGACCTGTGAAGATTTTCTTTGGAGCCACCATTATCCTGGGAGTTGAGGACAATCAGCTAGTCCACGTGCGAGGCATGCAGTCTGCAAAGCAACTTTGGGACACTTTGAGAGACTTGTATGTAAAGGCAACAGCAGGGAGTAAAGTTACCCTGACAAAAAAGCTGTACAGAGCCTACCTTGCAGAAGGAGATAGCCTTCCTGAGCACCTGCATTATATTCAGCAGCTGTTTGTTGAGTTGCAGGAGAGAGGAATGGAATTTACACCTCTCACAAAATCCTATATCCTCCTGTCCTCACTGAATGAAACATGGGACACGCTGATTTGTACCCTGGAGGCTATGCCTGAAGCAGACCTCACCCCATCGTATGTTACACAGCGCTTACTCGCTGAATGGGAGAAGAGAGAGGAAAGATCCCCCCCATCTCTTCTGGAAAGCTGCAGTACCGGAAAAGAAGGGAAAGGAAGCTGAGGCCACAGCACTAGCAGCCAGCGATGCTTCACTTGTGGTTCAGCTGGACATTTGCAGAAAGACTGTGCCTTGAGACCCAAGAGTAGAAAGACAGAGACAAAGAACACAAGGGCAACACAGAAGAAGGCTCTTCAGACAACCCAAATTGCACAGGTTGCTGAGAAAGGTAATTCTGATGTATGGGTATTAGATCCTGGGGCCAATTGTCATTTATGTAACTGTAAAAGCTCGTTTGTGTCACTGTCTAAAACTGAAAGACAAAGTGTATCTTTGGCTGATGGGTCTGTGACCAAAATTATGGGACAAGGTGACTTGTATTTATCCTGCTTGGGAGAAACTGTAAAAGGTATGTTGTATGTGCCAAATTTACAATCAAACCTTTTATCTGTGGCACAATTGGCTGCAACAGGGTATGTCATAACATTTAAGAAAAATGGTTGTGAGATACGTAAACATGGGAAATTGTGTGCTACTGGTATGTTAAAAGACTCCTTGTACATTGTGCAAAATGCAAGGAAGCCAAGCTGCAAGGCTGCAGTTGGCAACACACCATATCACGACCAATGTGTACACCTGATGCACAGGAGATTTGGTCATGCTAATTTCAAGTATATAGCACAAATGCCACAGCTGTGTGCTGACCTAAAGATAAAACCCTGTGATAAATACTTAGACTGTGTAGTTTGCAAAGAGTGCAAAACACTAAAAGCTCCTGTGAGTAAGCACAGTGACAGAGTTACAACTAGACCTTTGGAAATTGTACACTCTGACATTATTGGTCCTTTTGCTCCAAGTCTTGGACAAGCAAGGTATGCAATGACCATCATTGATGATTTCTCAAGATACACATCTATCTACATCTTAAAACACAAAGATGAGGCATTTGAGAAATTTAAAAGTTTTGTGACATGGGCA
The DNA here is from genome assembly GCF_035149785.1 of Candoia aspera. Classification (NCBI taxonomy): domain Eukaryota; kingdom Metazoa; phylum Chordata; class Lepidosauria; order Squamata; family Candoiidae; genus Candoia; species Candoia aspera. The sequence continues at coordinate 2,369,590 of NC_086154.1, forward strand.
AATGGAAAATGCCCTAAGCCTGTATCTGCACTCCAGTGTGGCAGAGGAGAGTACCTTTCTCACAAATTCAAAAGGTTCCTAGTGGAAAAAGGGATAGAACAAATTCTTTCTAACCCTGACACCCCTCAGCAAAATGGTGTTGCTGAAAGAAAGGGCAGAACCTTGCAAAATGCGATGGAATGCATGCTTAAAGATTCCCATTTATCTCTTAAGGATTGGGGAGAGGCCATATCTACTGCCTGTTATGTACAAAACAGATTGTCTAACTCTGTGATCCAGGACACTCCATTCCATTTGTTTGATGGTGTGAAACCAAAGGTAAACCATCTTAGGGTGTTTGGTAGCACTGCATGGGTACATATTCCAAAACAACAGAGAAGGAAAGGAGGCCCCACAACAAAGAAAGCCATCTTTGTTGGCTATGAACAAAGCCAAAGGAGCTACAGGTTCATAATGGGAGAGAAATTGATAATTAGCAAAAGCGCTTCTTTTGCTGAACAAAACTGGGGGAGATTAAATTCTAGCTCTCCAGTTGATCTGACCACCACAAGAGAACAGCAAGGACTTGCTGATGGTGATCTTTTGCCTGATGAGGACATTAAACCAGAAAAGCAAACTGAAGATCTGTCTGATGAGACAGATGCTTCTCAGGAAAGTGATAGGAGTCAGAATTTAAGCCCTGTATTACCTCGCAGATCTCAGAGGAGTAATAAAGGCGTTCCTCCATCATGTTTTCAGGCTGAAACAGTAAAGGCTTTTCACATATTCACAGAACCTGAGTCTTTAGAACAAGTGAATGCTTTACCACCTGAGATTGCACAAAATTGGCATTCTGCCATGCAACAGGAATTAGCATCCTTGAAAGAAAATAAAACATGGAAACTGGTAAATCTACCTCCCAATGAACGCTGTCTGGGTTGTAGTTGGGTTTTCAAACTGAAAAGGGATGCTGATGGCAAAATCCAAAAATATAAAGCAAGGTTGGTTGCAAAAGGGTTCACTCAAAGGAAAGATTTAGACTTTGACAAGACTTTTGCACCAGTTACTAAAGGTGAATCAATTAGATTACTGTTAAAAGTTGCTGCACTAAAAGGAATGTCAGTTAACCACTATGACATTCAGACTGCATTTCTCTATGGTGATTTAGACCACAGATTATACATGCAGCAACCCCCTGGCTATGAAAAAGGGGAGAATCTAGTCTGTGAACTGCAGAAGTCAATCTATGGGTTAAAACAAGCTGCTAGATCCTGGAACCAAAAAGTAGATGAAAAACTGCAGAATTTTGGTTTTGAAAAAGGAAAAGCAGATCCCTGTGTATATATGAAGAAGGACAAACAAGGCTGTATGTATCTGTGCATTTATATATCAACAGAAAAAGGCTTGATTTTGAAGCCTGCATGGAAAGCCATTTCATATTAAAAAGCCTGATGCTGCAGAAGGCTGTATTTGTTTGTTGTTAGCTGTAATTGTCCTATGACCAAGGTATATTTTCTATATACTGTTTTATATATTCCCAACTTTTTGAATATAATATATTTCTAAAAAGTATGATGTGCTTTTTTCTTGTTTATTGGTTCAGTCGCTTCCGGCTCTTCTTGACTTCACGGACCACACAAAAGGCTCACACAGTCATCAAAACTCCAGAAAAACAGCCAGCAATGATTTAAAATCATACCCCTTCTAACCCTGGGCCTGGGGACAGAGCCAGTGTCAAGGGCTGATTGAAACAGGGCCAGGGTGCAAGTCAGGGGATTCCCAGGAGGAGGGCCATCCAGACAGCAGGATGTGTGACCCTGGGAGGGGGTTGGCTAGGTGACCTCCAAAGCCCCCTCAAACTGTTCTCTTTTAAGCATTTCGGATTCCCCCAAGCCACCTGTGCAGGGGAGATCATCCTGGGCCACAGTAGGGCAGCCAGTGGCCTCCAAGCACCATGAGTGGCTTGAGTAAGCGAGCCCAGCTGCATGAAAAAGAAGTCAAAATTCTCCCAGACATGAGGAAAAAGGTTTCAGTGACCTCAGACAAGGAGGGACAGGACCTTCAGCATCCGGCAAGGGGACCCCTTTGCCCAGCCGGGGCACAGACTGTATCCCTCGCAGAAGCTCTAATTGGCTTGATCCTCATGAGGACTAGGAGGCTGTTCTCTTCTGTTCCTTCTTTAGAAAGTAGCCTTTGGGATGGTAGAGGGTGCTCTGTCTCCCTTCAGCTACCTCCCATTCCCTTCTCACAGCCAACCCGTGTGCGTTGTTGTTGTTGTTGTTTTCCCCAGGGTGGATGTGAGGAATCTCAGCCTGTTCCTGCCGCCTGGTGCTGCGGAAGTGAAACTCCAGCCCTCCTGCAGCGCCCTGTAGTTTGAAGCCTTTTTAATTGCTCACAACATTGATCTCTACCTACTCACAAGCGTCCATTGTTTAAAGTATTTTATTGTAAACCGCCCAGATTCCCTCTTCTGGGAGAGATGGGCGGTGGCTAAATATGAGAAATAAATAAATAAAATAAAGCGATCTAGCCTTGTTCCTGACTGCTGTCTCTTGACCACTAAATCTCTCCAGGGGGTTCCTCGGTCAGTGTTTCTACGATTCCCTTTGCTTGTATTCTCCCTAATGACTTAAGGCTTCCCTGGATCAGTACCCCGTAGGGAGAAGGGGCAGCAAGGTAAAGGCAGCGAGGTCTGTACCACACTCCTCCCATTTCCAGAAGGTAAAATAAAGTACCATTTCCTTTGGCTGCATCTGCGCGTGACCTTAACACGCATCTGCGGTCTTGGGGGAGGTGGACCCCCCTTCCTAAAAGCGCTGAAACGGGTTGGATGAGCATCGGTCAGGGATGCCTGCTCTGGACCAGAGGACCTTTGAAGTCCCATCCAGCCCTGACATTCTCGAATGCTCTGATCCGAAAGAGTTTTGTATTTCTCAGAGCGAAAATTGGTAGCTCAGGGCTGAACACTGGAGTCCTTGGTGCTCCCTGAGCCTTGTAGTTTTCTTGCAGATGTTTCATTGCCAGGCTAGGCAACATCTCAGCGCGAAGAGGGAGTGGGCCTTGCTCTCTGTTGATTTACTGTCCAGCTTGTGTTGGTGCTCTCTCCTTGGGAGTTCCTTGATTGGGCTCTTGTTTGCTGCTGGGTTGATTGGCAGGGCTGATCCGACTGTCCTGTCCTGGGGCGGCCAGGACAGTCGGATTCCCCGCGGCTCGCGGGAAGGACCTGAGATGAGGCCCCTCCGCCTCCCCACTGAGCCCCCCAAATATCAGTCATCACAGTCCTTGGGAGAAACAAAGTACAATAAAATATACCACCCTGAGGGGACCCTGAAGGATTTTCTGCAAACCTGGAGAATTAGGAAACAAGGCATGGACACACAGCCATCGTCCACACCTCCTGGCACACAAGGACAGACCACACCCAAACGCCTTTAAAAGACGCTGCATGGACATCCCCAGAAGGACACGGCATCTCCTGCCATCTTTGCGGCGCTTCACAATCCCTTTCCGGTTTAAGCTCCCTGAACAGTTCGGGATCATCCTCAGGTTGGTCCCCCTCCCCGCTGACCCCTTCCTTGGTCCAGATCCCACCCAAGCCAGTTCCAAAGTCCAGTCCCAACCCAAATCCCTCAGGGGCTACCCTCCTGACCCCCTACTGAGAAAGTGGCCCCTGGACCCCTCTTCACCTCCCATCAAGTGCTCCATCCGAGGAAGGGGACCTTCTGCACGGGGCCCCTGAGCCTGCAACCCTCCAACTCCTCCCCGATGGGTTTGGGAGAAGCCTCTGATCTCGGGGGGGGGGGCGGGATTGCAGACCCTCCACATCCCTCTTGGAGGGGAGCAAACAGAAGATCAGAAATTCAGGGATGGAGGGATTTTTTAAATTTTTTATCCCACCTTTATTATTTTTATAAATAACTCAAGGCGGCAAGCATACCGAATACTCCTTCCTCCTCCTATTTTCCCCCCAACAGCAACCTTGTGAGGTGGGCTGGGCTGAGAGAGAGGGACTGGCCCAAGGTCACCCAGCCGGCTTTCGTGCCTCAGGTGAGACTAGAACTCACAGACTCCTGGTTTCTAGCCCAGCACCTTAACCACGAGACCAAACTGGCTTTAATCAAATGGCTTCTGACCTGGAGAGAAGGTGGAGCTGAGATGACACCATTCAGACAGCATCAACTCACATCATTCCAGGGTTTTCCTGCAGTCTAAAGTTTATTGATTTATAGCAAAGAAAAGCAAAGGAAATTAACTCAGAGGAGAACCGCAACATGGATGAAGCTCCTGTGGATTCAAAGCCGAGAAATGAGGGGGGATCCAAGGATGGGAAAAGTGGTTGGGCTCTGCTGGGCAGACAGTGGTTGATCTGCAAGATCACTTCTCAGAAAGGGGGGATCTCAGTGTGCAGAGCATCTGGGATCTCTCTGGATCCAGTGGGCTGGAATAAGCGCCAGACGGGTTTTGGGTTAAGGGGCTGTGGGGTGGATGGTTGCAGCCATTGCCCTGAATGGGGGTCTGTGCTGAGCAGGAGAGGTTGGGGGTCTGCAGCGACGGGCAGGCCAAGAGTTCCTGGGGACAGACTAGATGGCCTCTACTCCCCTCCTGATTTCCCCTCCCTCAAAAGAAAGAGAGGCGTGGAAGGAAGCTGGTGGGTCTCAGCAGGGGAAGGTCCCGGCTGCGATTCTCTTGCCAACCCACCGCCTTGAACTTCCATCCTTCAAGGGTTGCAGAAAAGGCAGAAATTCATCAGCTCCTGAAAAAAAACATCCTTTTGCATCTGACAGCAGGAAGCGATAGCAGGATTAACTCATGAGTGCTGTAAAAAAAAGCGATATGGGAGAATATTAGAATATATGGTGAAACCTTCAATTAAATATAGGTAAGATCTTTTTGGAGAGTCTGCAGAAAAAACATGGGGTGGGCTTCCCCTCCCCTTCCCATTCAGCTCCCCCAAGGAAGGCCCACCCTGCAGGGGGTGGTTGATGGGCAGGGACCGGATGGAGGGAGAATCCGCCCCTTTCAGGGAGGAAAAGGCTGCGAAGGACCAGGGATTCCTCCCCTCTCATCTCTCGGGACTCGAAGGGGGTCCAAGGTCAGCTGAGGGGCTGCAAAGGGAGGCTCCAGCGTGATGTTGCTGACGTGGAATTATTCCCTAATTGGCTTAATTTGGGAGTGAATCAAGAGAGGAAGCCTCCCCCCCCCACAGATATTCAATACTGTGTTAACCAAGAAAGCGGTGCTACGATGGGGGTGGCAGGAAAGGACGGAGCCCGGTGCAACTTACGAGAACTTATGTGAAATGGCAAAGGGGGGCGGGAAGGGAGGGCAGCCCACAAATTTGGGGTGCTCCTTCCCCTTCCCCCAATGACCTGAATGGTCCCCCTCCTTTCCTTCCCTTTTGCACTTTCCCAAAAGTGGGAAACATCCTGGGCAATGTTTTAGTGTTGTGTGTTTTTGTTTTTAATTGCATCACATTTTGGGGTCCCCTGGAAGGAAAAGTGACCAAAGACCTCAGAAAAAGATTTGGGGGATCCAGATAATCTTGGAAAGTTTTGCTGCAGAAAGTAAATGAGCCCAATTCCCAGCATGGAGGATTTGAGCATCATTGAAGGCTCCTGCGGTTACTTAAGAGGTATTTTTGGGGAGAAAACAGAATTAAACCCGTCAGTTCCTGGAGGGGAATGCAAAGTGCTCACCTGCAGGTTGTTGGATGGAGGTTGCTGAAAAGAAAATGAGAGAGAGAGATACAACCAATACTGAAAAAGGTCTGGAGCGCTTAGGGGTCCCACTCTCACTTGACAGCCCATAATATGTTGCATTATAGTCTCCTACAGCCTCTCCAAGAATAAAGCTTCCTAAAGACATTTCTGATCAATCTGGGAAACGGATTACTCAGGATCATGCCCTCAAGGGATCCCCCCAAGGATTTCCCTCTTTCTATGGCTGTTTGGTGCCATCGGAGGATCTGTGGTGGCTCAGTGGGGCCACCAGCCTTGGGGCTGGGGCGGTCCAGGAAGACCTTCTATGCCATCTTGATCAGATGCCTCCCTTACATGATCCCCTCCCCAACTCTCCTTATCCAGCCCCAAAGACTCACCTTTCTTGCTCTTCAGGTAGAGGGAGAGCCCCACAGCCAGGAAGGCCACCCCCAGCACGGCCCCCACGGCCCCCGTCCAGAGTTTGCTCCTGGCAGAGTTGGAGGAACGTGGCTCTGGGGAGGGAGAGGGAGAAGGAGCCCGGCGTGAGCAGGAGGATCAGGGCCAGCTTCCTCCAGGCGGTCCGTTCTGGCTCTGGACTCAGAGAGGGTCTTGCCAGCCCCAGCGGTGCCCCCTTCTCGGGCAGGATGGCGTCCCCAGAGGGGGAGGGCAGGGAGGGGAGGGCAGGGAGGGGCTTACCCCACTGGACGGTGACAGGGGCCTCCAGGCTGGCGTGCCCCACCTGGCAAGCGTAGACGTCCCCCCGCTCGGGCCGGGTCTCCAGCATCACCTGGCGCTGGTAGGTCCAGTCTCCGTTCTGCAGCTCCTCCCCGAAGGCGACGCCCTCCTTCTCCGGCCGCCCGTTCTTCAGCCACCGGATGTCGATCTCCAGGGGGTAAAAGCCCGTCACGGTGCAGAGGAGGATGGTGTTGGGGGACGCGGGGTCTGCCTTGGTGGGGGAGATGGTGACGGTGGGCTTGGCTGGGGGGGAAGCAGGAGGAGAAGGAAGGACGTGGGAGAATCAGCAGGGCCAAAAGCAGGAAGGATTTCAATTTTTAAATTACGGAATGAAGACAAAATAACAAATTGGCCTCTACCAAATAAAAGCAAAGATTAATTCTAGAAGATTTTTTCAAAAATTAACAGAATTGGAAGAAGGTGAAATATTGTCTTTGGAGACACCAGTGGACTCTCAGGCCTGAATTTAGATAAATCGACTCAAGGCAGGAAACGCGGACTGGCCCCGATGGACGTTTGGAGACTGCAAAACCCAACCGAGAGAGGCCGGACCTTCTTCCCGGCCAGGCATCAGTCCGACTCCGGAAGAGACGCCTGTTCGGCCGCTGAGACTTTAACGCCCCCTATTCACGAGGGGCAAATCCCTCCAAGGACATTCACGGAGCATAATCCGATATTATTTGCGTGGTGCTCGGGAGCAAAACTTCCTTTCAGAGGGGGGACGAATGATGGGTTGCGACCTCATGGCGCCATCCTACAAAAATGCCAGGAGGAATTGCATTTCTTTTCCAAAGTAAACAGGAATCTCTGACACAACCTTTTGGGAAACAAGGAAAGGGTATATGGGGGGCCGTTTATTAAACTGACAGCAAAACAAAGAGGAGAAAACACTAAAAGGGAGGAACAATTAGATGCCAAAATACGAGTGCAGACGTAACCCCAAAAGACACCTGATGAAAGAATGGCAAGAAGCTAATTTACTGGAAATGGAAGAATTCCAAGAGAAAATAAAATTGGCAAACAAAAGAACTTTGAATATGCGAATAAACCAGGAAACTTCCCAGCCTTTCAGCTTCGAAAAAAGAAAGAAACACAGGCAAGATCAGCAATTGTTACACCAACGATCAGAAATCATTGGCAGCTTTTTCAAAATAATTATATTCCATGGCTGACATCGATGAAGCTGCCCTGAAGAAATATCTTGGAAGGTTGGTTATCAAAGGATTTTAATGCCCAACGTGGACATATACTAAGCAAACCTGCAACTATCCAAGAAACAAAAGTGGCAATAAAAAAAAGCAGACCCGGAAAAGCACCAGGTCCAGCCGGGCTCAGGAGTGCAAAGGACGTGAGGAGGAACCGTTGGGAGCGACAATTAACCAGCACAAGAGATTGAGGCGATGCCGCTGACCGGGGAAGAAAAGCATTTCGTGTGGCACACAAAAGACACATCGACCAAACGGGTTAGATTCCGAAAAGAAACATCCAGAACGATGGCAGGTTGCAATTGTCCTAAGAGAGCATCTCGGCCAGAAGGAAGGAAAGCAGCATTAAGTTTTCTGCACACAGAAAAGGCCTTTGACTCCCCATTCCTTCTGTCAGCGTGCAATAAAATAAGCCCCGCACGTGATGTGGCATTCACCACCACAGAGCCACAAGGGGCAATAAGGCAGTGGGTGAAAACCATCCATCAATTCTCTGGATACCAAATCAACGTCCCCAAGCCAAAAATTATCCACCTTTAAAGCTTTCACACATAAATTTTCTTGATGTAGAAGGCAGTGATACTTCATCAAACGTGACTTGCCCGGTGGCACTTGCATCCTCTTCTATCAATTTTGTAGGTCCCCCACTTTCACCAACCGTCACCGGGGCGCCATCAGTAGATATACCAGGTATGTTGACAGTGGTTAAAATCGCTTTGATATCGTTTTTACTGCTTCGTACAAATCAAGCCTTCAGCAAAGGATCGTTACCTTGTCGTGGTGCTGGAGCTTGAGCACCTCAATGATGCCATGAGCTAAACCGTGAAGGGCCACCCAAGACGGGAAGGTCATGACAGAGAGGTCAGACTAAATGCGATCCCTGGGGAAGGTAATGGCAACCCACCTCAGTATTCTTGCCGTGAAAACTAAATGGATCAGTACAACCAGAGATATGTCGGTATACCATCGGAAGATGAGACCCCCAGGTCGGAAGATGGTCAAAATGCTACTGGGGAGGAACAGAGGATGAGCTCAACTAGCCCCAGACGTGATGACGCAGCTAGCTCAAAGCCGGAAGGACGGCTAGCGGCCGACGGTGCTGGTGGTGAACGGCGAATCCGATGTTCTAAGGATCAACACACCATCGGAACCTGGAATGTAAGATCTATGAGCCAGGGCAAATTGGATGTGGTTATTGGTGAGATGTCAAGATTAAAGATAGACATTCTGGGCATCAGTGAACTGAAATGGACTGGAATGGGCCACTTCACATCAAATGACCACCAGATCTACTACTGCGGACAAGAGGACCACAGAAGAAATGGAGTAGCCTTCATAATTAATAGTAAAGTGGCTAAAGCAGTGCTTGGATACAACCCAAAAAACGACAGAATGATCTCAATTCGAATTCAGGGCAAGCCATCTAACATCACAGTGATCCAAATATACGCCCCAACCACAAATGCTGAAGAAGCTGAAGTAGAGCAGTTCTATGAGGATCTGCAGCACCTACTGGACAACACGCCCAAAAGAGATGTTATTTTCATCACAGGAGACTGGAATGCTAAGGTGGGCAGTCAAATGACACCTCGAATTACAGGTAAGTATGGCCTGGGAGAACAAAACGAAGCAGGACATAGGCTGATAGAATTTTGCCAAGACAATTCACTCTGCATAACAAACACTCTCTTCCAACAACCTAAGAGACGGCTTTATACATGGACTTCACCAGATGGACAACACCGAAATCAGATTGATTACATCCTTTGCAGCCAAAGGTGGCGGACATCTGTACAGTCGGTAAAAACAAGGCCTGGAGCTGACTGTAGTTCAGATCACGAACTTCTTCTTGCACAATTTAGGATCAGACTAAAGAGATTAGGGAAGACCCACAGATCAGCTAGATATGAGCTCACTAATATCCCTAAGGAATATGCAGTGGAGGTGAAGAATAGATTTAAGGGACTGGACTTAGTAGATAGGGTCCCGGAAGAACTCTGGACAGAAGTTGGCAGCATTGTTCAGGAGGCGGCAACAAAATACATCCCAAAGAAAGAGAAAACCAAGAAGGCAAAATGGCTGTCTACTGAGGCACTAGAAGTAGCCCAAGAAAGAAGGAAAGCAAAAGGCAACAGTGATAGGGGGAGATATGCCCAATTAAATGCAAAATTCCAGAGGTTAGCCAGAAGAGATAAGGAATTATTTTTAAACAAGCAATGCGCGGAAGTGGAAAAAGACAATAGAATAGGAAGGACAAGAGACCTCTTCCAGAAAATTAGAAACATTGGAGGTAAATTCCAGGCAAAAATGGGTATGATCAAAAACAAAGATGGCAAGGACCTAACAGAAGAAGAAGAGATCAAGAAAAGGTGGCAAGAATATACAGAAAACCTGTATAGGAAGGATAACAATATCGGGGATAGCTTTGACGGTGTGGTCGGTGAGCTAGAGCCAGACATCCTGAAGAGTGAGGTTGAGTGGGCCTTAAGAAGCATTGCTAATAACAAGGCAACAGGAGACGACGGCATCCCAGCTGAACTGTTCAAAATCTTGCAAGATGATGCTGTCAAGGTAATGCATGCTATATGCCAGCAAATTTGGAAAACACAAGAATGGCCATCAGACTGGAAAAAATCAACTTATATCCCCATACCAAAAAAGGGAAACACTAAAGAATGTTCAAACTATCGAACACTCATTTCACATGCCAGTAAGGTAATGCTCAAGATCCTGCAAGGTAGACTTCAGCAGTTCATGGAGCGAGAATTGCCAGATGTACAAGCTGGGTTTAGAAAAGGCAGAGGAACTAGAGACCAAATTGCCAATATCCGCTGGATAATGGAAAAAGCCAGGGAGTTTCAGAAAAACATCTATTTCTGTTTTATTGACTATTCTAAAGCCTTTGACTGTGTGGACCATAACAAATTGTGGCAAGTTCTTAGTGGTATGGGGATACCAAGTCATCTTGTATGCCTCCTGAAGAATCTGTATAACGACCAAGTAGCAACAGTAAGAACAGACCACGGAACAACAGACTGGTTTAAGATTGGGAAAGGAGTACGGCAGGGCTGTATACTCTCACCCTACCTATTCAACTTGTATGCAGAACACATCATGCGACAAGCTGGCCTTGAGGAATCCAAGGCTGGAGTTAAAATCTCTGGAAGAAACATTAACAATCTCAGATATGCAGATGATACCACCTTGATGGCTGAAAGTGAAGAGGAACTGAGGAGCCTTATGATGAAGGTGAAAGAAGAAAGTGCAAAAGCTGGTTTGCAGCTAAACCTCAAAAAAACCAAGATTATGGCAACCAGCTTGATTGATAACTGGCAAATAGAGGGAGAAAATGTAGAAGCAGTGAAAGACTTTGTATTCCTAGGTGCAAAGATTACTGCGGATGCTGACTGCAGTCAGGAAATCAGAAGACGCTTAATCCTTGGAAGAAGAGCAATGACCAATCTTGATAAAATAGTTAAGAGCAGAGACATCACACTGACAACAAAGGCCCGCATAGTTAAAGCAATGGTGTTCCCTGTAGTAACATATGGCTGCGAGAGCTGGACCATAAGGAAGGCTGAGCGAAGGAAGATCGATGCTTTTGAACTGTGGTGTTGGAGGAAAATTCTGAGAGTGCCTTGGACTGCAAGAAGATCCAACCAGTCCATCCTCCAGGAAATAAAGCCAGACTGCTCACTTGAGGGAATGATATTAAAGGCAAAACTGAAATACTTTGGCCACATAATGAGAAGACAGGACACCCTGGAGAAGATGCTGATGGTAGGGAGAGTGGAAGGCAAAAGGAAGAGGGGCCGACCAAGGGCAAGATGGATGGATGATATTCTAGAGGTGACGGACTCGTCCCTGGGGGAGCTGGGGGTGTTGACGACCGACAGGAAGCTCTGGCGTGGGCTGGTCCATGAAGTCACGAAGAGTCGGAAGCGACTAAACGAATAAACAACAACAACAAATCAAGCGATTTAGCCGTGTCCTTTAACGGCACCAAAGAAGCCATTCCTTCAGTGACATTATATTCGTTATCAACGCCTCTAATAAAAGTGGCAAGTTGAGCCGTATCTGGAGCATCGGTACTTCCATCCATCGCCAGAGCAGGTGGGAAAGGTCCCCTCGGCAAGCACCGAGTCACGTCTGACCCTCGGGGGGAGGCCACTTCCGCGACATTTTCTTGGCAGGCTTTAGCGGGGTGGTTTGCCATTGCCTTCCCCAGTCGTCCAAAGCATGAAGTTTGAAAGTAGCAGCTTTACCCTTCAAACCTCTCTTGACAGATTTTCCTGTTGGTTCAGTTCGCCTGGCTATAGTCTGGTGAGACAAAATGATTTTAGAAAAATTGCTTTTTTTATCAGGACAAATTATATCTGCCACGCTTTCCATACATTGCTTAAGAAACTCACCATCGGTAAGTGGATTTGATTTCTTGCAGTCAGATTTGCCACCAAATAACTAGCTTTAGGGTGGCGCTGCGGGTTAAACCGCTGAGCTGTCGATCGGAAGGTCGGCGGTTCGAAACCGCGCGGTGGGGTGAGCTCCCGTTGCTCGTCCCAGCTTCTGCACACCAAGCAGTTCGAAAACATGCAAATGTGAGTAGATTAATTGGTACCACTTCGGCGGGAAGGTAACGGCGTTCCGTGAGTCATGCTGGCCACATGACCCGGAAGTGTCTATGGACAACGCCGGCTCCAAGGCTTAGAAACGGAGATGAGCACCGCCCCCTAGAGTCGGACACGACTGGACTTTACGTCAAGGGAAACCTTTACCTTTACTAACTAGCTTTTACAGTAGAGTCCTTATGAGTTGTGACTTCTTTGAAAAAAAATTGTTGAGACGATAGACTTTTTTTCAGTTCTGCTAATTTGTCATTACGACAAATCCCTTGATATGCTTTGAATTTGGCAGCATGTTTTTCCATATAATGCCATTTCAGATTGTAGTCTTTGAAAACTGACACATTTCCCTATAAATTAAGCACAGTGCCTCAGTATTTGTCTCGACAAAAAAGTACTCAACTGTCCATTTTTTACTGAATACTCTTCCTTCATCGGCGATTTTTGTTTTTTTCCTTTCTTTTTTGGGTTCTGTTTTTTGTTGAAACGATGTTGAAGCCATGCTGGAATACATTTATTTTTGAATAAATTTATTTTTTAAGAAATAACACATCGATCGTAAATTGCTAGGCAGGCAAATAAACAAAGCAAAGTGTTATAATCAAAGTGTAATCGTCGTCACAGAACACGTCTAGGTAGGTTGAAATATTATATGTAATGCCATGTCGCCACAAGCTGACGTGTGCAGCGGGCATCAGCACTGCTCCGCCCCCTCCCCTACACAGCGTTCCGTTGTTTCTGCCTACGCAGTCCGTGCTGGACCACCACGCAATCAAGTCAGGAAAAAAAAATTGCAAACTAATGTTAAGAGTTTATGATTTTTTGGGGCCGCATTACTAGCTGTTCAGGGCCGCGTGCTGCCTGTGGGCCTTGGGTTGGACATGATTGCCTTAAACAATGAAGGTTTTCAGAGGACTAAAAAGCCAGTGACAGAAGATTCTGTAAAATGAATAAAATCCCACTTGATCTGGAGAAAACACAGAAATAAGCAGAAAATAACAGAATGAAATTTAAGGGGAAAAAGGGGAAAAGTGTGATGTGGCTATAATTTTAGGCAGCATCAACAGGAAGACTTTTTTTAAGGAAAGGGCAAAGGAGCAACCATCAGGGGTAGCCGTTTACTTCTCTCAACTGCCCAAGTCCTCTCAAGGAAGATTCATCCCCCCTCAGAAGACTAACAAGTTCCGAATTCCCCTTTCGGAGCCAGATGGACAGAAGAGCTTCTCGGGGATCTTGCGCTGTGCCGGATCCTTGTTGGGGGTCCTTTGGGGGAATTTGGGGGGGAGACCAAAAATAAAATATAAATAAAATAAAATATAAATAAAATAAAATATAAATAAAATATTATTTTATAATATCATTTATATTATAAACAAATAAAAATGTAAATAATAAATAAATAAAAATAAAAATGCAAAATACAAAAATTAATTTAGGCCATGTGCAAGAAATCTGGGAGAGAGAATCAAGATTTTAATGGGTTTCTTTAAACTCTGCCCCCAAATCAGGAACTTTCCAGCTATGAGACGGAAGTGATTTGGCTGAAGGGGAAGCTGGGTCTGTCACGAGAAAGGTGGTTCCAAGGGGGGCTTTTCTCCCGGGCCCCCAAAAATTGGCCAAGCAAGGGTGGGGTCCTTGGTGCTCTCCGAGCCTTGCTGGTTTCTTGCAGACGCTCCATGGCCAGACTAGGCAACCCCTTCAGTGCCAAGGGGGAGTGGGCCCTGCTCTCAGCTGACGTACCGCGGCTTCGATTGGCCTAACAATGTTTCTCAGCTTTGAATCAGCTTTTTCTCAAGGCAGGGGGAAAAGTCCCTAAACCATTCCGTAGGACTGAGGTCTGCGTCTTGGTTTAAACACGGAATCAGTATAATTTCTAGATCATTTCCTCTGTTTGTTTGTTTCTTTGTTTGTTGGATTTAGAAGCTGCCGGACTCCAAGTAAGTCTGAATAAAGAATAGGGAAGGAAAAGAAGGAAAATGTCCAGAGAACGGGCAGAAGGAGAGGCGAAAGAACCTTCGCTAACCCCCCTTTTCAGACCTTTGGAAATTCATTTTTGTCCTAAAACGGGGCCCAGGAGGAAAAGAGGAGGAGAGCCATGGGCTCCTGGCCAGAAAGGGGGACCGGGAGGCCCTTCGATCCATCGATCGGTCGCTAAGGATCTATTTGGGAGGAGGGAGACGTTGCTGGGTTCCCCCACACCACAAAAGTCATCTTTGGGCCCTTTTCCGGAGGGGATCAAAGGGATCCCTGCTTCCGGGCAGGGAGAGAGTCTGGATCCCAGGAAGGAGAGGGATATTCTGTAGATCTGGGAGCGCGGAATAAAGGAGGAGCAAAGCAGGGCTGCCAGAGGCCCAGAATTTCGATAGCCCAACACGCCCCCTCGTAGCCCAAAAGGAGCCCCAAAAAACTGCAACCCACAAACAACCCTCCCGGACTCACTTCTCCGGCCAATCATACGCCCCGTCTTGGCCACCTCGTAGTTCTGCCGGCAGATATCCACAACGGCCCTCAGGCCCTGCAGGTAGACCTTATCGCTGTTCCAATAGTCGGCATCGGGCTGCCCCAACTCGGTCACGGCCACGAACTTGCCGAGGTCGCTGTCGAAGCGGTCAATCTCCTGCCGGTCGTAGAAGTACCTCTGCAGGAACCGCACCCGCTGCGTCCCGTTCAGGAAGCGGCACTCGCCCTTCACCTGCTGCAAGAAATGGGCTGCGAGGAGGAGGAGGAGGAGGAAGGCCGTCAGGAGGGAGTCCCAAGCCCATCGCTCCCAGCCGCGACTGGAGGAGGGACCCACGCGGGGAGGGGGAGGGGAGGGCGGAGACCTGCTAGGGAGGCCGATGGATGGCCTCTGGAGGGCCCACTCGGAGGGGGAGGGGGAGGGCCTTTCTCGCCCCCCCCCCACTTTCCTGGTGGGGCTCCCTGGGGGAGAGCCTCTAAATGGAGATTCTTAAAGAAAAACGCGTTTCTGTTGAAGGAAAAATACTTTTCCTTCAATACAGTTTCCCGCTTTCCCTTTCGCTTTCCTTCTCCTTCCTCTTTTAACGCAACAAACGGGGGGGTGAGGGAGGGAGGGGCCCCGGCTGTGTCTCGAAAGGGGGTCCCTCTCCGTCCTCCTGGGGGGCTGTGGGGAGGGGGGGGCAGAGACCCCGCGGAGATCGAGGATCCTGCAGGCTCCCCCCTCTCTTGCCCTCGGCCCCTTCCCCAAAGTCCCTCCTGGGGGTCCCAGCCCCTTCCCTCCCCTCCCCCCAGCATCAGGGGCACCCTCCCAGCCCCCTCTCCCCGCCCAGCCCCCTCCTTACCGGGGGGCTCCTTCCCCCCTTCGCTTCCGGGGATCCAGCACAGCGCCCCCACCAGCAGCAGCAGCAGCAGGGGGACCCCGGCAGAGCCCATGGGGCTGCCCCACATGGGTATCCCAAATAGAGAGGGGAGGGGGACGGAGATGCTCCCAGCCCCCGAGGCGGAATCGGAGGCTCTGGATGGGGGAGGGAGAGGTTTTTCTGAGACTTTGAATTGGGAGTGCCCAGAAAGGCAGAAGGACCAATGGGAATTCTCGCTCCTGCAGCGTCATCGGTCTCCGGGCAGAGTCTCTCCTGATTCGCCCGGTGGAGGAGATAGTTCGGAGCAGAGAAGGAAGCGGAGAAAGGGGGAGGGGGATCCTTTCGGTCTTGGGGGGCTGCAGCTCCGGGGGGGTCCCTGCCGGCCCCAGAGGGGACCCCCCTTCCTTGGCCCTCCCCGCAACTCTCAGCCAGGCTCTCTCTTTCTCTGTGCGCCTGGAGGGGGTGGACTAGATGCCCTCTGAAGCCTTCTTAAGGCCCCGGGGAACCGCAGGCTGGGGCTGCCGGACTCTGAAGGGGGCCTGGTCCTTCCCGGGACAAGACCCTGCAAGGCAAGAGGTCCGGGGCGTCTCCTCGGTTCCAGCTGAGTCGGGGGTCCCTCCGTGGGGAGGCTGGAAGTGGGAGGCTTGAAAGGAGGGAGCATGTGGGAGCAGCCCCTGGGTCTGAGCCTGGAGGCGGTGCAGGGGGTGACGGGGGGGGGAGGCTCATCCTCAGCCCGTCAGGCCTGGGGGGGTGGCAGAGGCAGTAATGGGGTCCAGACTCTTCCCCCCGCCTGCAATGCCAGAGGGGGGCCTGCCTGGAAAAGCCAGGGAGACCGATCCGGGCGCTTCTCCAGGCCAAACGGGAAGCAAATGGCCTTGGGATCTGCGGGCCACGGGGGTCCGGGGACCGGCTTTGTGCAGCTAAAATGGGCCAGACATTTGAACTGCTCAGTATCCTGGGACTGGGACCGTTTCCTTGGCCGGAAGGCGGCTGCTCTCCTTGCACGTCGGGTGTCGTGTGACCTCGGCCCTTGTAGTCTATTAACCTGGTTTGGGTGTGTGAAAGAGCCAACTGGTCTTGCTTGTCTGCCCTTGGCCTCATTAAGGGGTTATTTGAGCAATTAAAAAGGCTTCAAACTACAGGGCGCTGCAGGAGTGCTGGAGTTTCACTTCTGCAGCACCAGGCGGCAGGAACAGGCTGAGATTCCTCATATCCACCCTGTGGAAACAACAACAACAACAACAACACACAGACACACTCACACTCACACACACACACACACACAAACGGGTTACCTGTGCCAAGGGAATGGGAGGTAGCTGAAGGGAGACAGAGCACAGCCCAAAGGCTGCTTTCTAAAGAAGGAACAGAAGAGAACAGCCTCCTAGTCCTCATGAGGATCAAGCGAATTAGAGCTTCTGCGAGGGACACAGTCTGTGCCCCAGCTGGGCAAAGGGGTTCCTTTCCTGGATGCTGAAGGTCCTGTCCCTCCTTGTGTGAAGGTACTGAAACCTTTTTCCTCATTTCTGGGAGAATTTTGACTTCTTTTTCATGCAGCTGGGCTCGCTTACTCAAGCCACTCATGACAGCTTGGCTGTCCAGACTGCCCTCTGCAGAGACCGCCACTTGACAGTCCCCCTCCTTGGCATCTCTGCCCTCCTTCCCTCATTCCATCCTCAGCTCAGGGGGGCACAGTCCCTAAGCTGCCCCCTCAAATAAGTGGGTGGGTCATTAATGGGGGGAGCACTGAGCCCTGTTTCTCCTCCCTCCATCCAAGGAGGGCTTGAAGTCTTCTGGAAAGCCCATCCTCATGAGCCTGTGGAATTCCTTGCCACAAAACCTGGCTGGCTTTCACAGGAGAGGAGATCCATCAAGGGCCATGGATCTGGAGGAGGCCGCATTCGCTCCGGATCCCACTTGCAGGGGAACAGGGGAGGGAGAGGGACTCTCCCCCAACTCCTGCCTGTCATGCCCAGAGATGAGGCTGGCCTGGCGCAGGTGAACCACCCCGCTGCCATTTGCTCCCTCCCTCAGGAACAGTGGGGGGCAGAGAGGCCCCCCTTCCCCTTTTGGGACCAGCTCTTGCTTGGTTGCCCTTCCTGTGGGAGATGCCCCCCCCCCCCTTACACACACACAGCCTGGAAGCCTCTGCCAAGCCAAGATCTCGGTAGCAGGTCGGCGCAGCAGCAGCAGAAGCCAGCTCAGCTCTAGGGGCCAAATTGTGGCTAAGAACTAGCTGCAGCCCAGACAAGTCTCCTGATAAGAGGAAGGGGGAAAGAACCACGGATGCAGAGACGCCAAAGGGGCTCAGAAACGGATGGTAAAACACAGGGCAGGTTAAGCACTAAGGCAAATGAGGCTGGGGAGCCCTTGGGGGTAATAAAAGCCCCCCCTCCCCCAAAAAGTCAGGGAAGAGGGTCCGGGCCATTTCGGCAAGAGCCCCACAGCGCCCCCTGGTGGGCAGAGGAGGAATGGCGCCGAGAGGCTCCCCGCCCAGCTCAGCGGCTGATGGCGCCCAGGGTGGTCCAGCTCCCCTTGCGGTCCCCCTTCCCCCGTGCTGGAGAGGGCTCCGTGGGCCGCCCGTGTCCTTGCTGGGGCGCATCAGGGAAGCGGATTCGCACTAGACCCAAAGAGGGATTTCAGCCAAAATCCAGACCCTTCGAATCAGAGCCTCTTGGTGAAGAGTAGCTCCTTGAGGTTGCTCTGCTTGTAGCCTCCCAGCTCCCCCCTGGGAGCCTCTGCCAAGCCAACATCTCAGCAGCACCTGGGATCACTCTCCTCCCGCTTTGAGCCTGGAGCAAGGAAGGCAGGGCGGCTGTGAAAAGCCCTGGGTCTGGGACAGCTGCTGGTGGGCGCGTAGGAGAGAGAAGAAGAGACAGGAGGAAGCGAGGGTGAGAGCAGCAGTCAAGGCTTGGAGCAAAGCCAGAGAAGGAGTCAGTGAGACTGTCCACTCGAAGGAGAACTGTGTTCTAAAGGTAGGAGTAGCATTGTTGGTGTGTAATAGTTATAGTAAGAGAGTAGTATAGTGGTAATTATAGCTTAGTGACCTCCATGTATTAGTTAGAATAGACATAGTATAGAGTAGTAGTAGTAGAGATAGAAATAGAGGTCAGTTGGAAATTGTATTAGTTGGTCACCTAGTTAGGGAAACAAACACCTTTATACTCTGAGCAGTTGTTTTCTAAGTGAAAGAACCCCCCCCCCCATAAAAGGGGTGATCACAGGTCTTCCTCTTCAGTGTCTCATTTGGGAACGTCCTGGTGAGTCTGAGTAGACAACCTGTCATGAGTAAGGATGGCGAGCAGGGGGCTCCTTTCCAGACTGTTAAGCGCATGCGTAGCACTGAGGAATTGGTGAGCCATTCCAAGAGGCACAGATTGGGACCGCCTTAACCTGCGGGGTTTATATGGCTGGGTTTTTCCCACGCTTGTTCAGTTTGTTAGGATTACTGTTATGTATTAGCAATAAAACATTAGAGAACAGTTCCCTGTCTCAGAGTGTTTCCTGGGAGTCAGGACACAACCCCTGGGTATCAAACGACCCTGTGCCAAATTGGTAGCAGGGTGGGATATCCAAACTGGGATTCCCCGTCCAGCTTAAAGGGGAGTTTGTTCAGACTCACCGGATTCCTGAAACCCGGTACATGAAAAGGAAGGCTTTGATTGCTAAAGGGAGAGAGCTTGGGCCTCGCAGGCCACACACTTTGCAAGCCTTAGCTAGGATACTGGCTGCAGGGAACAGACCCTTGAGAAAACTGGAACTAGAGGACTAGAGCCTTAGAAAACAAACCAGGATGGAAAAGGCCGAAGGGACTGGAATTCCTACACACACAGAGAAGGCTCCCACCACAGACTCAAGTGTTCGGTTTTGCCCAAGGAGAAAATGGGAAGGCCGGAAAGGGGGCCGGGGCCAGAAACTTGGGCAAACCTGGTCCCGGAGATGTTGAGGCAGCAACTGGAAGGAAGGCTCTTGAGAGGGGCGGAGAAAGGAGACAGGCTGGAGTGGGAGAAAAATGAAAGAGAGGCACGAAAAATAAGAAAGGCGGGATAGACTATAAGTAAATAAAATAATTTACTCCTCTCTGTCAACTAAACTAAGAAAAAACAACCTAACTACTTCTTATTACTATTGTTTGTTTATACAAATAATATCTGAAAAATAAAAACAAAAATATCCATCTCAACCCTTAAAAAATCCTGCTGATAAACATATTTAAACAATTATCAAGGTAAACCAAAGCATTTAAGCTAAAGCAAAATAACTTGCCAATATCTTATTACTGTTATATATTTAGCAAAGCCACTTGGTTAACACCCTTTTACCTAAAATGTAAGTGCTATCCAAAGAGCAAATATCTATGTCTAAACCTGAAAGACCACCCTGAGAAACACATTTAAACAATCATCCCACTTCAGAATAAAGCAAAGCATTTACAGGTCTCAGCATTATACACAGAATTTTCTTCTTGTCAAGCTCAAATTTTACAGCCTGCCTTGAAAAGTCCAGATATTCTTCAAGAACCTTCCGCCCTTGAAGCCGAATTCTCTTTCGGGGTCTTGATGCAACAGCATCACAGCTCTCTTTCTAGGCCAGAACTCTTTTTTCTTTAAATCTCCACAAGTCACTTTCCTTCCCTTCGTTTTCTGAGCCCACCTCACCAATCCTCATCTTCTTCTTTGGTGAAGCCACTTTGTACCTAGGATAATTTTCAACCCTGTCAGCTTCTCTCAACCGTTCAGACAGTGGGGATTCCACAGGTTCTGAGACAAGGCCCAGAACGTGAGAGACTTCGAGGTAAAACTCTGTAAAACTCGCTTTAATTTCCTCCGTAGCTCTCTAGTGACTCAGGGAGGTAAAGCCCACTAAGACTGAAACTGAAGACTTCCCCGGCTGCCTTTCCTCAAAGTAACCAATCCAGGAAATAGAAACAAGAAGGGTTCCCACAGGAAAGTAAAAGCAAATAGGTCAGAATTGCAGTCCACAGATTCAACGAAGTGGGTAAAACCTTTTATAGTCCACAAAACTCACTTTGTTTAAAAAAAGAAAGCAAAAAGACAAAACTGAATGAATATTATAGGCATAAAGGAGAACGATCCTTTCCGGGTGTAACTCGTCTATGAAACAGAGCGATAGGTAATTCCTGGGGCCATTTTAAATGAGTCTCAAGGGGCAGCTTTCCTGATCAGGTTTTCAATTCCCAGGCCTCCTCCATAGCTGTAGCTATCTCTTCTTTTGTCTATGTTGAGAAAATGTAGAGAAGAGGCCACCATTTTCTTGAGAGGGAGCCTTCCCTTCCCTCCCCTTCCCTTCAGAGCCATTGCTTTGATGCTATCTTTTAAATAAGTATTCAAAAGTCCTTATATGAAATATCAATACAACAAGAAATATCAAATGAATACAAAATGACTTGAAGTGTCAGATCAGGCCCTGAAAGCTACCACTTCATAAGTAGGACAATATAGTTATCACATTGTCCAAACTCAATCCTGAAAAACCCCGTAATTGTTTCACGTTAAACTCACTCAGTAACTAAAGATTTTCTCTTACCATGGAGCTGTAGAAGTTTTTTTTTCCCCCAAACAAGCCTTCCTTTCAGATCGTATCTTAGTTACTGATCCTCTGCACAATTTCCATTGTATAACGACCAAGTAGCAACAGTAAGAACAGACCATGGAACAACGGACTGGTTTAAGATTGGGAAAGGAGTACGGCAGGGCTGTATACTCTCACCCTACCTATTCAACTTGTACGCAGAACACATCATGCGACAAGCTGGGCTTGAGGAATCCAAGGCTGGGGTTAAAATCACTGGAAGAAACATTAACCATCTCAGATATGCAGATGATACCACTTTGATGGCTGAAAGTGAAGAGGAATTGAGGAGCCTTATGATGAAGGTGAAAGAAGAAAGTGCAAAAGCTGGCTTGCAGCTAAACCTCAAAAAAACCAAGATTATGGCAACCAGCCTGATTGATAACTGGCAAATAGAGGGAGAAAATGTAGAAACAGTGAAAGACTTTGTATTCCTAGGTGTGAAGATTACTGCAGATGCTGACTGCAGTCAGGAAATCAGAAGACGCTTAATCCTTGGGAGAAGAGCAATGACAAATCTCGATAAAATAGTTAAGAGCAGAGACATCACACTGACAACAAAGGTCCACATAGTTAAAGCAATGGTGTTCCCCGTAGTAACATACGGCTGCGAGAGCTGGACCATAAGGAAGGCTGAGAGAAGGAAGATCGATGCTTTTGAACTGTGGTGCTGGAGCTGAAATACTTTGGCCACACAATGAGAAGACAGGACACCCTGGAGAAGATGCTGATGCTAGGGAGAGTGGAGGGCAAAAGGAAGAGGGGCCGACCAAGGGCAAGGTGGATGGATGATATTCTAGAGGTGACAGACTCGTCCCTGGGGGAGCTGGGGGTGATGACAACCGACAGGAAGCTCTGGCGTGGGCTGGTCCATGAAGTCACGAAGAGTCGGAAGCAACTAAACGAATAAACAACAACACAGCCTTTTCTTCCATGTTTTGTCCTTTTAATTGGGCATTTCATCCAAAATCAGTCCAACATCCCATCTATTCATGTTTAACGCATGCTGGTTAGTCAGGTAAAGAAGTGGAAAATAAGTGGATTCTGGTTGATCTTTTAAATTTCAGCAATTCTTCTCTTCTTTGGAGGGAGAGGATGAGATCCTGGAAAATAAAGTGGCTTACATTGGAAAGGTTGATGGAGGCTGTTTTTCAAAGGGCTCGGTCGATCTTGGCTATCTCCCTTATCCCCTGTCAGCACCTTTAAAAACAAATTCTAAAGGAATGTGTTTCGGTTAAAATGAACGTATGGGAAAGGAGACCGAGGGAGCCTGAACAAAATCGTCCTTAAAGAAACCTGTTATGCCAGCTGTTTCACTTAAAATCCCACCAATCGTGAAGCAGACATCAATATCAGTTATTTGCTGTCTTTGTTTCCAGAGAAAGAAACTGCGTGCTGGAGCATTTTAACTGGCCTCCTGTGCGAGGGGCTCGAACGCCTCATTACAGAAGTGGCCGGTCCTACAGGTAGAGAGGCTGAGTGCGACCTGCTGGCGATCCTTCAGGAATGGTACATCCGTAAGACTCTGTCCTTGGTCTTGACGAGGGTCCTCGCTCCTGCTGTGCCAGAATTTCAGAGGAAAGCTCACCCGGTAGCTGTCCGTGGTCCTGAAATAAGGCCTCGAAAGGCGTTCCTACTCAGTCCCTCAGAAAAGTAAACGGGATACGAGGTATACTGGATCAGTTATGTTGAGATGACAGGAAAGCAGGCTACGAACAGGTTGGATTTTATTAAAAAAAACAAACTACTTTAGACTCTATCTTTAGAGAAGCATGAAAAAAGTAAAATTCCACTAGAGCAGCCCTAAAGATAGAAAGAAAGGAATCAGTCTGATGTAGAATATAGGTTCTTCCTCCTTTCCCAAGGGCTAAGGGGGTTCTCTATCTCTCTCTGAAACCTTGTCAGACTGATTAAAATCTTCCTGACTGGCTAGACAGATGCACAAGAAAGAGCTGGCCTTTGAAACAGTCTTGGGGATCAACACACATGCAGGCAGGCGTGCGCTGCTTTAAGGCTTGCCAATTTCTCCAGTGATTCTAGGTGCGTGTAAGACCTGACAAAGCCTTGTAATGGAATAGCATGGAAAGTTCTCTACCTGTAAATCAGGTATTTGGCACATCTTTGAAGGGGTGCCAGGTAAAATAAATAACTTTCCTTGGAAATCTATTCACCCAGTCTACCTATAGAAGAAAGACATTCGGGGTGAGGCATTTACTCTATATGCCAACAAAGCAAAACAAGAATGTGTATATATAGGTTTTACTGTGTAAGTCAAATAGCTTCAGAGTTTTATTGAAAGGTCTTCCAGAGATATATTGTTGGAGATAAACCTATATTTGAATTCATATAATTTGTGTCCACAACCTTGACACTAGTACAATGAATGGAGATGGGTCTGCACATTAAATGGACATAACTCTGAGGATCACACTAACTAGGGATCCAAACATTGATACTCAGATGCATCTGAAGCTTCAAGGCTGCAGAAAGTTGTTGGATGCTATTTAAAACTACAATCCACTGGGAAGGGAGCAGAGGTATTTGTCCTGGACTCCAAGCTCAGCTTTAGACATGTGCTTTTTAATTTCTTAAAAATCAGATCAGGTCTCACTCTTTTTTATGTCTTGTCTTATCTTCATGAGCAATCACTCTTATTAGGCCAATTACCTCAAGCACCCCTGAACAAAAAAGAAAAAATAAATAGAAAAAACAATGTAGTAAGGGCTCTTCCTCATTTCCAGTTCTGTGGTGTACAGGCAGAGAAGAGCAGAGAAAACCAGCAAAGAGCAGCTGCTCTCCTGAGCAACCAGAGTGAAGTGTGTGCTACTCTGTGTAGGTATAACGCACTGGCTGCCGGGTTCCAGCTTGGACAACATCCGGAGTTTCCCCCACATTCTGAACTCCACCCTGTGGCTAACAGCAGACTAGCTGGTTTGGATTTGAACTTATTGTTACTGCTTTTGAGTGGATAAGGGATGGACCAACCTTCTTTGGGAGGGAGAAATGTCAGGAAGAAGGCAATCTTACTACTGACAGCTCTCAATATGACCAGCCCAAAAGTTTGATCAGGTGTCACTTTGGAGGGAGAACAGAATCCCTGTCTCCCTGAAGATTTGGAAAAGCCAGAAAACTGATCAGAGAGAGAGCGTTCCCTCATTCTCCACTACGGTTTGCCCTAACGAAAGTACTAAACGCACTTGCACTGTTGTTCGCTTTTTTCGTTTCATGGGTGATGGGAACCAGTCCAACAGTCGAAGGGGGTGGGGGGGAGATGTGTGGAATATTCATTTCTTTGCAGCTCCAGTCAATGAGTGCCAGTAGGACTTGCTTTGGGGCATCAGAAATAGACTCAGCTACATCTGTTTGTCTTTGATTCACTTGCTTCCAAGTAAACTGCTTTATGATTGGGCTTCTCGGGCACCTCTGGGAAGTCAATCCGCTGAAATTCATTCAGAACTCTAAATAAGAGAAGGCAAAATTACTATTATATTGGACCACATCACTGGGTCCTTTCCTTGCCCACACTACTGTTGCGGTGGACGGTATTTAATACTGAACAGGATTCTTTTTCACCTAGACCCATAAACCACCTAAGTAACAGTGCCCCACTGTAGAGCCATTAAAAACAGATCCAGTATATTTGCAAACAAGTTTCATGGATTTCAGGAAAAGGTCCAACAGCAATTCTGGCTACTTTCATTTGAAACTGAAGTTCCGATGCCAATAGAGCCTGTGACCTTAAACGCACTTGCTTCAAAGGTCGTTGCTTGCTTGACCCAATAGAATGCCAGCCGACAATCTACATTACGTCCTATTCAATATCCTGATCTGATGTGCTGGATTTCAGCTCTTGTGAATCTCCCAGCCCATATCTGGAGGGCCCCGTGTTGGAGAAGAGTGCTTTGGAGTAACTAGTTTAATTCACAACTCAGAGAAGCTGAAGTATGTAGTGGTTTTCTAAAACCCTGAAGACTTCTTGTAAGAAAGAAAGATTATAGGCCCCAGAGAAGTTGACAAACCTTCTAAGGTTATCTTCAACCTAAACAGATCTATGCTGTGAATACAATCCAGACCCGTATATGTCATGGGCTACGATAATATATTTCAGTGGCCTGGGAGTAAATCCCACTGAATTCAGCAAGATTTGCTTCTGTGCAGGCAGGTACTGGGCAGTGTGATCCTACATCATTTGGAAGTGGGGGGTCAATTGAAGCAAGCAGATCTTTACGTTGACTTAAAATACACCCCTCCTTCTCCAGTAAAGGCATCCCCATCGCCCTTACTTAGAAGATCTGCATGTAAAGATCAGCTCTCCCACACGCCAGCCCCGCCTAAGCCTTGCTGTGCTTGGAGGGCAGCACAGCGGTATGTCGGGAAGCATCGCCTTCTGCTGTGTGCCTCTCTCACTTCCCTGAATGTTGGAGTCCTGCTACCAGCAGTGGTCATAAAGCAGTTGCAGTGACCACCTGAGATGGACAGGCAGGGTTAGAGCATGAAAAGGCAACGACAAGGACTATACCTCATACCAAGCCATGGTTGGCTTAAACACAGCTGAACGGGACACCGTTGGCTGGGGGCACTCAGTCATGCACCTACATTACGGTGGCTCAGCCCCTTCTGCGCCTCTAGCAGGAATCGCCCCGCTGCGCTCCGTGCGCGTAAGAAGGCATCCTCCGGCGCCAGTCTGCCCTGCGCGTCCCACCGACAGTTCTGGGAAAGGTCGGGGTCGGCTTCGCTGGAAAATGAGCTTGGGGGTGTCTTTCAGGGGAGAAGGACCAGCGTTTCTTCCTCCCCTTCCACCTGACACAGCCTGCTCAGGAAATGGCTGGCAATATTCATCGCGGGAGCACTTCCGTTAAAAGTAACTCATTCGACTTTCACAATCAATTGAGCGACATCATTACGGCAGAAGCTTTTTATCCTTGATAAAGTGCTTGCCAAGATTTAGCAAAAAGGGTGGAGGGGAGAGAGAAGTAGAAACCCGCCGAGCAGAGTCGTCAACGTGTCAGTCTACAGCATAAAATATAGCTAAAAGTTCCTATTTACCAAGCACCCGAGGGGCTGCTTTAAATGCTGAGTTACGCGTGCAGAAGGGAAATCACCGGGCGCGGCTCGCCCCAGTCGCAGCGCGGAGAGGGCAGGAAGAGCGATTCTGGGGAAAGGGATGGGACTGGGAATGAACAGGGCTTGCTTCCCTCGAGAAATGGGCTCTTCCTAGCAAGGGAGCGAGGGGTGGGGTGGGGGGCAGGATAACTTGCTTTGTCATCTATGGTCTAGTGGCGATTTTATACTAATAAAATTCGTATTATAATAATATGAAGATGATCGACAAATATTTGCCAGAATCGCCAGATGGGAATCTAGCCGCTCTGTGGATAGAGAGACACCCCCCCACCCCACCCCACCCCAACCCACCCACCGGCGCCTCCAAAATTCAAGACAAGCTATTGAGGCCGAAGGGAGTGGAAGTTCAGCGAGCAAGCTGGACAGGGCAAGAAAAAAACAGCCTACTTCCTTTTCACTTAAATGCCTTTGCGCATATCTGGGTTTCTTCTGATTTGAAAGGGAAAGAGCATCAACAAGAGTGCAAACAGACACCCCCCCAAAAAACACACCCCTTCATTTTAAAAATAGAGAAGTATAAGCAAATGAGCAGAAAAGGGGCAGAATTTGCAATATATCCCATTTGAATTGACCTGGACACTGCAAGCTGTCCTTTAGCGTAGACCTATATAAGTTTGGGTTCAGTCCCTAAGGAGCTTTACCTTAGGGCGAACTTTCCTTGAACCCCCTGGATTCTGGATGAGATCAGTGCAGTTCCTTGAACTCCAATGCTTGCAGAACTACACCAGAGGAAAGGTGGGCATCCCCATTGACCTTACCGGATGCTTCAAAACGGCCGTAGCGAGCTAAGAAACAAGGCGCTAATGACTTGAACGGGAAGATCGAGCCAGGCTAACCGGGTCATCTCATTCATGTCTCCTCAAAAGGAAACCGCACTCTATTCAAGGGGGCTTGCTCCCAGGAAAAGGTCTATGGATTAGAAGAAGGAGAAAAGCAATTGAATGACGGAAGACAATTCATTAGCTGAGCTGACTGGACTCACCAGGGGAATGAGCAGCAGTCTCTAATCCAGGGTTGTGTCTGGAGTGTCAGCGAGGTCTCCAGATATGCCATAATAACCTACCTCTGTTATTTTGGGTAAAAAACACGACATTGGGAATACGCGGAGCCTGCGCTGTGGATTGCACAGAAACGCCAAGCTTACCCCATACAGCATGCCTTTTGCCTCTCAATAATAGCTGTTTCAGGAACCATCGCTGTACGTGTGTGGATGCGTATGACTGTACCCAATACCTCCACCCAGGACATGGATAGCAGCAGACGTAGGTCGCTTGTTCGCAACACCCTTCAGATCCTACGCAGCCTTTGCGTTGGCTGCCATTTTTCTACAGGCAGAACATTTCAACTGGGGGGTTCCTTTGTTTATTTATTCTTCCAAACCAACAAACAAGATCAGTTGTGACGACTGCGGGTGCACGGCCAGCTGTTTTGCTCTTTCTCTGGCTACCTACAAAAGTACAGCAAATCGCTTCAAAGAAGGGAGGACAGGAAAAGCAGTAAAATAATAGCCAAATGCTTTCAGCACTCCCACCCGCACCACCCACCCACCCACCCGCGATCTTTGAAAAAGCCTTGTAAGGAATGGTTGGTGGAGGACAAGAGGGCCCGGTTGGTAATAATTTCCCTGCAGCCTGAGGAACATGCTTAGAGGCTCTAACTCTGCCCTTTAACTGAGAAGAAAACAACGACACCGAAATCGTAGTGGGGGAGAAGGGGAGGATTGACTGAAAAAATATAACGCTGCTATAATTTAGAATCTGAAGCTGCACAACAACAACAACAGCAGCAACAACAAGCGAATCGCCCCCTTTCCCAATCTCCCAAAGGGAGCTGAAGCCGCGGGTCACGCCTTTTACGCTACAGCTCATCCTTGGGTTAAGCAACAGGCACCGGTTGACAGCCAAGTCCCAGCGGCCTTCTTTGGTGACACTCGCAGGCTACCCAGACTAGCGATTTCTAGCAACGTCCTGCCGTCACCTATCCGGATTAGTGATACATCGCTCTACGGGTGCAGGAGGATGCTAGAAACCCCTCAAATGGACAGCCCTCAAGGTGTGCAGGGGGCGGGGGACCTCGGAACATCTCGCCGACCCTTTCAGAGGACACCAGTCAGGCGATTTGATCTGAGGAGGGCGGGTAGGAAGGTGTGGTCACGCCCCCTCCCTCAGGTAATTGGCCTCGGGATATATCAGCCCTGTTGTCACCCAGGACACTCCGGGTCCTTAGTCTGAAAGACCGGCATCCCTCTGATGAAGCTAACAAGGTGTTACGAACACAGGATGGAGGCCAGAATCCGGACATCCCTAGTTATGGGGCCGTTCTTTTTTACCGACATAGCAAGAACTGGCGGGGCTTTCGACTGCTAGCGAAGGACCACAGAAGCAATGGAACCGAGCGAGCAAGCCTGGTCATCCTCTCCATATTTCTGTGTAATACAGAATCAGTGGAACACCTTCATGACACTGTTTTAAGTAGAAAAACACTCTCACTCTTGAAATAAGGAACATGCAACCTCCCTACCTGGAAGGCTCAACAGCTGCTCTGAAGACAAGATCCAAGAAGGAGTGGATGGGGTTTTAGGGTCCCTGGATCTAGTGATTTGCCATTGTTAATCCTGAACGTGTTTGCACTCCCCCAGTCAGAGGTGCTGCACACTCTGGGGTTTCTCCTGGAAGAAGAACAGCAGGTGGTAGCCGTAGCCAGGAGAGCTTTTGCACAAATACGTCTTGTGGGCCAGTTGTGCCCATTGCTAGACTGGGAGGTACTGTTCATGCAATGGACAGAAGGAATGACCTTGAGGAAGAGCTGCAAGAAAGGCAATGGTTAGATAATAGAAAGCTGAGTCCAGAGCAGAAGTGTAATTTGAGACAGTGTCTCAGATGTGACCCTCCCTTGTTCTCATGAAGATAAAGGCAGGGAGGGGGAGGCACATTCAGACGTGCAAGGTTCTGTTCCTGTAACCTTCTAACAGAAGTAGTATTAGCATTCATAACTTTGGTTTCCTAGTCCGCTCTACCTTGAAGGGCTGAGAGCTGATTGTCACTCACACCTTAGTCACCCGATTAGACTATTGTGACAAGCTTTATATGGGGCTGCCCTTGAAGAGCATTCAGAAGCTTCCATTGGTGCAGAAGGCAGCAGCATGTGCAGTTTGGGGCATGCCATGGTAATCCTACATAGCACTCCTGCTGCATGAGCTGTACTGGCTCCCAATAGCCTCCTAGTGCAATTCAAGGTGCTGAATGTCCCCTTTAAAGCCCTGCCTGGTATGGGACCAGGTTAGTTATGGGGCTGCCTCTAGCAGTGATTTCTGCCTGGCCCACCAGATCTGGCAGAGTGGGCATGTTCTGGGTGCTGTCAGTGAAAGAGTGTCACCTGGCAGGTCCAGAAAGTGTGTCTTTTCGGTTATGGTGCTGGCCCTGTGGAACAGCTTCCCCTGAAGGATGGACAGCTCCTTCTCTGCTGGTCCTTCCCAAGGCCATGAAAACCTGGCTCTTCCCCAGGCAGTGGGTTGGAACGTTAGTACGGGGGTTCTGGTATGGGTGTATGTGATTAGTGGCGTTGTGGTTTTACTGCTCGCTGCACGGCCCAGAGGGGACTGGGAGCCAAACCAGAATGGCTGCCAAGGACTTTGGCATAAAGTTTGATGGGGACCCCTCAAAACTCTCCTTTTTCTTAACAAATGCGAGGTACTACCTCGAAGAATGGGGTCCCTGCTTCAGGACTGAAAGGGGCAAAGTGAATGCCCTGGCCATAAAGCTAAAAGGACGGGCCGCCGATTGGTATGTCCAGCTGTGCCAATCAGGCGCCCGGGTGCTGCAGGACAGCACAGAATTCCTGCGGGCGCTGGAGCTGCACTTCAGGGACCCCCTGGAGCAAGAAAGAGCTAAAAGGGTGCTGAAAACACTCAGGCAAAGCCAGCACTCCATGGCAGAGTATGCCATGGAGTTTCAAGTCCTAGTCAGAAAAGTGGACACCTGGTCTCAATCGACTCTGATTGAGAAATTCAAACAAGGACTTAACTTAAACATCCTCTGGTGGGCACTCTGCTGCAACAATCCCAACTCCCTGACCGAATGGATCCGGCTGGCAGGGGAAGCAGAGGACGCCCACGACACGTTCCTCCACGCCAAGAAGGAAGCGCAGCAGATGGAGGCAGCGAGACCCCCACGAACAGCTGCAAGGCCGGGGAAGGAGAGACCCCAACTGTGGAAGGAGGAACGGGACCGGCGCTTTGCAAAAGGGCAGTGCTTCACGTGCGGCAAGGATGACCATAAGGCAGCAGCATGCCCCAAATCGACACCCAGAGAGAGCACAAGGAGGGCACCAACCCCAGCGCCAAGAAAGCGACCAGCAGCGAAGGGGAGTATCGAGCCAGGCACTTCCCCTACAGCTCAGAGGAGGAGGAAAGCAATCCCGATGAACCGACGGGAAATGACAACCACCTGGCCTAAGGGGCGCCGACGGACAGGTGGAGAACAGTAACAGGCGCAACGACAAAGGGGTGAGTGAGGAATGCCTCACCCTCTATGTCCGTGTCACCCTCACCCATGGGGATAAGACTGAAAAGGTCTGGGCACTAATTGACTCTGGCTGCTCCAAAAGCCTAATGCACCCAGACCTGGCAGCCGCGCTTAACCTCCACTGCTATCCACTTCAGCACCATTTGGTGTTCACGCAGCTTGATGGATCTGCAGCAGGAGGGGGCCCGGTCACCCAATACACCGGAGAAACTGCGCTACGGCTCAGCAGCCACAAGGAAAAATTGGCTTTCATCGTGGCACCAGTGGGTCAACCCCTACTCATACTAGGGATCCCATGGCTCGTGCAGCAAAACCCAGTCATCAACTGGAAAACCAGAGAGATTAAGTTTGCTGACGGGCGTTATCAAGCACCTTCAGGGAACAGGGTCCCCCGAGCGGCCATGGGGGGGGCAACGACGACTGCCGAGCACAGAGAGGCGGCGCTGCCAGAGGGACTGCCAACCAAATACGCAGACTTCGCCGACGTCTTTGGCGAGAAAGAGGTGGACAAACTCCCCCCCCCACAGGAAAATGGACTGTGCCATTGAAATGGTCCCGGGGGTACCCCTACCCAAACCCAAAATATATGCCATGACCCAGCGGGAGCTGGCAGCATTGAGGGACTTTGTGGACAAAAACTTGGCAAGAGGTTTTATCGAGCCTGCAAACTCCCCAGTGGGAGCGCCAGTCCTCTTTCGCGAGAAAAAGGACGGGTCCCTGCGGCTCTGTACAGATTACTGTGGATTAAACGCAGCATGCATATCAAATAAATACCCCCTACCCTTAATAAAGGACATCTTGTCCCACCTGGCAAAGGGGAAGGTATTCTCCAAACTGGACATAAGGGAAGCCTATTACCGCATACAAATACAGGAGGGGGATGAGTGGAAAACTGCCTTCAACTGCCCACTGGGGGCATTTCAATATAAGGTGCTCCCATTCGGACTGGCAGGAGCACCGGGAGTATTTATGCAATTAATTAATGAGGTCCTGCGTGACCACCTTTTTAAGGGGGGTTTGGTTTACCTCGACAATGTATTAATCTACACAGAAACAGAACGGGAGCATGAACGCTTGTTAAAAGAAGTGCTCAGGAAACTCTGCAAGGCAGAGCTGTTTGCCAAGCTCTCCAAGTGCGAGTTTCACAGGAAACAAATTGACTATCTAGGGTATAGGATTTCAGCTAAAGGAATAGAAATGGACCCAAGCAAGGTCCAAGCCATACTGGCGTGGGAGCGCCCACGCACGAGGAGACAACTCCAAAGCCTCCTTGGATTCACCAATTTCTACAGGGGGTTTACCCCAAGGCTGGCAGAGATTATATTACCCCTAACTAACCTACTCAAGACCAAGGGCTTGGGGGACACGCGCAAATCAAGAAACCCGGGGGCGCTACTAAACTGGACAGCTGATTGTCAAACGGCATTTGAGAGACTAAAAAACCTCTTCACAGCTGAGCCAGTGCTACAACACCCCGACCCCACCAAGCCTTTCGTGGTGCAGGCAGACGCCTCCGACTTTTCCATCGGAGCCATCCTGCTCCAAAGGGACTCCGACAACCACCTAAAACCCTGCGCCTACCTTTCCCGCAAATTCTCCGAAACAGAGCGGAGATGGCACGTATGGGAAAAGGAGGCGTTTGCAGTAAAGACAGCTCTGGAAACGTGGAGGCACCTGCTGGAAGGGGCCACCTGCCCCTTCAAGGTCTGGACGGACCACAAGAACTTGGAGGCACTCAGCATGCCAAAACAACTCAGCCCGAATGTAATGGTTGCCTAATCCCAAATACTCAGTCTCACAAGCCCGGGCTTAAGGATAACTGATTTATTAAAGGAATAGTATGCAAATACAGAGAAAGCTGAGAATGAGCAAAAGCATGCCAAATACAAACTTAAAAGCCTTGCTTCCAACCCAGTCCCACCCCGAGCGCTCGTTAGCAACCACCCCCACCCAGGTGCTAGCAACCGTTACATGTGCCTGGGAAAGTAACCTTGAACAGTTGCAAACCCAAACATACATTCCAAAGTAGCAAAATAAAGAGTACAGCAATAATGGAAAATACCAGGAAGCGTTCAAGCATGCGATACATGGATCGACGGTTTGACATGTGAAATGTTACGATGTTAACAGAACACTGAAACGGTGAACATGACATGTCGCCTCCCTAAAAACAATGCTAAGGGGCCGGCTTGTTTGGATAGGCAGAGTGAAAATGAGCAACAAGGTTGGGAGAGCGAACATCCCGACTAACAACCTATTCAGGATGAGGGAAATGTTTCCAACAGATGAGATACTGCAAAGTGGAGCGCTGGCGGCATGAGTCAAGGATTTCCTTGACTTCAAAGTGTTGTTGGTTATCGATCATAATGGGAGGTGGTGGGGTCGGTTGGGGATGCCAGCGGTCCGACGACAGGTACGGTTTGAGTAAGCTGCAATGAAAAACAGGATGCAAACGTTTAAGATTATGGGGCAGATCAAGTTTGAAAGTTACAGGGTTAATTTGTGCAATAATAGGGAAAGGACCAACAAATTTAGGACCAAGTTTTTTCGAAGGTTGTGGTGATTTGATGAATTTCGTGGATAGGTAGACCTTATCCCCCACCGCAAACATAGGTTGGGGGGAGCGTTTAGCATCTGCATGCTTTTTGTAGGTGGTTTGGGCATGGGAAAGGGCTCGTTGAATGTTGTGCCATGAGTCTTGTAGGGTTTCAGCCCAGTCAGTGAGAGAGGCTGGTAGCGATTGTGGGTGCGGGAGTTCAGGTATTGGGATGAACTCCTGGCCAAAGACAGTTTTGAAAGGAACCTGTCCAGTGCTTTGATGTACGGCATTGTTGTAGGCAACTTCAGCAAATGGAAGCAGGTCTACCCAGTTGTCCTGTTGATAATTGACGAATGCGCGTAAATATTGTTCCAGTGTGGAATTAACAGCTTCAGTAGATCCATCCGTCTCTGGATGCCACGCAGTGGAGAGGGCTTGTTCGGTGCCAATCAGTTTTAAAAATGCCCGCCAAAACTGTGACGTAAATTGTGAGCCCCTGTCACTCACCAAACGGGCGGGGATTCCGTGGAGCCGGTACACGTGTACGAGGAATAGGTGGGCCAGCTGTTGTGCGGTGGGGATGGAGGCGCATGGGATAAAATGCGCTTGTTTGGAGAAAAAGTCCTTTACTACCCAAATGACTGTTTTTCGTTGACTGGGTGGGAGGTCGACAATAAAATCCATGGATATGTCCTGCCATGGGTAGGCAGGGGTTACCACAGGTTGCAGAAAGCCTTGAGGCTTGCCAGTTTTGCGCTTGGTTGTTGCGCACACAGGGCAAGCGGCTACATAAGTTTTAAGGTCCCTTAGAAGAGTTGGCCACCAGAATTGATGGCTGATGAGGTGAAGGGTTTTAAGGTATCCGAAATGTCCAGCCAACTTGTCGTCATGGCAGCGCTGGAGGATCGTCTTTCGTAAAGCCTCAGGGACATACAGATGATCGTTTCGCCAGGCAAAGTCCTCAGTAAAAGTTACAGTGTTTAAGTTTGCTTGTAACCAAGTGTCAGATTTCAGGTGGAAAAGCAACTGTTGTTTCAAGTCTGATGGAATTGGCAGACGCGCCGGACGGGAGGGAGGCGGAGCAGTCTGACGAGCCTGTTGCACTCGCGTCTGACTGTGTGTCACAGCTGCCAAACTCAATTGCTTTTCAGTCCATACAGTACCCTGTACAGTTGGCCCAGGGCCAGAATCTTGGGGTCTGCGTGATAAGGCATCTGCTAAAAAGTTTTTCCTGCCTGGTATAAACTTGAGTGTGAAATCAAAGCGAGTGAAAAATTCAGCCCATCAAAGTTGTTTGGGGCTGAGTTTTCGACTGGTGCTTAAAGCTTCTAGGTTTTTATGATCAGTCCACACTTCGAACGGGTTGGAAGCCCCTTCTAATAAGTGACGCCAGGTTTCCAAGGCTGTTTTGACAGCAAACGCCTCTTTTTCCCAAACATGCCACCTCCTCTCTGTTTCTGTGAACTTGCGAGAGAGGTAAGCACAGGGTTTTAAAGTGCCAGATTGGTCTGCTTGAAGCAGAATTGCTCCGATGGAGAAGTCGGAGGCATCGACCTGCACTACGAAAGGCTTAGTTGGGTTAGGATGCTGCAAAATAGGTTCAGTGGTGAAAATCTGTTTGAGTGCATGAAACGCTTGGTGGCAGGCTGGGGTCCATTTAAGGAGCACGCCTGGGTTCTTCGAGCGCCGCGTATCCCCCTGAGCTTTAGTTTTTAGTAGTTCAGTAAGGGGAAGGGCAGTTTCAGCAAAATTTTGGGCAAATGCCCTATAGAAATTGGCGAATCCAAGGAAACTTTGTAATTGCCGCCTGGTGTGGGGAGGCTCCCATGCCAAAATGGCTTCAACCTTGGCAGGGTCCATCTCAATGCCCTTTGCTGAAATTCTATATCCTAGGTAATCAATTTGTGATTGATGGAAAGCACACTTGGACAGTTTTGCATACAACTCTGCTTTTCTCAATTTAGCAAGCACATGATGCACCAAGTGAATATGTTCTGCCATGGTTTCAGTATAAATCAATACATCATCCAAATACATTAAATAGGTGGTCATGCAAGACCTCATTGATGAGTTTCATAAAAACCCCAGGTGCCCCAGACAAACCAAAAGGCAACACATTGTATTGGAAAGCCACAAGAGGACAGTTAAACGCTGTTTTCCACTCATCCCCTTCCCTTATGCGAATGCGAAAATAGGCTTCCCTTAAGTCTAATTTTGAGAAGATTTTACCTTTGGCCAGATGTGATAAGATATCTTTGATGAGGGGTAAAGGATATTTATTTAATATTGATACTGCATTGAGCCCGCGGAAATCGGTACATAGTCTCAAAGAACCATCCTTTTTTGGTCTAAAGAGAACAGGTGCCCCCACTGGGGAGTTTGCTGGCTCAATGAAACCCCTAGCTAAGTTTTTGTCTATGAATTCCCTCAGTGTAGTCAGCTCTTTAGGGGACATGGCATAGATTTTTGGGTGAGGTAATTTCGCATTAGGCAGAAATTCAATGGCACAGTCTGTCTTTCAGTGAGGCGGTAACTGATCTGCTTCCTTCTCTCCAAACACATCTGCAAAATCTTGGTATTGCCTGGGCAGTCCTTCTAGGGGTTCAAGGGTTTGTATAGTGGTGGTAGCCACCTGTCCACCCTCAATGTCCTCCAATAAGTCTTTTTCTGGTGCTTTGTAAAATTCATCAGCAAACGTTACAGTTCTATGCAGCCAGTTGATAAAAGGATTTTGTTGTACGAACCAAGGCATTCCCAAAATGACTAAAGGACCCCCCACTGGAGCTATGACAAAAGGTAATTTCTCCCAATGGGTACCCATTTGTAAAGCCACTAGTCCTGTGGAGTGGGTGACTGCTTTTCCCCCAGCCATAGTCCTGTCCAATTGGGTGAAGATCATTGGCTGTTGCAAAGGGAACGTGGGCAGTTCTAAGGCAGCTACAACATCAGGATGCATTAGCGAACGTGAACAACCCGAATTTAGCATAGCCCAGACTTCCACAGTTTTGGTTCTAGATCCCAATTTTAATTTGACAGTCAGTGTAGGAAAATTCCCACTCACCGAATCGTGGTCACGCCCGGTTTCTTCCACCTGCCCAACGGCGCCCTTCAGAGCAGGTGGTAACCTTTTCCCACCGGCTGGTCAAACTGTAATTCCTCCTCCTCTTCCCCAAATGGGAGGTCTGAAGGGTCGACTTCTGCGCAGGCAGCCCTCATATGAGGTAATGATGGCGATTTTCCCGACGGTTTTCCTGGTCGCTCCTCCGGTCTGCGTCTTGGGCACGAAGTGGCACGATGCCCTTCCTTCCCACATCTCAGGCATTGACCTTTCGCAAATTGTCATTCTCTTTCTTCCTCCCAACTTTTCGTTTTAGGGCGGGTTGGAAATCCCATGGTGTGAGCCCTCTACTTGCTCTGCCCTGCTTCAGTTCCTTGCTATGGGCGAATGTTTCTAGAGCGTTTTCTGCACTGCCCGCCAACTGTATCCACCCATACAACGTTTTGGGATCATCCCGACACAAAGCCCACCGGAGGACTTCTGTCTCCAGTCCTTGTTTAAACATTTCCACTAAAGTTGACTGGGATCAATCCTCCACCTTCCCCGCCAGGGCTTTAAATTCCAAAGCGTAGTCTGCGATGGAGAGGGTTCCCTGATAAAGTTTTTTCAGTGCCCTTTTCGCTCTCTCTTGGGCCAAGGGGTCTTCAAAATGCTGTTTTAGTGCCCACATAAACTCATCAAAGTCCTCCAACTCCGTAGCTTCTGTTTGGCATAACTGCACATACCAATCCACTGCCCGCCCCTTCAGCTTATTAGCAATAATATTAATTTTACCCTGTTCCGAGCAAAAACTTCGGCCCCAATTGTCCATATAATTTCTAGCATTGGTAATGAAAAAGGATAGCTTGGTAGGGTCGCCATCAAACTTTACCCCAAACGGTGGAAGGGTTCTTATCGGCTCCGCCGGCTGTGGTGGCTCCGCGAACATCAACGCATGTCGAGCCCCCAGTGGTGGCCGATCCCTGGTTGCTCTCGACTCCCTTCCCCTCGATTGTCGGGAAGCTCGAGTCCTGCTTCTTCCCCTGAGTGACGGGGACCTCTCTCTCGGGTAAGCCAGTTGTGTGGGGTCTTCCTCCCAATCTTCCTGCAGGGACACCGACCCTCTGGGGATATCCTTCAGGAGGGCCACTATCATGTCCATTTTATCCTCTATTGCTTTCATGCGGGCAGGGGTGACAGGCTCCTCTACGGGTCTAGTTGTCACCACCACCCTCGGTGATAAGGGGATTTCATGTTCCCAGGATGGCTGTGGTGATTCCCTCCCCGTTCTTGCTTCCACCTCGGGTTGAAGTTCACCCCTTGTGGCACCCTGCACTGCCAACAATAGATCATCCAATTGGGCATCCCGCTTCTCTCGACGAGCTGCCCTTTGGGCTCGCGAACTCGGAGCTACCAGGGTCTTGGTCGAGTCCGGCTCTTCTTTGCTCCCATCACTCTCGCGTAGTTGAGGTTCTGTCATCGCTAGCGCTCCCCGTTACCCAAACTTTGGATGGGGCTAGCGGAAGATGATATAAATGATTCTCAGCTTTATGTAATGGTTGTCTAATTCCAAATACTCAGTCTCACAAGCCCGGGCTTAAAGATAACTGATTTATTGAAGGAATAGTATGCAAATACAGAGAAAGCTGAGAATGAGCAAAAGTGCGCCAAATACAAACTTAAAAGCCTTGCTTCCAACCCAGTCCCGCCCCGAGCGCTCGTTAGCAACCACCCCCTCCCAGGTGCTAGCAACCGTTACATCTGCCTGGGAAAGCAACCTTGAACAGAGTTGCAAACCCAAACATACATTCCAAAGGAGCAAAATAAGGAGTACAGCAATAATGGAAAAATACCAGCAAACGGTCAAGCAGATAAGACACGGAAGAACGGTTTACAGGACATTATGTCAGAGGGGCCAAGACTCCCAAAAGAGAGGGGAAGGAGTTATGTTATTATTAACATAACATTATTTATTTATGGCTCAAATATAGCCACCACCCATCTCCCCCAAAAGAGGGACTCTGGGCGGTTTACAGTAAAATCCAGCACAAAATATAAACATTAAAATCACATAAAACAGTTATAATAAAATACAGTAAATAAATAAAACCCAAGAAAGGTATAAAATCTGGGCTGGTGGGAGGGACTCTAGGGTGCAAGCCACCCCCAAGAATGGTTATTCACTTTCCTGCCCCAGGAGAGATGGCAGAACCAGGTCTTCAGGGCCTTCTGGAAGGTCAGGTGTGAGGGGGCCTGCCTCACTTCCAGGGGCAAGATATTCCAGAGTGTGGGGGCCACTACAGAGAAGGCCCATTTCCTGGACCCCGCCAGATGAAATTCTCTTATGGACGGGGTCCGCAACATGCCCTCTCTGGATGATCGGGTAGGGTGGGGTGATGTAATTGGGATGAGACGGTCCCTCAGGTAACCTGGCCCCATGCCATGTAGGGCTTTAAAGGTCATAACCAACACCTTGAATTGGACCCAGAAGCAAACTGGCACCCAGTGCAGCTCGTGCAGCAACGGTGTTATATGTGCCAGCCTAGGGGCACCAAAAATAGCCCGCGCAGCTGCATTCTGGACCAGCTGAAGCTTCTGGATACTCTTCAAGGGTAGCCCCATGTAGAGTGCATTGCAGTAGTCTATATGGAAGATAACCAGGGCATGAGTGACTGTTCAGAGGGCTTCTCGATACAGGAATGGGCATAAGTGGCACACAACTCGAAGTTGTGCAAAGGCCCTCCTGGCCACAACTGCCACCTGCTCTTCAAGCAGGAGTCATGAGTCCAGGAGAACCCCCAGATTAGGCACTGAGTCTGTCTGGGGCAGTGCAACCCCATCCAGAACTAAGGATGACAATTTCCCGGAAGATGAAGCACCATCAATCCACAGCCATATTAACTCTTTGGTTATCCTGTTCTTCTCTGGCAGCATGACAATTTTAATTATTTTAATTTTAATTATTAATTTGTTTATTTAATTGTTTGATGAGTATCTTGGATTTTATTTTGATTAGTCTTACACTTCTCATCTTTTTATTTCCCTTGGTTTTAAATCACCTTAATTGTCAAATAGATGCAAAGGAAGCATACAAACGCAATAGTAACTGCAATGAATAATTAAATGATATGAGCTGAAGAAACAATTTCACTATCAGTTCCCTACTTTTATCATTAGCTGTTCCTTAGTGTTTAGTTCTGGCCTCAGGATAATAATGTAGCACTTGGGGAAGAAGATACAGCCCAGCAGGCCAGCACCGGAGGCCAAGATGGAGAAGACCTGCACAGCCACCATGGACTTCCCCTTGGTGCTCAGGTAGGTGGGTATGAAGGAGACCCAGACACTGCAGAAGACCAGCATGCTGAAGGTGATCAGCTTGGCTTCATTGAAGGCCCCAGGGAGATTCCTGGCCAGGAAAGCCACCATGAAGCAGATGGCGGCCAGGAACCCCATGTAGCTAAGGACAACATAAAACATAGTAACAGAGCCTTCGTTGCATCGCAGAATGATCTCTCCAGGATGGGAATGCAGGTCAGAGTCAGGGAATGGGGGAGAAACTCCCAACCACATGGCACAGATGGCAATTTGGCCAGCAGAGCAAGAAACGATGATGGAGTTGGCCAAACTCTTCCCCAACCATCTTTTCATCCTGTTCCCAGGTTTTGTGGCCAGGAAGGCCAGCACCACCGTGATCGTTTTGGCCAAGACAGAAGACACGGCAACTGAGAAGACAATGCCAAACACCATTTGTCGTAGGAGGCAGGTGGCTTTCCTTGGTTGGCCAATGAAGAGGAGGGAAGACAAGAAGCAAAGCAGGAGGGAGACCAGAAGGATGTAGGAGAGGTCCCGATTGTTGGCTTTGACAATGGGAGTTTCTAAGTATTTAAGGAAGGTGATTAAAATGAAGCCTGTGGTTAAGGACAAGAGGAGGGCAAAGGAGAACAGGATGATTCCCAGATGTTCCTCATAGGACAGGAAGGTTATAACTTTGGGGAGACATCGGACTCGGTCCTCATTTGGATGTTGATTGTCTGGACACTTGGTGCATTTTTCCGTGTCTGAAAATACCAAAAGTAATGTCTCTTTTATAGTCTCACCTTTCACAGTTCAAGAAAGACCTTCTTTGGACAACAGCTGATAGAAAAGAAATAGCAAATTGCCTGAGTGAGTCAGCATATAGGGAGAAATGTACAGAATATGGAATGTACTTGAAGATGTCCCTTAAAGAGGAACATTTCCTGAGAGGAACTTCTTAACACCTCCACAGAAAGGCTGCACCAACCTCCAGACCCCATTTCAGGGGAAAACCCAGGTCTTTTTATTGAATCATCACCAAGGCCAGGGCCAAATGCATATTGGGGGATATGACATTCCAAAGGGCAGGCTCTGCAATAGAGAAAGCCCAGATTCTGGGTCCTGCAGATGGCACTTCTTAATAGGCAGGACCCAGAGTGTGGCCATCCTGCCAAACCTAGTTGGCTGGCAGGGAAAGCTAGTTCTACAAATACCCTGGAATGGCTACTGGGAGGAGTGGTATAATGTGGGTGTTATGAGGTGCACCAGGAACTGTCCACACCAGCTCATTCTGGACCAGCTATACCTTCCCAGTGATCTTCAAGTGGAGCCCCACGTAGAGAGCATTGCAAGAATCCTTCCAGGAGGTGCTTAAGGCACGGGTGATTCTGAGTAATGACTCTCGATTCATGGATTGGCTGCTCTAATCTGATTGGATGTTTTAAAGATCTGATGTGGCTCAAATGGAATTCCTGAAAAATGATCTAAGAAGAAACAGTTTCCGCCCTCGTCTGTCCATTGGATTGCAATCTTTACTCAAAGATCAGAGTCCTTCCAAAGGGTTTTCTCATGTGAAACCAGTATGTCTAAATGTATGGATACAATTTCAGTAGATCAAACCCAACAGTTAAACCTCCCATTGGATCTCTGGGGTAGGATCAATGTAATTAGTCACTCCCCCTCAGCCCAGCTCACCTCACATGGCTGTTGTTGTGGGGAAAATAGTTGGAGGAAGGAGTATTAGGTATGTTCCCCACTTTGAGTTATTGATAAAAATAATAAAGGCGGGATGACTGGAATGGGCCACTTCACATCAAATGACCACCAGATCTACTACTGCGGACAAGAGGACCACAGAAGAAATGGAGTAGCCTTCATAATTAATAGTAAAGTGGCTAAAGCAGTGCTTGGATACCACCCAAAAAACGACAGAATGATCTCAATTCGAATTCAGGGCAAGCCATCTAACATCACAGTGATCCAAATATATGCCCCAACCACAAACGCTGAAGAAGCTGAAGTAGAGCAGTTCTATGAGGATCTGCAGCACCTACTGGACAACACGCCTAAAAGAGATGTTATTTTCATCACAGGAGACTGGAATGCTAAGGTGGGAAGTCAAATGACACCTGGAATTACAGGTAAGCATGGCCTGGGGGAACAAAACGAAGCAGGACACAGGCTGATAGAATTTTGCCAAGACAATTCACTCTGCATAACAAACACTCTCTTCCAACAAATTAAGAGACGGCTTTATACATGGACTTCACCAGATGGACAACACCGAAATCAGATTGACTACATCCTTTGCAGCCAAAGGTGGCGGACATCTATACAGTCGGTAAAAACAAGACCTGGAGCTGACTGTAGTTCAGATCACAAACTTCTTCTTGCACAATTTAGGATCAGACTGAAGAGATTAGGGAAGACCCACAGATCAGCTAGATATGAGCTCACTAATATTCCTAAGGAATATGCAGTGGAGGTGAAGAATAGATTTAAGGGACTGGACTTAGTAGATAGGGTCCCGGAAGAACTCTGGACAGAAGTTGGCAGCATTGTTCAGGAGGCGGCAACAAAATACATCCCAAAGAAAGAGAAAACCAAGAAGGCAAAATGGCTGTCTGCTGAGACACTAGAAGTAGCCCAAGAAAGAAGGAAAGCAAAAGGCAACAGTGATAGGGGGAGATATGCCCAATTAAATGCAAAATTCCAGAGGTTAGCCAGAAGAGATAAGGAATTATTTTTAAACAAGCAATGCACGGAAGTGGAAGAAGACAATAGAATAGGAAGGACAAGAGACCTCTTCCAGAAAATTAGAAACATTGGAGGTAAATTCCAGGCAAAAATGGGTATGATCAAAAACAAAGATGGCAAGGACCTAACAGAAGAAGAAGAGATCAAGAAAAGGTGGCAAGAATATACAGAAAACCTGTATAGGAAGGATAACAATATCGGGGATAGCTTTGACGGTGTGGTCGGTGAGCTAGAGCCAGACATCCTGAAGAGTGAGGTTGAGTGGGCCTTAAGAAGCATTGCTAATAACAAGGCAACAGGAGACGACAGCATCCCAGCTGAACTGGTCAAAATCTTGCAAGATGATGCTGTCAAGGTAATGCATGCTATATGCCAGCAAATTTGGAAAACACAAGAATGGCCATCAGACTGGAAAAAATCAACTTATATCCCCATACCAAAAAAGGGAAACACTAAAGAATGTTCAAACTATCGAACACTCATTTCACATGCCAGTAAGGTAATGCTCAAGATCCTGCAAGGTAGACTTCAGCAGTTCATGGAGCGAGAATTGCCAGATGTACAAGCTGGGTTTAGAAAAGGCAGAGGAACTAGAGACCAAATTGCCAATATCCGCTGGATAATGGAAAAAGCCAGGGAGTTTCAGAAAAACATCTATTTCTGTTTTATTGACTATTCTAAAGCCTTTGACTGTGTGGACCATAACAAATTGTGGCAAGTTCTTAGTGGTATGGGGATACCAAGTCATCTTGTCTGCCTCCTGAAGAATCTGTATAACGACCAAGTAGCAACAGTAAGAACAGACCACGGAACAACAGACTGGTTTAAGATTGGGAAAGGAGTAAGGCAGGGCTGTATACTCTCACCCTACCTATTCAACTTGTATGCAGAACACATCATGCGACAAGCTGGCCTTGAGGAATCCAAGGCTGGAGTTAAAATCTCTGGAAGAAACATTAACAATCTCAGATATGCAGATGATACCACTTTGATGGCTGAAAGTGAAGAGGAACTGAGGAGCCTTATGATGAAGGTGAAAGAAGAAAGTGCAAAAGCTGGTTTGCAGCTAAACCTCAAAAAAAACAAGATTATGGCAACCAGCTTGATTGATAACTGGCAAATAGAGGGAGAAAATGTAGAAGCAGTGAAAGACTTTGTATTCCTAGGTGCAAAGATTACTGCAGATGCTGACTGCAGTCAGGAAATCAGAAGACGCTTAATCCTGGGGAGAAGAGCAATGACAAATCTCGATAAAATAGTTAAGAGCAGAGACATCACACTGACAACAAAGGCCCGCATAGTTAAAGCAATGGTGTTCCCTGTAGTAACATATGGCTGCGAGAGCTGGACCATAAGGAAGGCTGAGCGAAGGAAGATCGATGCTTTTGAACTGTGGTGTTGGAGGAAAATTCTGAGAGTGCCTTGGACTGCAAGAAGATCCAACCAGTCCATCCTCCAGGAAATAAAGCCAGACTGCTCACTTGAGGGAATGATATTAAAGGCAAAACTGAAATACTTTGGCCACATAATGAGAAGACAGGACACTCTGGAGAAGATGCTGATGCTAGGGAGAGTGGAAGGCAAAAGGAAGAGGGGACGACCAAGGGCAAGATGGATGGATGATATTCTAGAGGTGACGGACTCATCCCTGGGGGAGCTGGGGGTGTTGACGACCGACAGGAAGCTCTGGCGTGGGCTGGTCCATGAAGTCACGAAGAGTTGGAAGCGACTAAACGAATAAACAACAACATATATATTGAAACTTCTATGTACACTATTTTAAGAGGGATTGCCATGTTAATTAGATTAGAATTAGATACCTTACATAGACAAACTAATGAGAAAATATTAATTGATTGATTGATTGAAGCAATTTATAAGCTTCCTGACTCCCAATGGCTCTGGGGGGTTGACAGCTAAAAAAGTAAATAATTACAGAAGACAAAAATAAATCCTGAATGCCCTCCCCAAACCACGTATAACCCCAAATCTCATTCAGCAGGGGCTCCCACTTCCCTCTGCCCCAGAGCCTGGGAGAACAACAAGGTCTTTCCAGCTTCTTCAAGATCATCAGGGTAGGACCATCCTGAGCAGAAGCCCTCAAAGATCTTGGGGGAAATGGAGTTCCCTTATGGTGAAGGAAACTTTAGTCTCATAGATTTTCAGCTGTAATCCTGGACTTTTATTTTAACTTCTCTATCCTTGGGGAACAAGGACTTTGGCTGAACTTCACCCTCCTTGGGCCTCTCAGAACAGCAAGTTTTAGGGTCTGCGTATAGTATTGGGGATCTTTATTTCCAGCCTTGAGAGATGCTAGACAGACTTGGTCATTAAATTTGGTTTCGCATCTGCTGGACCTTCAAAGAATGTTTTAAAAAGGTTGGAGATGAGTTATTTTTTTCCTGTGATGATGTTGTAAGAGATTTGAGGGGTCTGTAACTCATATTCTTTGGTCTTGTTTGGCCAAAGCTCCTTTTTTATTTGAAATCATGGC
The DNA here is from genome assembly GCF_035149785.1 of Candoia aspera. Taxonomy (NCBI): domain Eukaryota; kingdom Metazoa; phylum Chordata; class Lepidosauria; order Squamata; family Candoiidae; genus Candoia; species Candoia aspera. The sequence goes on from NC_086154.1 coordinate 2,414,507, forward strand.
ATATGTGAAGATAATTTTGGCAAGAAAGGTAAAAGTTAAAATGTAAATGTGATGTGAAATTATATTCCTAACATATGGAATACATCACTTAATGAAGAGCTCTGACTCAGCTGAGTTTTGGGCTTAGGAAAAGAGAAAATTGTATGAAAATGGAAAGAAGTTTAGTCTCCTGATTTTAAGGGAGTTTAATTCCTTAGGAAAGAAAGGAAGTGAGTATGAGAACTTTCTTCCCTAAAGTGTATTAAAAAATGGAAGAGAAAGCAATTTGGTTCCTTATGGTCTAGATTTACTAGCAAGATTAAGGACTGAACTGCAAGCCAGAATCACCGTGCATCGATTGTTTTCTCTTCCCCGCTCCTCTCTGTTATGTCTGGTTTCTTTTGATACCGATTTTGTGTAGGGCTTTTTTCCTTTTAGAACCACTACTGCATTTCTGTTTCGTTAGTGGTGCCGTTGTCTGTATTTCGCTGTTAAACAAAAAAGGAGATGAAAGGGGGTGAGAAGAAGTGGGAAGGCCCAGGAGCAATCATGCCAAGGAATTCGAAACAGCACTAGCAACAGGGCTTAGAAGGAGGTTTGTTTTTTCCTTTTAGAGCTGCTATGATACTTCTTTTTGTGGTTGTCTGTATTTCCCTATTGATTAACTCCGTAAACTAGGAAGACCACAAGGGAGAAGGCCCAGTACCAGCAGCACCAAGGAATCAGAGGTACCACCACCAACGTGGCTTAGAAGGAGGTTCATCACGATGGCAGTTCAACTGAAGCGGGAAACGTTGAACTGGGCTACAACCAGTACTTCTCTTTTACCTCTTAGTCTGCAACTCGGACAATTAGAGCGTTGGAGGGAAAAATGATAAACAGATTCCTAATCATGGTGAACTTAGTTTACATCACTCCTCTCTTTATGGCGAGTGCTCCATGTTGTTTTCTCTTGTTCCTCTGAATGCAACAGCTCTCCCTCCACCGTCACCCCAATTAGATCTTTCTGCTTATGTTGCTCTATGACCTTGATAAAAATTGATGGATTGATTGATTGATTGATTGATTGATGTATCTTTTTGTGTCCCCTTCTGGAAATGGCATAAAGTAAATTTGGTTCAGGTGAGAAAAAGCAACTGACCTCAAACCATTCCTCAAGTTTCAAAGAATTCAGATGTTCCCCGAAAGGTAAACACGGAAGACATACTTCCAAATTGAAGAGCGGACATGTATTCTCTGGCAGTGAAACCTTGCCAGATCCACTCATCCTTCCATCTCTTCCTAGCTCATCCTTCAAGGTCTTTATCTCATTCCTCCCGATCTGGAAGGAATGTGTATGCGTGTGCATGCTGAAAAGAAGCTTGGATGTGTCTTTAAACCCGCACTTCCATCCAAATCCACTCCCACAAGGCCTGCTGCTTCCTCCAACGGCACCCACCTTCCTGAGTGGAGATGGTTCCCTCCGGACAAGGAACGCAGTCGTAGCAGCAAGCTGGCTCTCCTTCCCGAGCCCGCTTGACAAATCCAGCGGGACAATTTTCCCCACACCTGGACTGAGGCAGAGACTAAGCAGAAAGACAAGGAATGCCAATTAAAAAAAGTGTTAAGACGAATCATCTATGGAAAATGGAGGTAGAGATGAAAAATAGCCAAGGTGGCCTCTGGGCTTCACTGAAGTGAGTATGACCTAATCAGTTCCAAAAGGCTGTGAGAGAGACAACTACTGGCAGATGCTTCATTTAGTTCCTCCTTTTCGCTTCTGATATTTCACGCTGCAATGAAGTACTTTTCTACCTGGCAAACTTTTGAGGGATGAAACTGAGAAAAGATTTAGGAATTAAGGGACGACCTTTGGGGTCTGTCTCATGGCTGTATTAACATGCATTCCTCCGTGCTTTGCATATCCCTGACCATAAGCTATGATGATCAATTGATATTCCACCTAACTTGAAACATCACCGTTTTGAAATTTTGCGGTAGAAGAAACTGTGATGAAGGAAGAACTTTCTGACCCAACGGATCAGAACAATATCTTGCAGACTCCGTCAAATGCTGCATAGCCCCTCCTCTCTGAAAGGAGTCGATTTTTGGTCTCCCCTGAGGTTGCCTGATGAGGATACAAAGGAGAAACCCTTGCAAGATAGGGCTATCGATCTTACAGCAGACTGACTGATCGATCAATTGATCGATTGAATTTATAAGGCTTCGGTCCTGGTCAAATAACTAAGAGTGAAAATGATTGCAGGGTTGCTAGGACAGTACTGAGATGAGGTGGAGGCAACGTCAAGAGAACGGGTCCCTGAAATCAGCTTCATAAGGAATCTTTGAGCTGCAGCAAGTTGGATGTCAGGATGAACCTGTATTGCATACAGAGGAATACAAACTGCATACAAAGGAAAAATTCTTTACAAATTAAGGCTGTCAGCCTTAAAGGAGATGAAGAAATGGATATTTCTACGGGGCAGCTAGGTATCCAAGACAAGGTGCTTTCTCTTCAAGAACTACAATTAGGTGACACCAACTGACATCGAAAGACAGTCCCACATTCATTATTAGTGAGGTTTAGAGCCTCCTTTTGCCCAGAGGGCCTTCAGGTAGCTAACAATAGAGATAAACTCAACCAATATCTTGTCAAACTAGGGCCATGCAGCCCTTTGGAGGGATAGTTGCGTTCAAGGAGGCTTCAGATGAAGGGCCCTCTCACAAGCTGGGCTGAAAGAGAGGCACAGATAACTCTTGCTAGGTCCAGCCTGCTTAAAAAGAATGACAGACAATAGACATGCCTTTTGTGGAGTGAATCCCCAACCAGGAAAAGCTAAATTCTGATTCCAAAGCTTCATTTCCCACTGGGACCAATGAGCCCTCTGTCCAGCCCAACACTGAACTCAGGCACTGGTCAATGGGATTGCCTCCTTCTCTGGCATTTGAGTGTTGGAATTATCAGGGGTCAACTCAGCATCGTCTCATAAGCATAAGGGGGTCTCTCTAGCAAATGCATCTCTATTGTGCTTCTGGGATGTTACATGGGTCACCTGATTTCCACCTCCTCCTCCTTCTGGGGCTTGGGGATTAACAATCTCCATTTACCCTTCTGGCAGAAATGCAAGCAGGAGGTGCTGCTGCGTGCAGCTCCTCCCCTACCATCTCGTTTGCACGCAAACTTTCTATTCTACATAGAAAGCGTCTACAAAGAACCAGGGATGATTTAGTGCTTTCTACTATGAATCATCCTGTATCCAGATCTGCTGAATAAAAGTAAGCTATCTCTATTTTTCCTCATCTAACTACAGTCAGCTCAGAAGGACACCTTGGGTGATAATACTGAATCTTCTGAAGAATAAGAAAATGCGTAGGGCTGTGCTCCAATCATTCAGTTCTGAGTGTAGGTCACCCACTATGGTGACCAGTGCCAGTCCAACTGAAATGTGTCCTCATCATCACATCCTCCAAATGTCTTAAGGTGTTGAAAAGCAGAGAAAACAAGCCACGATTTTCCTCACCTCGTTGAGCAACGTCAGCCATGACAGAGCATCTTGGTCGATAGTAAGTCTCTGCCTTTCCAGACTCCCCAATTTTTTTTTGATGACGGGCTTTTCGGGCTTATTGGGGAAAATCAGCCAGCTCATAATGTTCAAGTCAGCTGCTAGATCTCCATTTTGGTCCAGGTAGAGTTTCTCCCGGGACATATTGCAAAACCCGTTGTTCTCCAGAAAGGGATGGAACTGGAATGGAAACACCCAGGAATTTTAAAAGAAGGAACCTTGCTTTCTTATCTTATCCCACCTGGTCTTTTCACATCTGGATCTTTCTTCTGCAGTGGTCTACCTTGCAACTGTCCTTAGACAGGAGAACAAATGTTACCACTATCTTCAAAAGTGAAAAAGAAGAATTCTGGCATCAATTCCAGGGGAGATTCTAGAGCAGGTCATACAAAGGTCATTCAGAAACACCTCGAAAACAATGAGTTGATTGCCAGAAACCCTGGATTTGAGAAGATCATGTTTTCTCATGGTTTGATCACATCTCTTCCTAAATAGATTGTGGGATCGTTTCAGATAGAATATACCTGGATTTCAGCAAAGTATTAACAAAATACTTCTTGCTGTGCTGTTTAGGAAGCTAGTTAAATGTGGGTGGATGGCGTGATAATTATATAAAAGGTGGCTTGAAAATTCTATGCCAAGAATGTACAATCATTCCTGATAAAGCTGGATAAAGTTATAAATAGAAATTGGTCCTTGGTACTCTATTTTTCAAGATTTCCATTAATATAGAGAGGTAGAGTAAAGGAGTCATGATTTTCTAATGAAAGTTTTATACCAACTCTTAGGCAAATGTATTTACTTATTTATTTAATAAATTTATATGGCCAGCCAACTCACACACAAAGTCTCTGGGCGGCTTATAAAATTGAAATCCACAATAGAAAAGTCCCATCGTCTCCCCCCCCCCCAGCAGCTACAAACACAATCGGATCAGCCACTTGATCAGCTCCGTCCCAACCTGGGGTCCCCAGGCCCATTGGCAGAAGCATGTCTTCAAGGCCTTTTGGGAAAGCACCAAGGTGGGGGCCAATCTAATCTCTGGGGGAACGGTGTTCCACAGGGAAGGAGCCACCACAGAGAAGGCTCTTTTTTGTGGTCCCACCAGATGAACTTCCCTCATCGAAGGGACCTGCAACACGCCCTGCCTCCCTGATCTGGTGGTTTGGGTAGATGTAACTGGGGAAAGGTGGTCCTTCAAATGATCGTACCCCAAGCCATGTAGGGTGATAGCCAGCACCTTGAATTGGGCCAAGAAGGAAATCAGCAACCAATGTCGCTCCCGCATGCACAGGAGGTGACACATGCGCAAATCTAGACTTGTGCAAAACTGTGTGGGCTGCTGAATTTTGAACCAACTGAAGCTTTGAGCAGCCCCATGTTTACTGCATTACAATTGGCCAAACAGGAGGTGACTGGGATGGGGGTGAGTGTGAGAAGGGCACATTCTTTTTATATTCCTTCTATATTCTCGATCTAGTTTGAGCTCTTACAAAAAATGACAGGCTTCCTGGACAAAAAAAATATTTATGATTTCCTGATAGACAGGAATGCAAAATCTGATTTTTAGCAACTAGGACTTGACACACTTTGGGATCTGCTATGGAAACAGATGGAGGCTACAATGTGCATTTTTCACTGAGGCATCACATGTATCTCTTCTCGTTCCCAAACATACGTATTCTGATCACGGATTGCAACAATCTATTCCTATCATCTCCTTAATGGCTTTGACAAATGGTGGAGGGAACGGCTATTGATTAGCAGCTTGTTTCAAATTAGGTGGCAGAAGCTACAAGCAGATATAACATTCAAAACCAATTTTGATAGTTTACCGAAATGTGCTCAAGAATGAAATTTAGAACAGAGAGAAGTGCAAAATTCTGCACTTAGAAGAATAAAAGTGAGACGCCCAGGTAGAGGATGAGGGATCCCGCACTTGGTAAGAATGCTTGTGACAATGATCTTGAAATAGTGGTTGATTAGAATAGTAAAATATCAAAACATATACAGAGAAAGACACTCAAACACCCATAAATACTTGCAATTCCTGGAAACAGAGGCACAGTGTGGAAAAATGTAAAAAGTCAAAGAGATGTTCATTGGTCTCCTTCCCACCCCTTGGTCCCTCGGACTTGACCTACAACCATTGACTTGTGCAAGGCAGCAGTGGGTCAACGGAAGGAGCAGAAGGCAGCGGGAGAGGACAAGGAGGTTGACAAGGGTCTCCTCCCTCTTCCGTTGGATTCCTGCTCCGAAGGAACTAAGTTTGATGGGTCCTTGTCAGGACCCCCTACCTGCCACGGCTGCAGCCTTGGAGCCCCCAGTCTCTCTTCGCCCTCCTTCCTTCTCCTCCTGGATCTGGAGGAATACGCAGCATTCAAGGCATGGGCCAGAGTCCAAACAAGAGTGTAAACGTGGTGGTCATTTCGAATCCGGAACGTGTTCCTTTCCTGTTGGGGCTCAAGTGGCGCTTTCTGGGTGCATCTTTCCCGGCCTTTGACAGAAAAGGTGTGCTTTGAAAAGGAGCAGTTAAGAGCCTCCTCTCTATAGTGGCCCTTCATATAGAAAAACTCTTGAAATGTGCCATCTAACAGCCATTCCTTTGTCTGCATAACAAAGAACCAAATGCTATGGACATATTGTAAATCATACTTATGGTACATCCTTTCTAAATCCCACAAGGCTGTGGTGAGCCAGACTTTCCCTTCAATGGGTCCTGGCAAGTGTTGAAGTGTCACAGCTAAGATTAAAATTCCCTCTAGGAAGTTCTCCATTTCTACAAAGGAAACAAAGACGTTGACTTGTCTCCACTTAGAGAGGGCATCACTGATCGAAACTAAATCCCTGGCCTTTGAGAACCTTTGTGTTAGGACAACACAGATGCCATTCCGGAAAAGCAGAGGAGTCACAGTCCTGACAAAACTCTCTGCATTCTCTGTCTCTGAAGCAAAGAGGCCAATCAAGGTCCATCTGAAATGCAGGAGCAGTTTGACAATCACCAGATACTGGATTCCTTCTTTGGGGGCCAAGCGGTAGAAGAAAGGGAATTGAGTTTTGTCACCGAGATTCCCTGAGACAACTTTATAGCTGATCTGAAAAAAAAAGGAAGGATTATGTGTTTTATCTGGATCAGATAAAGGTCAAAACATTAGTTTTTAATAAATTCAATTTATTGGCTAATATGCATGTAAACTTTTTTTCTTCCTGATTAATTAATGCTCTTGGTCCATCTGAGTGCAGAAGATGTAATTTTTTTTTAGGTTTAGGCAAGACAATCAACTGGAGACACACAAACCTGTGGGATTTTGTAGGTGTCCGCCACGGTAGATATCTGGATGGAGACGTCATTGTCAGTTCCATCAAGAAGAGCCAAGAGGTTGTCCTTCCTTCCACAGCTGTAGTTGGGAACATTGGCTTCTCCAGTGGAGAGCAGGTCCAGCAAGGCATCTGAAGTCAGAAGGGTGTTCCAATAGTTGTCATGGATGTTGTAGCCAAGAGTGAGATTGTGCAAGAGCTGGGGATTCTTGTTGACCTCTTGAATGGCCAAAATGAAGGGTAGGATTCTTGCACTGTCAATGGTTGATCTAGTGTAAAATGTGCATCTCATCATCGTCATCATCATCAACAACAAAATAACTTATTCAATTTATTCCTCTTTGACTCCACAAGCCTATCCAGTCTTAAGCCAATACCGATCCAAAACCAGAGGCAAATTACACTCACCAGTCACCCTTTCGTTTCTGAGATTTAAGAAGATGGGATGGAGATAGTCTTCCACAATGCTTAACGATCACAAATGTATCATTCTGAGCAGTGGTAGTAATTTTCATTTGCCCAATGATCAGTACTGAAAATAATTACATCATTTAACATCTAAAAATGCATAAAATGCATAAGTGAGCCAGAAAAGCTATAAGGAGCAGGCATTTAATATCAATGAGCTGTTATGAAATTATGGAAATGGGCTAGGCAGAGGCAACTACAAACCTTTAAGGAACTACTTTAGATGAAACTGTACAAACACACACACACACACACACAGACACTCCGATCTAAATTAATCCTTCTGACTTGACTAAGGAACTGGCAGGGAAAGTTGATTTACTTCCACAGAATAAAGGAATAAGAGCTTGAAACTGCAGATGGAGGGATGGAAGTAATGACTCACGAAGAAGACTGAAAAGAAGGAGCTGTGGTGAAAAGGAACGGCTCAAACACAGACTGTGTTGCACTGACGACCACACCAGTGAGATGATCTCCTGGCCGGTAGTGGTTCCCTGCAAGTTTTCCGACCTCCTGCTCCAAGGTCAGGGAGCACTTAGTTCGGAGGTTTCCAGAGTTTCTTTGGGGCAGCATCAGCATCACCAGAAGCAGAAGCAGGAGGTCCATTCCTCCTCAGCCGGAATCAGCAACTTCTCCCTTTCTAAGCATCAAGACAAATGAGAAGAAGTGGAGGCAGTTTCACAACATGGAAATGCCAGTGGTTTTCCTGATTCAGACAGAGCCCAACCAAGCTGCATGTGTAAAGGAGCGAAGGAAAGATTCAAAGCACATTCCATTTATGCCAAACACCCAGAGTAACCAGAGGGATTGATCTGGCTCTGATGTAAGACCCCTTGCATGTTGTTCCAGTCTCATGTTTACGTGAAAGGCAGTCACTGGAGAAGTCGCAGAAGAGGTTTCAAAGATGGCTGGGATGGTGATAATTACAGTGAGGAGGAACATCTCCTCTGGAGGGTCCTGAACTTCTCCTGGGGCTTCATCTGTAAAGGCATAGCAGGAGAAAAGCACGCCTGTGAGGATCACAGGTACAGCCCTGGGGATAACTGTTCTGCCGTGGTTCTGGTCCTTCCTGTCGGAACACGCCCAGAAAGTGATGCTCGAGGAAAATTGTCAAACACCCTGGTGATTGACTGATGAGATCCTTCAAGATGGCGTCTTGTCTCCCATGCTTTTCAACATGAACAGGGACTGTTGGGGAGGTCACCAAGAGCTTGGATGACACCCAGCTGTAATGCTTCCTACCTTCTCTTTCCAAGGAAGCAACCAGCATCCTTGGCCCCTGCTAAATATATAGATGGGGCCTGTTTGTGATTTCTTTTCTTTTGGGATGCATCTCTCTCTCTCTCTATCTATCTATCATCTATCCCTCTCTCTCTTAAATTTGTGTAGCCACCCATCTTGCTCACAGGAATTTAAACACAACAGAAGCATTAAAAAATAAACACAATGGCATACAACTATCCTAAAACCACATTTAAAAACATATTTTTTTATTTTTTTATAAATTTATTCACCGCCCATCTCTCCGCAACAGGGGGACTCTGGGCGGCTTACAATAAAACAAGATTAAAATATAAAACCATTACAATTAAAAATACAATAAAAATATAAATATAATAATATCTACATGGCAAAGAGGTCTTAATCAGACCTTCAGTGTGGTAGTGTCATGCGCTGCCTACCTCTGAATAATTCTCAGACACTGGTTCTGTGGAACAGGTTCTGATTTATTCACAGCGTAGATACAGATTGGAAAAAAAGCTGAGAGTGACAGGAGCGCGCCGGTGCGGGGTTTAAATACCCTGCGCCAGTCAGCGCCCCCTCACTCGCGGTTACGTCACCCCCCTTTGTCCAACACGTTGTCCTGCCGGTAGGTGAGGGGTTGCGAGGCCCCGCTGGCGTTCCGGGATCGCCCATCATCGGTTTCTCTATTCCTCCGGTGATTGCTGTCAGCTGGGCGATCTCCGTTGCGTTAGCGCTAACAGCTTGGGTGTGCCTCGCGATCCGTTTAGCCATTGTTTCTTGACCTTCAGTCTTTGTGAGTTGATGGCGACTTATCTTGAGCCCCTTCCCCTGTTTCCTTTCTATTGTCATGTGTGCCATTGCACTGATGTCTTCAGCTCAACGGCACTCATGACATACTGCCCCCTGTCCGAATAGTGCCCCCCCCCCGGTTTTCTGGTTTTTTTTTTTTTTTTTTTCAGGAGAGCTGTCAAAAGGAACTTTTGAAATTCCCGCCGGAGTATTTTTCGCCCCTCCCTTTGTTCCGCCTCTACCACATGCCTTCCTAGGGTGTGTCCTTAGTGCGCATGCCCAGGTCACCCCCTGGCGTGTGCATGCTCCGGCCACACCCTGCTAGTTTGGCTCAGTTCGGCGAGGCGAGAGGCGTGGCTGGTCGGGTGCTTATCGGCTCCAGGTAGGGCCCTTCTTTTTTATTCAAAGTGCGTCGCCTTTGTTATGTGTGCTCCTGGGCATTGCCCCAGGATGCCCCGTTGACTTGCTTGCCACTCCCCCATGGGCCCGGGGCGGGGGGAGGGTGCTGGCGACCGCTTGTTACTGCCTCGTGGGCCCGGGGCGGGGGGAGTGAGTCCCGGGGGGGGGAGGTCCACCCAAGTCGCGGGCTTGGGGGGGCCCTTTCCCTTGGGGCACGGGAGGCAGGGGGGGCCCGCGGGGGCGGGGTTTTGCAGGTGACGGCTTGCTGGCCTTGGTTTTGGCTTGTCGGGGTATGCCCGGTGAAAAGCCCGGGTCAGGTCAGGCGCGTTAACGTTGTGCGCCGCCACCCATTCTGGGTGGGGGAAGTGTTTCCACCTGACCAAATAGTGTAAAGTTCCCCGTTGCCTGCGAGAGTCGAGTATGTCCCTTACGTCAAAGTGATGTTGCCCGTCGATCATCACCGGTGAGGGCTGTGGCGTGCTTGGGTGCCATCGTGAGGTGGTTGCCGGTTTCAGGAGGCTGGTGTGGAACACCGGGTGGAGTCTCCGTAGGTTGTGTGGCAGGTCCAAGCGTATTGCCACCGGGTTCACTATTTGCGTGACTCGGAACGGCCCGATGTACTTAGGCCCCAGTTTTTTCGAGGGTTGGGGTGACTTTAGAAATTTGGTGGATAGGTAGACCATATCCCCCGCCTGGAACGTCGGTTTTTGGCGCCGGTGCTTGTCGGCCTGCTCTTTGTAGGCCGCCTGTGCATCCTTTAGCGCTGCCGTGATTATAGGCCACGATTCCGCAATCTTCCGTCCCCAGTCGTTAGCGTCCACCTGGGGTTCTGGGGGTTGTGGTAGCTCCAGTATGGGGACGAAGTCGCGCCCCGAGACTACCTCAAACGGAGTTTTCCCCGTGCTCGTGTGGACGGCGTTGTTGTATGCGACTTCGGCAAACGGGAGCAGTTCGGCCCAGTCGTCTTGATGATAGTTGGTGTATGAGCGTATGAATTGCTCTAGGGTGGCATTAAGGACCTCTGTGGCTCCGTCCGTCTGGGGGTGCCAAGCAGTGGATAGGGCCTGTTGGGTCCCCGTCAGCTTTAGGAAGGCCCGCCAGAATTTAGAGGTGAACTGTGTACCCCTGTCGGTCACCACACGTGCGGGACATCCGTGTAACCTGTACACGTGGATGAGGAAGAGTTTGGCTAGTTGTTGTGCGGACGGGACCGACGTGCAGGGGATGAAGTGGGCCTGTTTCGAGAAGTAATCCTTCACCACCCAAATGGCCGTTTTCTTCTGGCTGGGTGGGAGGTCCACTATATAATCCATAGAGATTTCCTCCCATGGGCGGGAGGGTTCTGCCACCTGTTGTAATAGCCCCGCGGGTTTGCCTGGTGCCCGTTTGGCCCTAGCACACGTTGGGCAGGACGCTACGTATGCTTTCACGTCTCGTCTGAGCGCGGGCCACCAGAATTGACGCCTTGTTAGGTGTAGGGTCTTGAGGAACCCAAAGTGTCCCGCTTGCTTGGCGTCGTGTGCCCTATGCAAGATCGCTTGGCGTTGCGAGTCCGGGACATAGATTCTGCCTTCCCCCCATGCCAGGTCCTGTGCCATCGTTACCTTGTCGGGGTTTGCCAGGAACCAGGGGTCGGTTTTGAAGGCGGCGGCGAGGTCCGTGCGTATTCCCCCTGGTAGTTGCGGTTGGCTTCGTCTGGTCGCAGGTTGTCCCGCCGTCGGCTGCGCCATAGAGTCGAGCTGCCTCCGAGTGCCGCTTCGGGTGGTCATGGCCATCCCCAGTTGCGAGGCGGATAGGACCGTCCCAATGGTGTCTGGGGTGGGTTCTTCGTCCTGGGGCAGTCGGGAGAGGGCGTCGGCCAGGAAGTTCTTTTTTCCCGGCATGAACTTCAGCTGGAAATTAAAACGGCTGAAGAATTGGGCCCATCGGACCTGTTTTGGGCTAAGGCGTCTGGGCGTTCGGAGGGCCTCAAGGTTCCGGTGGTTGGTCCAGACCTCGAATGGTTGGGTGGCTCCCTCGAGTAGGTGTCGCCATGTTTCCAGCGCCGATTTTACCGCAAAGGCTTCTTTCTCCCAGACGTGCCATCGCCTTTCTGTCTCGGAAAATTTCCTCGACAGGTAGGCGCATGGTTTCAGGAGTCCCGTGGGGTCCTTTTGGAGTAGGATGGCCCCCAGGGAGAAGTCTGAGGCATCGGCTTGGACCACGAACGACCGTTCTGGGTCCGGGTGCGCGAGGATTGGCTCCGTGGTGAACAGCGCTTTCAGCTTGTTGAATGCGGTCTGGCACGCGGGAGTCCAATTCAATACTGTGCCCGGGTTCTTGGCGCATCGGGTGTCCCACACCCCTTTGGTTTTGAGGAGGTCCGTTAGGGGGAGGGCTATCTCTGCGAACCCCCGGGCGAATGACCTGTAAAAATTCGCGAAGCCGAGGAAGCTCTGTAGTTGGCGTCTGTTGCGGGGGCGTTCCCAGTTCAGCACCGCCTCGACTTTTGCGGGGTCCATTTCTATGCTGTCTCCGGAGATTCGGTACCCCAGGTAGTCTAGGCGCGCTTTATGAAATTCGCACTTTGTAGGTTTGGCGTAGAGCTGTGCCCTTCTGAGCTTGTCGAGGACTTGCCTGACTAGGGTCACATGTTCTTTGTGCGTTTTCGTGTAGATGAGGACGTCATCTATGTAGACAAGGACCCCTTTGAACAGGTGTTCATGCAGTACCTCATTGATGAGCTGCATAAACACCCCGGGGGCCCCCGCGAGTCCGAACGGCAGCACTTTATACTGGAAGGCGCCTAGGGGGCAGTTGAACGCAGTCTTCCATTCGTCCCCCTCCCTGATTCGGATGCGATAGTACGCCTCGCGAAGGTCCAATTTGGAAAAGACTTTGCCCGTGGACAGGTGGGCGAGCCTGTCCTTCACCAGGGGTAAGGGGTATTTGTTGGACAGGGAAGCCGCGTTTAGGCCCCGGTAGTCGGTGCAGAGCCGTAGGGTGCTGTCTTTCTTCTCCCGGAATAAGACGGGGGCTCCGACCGGTGAGCATGCTGGCTCTATGAATCCCCTGTCTAGGTTTTTATCGATGAACTCCCGGAGGGTTGCCATCTCCTTCGGGGTCATCGAGTAGATCTTTGGTCTAGGTAAGGGGACATCGGGCAGCAGGTCGATCCGGCAATCCGTCTTGCGGTGGGGGGGTAGTTGGTCAGCTTCCGCCTCTCCGAAGACCTTGGAGAAGTCGGCGTATTGTTCCGGTAGGTCTGCTATGGTAGCGGCGTTGTCCTGTGTAGTCGCCTCCGCTCGTCCCACAGTGGGGTTGGTTCTGCCCGCTTGACGGAACGGCGAAAGCACCGTAATAATGGCGGCAATTAAACTCTCTGCCGGCAATGGAGCCACCACGGCCGCGGCACTAGTGGACTCGGGGTGCTCAAAAAACCTCATCCACCCAGACTTAGTCGCCAAACTCGACCTCCGCTGCTTCCCCCTCCCCACGCCGTTGGCATTCCACCAGCTGGACGGCTCTACAGCGGGAGGGAAACCAGCTACGCTGCAAACCGAGCCGGTCACCCTGCAAATGGGCACTCACACCGAACGCACATCGTTCGTCGTCACTCACATCGGACGGCCCATTGCCGTCCTGGGGATGCCATGGCTCGCGACAAACAACCCGCGCATCAACTGGGCGACCCGCACCTTCACATTCGGCGACGGCGAGTATCGGGCACCAGGCTGCTGTCCCACCGCCTGCCTCGCAACGTGTTTCAGGGCAGGCGGGGGGCTTTTCCCGCCGGCTGGTCTGGGTCTACGTTGTCCTCTTCCCCCCAGTAGGCGTCCCAGCCTTCCTCTGGTGTCACTGTGGCCACGGTCATTCGGCGGTGAGGGGGCGGCCCCGGGTTAAGTGGTTTGGGGCTAATTTTTGGGGTGGGTTTAGGCGCACTGGTCGGCGGTCGGTTGGCGAAGCAATCCGCCGTCTTGTGCCCTAGTTTGCCACACTTCCCGCAGGGCTCCCGATTGAATTTCTTCTTTGGGTATGTGGGGCTGGCCGTCCCCACGTGTGGTGCGAGTACCTTTTTGCAGGTATAGTTTGTGTCTTCCGTGGTTGTCATGAGGAAGGTGCGGTGCGCGTGTTCGGCTTTCCCCGCAAGGTGGATCCACCCGTGTAGCGTTTCTGGGTCGTCGCGGTAGAGGGCCCATTGGAGTACGTCGCGGTTGAGCCCCCTTTGGAACATTTCCAGCAGGGTGGTCTCGGACCAGTCGCTGACCTTCCCCGCGAGGGCTTTGAACTCCAGGGCGTAGTCTGGAACAGTGCGTGTGCCCTGTTTAAGTCTTTGGAGTGCGCTTTTCGCCCTCACTTTGGCTAGGGGGTCTTCGAAGTAGTTTTTCATCTCATTGATGAAGGCGGGGAAGTTGGCGAGGGCGGGGGAGCTGGACTCGTACAGTTGGACGTACCAGTCCGCCGCCCTGTCTTGTAATTTGATCACCACAGCGGCGATCTTGTCCGCTTCGGAGTCGTAGGAGTGTCCGTGCCTCCCCATGAACTCCCTGGCGTTCGTTATAAAGAACGACAGTTTCGTGGGGTTCCCATCAAAGAAGATGGGGAAGTCCTTTGGGGCCCGGGCGTTTTGCGCGGCCCTTCCTCTCGCTTCCCGGCCTGTGGTGTCGTCCGCCTGGGCCGTCTGCTGACCTTCATCTGGCCCGTGGGGGTTCGGTGCTTCGCTCGGGGCGTGGGCCTGTGCGGGGACGTCATTGGGCGGCGCGGGGGGCATGAGCGACTGCAGCATGGTCCGGAGTTCCTTCAGTTGGGTCCGCATGGCTGCAAGTTCAGCTCGTGCTTCCTCGTCCACGGTCCGCGCCACCGCTGGGGCCGGTTCCGTCGGTGTGTCAGCGGGGGTGGGTTGCCGGCGGGGTTCATCCTCCCTCTGCTGTTGGTCCGCTTCCTCCGCCATCTGCTGGGTGTCTCCATCGTCCTCCTCCATGCTGACCGCTGTTGGGCTGTCGCTCCACGCCCGTTGCTGGGGTGCGATGTGGGGCGCGGGGTCCTCTGCTGGTTTCGGAAGGTATGTTGCTCCCTCCCACGGTCGGGTCGCCTCCGTCGCCATCTCTCCTTGGGGTTGGAGCTGAGGCTTGGGTCGGGTCGGGTGGGCGTCCATGGCTCCGGGAGTCCGCGGTGCCTCTGGCCTCGGTCGGTCCTCCTCTGCTTCTTGCCGTGCGGCTCGCCCTCCTTGTCCGCGTCGCTCCGGCTTCATCTTTCTGGTCTTCTCGCCGTCTATTCCTCCCGTGGCTCGTTGTCGTCCGGTGGGGCTCGGCGAGGCTGAGTTTATGACTCTCAGCTTTATGTCATGCACTGCCTACCTCTGAATAATTCTCAGACACTGGTTCTGTGGAACAGGTTCTGATTTATTCACAGCGTAGATACAGATTGGAAAAAAAGCTGAGAGTGACAGGAGCGCGCCGGTGCGGGGTTTAAATACCCTGCGCCGGTCAGCGCCCCCTCACTCGCGGTTACGTCACCCCCCTTTGTCCAACACGTTTTCCTGCCGGTAGGTGAGGGTTTGCGAGGCCCCGCTGGCGTTCCGGGATCGCCCATCATCGGTTTCTCTATTCCTCCGGTGATTGCTGTCAGCTGGGCGATCTCCGTTGCGTTAGCGCTAACAGCTTGGGTGTGCCTCGCGATCCGTTTAGCCATTGTTTCTTGACCTTCAGTCTTTGTGAGTTGATGGCTACTTATCTTGAGCCCCTTCCCCTGTTTCCTTTCTATTGTCATGTGTGCCATTGCGCTGATGTCTTCAGCTCAACGGCACTCATGACAGGTAGGTCCCTCCGGATCACTTCATGGCGCTAGCCATCCCCAGGTGTAATTATTTGCCCTCTCATTCCAAGCCTGCCTACAAAATCTGGTCTTTAATCGTTTGTGGAAGTCCAGGAGCGAGGAGGCTTGTCTCACCTCTGGGGGGAGGATGTTCCAAAGGGCGGGAGCTACAGCAGAGAAGGAATGCTTCCGAGACCCCGCTAGATGGAATTCTGTTATAGATGGGGCCCGTAACATGCCCTCCCTGCATGACCGGGTGGGGCGGGTCGATGTAAGAGGGATGAGACGGTCCCTCAGATATCCTGGCCCCATGCCATGTAGGGCTTTAAAGGTAATGACCAACAGCTTGAATTGGACCCGGAAGCAAGCTGGGACCCAGTGCAGCTCATGCAACAAAGGTGTTATGGAGCACCCAAGATTGTCCGCGCAGCTGCATTCTGGACCAGCTGTAGCTTCCGGATATTTTTCTAGGTAGCCCCATGTAGTAATTACAGTAATCTATATGGGAGATAACCAGGGCATGAGTGACTCTTCAGAGGGCCTCTCGGTCCAGGAAAGGGCGTAACTGGCGCACAACACAAAGTTGTGCAAAGGCCCTCCTGGGCACGACTGCCACCTGCTCTTTGAGCAGGAGTCGTGAGTCCAAGAGGACCCCCAAGTTACGCACCGGGTCTGTCTGGGGCAGTGCGACCCCATCCAGCACTACAGATGACAAGTTCCTGGGACACGAGGTGCCCTTAATCCACAGCCACTCCATCTTACTGGGGCTCAGTCGAAGCCTGTTGTTCCCCATCCAGGCCCCCACCGCCCCCAGGCACTCGGAGAGGGTGGTCACGGCGTCACTTACTTCTCCCGGGAGGGAGGTGTACAATTGAGTATCATCAGCAGAGCTCATCCCATGGTGACAAATGATCTCACCCAGCGGTTTCATGCAGATGTTAAAAGGAGAGGGGAGAGTACTGATCCCTGCGGCACCCCACAAAGAAGGGGCCGTGGAGCCGATCTCTCCCCCCCTATCAACACCAACTGGGACCGGCCCTGGAGGAAGGAGGCGAACCAGCGCAAGACTCTGCTGCCCACCCCCAACGGTTACTGGTCTGTTGTCACCCAGCTGCCATGCTTTGCAGCAGTTCCAGTCCAGGTCCCGATGCTGCCATTCCCACCAGTTGCCATCTGGAGTTGCTGCTGCTCCTCTCAGCTCTGCACCGGTGGCTTCAGCTCTCTTCTGGGCTCTTTTCCTTCTCTCCTTCCCTTCCTCTAATTGCTTCGTTCCGCTCTGTTTCTTCTATCTTCCTTTTTCATCACATCGTTCAGTTGGAAGCCACCTTAGACATCGAGCAGCCCAACAGCCGGTTCCATGCGGGCTCCACCAGAGCATCTCTGACCGCTGCCCTCCAGCCTCTCTTTGAAGACCGTCCCTGAAGGAGACTCACCGGTTCATCTTGCAGGCTATTCCACAGGCTGATTGTTCACCACCACATCTCCCCTGAGCTGCAATCCTGTTAAAGACCACATGCCGGGGAAGGGAAGGGTCCTTAAGCGGTACAAGGAAAGGGAGGGACATGGACATTCTCTTTGCTGCACGCTTCTTCCCACAATACAAAAAGCCTAGACTAGGGGGAAAACACCTCATCGATGTTTGGAATTTGAGTAGAACTTTAATCACGATGTGACTTGCACCAAAAGGAGCACATGGGGAAGAGATTATGCAGGATAGAAAGTGCTCCGATTGGAGCATTCATCTCGCTTCACGTCAAAGGACTCATCTTCTTCTGAGCCTCAGAATTTAATATTGCTCTTCCTGCGCAAGATGGCAAAAAAAAAATAGCTGGTCCCACTTACCTGGGAGTGCAAAGCTCACACCTGAAGGAGGAGAAAAGGGAACAGGAAAGGCAAGACTGGAAAAGTCAGGGATTGCCAGGTGGTGTCCATCTACATGAGAGAGAGAAGGGGCCTGCAAGACGGGGCTGCAGCCAACGCTCGCGTGCCCTGTGGCCGTATCCTCTGGGTGAAAACATTTTGGACGGGCCTCTGTGGGCTGCATCAGATCCCCTTTGACTCTGCTGGGATTCAGCTTCCTTGGCCTGGAGCAGCTGTCCAGAGGGGTCATCCCCGTGTGCAGATGGGGTAGCTCTTCTGCTGCAACTGTTTCTAGCAGGGGAACAAAAGATCCCCCTAAACAGAGTGGGAGACCTTAGAAGAGCTTTTTTGATAATGTTCAGGGACAGTTTTAATACAGTGATTGCTACTGTTTAATCCTGTTTTTTGGGATCTGCTTGGCTGCGTCAAGAGTCAGCAAACACAGTAGATGTCCTTTAAACCAACTTCTTAAGTGGACGGCTTGGTGAAGAGTCAGCAGCAACATCCTCAACTGTAGTCAAACAGGCAAGATGACTGCCAAGACGGTGTGATTGAAGCTCTACTACTTTGTGTATGAGTTGATTTTGGCAAACATACAACATGGTGGAAGCTTGGCTCACACCGTGGCCATCTTGCCTCATTTGACCCCCCCTCCCAATTAGCCACTGTTAGCGGGAGAAACTGATTTCTTACAGAGTTATCTTTATCAAGATTTATTGAGATGAAAGTTACAAACATTCCACCCAATCATTTCCCATTTAGAAACAATGTATTCCCATGTGCACTGGATTTCCGTCCAACTACTCCACACAGTCTGAAAAATGTGATGGGAAAGGAACATGCTTTATACCTTCCTTGAAATATAGGGAACATTTAGAATTCTTCCAGTACCAGGAGGGTGTTCTGTCTCATTTCTTCTGGTTGTCAGATGCTCCTTTGTATTCAAGTCTGGCCTCCTAATGATAATGTAGCACTTGGGGATGAAGGTGCAGCCCAGCAGGCCAGCACTGGAGGCCAAAATGGAGAAGACCTGCACAGCCACCATGTACCTCCCAGTGGTGCTCAGGTAGGTGGGCACAAAGGAGACCCAGACGCTGCAGAAGACCAGCATGCTGAAGGTGATCAGCTGGGCTTCACTGAAGGCCCCGGGCAGATTCCTCGCCAGAAAAGCCACCATGAAGCAGATGGCAGCCAGGAAGCCCATGTAGCTGAGGGCTCCAAAAAACAGATCATCAGACCCTTCATTGCACTGCAGGATGATCTCTCCAGTCTGGGAGTGCATATCAGGCTCGGGGAATGGAGGAGACATTGCCAGCCAGGTGGAACAGATCAGAACTTGAACCCCAGAGCAAGAAAGGATGACAGAGTTGGCCAGACATGTTCCCAGCCACCTCCTCAGAGTGTTTCCTGGTTTTGTGGCCAGGAAGGCCAGCACCACCATGACTGTTTTGGCTAAGACAGAGGAGACAGCAACCGAGAAGATGATGCTAAAGGCTGTTTGACGGAGGAGGCAGGTGGCTTTTCTTGGCGGACCAATGAAGAGGAAGGAGGACAGGAAGGAAAGCAGGAGGGAGGTGAGGAGGATGTAGGAAAGATCCCTGTTGTTAGCCTTCCCTATGGGAGTTTCTCGGTGTTTAATGAAGATTGCTAAGACCAAGAGTGTGGCTAAAGAGAAGAAGAGGGCTAAGGAAGCCAGGCTGATCCCTGGATGTTCTTCATAGGACAGAAAAGTTGTACTTTTGGGGACACACTGAAGTCGGTCTTTGTTGGGCTGCTGATCTTCTGGACATCTGATACAGAGGTCTGCATCTGTGAAAGATAAGGCTAACATCTGTCATATTCATTCCAACTCGTCATTTTTCGCATTGTACAAGGAGAGCTGTGTTTGCCTATGGTGGCAAAAAGAAATCAGAAAGAGTCCATTACCATCTTTTCTGATGATCACATTCTATTAAAAGGCATCAGCTTCTGCATCTGAGAGACACAAGGGACAATTAATACACTTGTCTGCCATACGGGATATCTATGTATGCAGACTTTTTGATGTAAGACATCCCCTTGTGTTGTTTTTCAGTCTAATGTTTACATCAGTGGCGATGCTTGGTCAAAATCCCTTGAGATCTGGGATAAGGGGAACAAACAAATCATGATCTTTTTCATAATTATAAGGAGAAAGAGCCTGTGACATTCTGATCTCTCGTGTGAGTCTATCCCCAGATGATTATCAGGAGACATCATGGTGTAATTCCTCCCTGGACCAATAAAGGAGACTAGAGAGTTTGGCCCAATTTTCTTCTGTTGGAAGGCTTTCAGAATTGGCTCCATGAAAGCGGTCTTCATGCACAGACATGAACAATTATACCGTCCGGATAAAATACTTCTGAAGGAGCCTTTGCCCCCACCCCCAGGTTCATGAAGCTGTCCAAGTGGGACAATGCACGGCCTTTCCTATTTACCCAGCCCCCCAGGTTTCCCATGGAGGTCACCCCCTTAAATTGCTTTTCGTGGAGGTGCAAATCCAATGGCACTTCCTCTCCAGCATTTCATGTAAAAAAGGGGAGGGCTTTGACCTCATGGACATGGAGTCCACCTTGACTTTCTTGACCCTTTTGCAGATGCTCCTGGAAAGAAGAATTGAGCCCGAATTGTTCCAAAATGGGACCCCAGCAAGGATTTCTCCCCTTCCTCTATTCTACATTTCCAAGCCGAACCCCTGTTGACTCTCCCACATCATTTCTTGTTGGTCATTTGGAGCAATCGATTGTAATTCTGAGAAGAAAAGAGTCATATTGGAATCAGGCCCCCAGAGCCTATATTTGGGGCAGATCCTGTAAAATACTGCTTATTAGACCTTATTTATTAATCTATCTAACATTTATGTATTTATGTATGTATTTATTTATTGCCCACACATCGATGGTGCTGTACAATGGCTCAGAGCGATGTGCACCAGAAAACCAGAGGAACGAAAAAACCCAGCACACTGGTGAATGATATCCATCATCATGACCCTTCAGTGACCCCGAGCAACAGAGGCAGATGCTCTGGGAGGGCCTTATTGCAAGAGGAACCATTTCGAGTGAGAGGCCGTGTTGTTCCCACCGGGATCCTAGTGGAATGCGCCGTGTCACGCAACCACAGTCCAAATGATGCAATGCGCAACTGACCATGTCTATGTGCAATTGCGTGTCACTCTGCAACTTGTTGCATAAAGTTAACAGTCTGCAGAGAGACAGTCGATGGTCTGTCCAACCCTCCTCTCATAGCAGAGGCCCAGAGGGACAAAGTCCCGAATAGCAGTGCATGATCGCTTAAGGATCGAGATGACTGTGGTTACCTTTTACAGGACGAGCTGAACACTCCCCTCGGCACGTCCTCTTCGGAAGGGCAACCTGACACGTGTCAGTGAACTGCAGCCAGCCTCAGTCACCCAAGTGTCGTCTCCTTTTTTTAGCTTCCACAATGCTGAAGTATAGTATTCCCGAAATGCTGCCCCTCAGAGCCCAGTTTTTACTATTTATTTATTTATTGTATGGCAGTACCTCATACATATTACAAATATATGATATTAAAAAAAAAATGGGAATATAAAAAGGTATATAGAAAATAGACATTGGTCATAGGGCAATTATAACTAAAAGCAAACATTAAGATTACAAATACAGCCTTTTGCAGCATCAGTCGCCAACAGGAAATCGGCAAAGCTCCCGTCGTAGGCTCCAGTCTCACATCCTCGTACTACGGGTTCGACAGTTTGCCTGCCAGCCCCGCAGTCCCGCCTTGGTGATGGGATCTCACCCCATTTCCCCAGGGAAGCTGCACACCTGCCGCGATTAGTGCGCCCTCCCTTGACAGCTGGCCACATTCTGCGTGGCTGAGCAAAGGCAGGAGGCTGCGCTGGGACACAGGGCAGGCGCTGAGGGGGCTGGGCAGGCTCCTTGCCAAGACGGCCTGCAGGGATCAAGGAGACGGAATTTTTTCCTAGCCAATGCCCTGGCAGTAGCCCTGGGTGGATGCCCAGACCGCAATCGGTTGATTCCCAGTTCCGCTCTATCGCCACGTATGGGGAGCTTGGAGTTATCAGCTGTCCTGCGCCATCCTCAGAGAAGAGCCTTCTCCCGCCCAAGGTCTGGAGGAGGGATGTGGCTCCAGAGGGGCAGCCATTGGGTAGGAGTGGAGCTGGTGGTTCCGCTAATAATCGGCATCATACTGTTGAGCTGTATGTCTACCTTCTTTGCGTGAGCACCATTGAGCCACAACGGAGCGCAATACTCCCCAGTTGAATAGGCCGGTGCCAGAGCCGAAGTGCGCAGCACGTCAGCAGAAGCACCCCATGTAGTACCACACAGCTTCTGAAGAATGTTACTTCTAGTCCTCAGTTTAGCTGCGGTATTTTCTAGGTGCTTCTTATAAGTAAGTGTCCTGTCCAGGGTTAGGGAGCGTGTTATGTTGGAGTCTAGAGCCTTTAACCTGAACGTCAAGTTGTCTATTCGCCAGTCTGCCACACAGGTGGAAGCACACTCTCTCTGTCTCCGCAGGGTCTGGTTGCCATCTCCATTCGTGGAAGCAGGTTCCCAGGACAGCTAAGTCAGATGCTCGGATGGCTTCCGTTGCCTCAAAGATTGGATGTCTCATGCCTTAGCCCAGTCATCCACAGATCCAAACTTTCTGGAGATGGTATCAGGCGTATCAGAAATATATAGAATAAATAAAAGAGGGGATAAAACAGAGCCTTGTGGTCAGCCACCTTTAAGGACCTTTTGAGTGCTCACGCTGTGTCCACTCATCACCTGGAAGGTCCTGTTTGCAATCATATTATTAACAAATCGGGTAGTTTTCTCACACGTTGTAACTTGTACAAGTTTGGAGAGTAGTCCATGTCTCCAAACCGTATCATATGATGAAGACAGGCCTAGGAAAGCAACAGGTCTCTTAAATTTCTTCTGGAATCCTGCTTCTATCCAGGTAGTCAGTGATAAGACCTGATCAGTGCAGCTTCATTTTTACTTCTTTATGGAAACTCATTACAAGCATCAGGAGACACAGCTGGATTGTCCTTCCTTAGAGAGGTCTGGGGCCAAATTCTCCTGTGTCACCTGCTGGCTCACCTTCAAAGTTTGGAGCCCATCCCTGACTTTTCCCTCTGGGCATCTGCCTGTTGACTCATTCAGAGTTCGGAGAGGTGATTTCTCTCCTTCCTTGCCATTATCCAAATCACAGTGATTTCTCTGGGGTCTTGGTGCTCAATCTCTAGAGACCCTCCTGCAACCTTTCTGAAGAGTCCATCGATCACATGCCTCCACCTCAACATCACAGTAGAGGCTTGTTGGCTGTTGTCATGGCATTGGAAAGCCTTGGATGAATAAATGGGTCTGCAGCAAGAGAGGGCCTGGGGAGGCTTTTAGGGCAGGCCGAGGCTGTG
This sequence comes from Candoia aspera, assembly GCF_035149785.1. NCBI lineage: Eukaryota > Metazoa > Chordata > Lepidosauria > Squamata > Candoiidae > Candoia > Candoia aspera. The sequence continues at coordinate 2,437,322 of NC_086154.1, forward strand.
TTCACTCCCGTCTCCCTCGGATGTGCAGCCTGGTCCTGAGTCTGTCTGGATCAGGGAAGCCCCTAAAGCTTCTGTCTTGGAAGGAGGCTTTGATTTCTCCCTTCTCTTGTTTTGGCTTTTGGTTCACAGCCAAGACAGGGCTGGAGGCTCCATCAGGAACACAAGCCATGTGGCTGCTGGTGCTGCTCCTGTGGCCCCAGGGAGCCTGGGGGAGGCTCAGAGCCAAATGCCCCCTGACTCTGAAGGGGACCCAAAGAACCATTACAGGCCAGGAGAGCTTCTCATTGGCGGCATAGTCTCTGCAATCCAGGATTTTCCTAAACCACTAAGCTTCAACACAATTCCTTTCACTGAAGCATACACGTAAGTCCGTCTTCCTGCACTGCATTCCAGCTGCTCCATTCCTGACTGAGTCCTACAGTTCCAGCCCTCCCCTTGTTCCAGGCACCTGGGGGTGGTTGGTAGCTTAAAGACTCTCTTTCCGCCTTTTAGTTTCCCTCTTTTATCTTTTTCTATTCTTACACTTTTTCTATTTTTATAATGGTTTTATAACTTTTATTTGTAAGCCACCCAGTCTCACTTGTATAGTGAGATGGGCAGTGTATAAATTTAATAATAAAATAATTTAAAAAATTGTCCCCTCGATCTGCTAGTTTTCTCCATTTCTGTCCCAGTTCAAACCTGGGTATCCATTTCACACCCTGCAGCTGTTGTTCCTCCCTTGAGATCCTCATATATGGACATCAAGTAGGGAAGAGGGGTTCTGCTTGATCTTGAACAACAAACAGCCACTTGCTTTGACATCAAAAGAGAAGAGCTAGGCAGTAGAGGCTGAAGAGATTTCTTCCCTTGAATTAGGGCCTCCACAATATTTTACCTGGACCCAAAGTCACTGATAATAGAAAAGAATCCCAGATGGGAATTGGTGTTGCCACTGAGTTTCCAAAGGCCTCTGAGTCCCATTTGGAATTGAGGCTAGGATCCCTCATTATATCATGACTGAAATGTAAGTTAAGTCTCCACCCAGGACTTTTGATGATGTACTTCAAAATAATGTCCAGAATTTGATACCTTACTGGCTTTGTTAACAGTCAGAGCTGCTCATTTTGTCTCTGTGTGTGCATGTGGGCATTTCTGCGCCTTTGAGTGTGGACTGGATGGGCTAAATGGCCTTTTCCAACTTCAAGATTTAATGATTTTATATTTGATAAGGAAAAATAATTCAAACTTCCCACTATCAAATATTGGAGATGATAAATAGGCAAAGAGATAAAAAGGAAGAGAAAAAATATTTAATGTCAGTTTGAAATCTTTGTCTAATTGCAGGCAAGAATAAGTCAAAGCTAATAATTAATATCAGGTATCTTCAGTATCTTCAGTGATTCCTGGGCATGGCTGGCGCCTGAGAGTGCTCCTCACATATATACGATCCTTTATTGCCAGCTGGATTTTTATTCTATATTTATATGCTGTATTTGTATATATCTTTTGTATTTTATTATGACTATTGTTTTTTAAGTTGTTTTAGCTTGCTAGCTGTGTTGTAAACCACCCAGAGTCCCTCTTTTGGGGGGAGAAGGGTGGTGGCAAAATTTGATAAATAAATAAAATATACATAAATAAATCAATCAATCCTAAAGTTCCATATAAAGTCAAAGAATCCCAGACTCCCTTTGAAATATGGGACACATCTGAGGTATCTCCCACCCTTGTAAGGAGAGATGAACCAATCCACCCAAATATGGGAAGAAATACACAAAAACTGCTCAGCCTTCTCTGTTCCTGTCACAATCTAATCTCTTTTCTTTAATGTTATTTACTGTTTTTATCACTTTTGTGGCAACATTATTTGGAAAGCTGCAATCTGTTCACAGGAACTCTTGGGCTTGGATGGATTAGAACTATTTTGAAATAACTAGCTTAATTTTTCCCCCTTGATTATGTCGCAACACATTTATACCTGCAGCAAAGCAAACACAGAATACGGGAAAAGGCTGTCCTTCCTCTTTGCCATCCGGGAGATCAGCCAAGATTCCCGTCTCTTGCCCAACATCACCCTGGGATACGATGTCTATGAAAACTATTTCCACGCAGGAAAGACTTCAGAGGCTTTGCTGGACCTGCTTTCGGACGGGGAGGCCAACGTCCCCAACTCCGGATGTGGAAGGCCGAGGAACACCGTGGCTGTTCTCGAAGGGGCTGAGACTGACATCTCCATCCAGATTTCGACCTTGTTGGGCACCTACAAAATCCCTCAGGTGAGTCTTTGCTGGGAAGGCTGTTACAGCTGCTCCCAGGTTCAGCTGATGGTCATCCACGCACACACTCGCAGCCTGTTGAGGTAGTCTACTGCCTTACAATCCAGAGATTTTTAAACTCAGACCAGAAGAGAATTTGGGTGGAGAGGCAGGCAAAGCTTCTGAATCTGTATAATGTTTCAAAGGAAGACCCTCCTAGTCCAGAGTCAGAGGGTTATGCAAACTGGGTGGCCAGTGACCTGAAACTGCAAGTACTCATTATGAGTTCCTTGGATGGATCAATGTTGGTGCAGATCCAGCCTAGAGAAACTGCAAAAGGAATGATGGAGGAATTGTTTAAACTCTTTGGGGAAGGAGGAGATTCCCCAGTTGTTAATTTGGTAAATTACCGAATGTAACGTCAGGAAAGGATTGTTACTTTGTCATGGTGCTGGAGCTTGAGCACCTCAATGATGCCATGAGCTAAACCATGAAGGGCCACCCAAGATGGGAAGGTCATGACAGAGAGGTCAGACTAAATGCGATCCCTGGGGAAGGTAATGGCAACCCACCCCAGTATTCTTGCCGTGAAAACTCAATGGATCAGTACAACCAGAGATATGTCGGTATACCATCGGAAGATGAGACCCCCAGGTCAGAAGATGGTCAAAATGCTACTGGGGAGGAACAGAGGATGAGTTCAACTAGCCGCAGATGTGATGACACAGCTAGCTCAAAGCCGAAAGGACGGCTAGCGGCCGACGGTGCTGGTGGTGAACAACGAATCTGATGTTCTAAGGATCAACACACCATTGGAACCTGGAATGTAAGATCTATGAGCCAGGGCAAATTGGATGTGGTTATTGGTGAGATGTCAAGATTAAAGATCGACATTTTGGGCATCGGTGAAGTGAAATGGACTGGAATGGGCCACTTCACATCAGATGACCACCAGATCTACTACTGTGGACAAGAGGACCACAGAAGAAATGGAGTAGCCTTCATAATTAATAGTCAAGTGGCTAAAGCAGTGCTTGGATACAACCCAAAAAACGACAGAATGATCTCAATTCGAATTCAGGGCAAGCCATCTAACATCACAGTGATCCAAATATACGCCCCAACCACAAATGCTGAAGAAGCTGAAGTAGAGCAGTTCTATGAGGATCTGCAGCACCTACTGGACAACACGCCTAAAAGAGATGTTATTTTCATCACGGGAGACTGGAATGCTAAGGTGGGCAGTCAAATGACACCTGGAATTACAGGTAAGCATGGCCTGGGAGAACAAAACGAAGCAGGACATAGGCTGAGTAGAATTTTGCCAAGAAACTCACTCTGCATAACAAGCAGTCTCTTCCAACAACTTAAGAGATGGCTTTATACATGGACTTCACCAGATGGACAACACCGAAATCAGATTGATTACATCCTTTGCAGCTAAAGGTGGCAGACATCTATACAGTCGGTAAAAACAAGACCTGGAGCTGACTGTAGTTCAGACCACGAACTTCTTCTTGCACAATTTAGGATCAGACTAAAGAGGATAGGGAAGACCCACAGATCAGCTAGATATGAGCTCACTAATATTCCTAATATTCTAAAGCCTTTGACTGTGTGGACCATAACAAATTGTGGCAAGTTCTTAGTGGTATGGGGATACCAAGTCATCTTGTCTGCCTCCTGAAGAGTCTGTATAACGACCAAGTAGCAACAGTAAGAACAGACCACGGAACAACGGACTGGTTTAAGATTGGGAAAGGAGTACGGCAGGGCTGTCTACTCTCACCCTACCTATTCAACTTGTATGCAGAACACATCATGTGACATGCTGGGCTTGAGGAATCCAAGGCTGGAGTTAAAATCACTGGAAGAAACATTAACAATCTCAGATATGCAGATGATACCACTTTGATGGCTGAAAGTGAAGAGGAAGTGAGGAGCCTTATGATGAAGGTGAAAGAAGAAAGTGCCAAAGCTGGCTTGCAGCGAAACTTCAAAAAAACCAAGTTTATGGCAACCAGCTTGATTGATAACTGGCAAATAGAGGGAGAAAATGTAGAGGCAGTGAAAGACTTCGTATTTCTAGGTGCGAAGATTACTGAAGATGCTGACTGCAGTCAGGAAATCAGAAGATGCTTAATCCTTGGGAGAAGAGCAATGACCAATCTCGATAAAATAGTTAAGAGCAGAGACATCACGCTGACAACAAAGGCCCGCATAGTTAAAGCAATGGTGTTCCCCATAGTAACATATGGCTGTGAGAGCTGGACCATAAGGAAGGCTGAGCAAAGGAAGATCGATGCTTCTGAACTGTGGTGTTGGAGGAAAATTCTGAGAGTGCCTTGGACTGCAAGAAGATCAAACCAGTCCATCCTCCAGAAATAAAGCCAGACTGCTCACTTGAGGGAATGATATTAAAGGCAAAACTGAAATACTTTGGCCACATAATGAGAAGACAGGACACCCTGGAGAAGATGCTGATGCTAGGGAGAGTGGAGGGCAAAAGGAAGAGGGGCCGACCAAGGGCAAGGTGGATGGATGATATTCTAGAGGTGACGGACTCATCCCTGGGGGAGCTGGGGGTGTTGACGACCGACAGGAAGCTCTGGCGTGGGCTGGTCCATGAAGTCACGAAGAGTCAGAAGCGACTGAGAGAATAAACAACAACACCCAATGTAAAGCTGCAACCAGATGGAGATATTGATAAGCATATTTCCAGAGTACAGTCATTATTGCACCAGCTTGCTTGTAATGATGTGATTTTGGATAATGGAATTCACATTGCATTTTTATTAGGATCTCTCCCCCAAAGCTCTTCAAGCTTTGCTGCAATTTACAGAGCCTCAAGGCAACCTTTGTCGAATTTAATTCAAGAATTGAAATCTGAACATTCCAGGCAGACTTTGTATTCAAATGCAAAACAGACCCAACAAGAGGCAAGCTATTTTGCAAAGCCTCAGGGCAAAGATGGTGGTCAGAAGCAGAAAAGTGCTTCAAAGACAAAGAAAGCCATCAAGTGCCATTTTTGTGGAAAGAGTGGGCGCTTGAAGAGAAATTGCTGGGCCAGACAGGCAGATCAGAAAACCAACAGAGAAAAGGGTCCAGAAACAACTTTTGTTGCATTTTCAGCAATTCATAAAAGTTGCTCTTCTTTTATTATAGACAGTGGATGCAGTATGCACATGGCTAATGATCCAGATTCCTTTATTGAATTGAACCCAAGTTCAAAGGAAGAAATCTATTTGGCTGATGGAAGAACAATCCCAGTAGAAGGGGAGGGGCATGACCTCCTAAGGTGTGGAAAGGGAACCACACAGAGAAATATCATAGCAAGTAAGGTTTTCTATGTTCCATGATTGAGAATGAACCTGATTAGTGCATCTGCCCTCATGGAAAAGGGGCATACCCTTCGATTTAAAGGTGACCGTTGTGAAATAATAGAAAAAAAGGTGTCTTTTTAACAGGATTCCTAGATCAAGGTTTGATTTTTCCCAATTGTGAGAGGCTAGACATGGCATGCGTGGCTAGTCACCAAGGAAGGGAGGACAACAGAGCCGCTTCCTGGGACAGATGATTTGAGCGCAGAGATTCAAATGCAATTCTTCCAATGAAGAAATATGGATTGGCAAGCAAGGACTGCGGAAGACTGATGCAAGGCGCAAAGCCTGCACGCAGGGAAAGGCCACTAGGCTTGCAATTCCAAAGCAAAGCACCAGGCGCTCCAAGCAGCCCCTGAAGCCGATTCACACCGAGCTGTGTGGGCCAATTCAGGCATCTGTTGGGGGTAACAGACGGGGGGAAGCAGCAATGACCGTTACTTACCTACAAAATCGATTACCAACAAGAGCAACAGATGAAACAGTCAAATAAGAAACCCCTAACCAAGAGTACTGCAGGAGGGGTAGGTGGTGATGACTTGTTCAAAGCACCTTACCCAGGGTTTCCAGACGCAGGAAGCAGGCAAGCCCAGGGAGAGAACATTGAGACGCAGATGCCGCCTGAGTCAGATGATGAGGAACCAGGAGGAACAGAAGGGGCAGAGGTGCAGCATCATCCAGACCGGAGTCCTGCTCCAGGCCTGAGGCACTTATCACGACCCAACAAGGGAGTTCCAGCCAAGCAACTGTCCGACCTCGCAGGAGTGGCATTGCTGAAAGGGCCTGCATCGTGGAAGGATGCAGCTCCCGCCAGCTGAAGCAAGTAAGTGGAGGAAAGCAGCTCAAGAAGACTTTGAGGCTCTGCAACACAACAACACTTGGACACTCACAAAGTTACCAGATATTTCGACTGCAGTGGGGATCCTCTGCAGAAAGACCAGCGCACCCACCCAGAGGGGCTGGACAGGTGTTAAGCGGGTGGCAAGTTACCTGAAGGGGACTGCAGACCTGAAGCTTAAGCTGCCACAACTGATTCTCCTGAACTAGTGGGGTGCACCGAGGCAGACTGGGCAGAAGATGCAACTGATCGCAAATGCACTCGTGGGAATGTGTTTTTGCTTGGGGCAGGGGCTGTGAGCTGGGCTAGTCTCAAACAGATGACATCTAAGACTAAATCTGGAAACGCGTTTTTAAAAATGAGCTTTAACAACCCCCTTTTTATGCGTGGGAGACACATAAATGTCCTTTTTGGAGAATCAAAGCTAGAAGGGGCCATTCAGGCCATACCTCCAATGACACTGCTCTGTCCACTTGAATCATGGAAGGGAGCCCCCATCGCTCTTGCTGCATAGTGACTTCCTCCGCCTCCAGTTTCACCCAAACTAGACATTTGATTCAAGTATGTGCTTTTGGGGAGATCTTCTTGCTCTTTTTCAGATGCAGAAAAATGTCCAGAAGATCAGCATCCAAACATCCAGCGAGATCACTGTATCCAAAAGATCAAAGCTCTCCTATCCTATCAAGAAACTCTGGGGATCATCCTGGCTTCCATTGCCTTGTTCTTCTCTTTAATCACAGGCTTTGTCTTGGGAATCTTCATGAAATTCAGAGAAACTCCGATTGTCAGAGCCAACAATCGGGACCTCTCCTACATCCTCCTTGTCTCCCTCCTGCTTTCCTTCTTGACCTCCTTCCTGTTCTTTGGCCAGCCAAGGAGAGCGACCTGCCTTCAGCATCGTTTTCTCACTCGCTGTCTCTTCTGTCCTGGCCAAAACTGTCACGGTGGTGTTAGCCTTCTTGGCCACAAAGCCAGGGAATAAAGTGCAGAGATGGCTGGGGAAGAGCCTGGCCAACTCCATCATCCTTTCTTGCTCTGGTCTCCAAGTTGTCCTCTGCACCATCTGGTTGGGCACTTCTCCTCCATTCCTTGACTCTGACCTGCACTCCCAACCTGGAGAGATTGTCCTGCAGTGCAACGAAGGCTCTGTGGCCATGTTTTATGGAGCCCTGGGCTACATGGGCTTCCTGGCCGCCATCTGCTTCACGGTGGCTTTCCTGGCCAGGAACCTGCCTGGGGCCTTCAACAAAGCCAAGCTGATCACCTTCAGCATGCTGGTCTTCTGCAGCGTCTGGGTCTCCTTTGTGCCCACCTACCTGAGCACCAAGGGGAAGTCCATGGTGGCTGTGCAGGTCTTCTCCATCTTGGCCTCCGGTGCTGGTTTACTGGCCTGCATCTTCATCCCCATGTGCTACATTATTCTGCTAAGGCCAGAGCTGAATACAAAAGAACATTTGATGTCAACATAACACCGAAAAGGGATTTCCGAATGAAGTATTTTCCAAACTTGTCAATTAATAAATCTGGCAAACAGGCTCTGACCTGGTGAGGTTCCTAAAACAATCAACCGCTCCCCTACACCCACCAAGTCTCAGTTTTTCATATCATGATAGAAATGGACCATCTGTCAAGGTCAGCCTCACAACTCAATAAGACACAGACTCACTTAATGGGTATTAAGGATTTCTGGTTTATTGGAAGGATAGCTAACAGAACGAAAAACGGGAACGGGGGTGTGGGTGTGGGGGTGCCCCTTTTATACCCTCCCGTAGTGCCCCGGGCTTCCCCACCCTGTATTGTCCCGATCCCTCTTGATGGGACCCTTGATGGCTGCCTGGGCGTTTTCCCTGGTGTCTTCCTTTGTCTCCAGCGTCGGTTGGGTCCTCCAGGGCACCAGGTGCGGCTTATCTTCGTCCCTCTGATGTCCTTCTATTCAGCCGTCTATGGGTCCATGGGTGTGGGTGCGTTTGGGTGCTTGTGTTAATCCCTGGTTTGATTACCTCCTTCCTCTAATTCCTAATGATCATGATCTACGTTGTGAGGCTCTTTGTGCCTTGCAACGAGGTCATGACATGCTGCCCCCCAAAGATGTCTTTAGGGTGCTGGTTTCTCTGGGTATGCCTCATGGAACCGTCTAGCTAGTTGTCTTGCCATGACATGTTGTGCCTGTACCCACTCTGGGTGTGAGAAATGTTTCCATTTCACGAGGTATTGTAGTGTTCCTCTTTGCTTTCTTGAATCCAGTATTTCTTTTACTTCAAAATGTTGTTGGTTGTCTATCATTACGGGTGGGGGCAGAGGTTCTTCCGTATGCCATTTGGATGTGCTTGTTGGCTTCAGTAGTGCACAGTGAAATACCGGGTGGACCCGTCTCAAGTTGTAGGGCAGTTCCAGTTTGAAAGTAACTGGGTTGATTACTTGTGTGATTTTAAAAGGTCCGATGAATTTCGGGGCCAGTTTCTTTGAGGGTTGTGAGGTCTTAATGAACTTAGTGGAGAGGTAGACCCTATCTCCCACTTTGTAGTTCGGTGCCTCTGCCCTGTGGTTGTCCGCATATTTCTTGTACGTGGTTTGTGCGTCTGCTAGGGCCATTTGGATGATTGGCCAGGTTGTTGCCAGCTGTGCCGCCCAGTCGTCCGGTGAGCAGGGCGGGGTTTCAGGTTGTGGCAATTCTGGTATCGGTACAAAGTCCCTTCCGTAGACTACTTTGAATGGGGTGTGGCCAGTGCTCTGGTGTACCGCGTTATTATAGGCTACCTCTGCGAAAGGTAGTAAGTCTACCCAGTTGTCCTGTTGGTAGTTTATAAACGCTCTCAGGAACTGTTCCAGGGTTGAGTTTAGGATCTCTGTAGATCCGTCCATGTGTGGATGCCACGCAGTGGACAGTGCTTGCTTAGTCCCGATTAGTTTTAAAAATTCCCGCCAAAATTTTGACGTGAACTGTGTGCCTCTGTCGGTCACCAACCTGTAGGGGGTGCCGTGTATCCTGTATATGTGTGTTAGGAATAGGCGTGCCAGTTGTTGTGCGGAGGGGATAGTTGCGCACGGGATGAAGTGTGCCTGCTTTGAGAAATAGTCTTTTACCACCCATATCACTGTTTTCTTTTGGCTGGGTGGGAGGTCCACAATGAAATCCATGGAGATCTCTTCCCATGGACGGGAAGGGCTGGCTACTGGTTGTAGCAGTCCTTGGGGTTTCCCCCCTTTCCGTTTGGTGGTGGCACATGTGGGGCAGTTGGTCACGTAGTCCTTTACGTCTTTTCTGAGGTTGGGCCACCAAAATTGCCTCCTCGTTAGGTGAAGGGTTTTTACAAACCCAAAATATCCCGCCGTTTTGTCATCGTGCGACCTGTGTAAGATTTCTCCCCGCAGTGATTCTGGCACGTACAAGGCTTTCTCTTTCCAGGCAATGCTGTCTTTAAAAGATACATGGTGTCGGTTGTTTTGCAACCATGTATCTGTTTGTAATGCTTGTGTGAGTCTTTGTTGCCAATTCGGTGAAATTGAACGGCGCCTCTGATCGTTCCCCGTCGTTTGTGCTGGCGTGCGCTGATTCCTTGTCTGGCTGATTCTCGGTCCATACCATCCCCACGATGTCTGAGGCTTGTGTGTCGTCCTGCGGCCGTCGGGAGAGGGCATCTGCCAAGAAGTTCTTCTTGCCCGGTATGAATTTCAGCGTGAAATTGAACCGGCTGAAGAACTGAGCCCAGCGCACCTGCTTCAGGCTGAGCCGTTTTGGCGTGCTGAGTGCCTCCAGGTTCTTGTGGTCTGTCCAGACCTCGAAGGGGCAGGTGGCCCCTTCCAGCAAGTGTCTCCACGTCTCCAAAGCTGTCTTTACAGCAAACGCCTCCTTTTCCCATACATGCCATCTCCGCTCTGTTTCGGAGAATTTGCGGGAAAGGTAGGCGCAGGGCTTTAAGTGGCTGTCGGAGTCCCTTTGGAGCAGGATGGCTCCGATGGAAAAGTCGGAGGCATCTGCCTGCACCACGAAAGGCTTGGTGGGGTCGGGGTGTTGTAGCACTGGCTCAGCTGTAAAGAGGTTTTTTAGTCTCTCGAATGCCATTTGACAGTCAGCTGTCCAGTTTAGTAGCGCCCCCGGGTTTCTTGATTTGCGCGTGTCCCCCAAGCCCTTAGTCTTTAGCAGGTTAGTTAGGGGCAAAATAGTCTCTGCCAGCCTGGGCGTGAACCCCCTGTAGAAATTAGTGAATCCAAGGAGGCTTTGCAGTTGCCTCCTCGTGCGTGGGCGCTCCCATGCCAGTATGGCTTGGACCTTGCTTGGGTCCATTTCTATCCCTTTAGCAGAAATCCTATACCCTAGATAGTCAATTTGTTTCTTATGGAACTCGCACTTGGAGAGCTTAACAAACAGCTCTGCCTTGCGAAGTTTCTTGAGCACCTCTTTTACCAAACGTTCGTGCTCACGTTCCGTTTCTGTGTAGATCAATACATCATCGAGGTAGACCAAAACCCCCTTAAAAAGGTGGTCACGCAGGACCTCATTAATTAACAGCATAAATAACCCCGGTGCTCCTGCCAGTCCGAATGGGAGCACCTTGTATTGAAACGCCCCCAATGGGCAGTTGAAAGCAGTCTTCCACTCATCCCCCTCCCGTATCCGTGTGCGGTAATAGGCTTCCCTTATGTCCAGTTTAGAGAATACCTTGCCCTTTACCAGGTGGGACAAGATGTCCTTTATTAAGGGTAAGGGGTATTTATTTGAAATGCTTGCTGCGTTTAACCCGCGGTAATCTGTACAGAGCCGCAGTGACCCATCCTTTTTCTCGCGAAAGAGGACTGGCGCTCCCACTGGAGAGTTTACAGGCTCGATGAAACCCCTCGCCAAGTTTTTGTCCACAAAGTCCCTTAATGCTGCCAGCTCTCGCTGGGTCATGGCATATATTTTTGGTTTGGGTAGGGGTACCCCCGGGACCAGTTCAATTGTGCAGTCCATTTTTCTGTGCGGGGGAAGTTTGTCCGCCTCCTTCTCTCCGAAAACGTCGGCGAAATCCGCGTATTTGGTTGGCAGTCCCTCTGGCTGTGCCGTCTCTCTGTGCTCCGCAGTTGTCGTCACCCCCCCCATGGCTGCTCGGGGGACCTTGTTCCCTGAAGGTGCCTGGTAATGCCCGTCAGCAAACTTAATCTCTCTGGTTCTCCAGTTGATGACTGGGTTTTGCTGCACGAGCCACGGGATCCCCAGTATGAGTAGGGGTTGCCCCACCGGTGCCATGATGAAAGCCAATTTTGCCTCGTGGCTGCCGAGCCTTAGCGCGGTTTCTCCGGTGTATTGGGTGACTGGGCCCCCTCCTGCTGCAGATCCATCTAGCTGCGAGAACACCAGTTGGTGCTGAAGTGGATAGCAGCGGAGGTTGAGCGCGGCTACCAGGTCTGGGTGCATTAGGCTTTTGGAGCAGCTCGAGTCAATTAGTGCCCAGACCTTTTCAGTTTTGTCCCGATGGGTGAGGGTAACACGGACGTAGAGGGTGGGGCATTCCTCACTCACCCCTTTGTCGTTGCGCCTGTCGCCGTCCTCCACCTGTCCTTCGGCGCCCCTTAGGCCAGGTGGTTGTCGTTTCCCGTTGGCTCGTCGGGGTTGCTTCCCTCCTCCTCTGAACTGTAGGGGACGTGTCTGCATCTGTGCTCCCCCTTTGCCGCTGGTCGCTTTCATGGCGCTGGGGTTGGTGCGGTTTGTGCCCTCCTCGTGCTCTCTCTGGGGGTCATTTTGGGGCATGCTGCTGCTTTGTGATCTTCCTTACCACACGTGAAGCACTGCCCTTTGGCGAAGCATCTGTCCCGTTCCTCCTTCCATGGTTGGGGTCTCACCTTCGCCTGTCTTGCGCTGGTGCGTGGGGGTCTCGCTGCCTCCATCTGCTGCATCTCCCTCCTTGCATGGAGGAACGTGTCGTGAGCGTTCTCCGCTTCCCCTGCCAGCCGGATCCATCCCGTGAGGGAGCTGGGGTTGTCGCGCCCGAGTGCCCACCAGAGGACGTTTAAGTTGAGTCCATGTTTGAACTTCTCAATCAGGGTTGATTGAGACCAAGTGTCCACTTTTCCAGCTAGGGCTTGGAACTCCATGGCGTACTCTGCCACGGAGCGCGGGCTTTGCCTGAGGGTTTCCAGTGCCCTTTTCACCTTTTCTTGCTCCAGGGGGTCCCTGAAGTGTAGCTCCAGCGCCTGCAGGAATTCTGTGCTGTCCTGCAGCGCCCGGGCGCCGGATTGGCACAACTGGACGTACCAATCGGCGGCCCGCCCTTTCAATTTTATGGCCAGGGCGTTGATTTTGCCCCTCTCGGTCCTGAAGCAGGGACCCCATTCCTCGAGGTAGTACCTCGCATTTGTGAGGAAAAAGGAAAGTTTGGAGGGGTCCCCGTCAAACTTTATGCCAAAGTCCTTGGCAGCTGTCCTTGTTTGGCTCCCGGTGCCCTCTGTGCCCTGCCTCGGGCTCTGTGGGGGCTGGTGCGGGTCGGGTTGCCTCCAGTCATCTGCCGGCGTTGGTGCCTCTCCCTGGGTCTCCTTGCCAGTCCGTTGACCTGCCGTCCGGGGGGGCGGGGCATCCTTCCTTGGTCGCGCTCCTGGGTCTGGGCTCCGCGGTCACCGTCGCCGTACGCCGGGTCGTCCCTTCGCCTCTCATCCGAGTACATCTCCAGTCATCGGGGGGGTTCCTGGGGCCGAGCTCTGCCGCCGCTGCCGCCGCCGCCGCCAAGGTCATCCCGCCGTCTCTCGTCCGGGCATGCCTCCGATCGGTGGGTGGGCTCCTGGGGTCGGGCTCCACCGTGGTCGCCGCCGTCCGCTGGGTACTTGCTCCGTCCCTTGCCCCGGTGTGCCTCCGGTCATCAGGTGGGCTCCTTGGGTCGGGTTCTGCCGTTGCCGCCGCCACACTCGCCCCGCCACCGCTCGTCCGGGGTCGCCTCTGCACTGGTTCTGCCACGGGGCCCCTGCGCTGCCGTCAGCTGTTGCAGCATTTCACGCATCACCTGCATCCCTTCCTCCAGCGTGTCGAGCCTCGCCGCCGTCCACGGCCTCCCGCTGAGGTACTCGCCACTCCGCTCGTCCTCGCTGATGGCCGTGGTGGAGGACGGACCTTCCCTCGGTCCCTCTGTGGTGCCAGTCGCGCCCTCGCCTCCGTGCGTCCAGGGTGGCGGTTCATCCTGCGCTTCCTCCGGGGTTGCCTGCGAGCTTGGAGAGGGTCCCCTCGTCTCGCCCCCGGTGCCTCACGGGCTCCGGGGCTCCGGGGTGGGTCCCTCCCCCGTCGCTTCCTCCCAGCTGGGTCCCATACTTACCAGGGCATTACATCGCCTGGACCTCAGCTGCATCCCGCCCAAGGGGAGCGGGGCTTCGTCGCCGGGTGCCGAAGGGTTGCGCTGCCTCGTTTCGTGGGTTGCCATACCTAGCTGGGTCCCTCACAAGCTTGTTGGATGGGTGCTAGGTAAAAAATTTTTTGCGGTTCCCGTTTTTATGTCAAGGTCAGCCTCACAACTCAATAAGACACAGACTCACTTAATGGGTATTAAGGATTTCTGGTTTATTGGAAGGATAGCTAACAGAACGAAAAACGGGAATGGGTGTGTGGGTGTGGGGGTGCCCCTTTTATACCCTCTCGTAGTGCCCCGGGCTTCCCCACCCTGTATTGTCCCGATCCCTCTTGATGGGACCCTTGATGGCTGCCTGGGCGTTTTCCCTGGTGTCTTCCTTTGTCTCCAGCGTCGGTTGGGTCCTCCAGGGCACCAGGTGCAGCTTATCTTCGTCCCTCTGACGTCCTTCTATTCAGCCATCTATGGGTCCATGGGTGTGGGTGCTTTTGGGTGCTTGTGTTAATCCCTAGTTTGATTACCTCCTTCCTCTAATTCCTAATGATCATGATCTACGTTGTGAGGCTCTTTGTGCCTTGCAATGAGGTCATGACACCATCACTTTAAAAAGCACCATTTCTTCCTTTCTCTTTGCTCTTGAGTGTATGCAAAACTGGGGGGGTGGGGGCATAGGAATGCTGTGGGTGAGCGTAAGAGAATTCCTCCCTTGGCTACATTTTAACTGGAGACTGGGACACAATGACGTTGGACCTCAGATTGGTATATTGACAGCCCAGGAGAAAAAATGGGCTTAAAGAGGAGAGGAGTCACGGTCCTTTTCGATAGGGAGACGCAAATGAGACGTTAGCGATACCTTGCTCTAGAGGAGCAAGGTCTCTGACTGTGTGTAGACAGCAGGAAGTCCTGTATTTGATTGGAGATTTCATAGCATGTATCATATCAGCTCATTGAGACAATTGGATTGCAGGTATGAGGCAATGGGGCAGAACTACAAAGACAATGGGAGGGTTGAAAGAATAAAAAGGAGTATTTCATGGACAGAGTTTCTTGCTAGAGAATTACTGTTACGGGGTTCATTGAGGTGCCCCTGGTTCCCAGAGTCTGGGGTCACCTCCTGGGATCTTCTCCCAGCCTCTCATCATTCCTTGGCCTTCTGGATGTTTTATGGCTGAACTGAGAGTTTACTTTCCCTGGAAAAGTGTCTTTGGGGAGGGAATAGATGTAATGAGCTGTGAGAACTGAACTGCCTCTGGATTCCCCTCCCGGTTTAGCAGAACAGTTAAATCCCCCAAAAGGAAAATCCATAAGGTATGATCTGCTTGATGGGATAGCCGATGATGTTGGCAGAGTGCTGGAAAGCATTTGGCCCAGGACAGATCACAAAACTCACACACAAGGCATTTCTATCAAAATAAAGTTATTTACAGAAAGCACAAAAACATATTTACAGGCTTGTGCATTCTCACAGGCTCTCAGAGAGGAGAGATTTCTCTCAGCTGCATACTCTCTGCAAGCCTAAAAAGAAGGAACCAAGTAACAAGCAAGCTGCCCTCGCTCCAGGCAATTCAACTATTCTCACCTAAACTGAGGACAATTAAATTTGACCTCCTCACCCAGTCAGAATGATTAGTTATCATAGTAACCTTAATCTGTAGCAGAAAAACTATATACCAAACACTCCCCTTTTTATGCTACAGAATTAGATGCAAACCAATTTTCTTTCTCAACTCTGTATGTCTTTCCATTCACAATATTTTAACATTATCTCCCCTTTGGTTGAACAGAAAGCTACCATCCTTCTCCCTGTGTATTTCCAAGCCTAGGTAATTTGTGACTGTTCCAAGGCTTTTTAATGTGAAATGGCTTTTCATGCAGGCTTCAAAATCAAGCCTTTGTTTTTCTGTTGATGTGAACAGCAGCAAATCATCAACATAAATGCACAGATACATACAGCCTTGTTTGTCTTTCTTCATATATACACATGGATCTGCTTTTCCTTTTTCAAAACCAAAATTCTGCAGTTTTTCATCTACTTTTTGGTTCCAGGATCTAGCAGCTTGTTTTAACCCACAGATTGACTTCTGCAGTTCACAGACCAGATTCTCCCCTTTTTCATAGCCAGGGGGTTGCTGCATGTATAATTTGTGGTCTAAATCACCATAGAGAAATGCAGTCTGAATGTCATAGTGGTGAACCGACATTCCTTTCAGTGCAGCAATTTTTAACAGTAATCTAATTGATTCACCTTTTGTAACTGGTGCAAAAGTCTTGTCAAAGTCTAAATCTTTCCTTTGAGTGAAGCCTTTTGCAACTAACCTTGCTTTATATGTTTGGATTTTGCCATTAGCATCCCTTTTCAATTTGAAAACCCACCTACAACCTAGACAGTGTTCATTGGGAGGTAGATTTACCAGTTTCCATGTTTTATTTTCTTTCAAGGATGCTAACTCCTGTTGCATGGCAGAATGCCAATTTTGTGCAATCTCAGGTGGTAAAGCATTCACTTGTTCTAAGGACTCAGGTTCTGTGAATATGTGAAAAGCCTTTACTGTTTCAGCCTGAAAACATGATGGAGGAACGGCTTTATTACTTCTCTGAGATCTGCGAGGTAATACAGGGCTTAAATTTTGACTCCTATCACTTTCCTGAGAAGCATCTGTCTCATCAGACAGATCTTCAGTTTGCTTTTCTGGTTTAATGTCTTCATCAGGCAAAAGATCACCATCAGCAAGTCCTTGCTGTTCGCTTGTGGTGGTCAGATCAACTGGAGAGCTGGAATTTAATCTCTCCCAGTTTTGTTCAGCAAAAGAAGCGCTTTTGCTAATTATCAATTTCTCTCCCACTATGAACCTGTAGCTCCTCTGGCTTTGTTCATAGCCAACAAAGATGGCTTTCTTTGTTGTGGGGCCTCCTTTCCTTCTCTGTTGTTTTGGAATATGTACCCATGCAGTGCTACCAAACACCCTAAGATGGTTTACCTTTGGTTTCACACCATAAAACAAATGGAAGGGAGTGTCCTGAATCACAGAGTTATACAATCTGTTTTGTACATAAGAGGCAGTAGATATGGCCTCTCCCCAATCCTTAAAAGATAAATGTGAATCTTTTAGCATGCATTCCATCGCATTTTGCAAGGTTCTGCCCTTTCTTTCAGCAACACCATTTTGCTGATGGGTGTCAGGGTTAGAAAGAATTTGTTCTATCCCCTTTTCAGCTAGGAACCTTCTGAATTTGTGAGAAAGGTATTCTCCTCCTCTATCACATTGGAGTGCAGATACAGGCCTAGGGAATTTTCCATTTGCCCATGTCACAAAACTTTTAAATTTCTCAAATGCCTCATCTTTGTGTTTTAAGATGTAGATAAATGTGTATCTTGAGAAATCATCAATGATGGTCATTGCATACCTTGCTTGTCCAAGACTTGGAGCAAAAGGACCAAAGGTCTAGTTGTAACTCTGTCACTGTGCTTACTCACAGGAGCTTTTAGTGTTTTGCATTCTTTGCAAACTACACAATCTAAGTATTTGTCACAGGGTTTTATCTTTAGGTCAGCACACAGCTGTGGCATTTGTGCTATATACTTGAAATTAGCATGACCAAATCTCCTGTGCATCAGGTGTACACATTGGTCATGATATGGCGTGTTGCCAACTGCAGCCTTGCAGCTTGGCTTCCTTGCATTTTGCATAATGTACAAGGAGTCTTTTAATATACCAGTAGCACACAATTTCCCATTTTTACGTATCTCACAACCATTTTTCTTAAATGTTATGATATACCCTGTTGCAGCCAATTGTGCCACAGATAAAAGGTTTGATTGTAAATTTGGCACATACAACACACCTTTTACAGTTCCTCCTAAGCAGGATAAATACAAGTCACCTTGTCCCATAATTTTGGTGACAGACCCATCAGCCAAAGATACACTTTGTCTTTCAGTTTTAGACAGTGACACAAAAGAGCTTTTACAGTTACATAAATGACAATTGGCCCCAGAATCTAACACCCATACATCAGAATTAACCTTCTCAGCAACCTGTGCAATCTGGGTGGTCTGAAGAGCCTTCTTCTGTGTTGCCCTTGTGTTCTTCATCTCTGTCTTTCTACTCTTGGGTCTCAAGGCACAGTCTTTCTGCAAATGTCCAGCTGAACCACAAGTGAAGCATCGCTGGCTGGCTAGCGCTGTGGCCTCTTCTTCTTTTCCCTTCTTTTCCCTTGTTTTCTGGTGCTGCAGCTTTCCAGAAGAGATGGGGGGGATCTTTCCTCTCTCTTCTCCCATTCAGCGAGTAAGCGCTGTGTAACATACGATGGGGTGAGGTCTGCTTCAGGCATAGCCTCCAGGGTACAAATCAGCGTGTCCCACATTTCATTCAGTGAGGACAGGAGGATATATGATTTTGCGAGAGGTGTAAATTCCATTCCTCTCTCCTGCAACTCAACAAACAGCTGCTGAATATAATGCAGGTGCTCAGGAAGGCTATCTCCTTCTGCAAGGTAGGCTTTTTTACAGCTTTTTTGTCAGGGTAACTTTAGTCCCTGCTGTTGCCTTTACATACAAGTCTCTCAAAGCATCCCAAAGTTGCTTTGCAGACTGCATACCTCGCAGGTGGACTAGCTGATTGTCCTCAACTCCCAGGATAATGGTGGCTCTAGCCCGCTCATCCTGTCTAAACCATTCAGCACTGGGATTTTGGGGGTTTTGCTCACCAGTTGGCAGCCAAAGATTCTCTCTGCGAAGATACATCTCCATCTTCAGGGCCCAATTCAAATAGTTGGTCTCTGATAGGCGCTCCAGAGGCATCGCTGAGGGCTGGGAGGTAGCCATCGCTTCTTCCTTCTTTTGCAAGTCACCTCAGCTGGCTTCTTTGTCCTGTAGACCGGCAGTTGCTGGAAAATCTCCAGGTGGCTCCAAAGAAAATCTTCACAGGTCTTTGTTACCTGCCTTTAAATTGTGCATGAGGTGTGGAGCTGATCTCTCTTTTCTCTCTGGGTTTTACTGGGCTTACTGGGCTGTTCACTGGGCCCATAACCTGTTGGCAGATTGCTCAGAAAGCCTTCGACCCAGGAGAGATCAGAAAAGTCACACACCAGGCATTTCTATAAAAAATAATTTATTTACAGAAAGCAAAACCAAAGCAAAACATATTTGAAGGACGTGGCTCTCAATGAGAGCAGCCTGGCTCTACATGTCTGGACAAAAGGAAAAAAGGAACTGAAACAAGTCTGGGCAGGTTCCTCCCCACAGGCGATGCAACCATTTAACATGTGAAAAAGGAGACAATCAAATTCAACCTCTTCACCTGGCCAAAATGATTAGTTACCGTAGCAACCTTAATCTGTAGGAGGAAACATTAACACAGTCCTCCCAAGCATGAAGAATCGCACGCTTAGAGATATTAGGTTAAGAAGTAAAAGAATTTCTTACTGACTTTATTGTTGCTTGTGTTACATCCATCTTGGTGGAAAAGATGAAGTTCTTTTGTTCTTCTTTCCTTTCTAAATACTTCGTTTTGCCCTAAACTCTCAGCCCAACAGCTGCCAAGAGCTGCGTGGAAGAAAGGGGGATTCCAGGCCCACCGCATGGTGCCCAGAAGGGAGGAGAGCAGCACACATCCATGTGCTTGCTCCTGGTGGAGAGGAATGAAGAGAGGAAGTGGGAGTGGGAGTGGCAACAAAGAGCTTCCTCAGAGTTGCATTGTGGGACAACTCAATTTACATGTTAATGAGGCATGCTGGATTTGCCAGGACTTCCAACACCCCTTCTCAAATCCTGCATGAATCATGCCTACACAAGACTTAACTCACTTCGTAGGCCTTGATAGACACCTGTTGCAAGTGGCTTTGTCAGGATGTCAGTGATCATGTTCTCTGAGGGACAATACTCCAAATTTATTAGTCCTGTCTCCTGTGCCCCTCTAATCACGTGGTAAGGAACATCCATGTGCTTGGCCCACCCTCCCACGTTCTTTGAGAGAGAGAGTTTTATACAACTTTGGTTGTCCTCAAAGACTCTTACTGGAGCAGGAACACATATCCCCAGATCATCAAGTAGATATTTGGGCCATTGAACTTCTGCGCATGTCTCAGCTGCTGAGACATACTCCACTTCAGTAGTTGAGCATGCCAATGTCGTCTGTTTGCGAGTAGCCAAGCTCACAGCCCTTGACCCAAGCAAAAACACATTCCCATGAGTGCATTTGCGATCAGTTGCATCTTCTGCCCAGTCTGCATCGGTGCACCCCACTAGTTCAGGAGAATCAGTTGCTGGCAGCTTAAGCTTCAGGTCTGCAGTCCCCTTCAGGTAACTTGCCACCCGCTTGACACCTGTCCAGTCCCTCTGGGTGGGTGCACTGGTCTTTCTGCAGAGGATCCCCACTGCAGTCAAAATATCTGGTAGCTTTGTGAGTGTCCAAGTGTTGTTGTGTTGCAGAGCCTCAAAGTCTTCTTGAGCTGCTTTCCTCCACTTACTTGCTTCAGCTGGCGGGAGCTGTTGCACTTCCTTCCACAATGCAGGCCCTTTCAGCAATGCCACTTCTGCGAGGTCGGACAGTCGCTTGGCTGGAACTCCCTTGTTGGGTCGTGATAAGTGCCTCAGGCCTGGAACAGGACTCTGGTCTGGATGATGCTGCACCTCTGCCCCTTCTGTTCCTCCTGGTTCCTCATCAACTGACTCAGGCGGCATCTGCGTCTCAACGTCCTCTCCCTGGGCTTGCCTGCTTGCTGCATCTGGAAACACTGGGTAAGGTACTGTGAACAAGTCATCACCACCTACCCCTTCTGCAGTGCTATTGGTTAGAGGATTCTTATTTGGCTGTTTCATCTGTTGCTCTTGTTGGTAATCTGTTTTGTAGGTAAGTAACGGTCATTGCTGCTTCCCCCCGTCTGTTACCCCCAACAGATGCCTGAATTGGCCCACACAGCTCGGTGTGAATCGGCTTCAGGGCCTGCTTGGAGCGCCTGGTGCTTTGCTTTGGAATTGCAAGCCTAGTGGCCTTTCCCTGCATGCAGGCTTTGCGCCTTGCATCAGTCTTCCGCAGTCCTTGCTTGCCAGTCCATATTTCTTCATCTGAAGAATTGCATTTGAATCTCTGCGCTCAAATCATCTGTCCCAGGAAGTGGCTCTGTTGTCCTCCCTTCCTCGGTGACTAGCCACGCATGCCATGTCTGGCCTCTCACAATGGAGAAAAATCAAACCTTGATCTAGGAATCCTGTTAAAAAGACACCTTTTTGATTTATTATTTCGCAACTGTCACCTTTAAATCGAAGGGTATGCCCCTTTTCCATGAGGGCAGATCAGGTTCATTCTCAATCTTGGAACATACAAAACCTTACTTGATATCATAGTTCTCTGTGTGGTTCCATTTCCACACCTTAGGAGGGCACGCCCCTCCCCTTCTACTGGGATTGTTCTTCCATCAGCCAAACCGATTTCTTCCTTTGAACTTTTGGTTCAATTCAATAAAGGATTCTGAATCATTAGCCATGTGCATACTGCATCCACTGTCTATAATAAAAGAAGAGCAACTTTTATGAATTGCTGAAAATGCAACAAAAGTTGTTTCTGGACCCTTTTCTCTGTTGGTTTTCTGATCTGCCTGTCTGGCCCAGCAATTTCTCTTCAAGCGCCCACTCTTTCCACAAAAATGGCACTTGATGGCTTTCTTTGTCTTTGAAGCACTTTTCTGCTTCTGACCACCATCTTTGCCCTGAGGCTTTGCAAAATAGCTTGCCTCTTGTTGGGTCTGTTTTGCATTTGAATACAAAGTCTGCCTGGAATGTTCAGATTTCAATTCTTGAATTAAATTCGACAAAGGTTGCCTTGAGGCTCTGTAAATTGCAGCAAAGCTTGAAGAGCTTTGGGGGAGAGATTCTAATAAAAATCCAATGTGAATTCTATTATCCAAAATCACATCATTACAAGCAAGCTGGTGCAATAATGACTGTACTCTGGAAATATGCTTATCAATATCTCCATCTGGTTGCAGCTTTACATTGGGTAACTCACCAAATTAACAACTGGGGAATCTCCTCCTTCCCCAAAGAGTTTGAACAATTCCTCCATCATTCCTTTTGCAGTTTCTCTAGGCTGGATCTGCACCAACATTGATCCATCCAAGGAACTCATAATGAGTACTTGCAGTTTCAGGTCACTGGCCACCCAGTTTGCATAACCCTCTGAATCTGGACTAGGAGGGTCTTCCTTTGAAACATTATACAGATTCAGAAGCTTTGCCTGCCTCTCCACCCAAATTCTCTTCTGGTCTGAGTTTAAAAATCTCTGGATTGTAAGGCAGTAGACTACCTCAACAGGCTGCGAGTGTGTGCGTGGATGACCATCAGCTGAACCTGGGAGCAGCTGTAACAGCCTTCCCAGCAAAGACTCACCTGAGGGATTTTGTAGGTGCCCAACAAGGTCGAAATCTGGATGGAGATGTCAGTCTCAGCCCCTTCGAGAACAGCCACGGTGTTCCTCTGCCTTCCACACCCGGAGTTGGGGACGTTGGCCTCCCCGTCCGAAAGCAGGTCCAGCAAAGCCTCTGAAGTCTTTCCTGCGTGGAAATAGTTTTCATAGACATCGTATCCCAGGGTGATGTTGGGCAAGAGACGGGAATCCTGGTTGATCTCCCGGATGGCAAAGAGGAAGGACAGCCTTTTCCCGTATTCTGTGTTTGCTTTGCTGCAAGTATAAATGTGTTGCGACATAATTAAGGGGGAAAAATTAAACTAGTTTTTACAAAATAGTTCTAATCCATCCAAGCCCAAGAGTTCCTGTGAACAGATTGCAGCTTTCCAAATAATGTTGCCACAAAAGTGATAAAAACAATAAATAACATTAAAGAAAAGAGATTAGATTGTGACAGGAACAGAAAAGTCTGAGCAGGGTTTTTTTCTGTATTTCTTCCCATATTTGGGTGGATTGGTTCATCTCTCCTAACAAGGGTGGGAGATACCTCAGATGTGTCCCATATTTCAAAGGGCATCTGGGATTATTAAACTTTATATTGAACTTTAAGATTTATTTATTTATTTATTTATTTGGCTATCAAATTTTGCCACCACCCTTCTCCCCCCAAAAGAGGGACTCTGGGTGGTTTACAACACAGCTAGCAAGTTAAAAAACAATAGTCATAATAAAATAGAAAATATAAATACAAATTTTGTTGTTTATTCGTTTAGTCGCTTCCGACTCTTCGTGACTTCATGGACCAGCCCACGCCAGAGCTTCCTGTCGGTCGTCAACACCCCCAGCTCCCCCAGGGACGAGTCCGTCACCTCCAGAATATCATCCATCCGCCTTGCCCTTGGTCGGCCCCTCTTCCTTTTGCCTTCCACTCTCCCCAGCATCAGCATCTTCTCCAGGCTGTCCTGTCTTCTCATGATGTGGCCAAAGTATTTCAGTTTTGCCTTTAATATCATTCCCTCAAGTGAGCAGTCTGGCTTGATTTCCTGGAGGGTGGACTGGTTGGATCTTCCTGCAGTCCAAGGCACTCTCAGAATTTTCCTCCAACACCACAGTTCAAAAGCCTCTATCTTCCTCATTGGGGGGCAAGCGTTGCTGGGAAACGGCAGTCCCACAGTGTGATGATTGCCTTAAACCCAATAAAAGGCTCAGACTCCAAACCAAAGTTGAAGTTCTGATTCGTTATTTAGGATAGAGTGCAAACAGAAAGAAAGCTGAGAATGAGAAAAGCGTGCCTAAACCCAAACTAAATAGCATCGTTTCAAACATTGTCCCACCCCCCCACCCCCCGTGCATACAGTACAACCCCACATTCCCAGGTGCTCCTAACGAGCTCTGCTGATCAACGGCCAAGAAGACCTTGACATGCAAGAGATAGCCCAAACACATTCCTCCCTGGCACAGCCCGACACATCTGCCTGTACAAGGTTTATCAGCAGCACCCTCCCAGCCAGGAACACGCGTCAACACTCTGGCATGCGAGCCGTTACGATGTTGCAAACCCCCTGACAAAGATCAAGCAGAGGGCTTGGAAGGAGAAGCAACATGGAAGTTGCGGACTAAATCAGGGGCTAGAATATCGCTGGCAGCGACCCACTCAGGATGGGGAAAGTATTTCCAGCAAACTAAATATTGAAGAGATCCACAAAGCTTGCGAGAGTCGAGCACCTCTTTGACTTCGAAGTGCTGCTGTCCACCAGTCATGACAGGCGGAGGACGTGGATGCCAATGGGAGGAGTCACTGGCTGACTTGAGCAAGCTGCAGTGAAACACAAGGTGCAAACGCTTCAAATTATGAGGCAGATCCAAACACACTGTGACAGGATTCACAATTTGTGTAACAGGAAAGGGGCCAATGAACTTAGGGGCCAGTTTCTTGGAAGGCTAAGTTGACTTGATAAATTTTGTAGAGAGATAAACAAGATCCCCTACCCGAAAAAGCGCTGTTGGCGCCGCTGCCTGTCAACGTGGAGCTTGTAGGAAGCCTGAGCGTCACTGAGAGCGTTCTTAATGATGGGCCAGGAATCAGTGAGTTTAGAACCCCAATCACAGGCCGCCACAGCTGGAGAAGGGGGCTGTGGAAGCTCGGGGATGGGAACAAAGTCCCGACCCGAAACCACCCCAAAGGGGGTTTGACCAGTGCTTTGATGCACAGCATTGTTGTATGCGACCTCAGCGAAAGGGAGCAAATCCACCCAGTCATCCTGGTGGTAACTGATGTAGGATCGGAGGAATTGTTCAAGGGTGGCATTAAGGATCTCAGTAGATCCGTCAGTCTGGGGATGCCAAGAGGTTGACAATGCTTGCTTGGTGCCAATCAATTTCAAAAAAGCCCGCCAAAACCGTGAGGTAAATTGTGTGCCCCTATCAGTCACCAAGAGAGAGGGGCAGCTGTGAAGGTGGTACACATGTACCAAAAAGAGCTTTGCCAGCTGTTGCGCCAATGGAATAGAGGCACAGGGAACAAAATGAGCTTGCTTAGAAAAATAGTCTTTGACTACCCAAATGACTGTTTTCTTTTGACTGGGAGGTAAATCAACAATAAAATCCATAGAGATCTCATCCCAAGGGCATGAAGGGTCAGCCACGGGCCGCAGCAGCCCCTGGGGCTTACCGGACAGTCGCTTAGACATTGCACAAACAGGACAGGAAGCAACATACGTTTTGACATCCTTCATCAGCGAGGCCACCAAAATTGACGTTGGATCAAATGGAGAGATTTGACAAACCCAAAATGACCAGCCTGTTTGCTGTCATGAGACTGGCTTAGGATAGTTGATCGTTGCGAGTCAGGGACATATAAACGCCCCCCCACCCACCCAAGCGAGGTCTTGTTCAATGGAAACCTTGTCAGGGTTAGCAAGGAGCCAGGGATCAGATTTCAATGCAGAGACAAAATCCGCACGCAACTTACCAGGCATCTGAGGTTGCCCGCGGCCCAGAGAGGGCTGCGCTGGAGCCGTGTGCAAGGGGGGAGGAGGCTGCCCCTGAGCGCGGCTCTGGGTGACAGCGACCAAACCCAATTGAGGCTCTGTGAGCACAGTCCCAACGACATCGGAGATAGGCTCTGTGTCCTGAGGCAATCGGGAAAGTGCATCAGCCAAAATGTTCTTTTTTCCTGGGATAAACTTAAGTCGGAAATTAAAGCGGCTAAAAAACTGAGCCAGCATATCTGCTTAGGGCTGAGGCGCCTGGGCGTGCGGAGCGCTTCGAGGTTGCGGTGATCTGTCCAAACCTCAAAAGGGCAAGTCGCCCCTTCCAAAAGGTGACGCCAAGCCTCCAGTGCCGCTTTAACGGCAAAAGCCTCTTTTTCCCAGACATGCCAGCACCTTTCCGTTTCAGAAAATTTTTGGGAGAGATAGGCACAGGGCTTCAAGAGCCCGGCAGAATCTTTTTGTAACAAAATAGCTCCAATAGAAAAATCAGAGGCATCCACCTGAACAACACAAGGCTATTCAGGGTCAGGGTGGGATAAAATCGGTTCTGCTGTGAAAAGAGCTTTCAACCGATCGAAAGCAGCCTGACAGGCAGGAGTCCAATTGAGCATGGCCCCTGGGTTCTTCACCTTGTGTGTCTCTCTGACGCTTTTGGTGCGCAACAAATCAGTCAAAGGCAGAGCAATTTCCATGAACCCCTGGACAAAGGACCTGTAGAAATTAGCGAACCCCAAAACACTTTGAAGCTGGCGCTGGGTGCACGGGCACTCCCAGCTAAGAACAGCCTGAACCTTTACAGGATCCATTTCAATGCCCTTATCTGAAATTCTGTAGCCTAAGTAATCCAGGCGAGACTTATGGAATTCGCACTTAGAAAGCTTAGCTTAAAGCTTAGCGT
The DNA here is from genome assembly GCF_035149785.1 of Candoia aspera. NCBI lineage: Eukaryota > Metazoa > Chordata > Lepidosauria > Squamata > Candoiidae > Candoia > Candoia aspera. The sequence goes on from NC_086154.1 coordinate 2,463,380, forward strand.
TCCGGAGCTTGGTGAGAACTTGTCTTACCAGTCTTTCGTGCTCCTTCTCAGTCTTAGAATAGATGAGGACATCATCCAAATAAACCAATACCCCTTTAAACAAATGGTCATGTAGAACCTCATTAATTAGCTGCATGAAAACCCCCGGGGCCCCTGCAAGACCAAAAGGAAGAACCTTATACTGAAAGGAACCCAAGGGGCAGTTAAAAGCTGTTTTCCATTCATCCCCCTCCCTGATGCGAATGCGGTAATATGCCTCGCGGAGGTCAAGTTTGGAAAAAACCTTGCCAGTCGACAAATGTGCCAACATATCCTTTACGATGGGCAAAGGGTACTTGTTTGACAAGGAGGCTGAATTTAACCCTCGATAGTCCGTGCACAGTCTTAGGGTACCATCCTTCTTTCGCGGAACAAAATGGGAGCTCCAACCGGCGAGTTTGCCGGTTCAATGAAGCCCCTAGCAAGGTTCTTATCAAGGAAGTCCCGCAACGCCACCAGCTCCTTCTGAGTCATAGGATAAATCTTTGGCTTGGGCAATGGAACATGAGGCAGCAGTTCAATGGCACAGACCGTTTTGCGATGTGGGGGTAACTGGTCAACCTCCTCCTCCCCGAAGACATCAGCAAAGTCTGAGTACTTATCAGGCAACCCCTCCGTGGGGGAAGCATGAACTTGAGGGTCGACAATCTCAGCCCTCCCTGCAGCCAAAGTGAGAGATCTTCCCAGAACAGGAGCCTGGTAGAACCCATCCTCAAACGTTATAGTACGGATCTTCCAGCTGATGTGTGGATTGTGGCGTGTTAGCCAGGGAATCCCCAGAACCACTAGAGGATTGCCCACAGGGGTAACTATGAACTCGATGGTTTCCCTGTGCGTGCCCATTTGCAAGGTAACATTCCCTGTAAACAGGGTGGCCGGTCCCCCCCCCCCCCCCGGCGTGGAACCATCGAGTTGCTGGAAAATCAGCGGCTTTGGGAGAGGGAAACAGGGTAAGTCCAACGCAGTGACTAGGCTGGGATGGATCAAACATCTGGAACACCTGGAGTCCACCAAAGCCCCGACTTCGACGGTCTTGGAGCGGTAGCCCAACTCAATCTTTATGGCCAGGATGGGGCAGTCAGCACTCACCCTGGTGGTATCGCACCCATTCTCCACCACCTGCCCAGCGGCGCTGTTTAGGGCAGGTGGAAGGCGTTTCCCGCCGGCTGCTCCAGGGCGGCCAATGCGTCCCCCGCGAGGTAGACATCCTCTTCTCCATCCGGGGTCGCTAGTGCCCCTGTCAGCCGACGGGGAGGGTTGGGTGGTTTCTGCGGAGCCTTCTGCGTCAGTCTAGGTGGGCGATCCGCCGTCCTAGCCTTGTTACATTCTGCCACATGGTAACCAGCCTTACCGCACTTGATGCATTGCCCACGGGCAAAACGGCGCTGTTTTTCGGCATCCCATGCCGGGCCAGACTGTAGCAATGGCCCCTTCCCACTGGAAGGAGGCTTGTCTCCCTTAGTAGCCTGCATGAAGGTGTGCTGGGCGTGTTCAGCCTTCCCAGCAAGACAGATCCAATCATGCAGTGAGTCCGGATCGTCTCTGTACAGTGCCCATTGCAACACCTCTTGATTGAGGCCATCCTTAAACCTATCGATCAAGGTAGCCTCCGACCATTCAGGAACCTTCCCTGCCAAAACCTTGAATTCCAGGGCATAATCTGCAACCAATTTCTGCCCCTGAACAAGTTCCTTAAGAGCGCCTTTAGCCCTCTCCTTAGCAAGGGGATCTTCAAAGTACCATTTCAAGGCAGCCAAAATGGTATGGAAGGCAGCCAGGGCTGGGTCTCTGGACTCTGACAACTGGACGTACCAGTCCGCAGCTCTGCCCTTCAGTTTTGTGGCAATAGCCGAGATTTTAGCCCCTTCCGAGGCAAAACAGTGTCCATTCTGCTGCATATAATTTGTCGCGTTGGTTAGGAAGAATGACAAGTTCGTGGGGTCGCCATCAAATTTCAGTGGAAAGTCCTTAGCGACCCCGCCAACTGGAGGAGCCGCAAGCGGTGGGCAAGTAGGGGTAACCCCTGCTGGAGTAGAACCATGGAGGCCTGGGGAACAGTCCCACGCCTGGCCCCTTCCCCTTGGAGCCGGCGATAGAGTGGGTGGGATGCTGAGACCCCCCACTGCACCCTGAGCAACAGCAATCTTCATCAGGTTACCCACTGCAGTTGAAATGGAGTGCAGCATGTGTTCCATTGAATCCATCTTGGACTCCAGAACCCTGATCCTGTCAGGTGTGACGGAGTCGTCCACCCCCGGTACTTCAGGTTGTCGGCCAATCAACAGTCCTGTGTGTTCCCTCTCAGGAGTCTGGGGGTATCGGAGTCTCCAAGTGGTGTGAGATGTCCCCAGCCGGGGGTCCGCCATGGCGTCCCACATTAACTGTTCCTGATCCGCAACTCCCTCTTCCATCGGGGCCCTCAACTCCGGGCTGGAGCTCGAGGCCTCAGAATGGGGTGCGTGGTGCATTGGGAGGGGGCTCGGGTCCCTGCTCGGGAATGCCGACTCCAGGAGCTGTCTGGTCACCTCCCCAAACCGTGTTGAGTCCTTCCCCGGTTCAGCCATCGCTAACTGCTTCTTTCACAAGAAAATGTCTTGGTAGAGACTAGCGAGGTTCGTTCGTGAAATGATTCTCAGCTTTATGTGATGATTGCTTTAAACCAAATAAAAGGCTCAGACTCCAAACCAAAGTTTAAGTTCTGATTCTTTATTTAGGATAGAGTGCAAACAGAAAGGAAACTGAGAATGAGAAAAGCGCGCCTAAACCCAAATTAAATAGCATCGTTTCAAACATCGTCCCACCCCCCCACCCCCCGTGCATACAGTACAACCCCACATTCCCAGGTGCTCCTAACGAGCTCTGCTGATCAATGGCCAAGAAGACCTTGACATGCAAGAGATAGCCCAAACACATTCCTCCCTGGCACAGCCCGACACATCTGCCTGTACAAGGTTTATCAGCAGCACCCTCCCAGCCAGGAACACGCGTCAACACTCTGGCATGCGAGCCGTTACGATGTTGCTAACATCGCCACGGTGATCATGACAAAGGGACACTCAGGCCCCGACCCACGCAGAGCTCCAAGGGTGACAACCAGTGCCTTGAATTGCACCCAGAAGCGGCACTGGGTGCAGCTTTCGCAGGGGAGGCATTGCATGGGTGCCTCGAGGCGCACCCCCAGTCCTCAAATGCTGCACTCTGGACCGGCTGCAGCTTCTGGGTGCTCTTCAAGGGCAGCCCCACGTAGAGCGCATTGCAGTGGTCCAGTCGAGAAATGACTAAGGCCCCCTAACTCCAAGGGGACCCCCAAATTACAAAGGAACTCACTCTACCTGCGACAACACAACCCCACTCAGGCGTAATGGTGGAAGCTCCCTGGAATTGGTAGGCTTTGAAACCACAGCTGCTCCCCCTCAGGAGGGCCTGGAAAGAAATTTGGATCTGGAACGGTCGGAGGCCCTGGAAATGTCGACTATGAAGACAGGATCACCCCAAGAACAGAAGCCGAGTGTCAGCCCTTCGAGGTCGACCAGACTGGAAAACAAAGCTTTGCAGGCTAATCCTGCTTTTCCAATAAGGTTACAGGAAAAAGAACTTGCATGTCTGAATGTGCTTCCATTTCCTCCCTTTATCTTTATCTTCATCTTCGTGAGCACCAGGGAGGGTCATGCCTGAGACGCTTTCTCAGGTTACCATTTCTGGCCCGGACTCGGATTGCTTTTATCTGCCCTCTGTCTCGGTGGCGGCTCTTCCTCCCGTTCCTTCTGCCCACCACACCCTGCGATGCGGGGTTCCACAGCGGCCCACCCAGCCCAGCACTCTGCTCTCCCGGCGCCCCCCCAACTGCCCAGGGAAGCCTTTGGGGGAGGGGAAAAGAGAGTCTCCTCTGCCTCTTGATCCGCCCCACGCAGACCCTCCCCGAAGGGTCGGAAGGCTCCGGAAGAAGCCCCCAGGCTGCAACAGACCAGGAGACCGATTTTGGCCAGACATGGAGTCTCTCTGTGGCTGGGGGTCCCTCAGCAGGGGCTGGGTGGCCATTGGTGGTGTTCTGATTTATTTGTTTGTTTACTTATTCATTAATGAAATATGGGCTGCCCCAGTCAGGTACAGTCTGCATGGCTCACAAGAAAAATACAGGGAAAAGTCACACACAGTCATCAAAACTCCAGAAAAACAGCCAACAATGATTTAAAATCATACCCCCTCTAAACCTGGGGCTCGGGACAGAGCCGGGTATCAAGGGGTGATTGAAACAGGGCCAGGGTGCAAGCCAGGGGACTCCCAAGTGGAGGGCCGTCCAGACAGCAGGCTGTGTGAGCCTGGGAGGGGGTTGGCTAGGTGACCTCCAAAGCCCCCTCCAACTGTTCTCTTTTAAGCGTTTCGGATTCCCCCAAGCCACCTGTGCAGGGGAGATCATCCTGGGCCACAGGAGGGCAGCCAATGGCCTCCAAGCGCCATGAGTGGCTTGAGTAAGCGAGCCCAGCTGCATGAAAAAGAAGTCAAAATTCTCCCAGACATGAGGAAAAAGGTTTCAGTGCCCTCAGACAAGGAGGGACAGGACATTCAGCATCCAGGAAAGGGATCCCTTTGCCCAGCTGGGGCACAGACTGTATCCCTCACAGAAGCTCTAATTGGCTTGATCCTCATGAGGACTAGGAGGCTGTTCTCTTCTGTTCCTTCTTCAGAAAGTAGCCTTTGGGATGGGAGAGGGTGCGCTGTCTCCCTTCAGCTACCTCCCATTCCCTTCTCACAGCCAACCCATGTGTGTGTGTGTGTGTTGTTGTTGTTGTTGTTGTTGTTTTCCCCGGGGTGGATGTGAGGAATCTCAGCCTGTTCCTGTCGCCTGGTGCTGCGGAAGTGAAACTCCAGCCCTCCTGCAGCGCCCTGTAGTTTGAAGCGTTTTTAATTGCTCAAATCACGCCTTAGGGAGGCAGAGGGCAGACAAGCAAACCAAAGGGGGGGTCTGAGTTGCTCCTCCGAAACTGGGTTCCCCAACTTTCCCTTTTGTGAAGGCGCTGGAGACCCTCCCTGTGAGGTGGTCTTGGGGGCCTGCAAGGATGGGGAAGGGCCAGGGGAGCCCAGGAGGATCAGTCCAGAGAGCCTTATTGTGCCCCCTTCCTCATTTCCCTCCCAAGGAAAAGGGAGAGGGAGGTGTGGATATTACCGCTGCACCGGTTGAGCATCTGCCTGCCTTTCTCTACCCTGGGATGATGGTGGAGGTTCACCAGGAAGCTCCTCCCCTTCCCCCCTTTTCCTCCCCCTCCAGAGCCCCAGTGTAATGGTTGCCTAACCCAAATACTCAGACTCACAAGAGGTAGCTAAATGAAATCTGATTTATTAGGAAATATTAAGCAGTTACAGAGAAAGCTGAGAATGGCAGAAAGTGCGCGAAATACAAACTAAAAACCCTTGCTTCAAACGTAACCCCACCCCCAGCATCTACAACCCACCCATCCCAGGTGCTAGTGACCATTCGTCTCTAGCCTGGGAAAGCAACCTTGAATACATGAGATAACCCAAATACATTCCAATCCGGCAGCCCGGAGATAAGGATTCCAATTAAGAACTGTTCTCCCCTTAGAGATGAAACACGGAACTTGCTAATGACATGCGAAACGTTACGATGTGCCAAGCACATTGAAACGGTGAACATGACATACCGCCCCCCCTAAAACAAGGGAAACAGTGCTAAGGTCCCGGTTTCGTTGGATAGAGGGAGTGAAATCGGGAGACTAGTAGTGGGGAAGCAACATGGTGTGAATCAACCCATTCAGGATGAGGGAAATGTTTCCAGCGGATTAGGTACTGCAATTTATTGCGAGAACGCCAAGAGTCAAGAATCTCCTTGACTTCAAAGTGTTGCTGGCCATCAATCATGATGGGAGTTGGAGGCGGAGGTTCATCATGCCATCTGTCAGAGCAGGTAACTGGCTTGAGCAAACTGCAATGAAAAACAGGATGTAAGCGTTTAAGATTGTGAGGCAAGTCAAGCTTAAATGTTACCGGGTTAATTTGAGCAACAATGGGAAAAGGACCCACAAATTTCTGGGATAATTTTTTGGAAGGCTGAGAGGACTTGATGAACTTAGTAGAGAGATATGCCATGTCCCCAACCTGAAAAGAAGGGGCAGGAGCACGTTTTTGATCTGCATAACGTTTGTAATCCGATTGAGCATCAGCCAACGCCTTCTGAATTAGTGGCCAAGATTCAGCCAACTGTGTAGACCAATCGCCCGGAGAGGTTGGTCCAACGGGAGGCTGAGGCAGGTCAGCAATGCGAACAAAGTCCTTGCCATGGACGATACGGAAAGGGGTTTGCCCTGTGCTTTGATGAACGGCATTGTTGTAGGCAGCTTCAGCAAATGGTAGGAGGTCCATCCAATTGTCCTGTTGGTAATTCACGAAAGCTCGCAGGTATTGCTCCAATGTGGAATTTAGGGCTTCCGTGGCTCCGTCTGTCTGCGGATGCCATGCTGTGGACAAAGCTTGTTTGGTCCCCAGGAGCTTGAGGAATGCCCGCCAAAACTGAGAGGTGAATTGTGTGCCCCTGTCCGAAATCAGACGAGACGGACATCCGTGTAATCTGTACACATGTACAATAAATAGGCGGGCCAATTGTTGAGCTGTGGGAATGGAATTACAGGGAATGAAATGGGCTTGCTTTGAAAAGAAGTCCTTTACCACCCAAATCACAGTCTTTTGTTGGCTGGGGGGTAGATCTACAATAAAATCCATAGACACCTCATCCCAAGGGCAATTCGGTGTAGCCACCGGCTGCAGAAGTCCCTGCGGTTTTCCCACTTTGCGCTTAGAGGTAGCACAAACAGGGCAAGAGGTGACATATTCTTTGACATCCTTACGCAGAGTGAGCCACCAAAATTGCCGTCGAACTAAGTGCAGTGTTTTAACGAAACCAAAATGCCCAGCCAGTTTATCATCATGGGAACGAAGCAAAATGTCTTTGCGCAGGGTTTCAGGCACGTAGAGCCGGTCGGTTTTCCAAGCGAAACCGCGATCAAAGGTAACATTGTCTTTATTAGACAGCAACCAAGTATCAGTCTTAAGTTCTTTTAGAAACTTTTGTTGCAACTGAGTGGGAATTGACAAGTCACTCGGCGCCCGGGAATCTGTAGGCGCCGGTAGCTGCGCCCGGGTCTGGCTGCGTGTCACAGCCTGCATCCCCAATTGTGGTGTTGTCCACACCGTGCTGAACACTTCTGGCGCTGCACAGGAATCCTGAGATTGCCGGGATAAGGCATCAGCCAAGAAATTCTTTTTCCCCGGGATAAATTTCAATTGAAAATTGAATCGATTAAAGAACTGAGCCCAACGGACCTGTTTTGGGCTCAATTTGCGAGGGTGCTGAGGGCTTCTAAGTTCTTATGGTCAGTCCACACCTCGAAAGGGTGGTTGGCCCCTTCCAGTAAATGCCGCCAAGATTCCAAAGCAGCTTTTACAGCAAATGCCTCCTTCTCCCAGACATGCCAACGTCGTTCTGTCTCGGAAAACTTGCAGGAGAGGAAAGCGCAAGGTTTTAAACAGCCTGCCCCATCAGCTTGCATCAATAGAGCCCCAATGGAATAATCAGAAGCATCCGCCTGAACTACAAACGGTTTTGAGGGATCAGGGTGTTGCAAGATTGGCTCTTTGGTAAAAGATGCCTTTAACTGTTCGAACGCCGCTTGACAAGCCGGCGTCCAGCGCAGCAACGCCCCAGGGTTTTTCACCCTTCTGGTATCTCCCAGTCCTTTGGTTCGGAGCAGCTCAGTTAAGGGTAAGGCAATTTCAGCAAATCCCCTTATGAATAACCTGTAGTAATTACTGAACCCCAGGAAACTTTGAAGTTGCCTGCGGGTGCAGGGCCGTTCCCAGTCCACTACCACCTGGACCTTTGCAGGGTCCATCTCGATGCCCTTATCTGAAATTCTGTAGCCCAAATAATCAATTTGGGTCTGGTGAAAAGCACACTTAGACAATTTAGCATACAACTCAGCTTTCCGGAGCTTATACAGTACTTGTTTAACCAAGGAGACATGCTCCTTCATTGTTTCAGTATAAATCAATACATCATCCAAATATACCAATACCCCTTTAAACAGATGTTCATGGAGTACTTCATTTATCAATTGCATAAATACCCCAGGGGCCCCAGCAAGACCAAAAGGCAACACCTTATATTGAAACGCTCCCAAAGGGCAATTAAATGCTGTCTTCCACTCATCCCCCTCTTTGATCCAAATACGGTAATAGGCTTCTCTCAAGTCCAGTTTCGAGAAGATTTTCCCCTTGGCCAGATGGGATAACATGTCTTTGATCAAAGGCAAGGGATATTTATTGGAAATTGATACTGCGTTCAGCCCCCGAAAATCGGTACAAAGTCTCAATGTCCCATCTTTCTTTGGATGGAAGAGGACTGGCGCTCCCACCGGCGAATTAGCTGGCTCGATGAACCCTCGAGCCAAGTTTTTGTCCACAAAGTCCCTCAACAAAGTTAATTCCTTTTGTGTCATGGAATAGATTTTTGGCTTAGGCAATTGGGTATTGGGCATCAGTTCGATGGCACAGTCCATTTTCCGGTGGGGTGGCAGTTGGTCTGCTTCCTTTTCCCCAAACACATCAGCAAACATCTGGTATTCCACTGGCAGGCCCTCCAGAGGAGGGGCCGGGCAATGCGGAGTTGCAGCTGCCGCTACCCCCACCACCTCCTCTGGGGAATCCTTCCCCTCCAGCGCTTGGTAAAATCCATCCTTGAAGGTGATGGTCCTATAAACCCAGTTTATTTGGGGATTTTGTTGGACCAACCAAGGCACTCCCAATACTACCAGGGCCCCCCCCACCGGAGCCACTATAAACGACAACCCCTCCCGATGGGTTCCCAGCTGTAAAGCAACTAGCCCCGTAAAGTGGGTAACAGGTTTACCCCCCGCCATGGACCCATCCAACTGCGTAAAAGCGATGGGTCTTTGCAAGGGAAATGTGGGTAGCTCCAGCGCTGCTACCACATCCGGGTGCATCAAACACCTGGAGCATCCCGAATCGATCATTGCTGATACTTCTACAGTTTTGGATCGGGAGCCCAACTTTAACTTCACCGTGAGAATGCGATAAGAACCACTCCCCAAGAGAGGCTCGCGCCCTTCTTCCACCACCTGCCCTGCGGCGTCCTTTAAAGCAGGTGGCTGCCGTTTCCCGCCGGCTGCAATAATTCCAGTTCTCCCTCGTCTCCGTAGAAGGGTATTCCATCCCCCTCACTGTTGGCTACAGCCGCCTTCATTTTTCGTGGCATAGACGGGGACTTCGCCATTGATTTCCCGGGTCTATCCTCACCTCTGGGCTTGGGGCACGCCGCTGCTCGATGTCCCTCCTTTCCACATCGCAGACACTGCCCTTTCGCATACCGCTGCTCCTTTTCTTCTTCCCAAGATCTTTGCCCCGGACGCCCTCCGGTACTCACTGGGCGGCTAGGCTTCCCCTCTCGAGACGTCTTCGCTGCCCTCCGCTGGGCAAATACCTCGTGGGCGTGTTCCGCTCTCCCGGCCAGCTGGATCCACTCGTACAGAGTGTACGGGTCATCTCGCCCCAGGGACCAATGCAGCACTTCGGTATTCAGCCCATCCTTAAACAGCTCGATGATCGTAGCTTGCGACCAGTCATCCACTTTACCAGCCAGTGCTTTGAACTCCAGTGCATAATCAGCCACTGACCTCGCCCCTTGCTTCAGGTCTTTTAAGGCACGTTTCGCCCTCTCCTTCGCCAATGGATCCTCGAAATGCTGCCTCAGTGCCCAGAGGAATTCGTCAAATTTCTCCAGTTCAGGCGCGTCCGACTGGCACATTTGTACGTACCAGTCTGCCGCCCTCCCTTTCAACTTGGTAGCAATGGTGATGATCTTCACCTTTTCCGACCGAAAAAGCGACCCCCACTCTCCCATATACGCCTTGGCATTGGTCAGAAAAAAGGAGAGTTTAGCCGGGTCCCCATCAAACTTGACTGGGAAGTCCCTCATCCCGCCCGCTGATGAGCTGCACCCCCCTACCGCTGGTTCGGTAGGTTCCAGTCCTTTAGCCACCCTCCTCTGGGGAACTGGTGGTGGCCTGACACGCGGGGACGCTACTTCCATCCGAACAGCCTGGTCCCCCTCTTGAGGATGCGCTGCCCCTCTCCGCTCCGGAGATGCCCCGTGGGACGAAGGGGTTGAATGCCGTTGGCTTGACCCCTCCCTCGTTTCCTTCAATGAACTCAGGTCCAGAAGGTGGTGCTATGATGGGGGTGGCAGGAAAGGACGGAGCCTGGTGCAACTTACCAGAACTTATGTGAAATGGCAAAGGGGGGTGAGTAGGAAGGGCAGCACACAAATTTGGGGTGCTCCTTCCCCTTCCCCCAATGACCTGAATGGTCCCCCTCCTTTCCTTCCCTTTTGCACTTCCCCAAAAGTGGGAAACATCCTGAACAAGGTTTTAGTGTTGTGTGTTTTTGTTTTTAATTGCATCACCTTTTGGGGTCCCCTGGAAGAAAAAGTGACCAAAGACCTCAGAAAAAGATTTGGGGGATCCAGATAATCTTGGAAAGTTTTTCTGCAGAAGCTAAAGGAGCCCAATTGCCAGCATGGAGGATTTGAGCATCATTCAAGGCTCCTGCAGTTACTTAAGAGGTATTTTTGGGGAGAAGACAGAATTAAACCCGTTAGTTACTGGAGGGGAATGCAAAGTGCTCACCTGCAGGTTGTTGGATGGAGGTTGCTGAAAAGAAAGTGAGAGAGAGAGAGACAACCAATACTGAAAAAGGTCTGGAGCACTTAGGGGTCCCACTCTCAATCGATAGCCCATAATATGTTGCATTATAGTCTCTTACAGCCTCTCCAAGAATAAAGCTTTCTAAAGAAATTTCCGATCAATCTGGGCAACGGATTACTCAGGATCATGCCCTCAAGGGATCCCCCCAAGGATTTCCCTCTTTCTATGGCTGTTCGGTGCCATCGGAGGATCTGTGGTGGCTCAGTGGGGCCACCAGCCTTGGGACTGGGGCGGTCCAGGAAGACCTTCTATGCCATCTTGATCAGATGCATCCCCTACATGATCCCCTCCCCATCTCTCCTTATCCAGCCCCAAAGACTCACCTTTCTTGCTCTTCAGGTAGAGGGAGAGCCCCACAGCCAGGAAGGCCACGCCCAGCACGGCCCCCTCGGCCCCCGTCCAGAGTTTGCTCCTGGCAGAGTTGGAGGAACGTGGCTCTGGGGAGGGAGACGGAGAAGGAGCCCGGCGTGAGCAGGAGGATCAGGGCCAGCTTCCTCCAGGGGGTCCATTCTGGCTCTGCACTCCAGAAGGGTCTTGCCAGCCCCAGCGGTGCCCCCTTCTCGGGCAGGATGGCGTCCCCAGAGAGGGAGGGCAGGGAGGGGCTTACCCCACTGGACAGTGACAGGGGCCTCCAGGCTGGTGTGCCCCACCTGGCAAGCGTAGACGTCCCCCCGCTCGGGCCAGGTCTCCAGCATCACCTGGCGCTGGTAGGTCCAGTCTCCGTTCTGCAGCTCCTCCCCGAAGGCCGCCCGTTCTTCAGCCACTGGATGTCAACCTCCAGGGGGTAAAAGCCCGTTGCGGTGCAGAGGAGGATGGTGTTGGGGGACGCGGGGTCCGCCTTGGTGGGGGAGATGGTGACGGTGGGCTTGGCTGGGGGGGAAGCAGGAGGAGAAGGAGGGACGTGGGAGAATCAGCAGGGCCAAAAGCAGGAAGGATTTTAATTTTTAAATTACGGAATGGAGACAAAATAATAAACTTGGTCTCTACCAAATAAGAGCAAAGATTGATTCTAGAAGATTTTTTCAAAAATTAACAGAATTGGAAGAAGGTGAAATGTTGTCTTTGGAGACACCAGTGGGCTCTCAGGTCTGAATTTAGATAAATTGACTCAAGGCAGGAAACGTGGACTGGCCCCGATGGACGTTTGGAGACCGCAAAACCCAACCAAGGGAGGCCGGACCTTCTTCCCGGCCAGGCATCAGTCCGACTCCGGAAGAGACGCCTGTTTGGCCTCCGAGACTTTAACACCCCCTATTCACGAGGGGCAAATCCCTCCAAGGACATTCACGGAGCGTAATCCGATATTATTTCCGTGGTGCTCTGGAGCAAAACTTCCTTTCAGAGGGGAGACGAATGATGGGTTGCGACCTCATGGCTCCATCCTACAGAAATGCCAGGAGGAATTGCATTTCTTTTCCAAAGTAAACAGGAATCTCTGACACAACCTTTCGGGAAACAAGGAAAGGGTATATGGGGGGCTGTTTATTAAACTGACAGCAAAACAAAGAGGAGAAAATACTAAAAGGGAGGAACAATTAGATGCCAAAATACGAGCGCAGACGTAACCCCAAAAGACACCCGATGAAAGAATGGCAAGAAGCTAACTTACTGGAAATGGAAGAATGCCAAGAGAACATAAAATTGGCAAACAAAAGAACTTTGAACATGCGAATAAACCAGGAAACCTCCCTGCCTTTCAGCTTTGAAAAAAGAAAGAAACACATTCAAGATCAGCAATTGTTACACCAACGATCAGAAATCATGGAAGAATTGGCAGCTTTTTCAAAATAATTATATTCTATGGCTGACATCGATGAAGCTGCCCTGAAGAAATATCTTGGAAGGCTGGTTATCAAAGGATTTTAATGCCCAACGTGGACATATACTAAGCAAACCTGCAACTATCCAAGAAACAAAAGTGGCAATAAAAAAAAGCAGACCCGGAAAAGCACCAGGTCCAGCCGGGCTCAAGAGTGTAAAGGACGTGAGGAGGAACCGCTGGGAGCAACAATGAACCAGCACAAGAGATTGAGCCGATGCCGCTGACCGGGGAAGAAAAGCATTTCGTGTGGCACACAAAAGACACATCGACCGAACAGGTTCTATTCCGAAAAGAAACATCCAGAACGATGGCAGGTTGCAATTGACCTAAGAGAGCATCTCAGCCAGAAGGAAGGAAAGCAGCATTAATTTTTCTACACGCAGAAAAGGCCTTTGACTCCCCATTCCTTGTAATTCCTTCTGTCAGCGTGCAGTAAAATAAGCCCCGCACGTGATGTGGCATTCACCACCACAGAGCCACAAGGGGCAATAAGGCAGTGGGTGAAAACAATCCATCAATTCTCTGGATACCAAATCAACATCCCCAAGCCAAAAATTATCCACCTTTAAAGCTTTCACACACAAATTTTCTTGATGTAGAACGCAGTGATACTTCATCAAACATGACTTGCCCGGTGGCACTTGCATCCCCTTCTATCAATTTTGTAGGTCCCCCACTTTCACCCACCGTCACCAGGGCGCCATCAGTAGATATACCAGGTACGTTGACAGTGGTTAAAGAAAATCGCTTTGATATCGTTTTTACTGCTTCGTACAAATCCAGCGGTTTAGCTGTGTCTTTTAACGGCACCAAAGAAGCCATTCCTTCAGTGACGTTATATTCGTTATCAACGCCTCTAATAAAAGTGGCAAGTTGAGCCGTATCTGGAGCATCGGTACTTTCATCCATCGCCAGAGCAGCTGGGAAAGGTCTCCTCGGCAAGCACCGAGTCACGTCTGACCCTCGGGGGGAGGCCACTTCCGGGACGTTTTCTTGGCAGGCTTTAGCGGGGTGGTTTGCCCTTCCCTTCCCCAGTCGTCCAAAGCATGAAGTTTGAAAGTAGCAGCTTTACCCTTCAAACACCTCAAGATAGATTTTCATGTTGCTTCAGTTCGCCTGGCTATAGTCTGGTGAGACAAACTGATTTTAGAAAAATTGCTTTTTTTATCAGGACAAATTGTATCCGCCACGGTTTCCATACATTGCTTAATAAACTCACCATCGGTAAATGGATTTGATTTTTTGCAGTTAGATTTGCTACCAAATAACTAGCTTTTACAATAGAGTCCTTATGAGTTGTGACTTCTTTGAAAAAAAATTGTTGAGACGATAGACTTTTTTTCAGTTCTGCTAATTTGTCATTACGACAAATTCCTTGATATGCTTTGAATTTGGCAGCATGTTTTTCCGTATAATGCCATTTCAAATTGTAGTCTTTGAAAACTGACACATTTCCCTATAAATTAAGCACAGTGCCTTAGTATTTGTCTTGACAAAAAAGTACTCATCTGTCCATTTTTGACTGAATACTCTTCCTTCATCTGCGATTTTTCTTTTTTTCCTTTCTTTTTTGGGTTCTGTTTTTTGTTGAAACGATGTTGAAGCCATGCTGGAATACATTTATTTAGGAATAAATATATTTTTAACGGCACCAAGATCTCAGGGATCTTGCACTGTGCAGGATTTTTGCTGGGGGTCCTTGGGGGAATTTGAGGGGGAGACCAAAAATAAAATATAAATAAAATAAAATATAAATAAAATATTATTTTATAATATCATTTATTAAAGATCGATTCTGGGCGTCAGTGAACTGAAATGGATTGGAATGGGCCACTTCACATCAAATGACCACCAGATCTACTACTGTGGACAAGAGGACCACAGAAGAAATGGAGTAGCCTTCATAATTAATAGTCAAGTGGCTAAAGCAGTGCTTGGATACAATCCAAAAAATGATAGAATTACCTCAATTTGAATTCAGGGCAAGCCATCTAACATCACAGTGATCCAAATATACGCCCCAACCACAGATGCTTAAGAAGCTGAAGTAGAGCAGTTCTATGAGGATCTGCAGCACCTACTGGACAACACGCCTAAAAGAGATGTTATTTTCATCACAGGAGACTGGAATGCTAAGGTGGGCAGTCAAATGACACCTGGAATTACAGGTAAGTATGGCCTGGAAGAACAAAATGAAGCAGGACATAGGCTGATAGAATTTTGCCAAGGAATTCACTCTGCATAACAAACACTCTCTTCCAACAACCTAAGAGACGGCTTTATACATGGACTTCACCAGATGGACAACACCGAAATCAGATTGACTACATCCTTTGCAGCCAAAGGTGGCAGTCATCTATTGTTGTTTATTCGTTTAGTCGCTTCCGACTCTTCGTGACTTCATGGACCAGCCCACGCCAGAGCTTCCTGTCGGTCGTCAACACCCCCAGCTCCCCCAGGGACGAGTCCGTCACCTCTAGAATATCATCCATCCATCTTGCCCTTGGTCGGCCCCTCTTCCTTTTGCCTTCCACTCTCCCTAGCATCAGCATCTTCTCCAGGGTGTCCTGTCTTCTCATTATGTGGCCAAAGTATTTCAGTTTTGCCTTTAATATCATTCCCTCAAGTGAGCAGTCTGGCTTTATTTCCTGGAGGATGGACTGGTTGGATCTTCTTGCAGTCCAAGGCACTCTCAGAATTTTCCTCCAACACCACAGTTCAAAAGCATCGATCTTCCTTCGCTCAGCCTTCCTTATGGTCCAGCTCTCGCAGCCATATGTTACTACAGGGAACACCATTGCTTTAACTATGCGGACCTTTGTTGTCAGTGTGATGTCTCTGCTCTTAACTATTTTATCTAGATTTGTCATTGCTCTTCTTCCAAGGATTAAGCGTCTTCTGATTTCCTGACTGCAGTCAGCATCTGCAGTAATCTTTGCACCTAGGAATACAAAGTCTTTCACTGCTTCTACATTTTCTCCCTCTATTTGCCAGTTATCAATCAAGCTGGTTGCCATAATCTTGGTTTTTTTGAGGTTTAGCTGCAAACCAGCTTTTGCACTTTCTTCTTTCACCTTCATCATAAGGCTCCTCAGTTCCTCTTCACTTTCAGCCATCAAGGTGGTATCATCTGCATATCTGAGATTGTTAATGTTTCTTCCAGAGATTTTAACTCCAGCCTTGGATTCCTCAAGCCCAGCTTGTCGCATGATGTGTTCTGCATACAAGTTGAATAGGTAGGGTGAGAGTATACAGCCCTGCCGTACTCCTTTCCCAATCTTAAACCAGTCTGTTGTTCCGTGGTCTGTTCTTACTGTTGCTACTTGGTCGTTATACAGATTCTTCAGGAGGCATACAAGATGACTTGGTATCCCCATACCACTAAGAACTTGCCACAATTTGTTATGGTCCACACAGTCAAAGGCTTTAGAATAGTCAATAAAACAGAAATAGATGTTTTTCTGAAACTCCCTGGCTTTTTCCATTATCCAGCGGATATTGGGAATTTGGTCTCTAGTTCCTCTGCCTTTTCTAAACCCAGCTTGTACATCTGGCAATTCTCGCTCCATGAACTGCTGAAGTCTACCTTGCAGGATCTTGAGCATTACCTTACTGGCATGTGAAATGAGTGCCACTGTTCGATAGTTTGAACATTCTTTAGTGTTTCCCTTTTTTGGTATGGGGATATAAGTTGATTTTTTCCAGTCTGATGGCCATTCTTGTGTTTTCCAAATTTGCTGGCATATAGCATGCATTACCTTGACAGCATCATCTTGCAAGATTTTGAACAGTTCAGCTGGGATGCCGTCGTCTTTGAGCAGGAGTCGTGAGTCCAGGAGGACCCCCACGTTACACACCGGGTCTGTCTGGGGCAGTGCGACCCCATCCAGCACTAGAGATGACAAGTTCCTGGGACACGAGGTGCCCTTAATCCACAGCCACTCCGTCTTACTGGGGCTCAGTCGAAGCCTGTTGTTCCCCATCCAGGCCCCCACCGCCCCCAGACACTCGGAGAGGGTGGTCACGGCGTCACTTACTTCACCCGGGAGGGAGGTGTACAATTGAGTATCATCAGCAGAGCTCATCCCATGGTGACAAATGATCTCACCCAGCGGTTTCACGTAGATGTTAAAAGGAGAGGGGAGTGTACTGATCCCTGCAGCACCCCACAAAGAAGGGGCCGTGGGGCCGATCTCTCCTCCCCTATCAACACCGACTGGGACCGGCCCTGGAGGAAGGAGGCGAACCAGCGCAAGACTCTGCTGCCCACCCCCAACGGTTACTGGTCTGTTGTCACCCAGCTGCCATGCTTTGCAGCAGTTCCAGTCCAGGTCCCGATGCTGCCATTCCCACCAGTTGCCATCTGGAGTTGCTGCTGCTCCTCTCAGCTCTGCACCGGTGGCTTCAGCTCTCTTCTGGGCTCTTTTCCTTCTCTCCTTCCCTTCCTCTAATTGCTTCGTTCCGCTCTGTTTCTTCTATCTTCCTTTTTCATCACATCGTTCAGTTGGAAGCCACCTTAGACATCGAGCAGCCCAACAGCCGGTTCCATGCGGGCTCCACCAGAGCATCTCTGACCGATGCCCTCCAGCCTCTCTTTGAAGACCGTCCCTGAAGGAGACTCACCGGTTCATCTTGCAGGCTATTCCACAGGCTGATTGTTCACCACCACATCTCCCCTGAGCTGCAATCCTGTTAAAGGCCACATGCCGGGGAAGGGAAGGGAAGGGAAGGGAAGGGAAGGGAAGGGAAGGGAAGGGAAGGGAAGGGAAGGGGAAGGGAAGGGAAGGGAAGGGAAGGGAAGGGAAGGGTCCTTAAGCGGTACAAGGAAAGGGAGGGACATGAACATTCTCTTTGCTGCACGCTTCTTCCCACAATACAACAAGCCTAGACTAGGGGGAAAACACCTCGTCGATGTTTGGAATTTGAATAGAACTTTAATCATGATGTGACTTGCATCAAAGGGAGCACATGGGGAAGAACTTATGCAGGATAGAAAGTGCTCCGATTGGAGCATTCATCTCGCTTCACGTCAAAGGACTCATCTTCTTCTGAGCCTCAGAACATAATATTGCTCTTCCTGCGCAACATGCAAACAAATGGCTGGTCCCACTTACCTGGGAGTGCAAAGCTCACATCTGAAGGAGGAGAAAAGGGAACTGGAAAGGCAAGACTGGAAAAGTCAGGGATTGCCAGGTGGTGTCCATCTACATGGGAGAGAAGGGGGCTGCAAGACGGGGCTGCAGCCAACGCTCGCGTGCCCTGTGGCCGTATCCTCTGGGTGAAAACATTTTGGACGGGCCTCTGTGGGCTGCACAAGATCCCCTTTGGCTCTGCTGGGATTCAGCTTCCTTGGCCTGGAGCAGCTGTCCGGAGGGGTCATCCCCGTGTGCAGATGGGGTAGCTCTTCTGCTGCAGCTGTTTCTAGCAGGGGAACAAAAGATGCCCCTAAACAGAGTGGGAGACCTTAGAACAGCTTTTTTGATAATGTTCAGGGACAGTTTTAATACAGTGATTGCTACTGTTTAATCCTGTTTTTTGGGATCTGCTTGGCTGCGTCAAGAGTCAGCAAACACAGTAGATGTCATTTAAACCAACTTCTTAAGTGGACGGCTTGATGAAGAGTCAGCAGCAACATCCTCAACTGAAGTCAAACAGGCAAGAAGACTGTCAAGACAGTGTGATTGAAGCTCTACTACTTTGTACGTGAGTTGATTTTGGCAAACATACAACATGGTGGAAGCTTGGCTACCACCGCTGCCATCTCGTCTCTTTTGACTCCCCCCTGCCCCCAATTAGCCACTGTTACCAGGTTAAACTGATGTCCAGCATGATTCTTACAGAGTTATCTTTATCAAGATTTATTGAGGTGAAAGCAAAGGGGGTTACAAAAATTCCACCCATTCAATCATTTCCCATTTAGAAACAATGTATTCCCATGTACACTGGATTTTCCATCCAACTACTGCACACAGTCTAAAAAATGTGACGGGAAATGGATGCCGACTGCCGCTCTAAGGGGGAGACTCCCGGTTTCTTTTGAACCCAGACCCCTAGCCCCCACTCTGCTAGTTGGGGTTTTGGGGAGAGATTTCTGAGGGTCCCCCTGATCCCTAGACCTTATCTGTAGATGTTGGAGCCGGAGGGAGCCCCCTGGACGGAGTGATAGAGCGCAGTGAGCCTCGGCGGATCCCTGTGGCATGGCAGACTCCTGCGGATTTTGGCGGCGTGGTGAGACTTGGTGGCACAGAGGCCTTTGGTAGAGTGGGGTGGTGGGCCTGGTATTCTCTGGGTCCCTTTGCCCCTTGGAGGAGGGGGGACGGCATGGAGCACAGTCAGCGGATTCCAGCAGCACAGGGGACCCAGCCGGCATGGTGGGCCTCGGTGTAGTCGGCCTTGGTGGTGAGCAGGGGTGACTTGGATCTGAGTGCCTGGTCATCCCCGCCCAACTTACCCAGAGATGGTGGAAAGCTATTAGGGTCCCTCCGGTGTGAGTGAGGTATTCCCTCCCGGGTGTGTGTGGGAGTCCGGGATCATATGATTTTATGTAAGAATACTCACCGCCTGGGTGAGAGACAGGGGGTGGGTAGGAGTCTATGAGATGCCCCCCTATTGACCAGCGGGAGAGGCTGAGGGGGGCACAGTGAACGTGTGGGTGGCGGTTAGGTGTGAGTGTGAGCTGGTGTGCTGGTGGGCCTGCCCTTGCCCTGTGGTTGAGTGAGTGTGTACGAGGACGTATGAGTGGGGGAAGGGACCCTGTTTCGAACCAGGGATTTGGGAGGTCCAGGACTGGAGGCACCTGGGCCTGGACACTCTGGGGGCTGTAGGGCAGGTTATGCTGTTGAGGTGGTGAGAGGCCGGGGATGCTATGATGGGAACCAGAGGGCGGGCCATCTTCGGGGAAGATGCCCCTGGTGTTTGTTACTGGTGGCGTGTCTCAGCCCGCTGGGATCAGACCCAGGCCCTGGACAGCAGATTCTTGGGGGCCCTGGTCTCCAGCTGCTGCTTCTCAATGCCAGGTCAGTCAACAACAAGGCCCCACTCATATCTGATTTGATCATGGAGGAAGGGGCAGACCTGGCGTGTATTACCAAGACCTGGCTGGCCCCAGAAGGGGGGCTGCCCCTTTCGGAGATGTGCCTGACCAGGTTGATGGTTTGGTACCAGCTGAGACACCAGGGCAGGGGAGGAAGTGTGGTGGCTTTCACCCAGCAGTCTCAAATGGCCTCTTTTAACTATTGCCTGGACCCAACCACATATCACCTCCCCGGCTGCCTTCACCAACCAGGGGTCTCAAATGGCCTCTATTGACCAGGGGTGCTGCTCCACAAGTGGCCGGTTGTGAGACCCTGTTTTTCAAGTTGGGTTCCTGAGAACGGCTGGGAGTGTTGCTACTGTACCAACCTCCCTGCTGCATGGCCACCTCCCTGCCTGAGCTACCGGAAGCTGTCTCGGGGTTGGCGGTGGTGTTCCCCAGGCTGACAGTTCTGGGGGACTCCAACCTGCTGTCCTTGGGGCAGGCCTCAGAGGGGCTCGGGAGTTCATGGCGACCGTGGCAGCCACGGGCCTGTCCCAGATTATTCGGGACCTGGCTTGAGACAGTGTCCACCTGTCTTTCTCTTACACCACCCCCTCCACAGGGAGGCTGGACCCATTAGTTTGGTCTGCCCCCGGACACTGATGGACCTGGCTGGGCTCCAGAGGGAGCTGGGGGTGATACCCAAGGACCTGCTGCACGGTCCAGAGGAGGCCCTGGCTGCAGCCTGGAACAGGGAAGCAGCCAGGGCTTTGGACAGGATCCCGCCTGTGTGACCTATCTTGTCCCACCCAACCTGACACTCCCCGTGGTTTACGGAGCAGCTGAGGGTTTTGAAAAGGACTAAGAGATGTCTAAAGCGCTGCCAGAGGAAGATAAAGACCGAATCCGACCGAACACGGGTTACAGCTGCTATTAAGGCCTACCTGGTGGTGATAAGAGTGGTGAAACCTCAATATTTCTCTGCTCTTATTGCACCTGCAGAATGCCGCCCAACGGCCCTGTTTAAGATCACTTACTCCCTTTTGGGAAAGGTGGGCCTAGTGATCCACCTACAGGGTTGTACAGAGGAGTTTTCTGAGCATCTGCAGGATAAAATCGCTCCGATCTGTTCCAAGTTGGACTCCGAGCATGAGGCGTGGTCTGTGGAGATCCCTGGGGAGCGTGCTTACCCAGTTATCTGGGAAGAGTTTGATTCTGTTGGGCCTGAGGAAGTGAACAGGGTTCTCCGGTCTGTGAATGCCACCACCTGTCATCGAGAAGGCAGCCCAGGAGGTGACGTGTGGTTGGGTCCAGATGAGGGAGGGAGTCTTCCTGGCTGCCTTTAAGGAGGTCTTGGTGCATCTTCTCCTCAAGAAACCATTGCTGGACCTTACTGTGCTGGACTACTTTTGTCCAGTCTCCCACCTCCCCTTTCTAGGGAAGGTGGTTGTGAATGTGGTGGTGTTGCAACTCCAGAGGATTCTGGGAGGAAGTGTGGTGGAACTCTAGGAACCGTTACACACGCCTGGGAAAGTAACCTTGAATAGGAGTGCAAACCCAAACATACATGTTGCAAAACAAAGCAGAGAGCACGAATGGAAAATACCAGCAAAGAGCAAGCTGAATATACACGGAGAAAGGGTGTGACATGTGAAACGTTACGATGTGAACAAAACATTGAAACGGGGAACATGACATATCGCCCCCCCCCCCAGAAAAATGCTAAGGAGCCGGCTTGTCCGGGTAGGCAGAGTGGAAACGGCTGACAAGGAGAGGCGAGCGAACATCTGTAGCAGAAACCCATTCGGGATGAGGGAAATGCTTCCAGCGAACGAGGTACTGCAAAGTAGAGCGCTGGCGACGGGAGTCGAGGATGTCGGCCACCTCAAAGTGTTGCTGGTTATCAATCATGATTGGAGGAGGTGGGGCTGGTTGGGGGTGCCAGCGGTCGGACTGCAGATACGGTTTGAGCAAGCTGCAATGGAAAACAGGATGTAAACGTTTGAGGTTATGGGGCAAATCGAGTTTAAAAGTAACAGGGTTAATTTGTGCAACAATGGGAAAAGGACCAACAAACTTAGGGCCAAGTTTTTTCGAGGGTTGTGGTGACTTGAGGAATTTTGTAGATAAGTAGACTTTATCACCCACAGCAAAAGTAGGCTCAGGGGAGCGCTTGGCATCTGCGTGTTTTTTATAGGTGGCCTGTGAGTGGGTTAGAGCTTGTTGAATATTGTTCCACGAGTCTTTGAGAGATTCAGCCCAGTCAGTGAGAGAAGCAGGGAGTGGTTGCGAGTGCGGGAGTTCGGGTATTGGGATGAACTCACGCCCGAAAACAGCCTTAAAGGGAACTTGACCAGTACTTTGATGAACGGCGTTGTTGTAGGCAACCTCAGCAAAAGGGAGTAAGTCCACCCAGTTGTCCTGCTGATAATTGACAAAAGCCCGCAAATATTGTTCCAGGGTAGAATTAACGGCTTCAGTAGATCCATCCGTTTCCGGATGCCAAGCAGTTGAAAGGGCTTGTTTGGTGCCAAGGAGTTTCAAAAATGCCCGCCAAAAGTGTGACGTAAATTGTGTGCCTCTGTCACTCACCAAACGGGAGGGGATTCCGTGAAGGCGGTACACGTGAACGAGGAATAGGCGTGCCAGCTGTTGTGCGGTAGGGATGGAGGCACATGGTATGAAATGGGCTTGTTTAGAAAAAAAATCTTTGACCACCCAAATGACGGTTTTTCGTTGACTGGGTGGGAGGTCTACAATAAAGTCCATTGATATGTCCTGCCATGGGAAGGATGGGGTTGCAACGGGTTGCAGGAGCCCCTGTGGCTTGCCAGTTTTGCGCTTTGTTGTGGCGCATACAGGGCATGCAGTGACATATGCTTTAAGGTCCTTTAGTAAAGATGGCCACCAGAATTGGCGCCTAAGCAAGTGAAGGGTTTTGAGGTACCCGAAATGTCCAGTCAACTTGTCATCGTGGCAGTGCTGGAGGATCGTTTTTCGTAACGCCTCAGGGACATAGAGATGATCGTTCCGCCAGGCAAAACTGTCAGTGAAAGTTACAGTGTGTAGGTTTGCTTGCAACCAAGTATCAGTTTTGAGGTGGAAAAGCAACTGTTGTTTCAAATCTGAGGGAATCGGCAAGCGTGCTGGACGGGAGGGAGGCGGAGCGGCTTGGGGCTGAGTCTGTTGCACTCGTGCCCGGCTGCGTGTCACCGC
This sequence comes from Candoia aspera, assembly GCF_035149785.1. Taxonomy (NCBI): domain Eukaryota; kingdom Metazoa; phylum Chordata; class Lepidosauria; order Squamata; family Candoiidae; genus Candoia; species Candoia aspera. Next base: position 2,486,265 of record NC_086154.1, read on the forward strand.
TGCCAAACTCAATTGCTTTTCTGTCCACACTGTACCTTGTATTGTTGACCCTGGGCCAGCGTCTTGGGGTCTGCGTGACAGAGCATCAGCTAAAAAGTTTTTGTTGCCTGGTATGAATTTAAGGGCGAAATCAAAGCGACTGAAAAATTCAGCCCAGCGAAGTTGTTTAGGGCTGAGTTTGCGACTGGTGCTTAATGCTTCCAAGTTCTTATGGTCAGTCCACACCTCGAAGGGGTTGGAAGCCCCTTCCAATAAGTGTCGCCAGGTTTCCAAAGCTGTTTTTACGGCAAAAGCCTCTTTTTCCCAAACATGCCAGCGTCTCTCCGTTTCAGTGAAATTGTGGTTGCGCCCGGTTTCTTCCACCTGCCCAACGGCGCCCTTCAGGGCAGGTGGTAACCTTTTCCCGCCGGCTGGTCAAACTGTAATTCCTCTTCCTCTTCCCCAAATGGAAGTTCTGGAGGGTCGAGCTCAGCGATGGCAGCCTTCATTTTGCACGGCAGAGCGGGCGACTTTCCCGACGTTTTCGCTGGCCGTTCCTCTGGTCGGCGTCTTGGGCACGAAGTGGCACGATGTCTGTCCTTTCCGCATCTCAGGCACTGACCCTTCGCAAAACGTCGTTCTCTTTCTTCCTCCCAAGTTTTTGGTTTAGGGCGGCTCGGAAATCCAGTCGCACGAGCCCCCTTTGCGACTTGGGTTTGTCTCAGTTCTTTGCTATGGGCATACATTTGTAGAGCGTTTTCTGCACTGCCCACCAACTGAATCCATCCGTATAACGTTTTAGGATCGTCTCTTCCCAGAGCCCAACGGAGGATTTCCGGCTCCAGCCCTTGTTTAAACATTTCTACTAAAGTTGACTGGGACCAATCTTCCACTTTTCCCGACAAGGCTTTAAATTCCAGAGCGTAGTTGGCAACAGAGAGGGTTCCTTGGTAAAGTTTTCTCAGGGCATTTTTTGCTGTCTCTTGAGCCAAAGGGTCTTCAAAGTGTTGTTTGAGCGACCACAGGAACTCATCAAAGTCCTCTAACTCCGTTGCCTCTGCTTGGCATAGCTGTACATACCAATCAGCTGCCCTCCCTTTCAGCTTGTTGGCAATAAAATTGATTTTGCCCTGTTCTGAATGAAAACTTCGCCCCCAATCCTCCATATAATGCCTGGCATTTGTAATGAAGAAGGAAAGCGTGGCAGGGTCCCCATCAAACTTCACCCCAAAGGGTGGGAAGGTTCTTACCGGTTCCACTGGCTGTGGTGGCTCCGTAAACATCAACGCACGTCGAGCCCCCAGTGGTGGCCGATCTCTGGGTACTCTCAACTCTCTTCCCCCCAGTTGTCGGGAAGCCCGAGTCTTGCTCCTTCCCCTGGGTGGCAGGGACCTTTCTCTTGGGTAAGCCAGCTGGGAAGGATCTTCTTCCCAGTCTTCTTGAAGTGACCCCGGGCCCCTGGGGATATCCTTTAAAATGGTCACTATCATATCCATTTTGTCCTCTATTGCTTTTATGCATGCAGGAGTGACAGGCTCTTCTACGGGTCTGTTGGTCACCACCACCCTCGGTGATAAGGGGATTTCGTGCTCCCAGGATGGTTGTGGAGATCCCCTCCCCGGTGCTACTTCCCCTACGGATTGGGGTTCACTCCTGATGGTGTCCTGCATTGCCAACAATAACTCATCCAATTGAGCTTCCCGCTTTTCTCAACGTTGGAGCGGCCAGAGTCCTCATCGAGTCCGGCTCTTCCTCGCTCCCCTCACTCACGCGAAGTTGCTGTTCGATCATCGCTAGCGCTCCTCTTCACCCAAAGTTTGGATGGGGCTAGCGGAAGATGAATTAAATGATTCTCAGCTTTATGTAATGGTTGCCTAATCCCAAATACTCAGTCTCACAAGCTCGAGCTTAATGATAACTGATTTATTAAAGGAATAGTATGCAAATACAGAGAAAGCTGAGAATGAGCAAAAGCGCGCCAAATACAAACTTAAAAGCCTTGCCTTCAATCCAGTCCCGCCCCAAGCACCCGTCAGCCCGGGAGGTGATGTGTGGCTGGGTCCAGGCAATGGTGAATTCATCCTTGAGGGAGGGAGTGTTCCTGGCTGCCTTTAAGGAGGTGCTGGGACACGCCCTCCTCAAGAAGCCATCACTTGACCCTACTGTGCTGGATCATTTTCATCCAGTCACCCACCTCCCCTTTTCAGGAAAAGTGGTTGAGAAGGTGGTGGCATTGCAGCTCCACCTTTTCTGACCACATGGGGAGAGTGTCCGAGTGTGCTGGAAAGCATCTGGCCCGAGAGATCAGAAAAATCACACACACCAGGCATTTCTATAAAAATAAACCTATTTACAGAAAGCACAAAAAAGTATTTTACAAGCCGTGCATTCCCATGTGCTCAGAGAGGACTGGGAAGAGAGGCTGTGCTGGAAAGCTACAAAAGTGAAACTAAAACAAGTCCAGGCAAGTTCCTCCCCCAGGCAATGCAGCTTTTTTTAAACACCCAAACTGAGGACAATTAAGTTCAGCCTCTTCACCCTGCCGATACTTAAGAAAGTATCAATTACCATGGTAACCTAGTTGCTTGGTCTGTGCAAAAAACAAAGAAATGCCAACAGAGAGGACCTGATGGCTGACCCCCAGCTCCATGAAAATAACTGCCTTGTTTGTTCTGCCTCTTCACAGAAGGAGAGACACAAAGGGGGAATTGAAAAGCTTATCAGGAAAGCTGCCCCTTGAGACTCATTTAAAATGGCCCCAGGAATGACCGATCGCTCTGTTTCATGGACGGGTTACACCCGGAAAGGATCGTCCTCCTTTATGACTATAATATTCATTCAGTTTTGTCTTTTTGCTTTCTTTTTTAAACAAAATGAGTTTTGAGGACTATAAAAGGTTTTACCCACTTCGTTGAATCTGTGGATTGGAATTCCGACCTAGTTGCTTCTACTTTCCCGTGGGAACCCTTCTTGCTTCTATTTCCTGGATTGGTTACTTTGAGGAAAGGCAGCCGGGGAAGTCTTCAGTTTCAGTCTTAGTGGGCTTTACCTCCCTGAGTCACTAGAGAGCTACGGAGGAAATTAAAGCGAGTTTTACAGAGTTTTACCTCGGAGTCTCTCACGTTCTGGGCCTTGTCTCAGAACCTGTGGAATCCCCACGGTCTGAACGGTTGAGAGAAGCTGACAGGGTTGAAAATTATCCTAGGTACAAAGTGGCTTCACCAAAGAAGAAGATGAGGATTGGTGAGGTGGGCTCAAAAAACGAAGGGAAGGAAAGTGACTTGTGGAGATTTAAAGAAAAAAGAGTTCTGGCCTAGAAAGAGGGCTGTGATGCTGTTGCATCAAGACCCCGAAAGAGAATTCGGCTTCAAGGGTGGAAGGTTCTGGAAGAATATCTGGACTTTTCAAGGCAGGCTGTAAAATTTGAGCTTGACAAGAAGAAAATACTGTGTATAATGCTGAGACCTGTAAATGCTTTGCTTTATTCTGAAGTGGGATGATTGTTTAAATGTGTTTGCCAGGGTGGTCTTTCAGGTTTAGACATAGGTGTTTGCTCTTTGGATAGCACTTACATTTTAGGTAAAAGGGTGTTAACCAAGTGGCTTTGCTAAATATATAACAGTAATAAGATATTGGCAAGTTATTTTGCTTTAGCTTAAATGCTTTGGTTTACCTTGATAATTGTTTAAATATGTTTATCGGCAGGATTTTTTTAAGGGTTGAGATGGATATTTTTGTTTTTATTTTTCAGATATTATTTGTATAAACAAACAATAGTAATAAGAAGTAGTTAGGTTATTTTTTCTTAGTTTAGTTGACAGAGAGGAGTAAATTATTTTATTTCCTTATACTACATCCCGCCTTTCTCATTTTTCGTGCCTCTCTTTCATTTTTCTCCCACTCCAGCCTGTCTCCTTTCTCCGCCCCTCTCAAGAGCCTTCCTTCCAGTTGCTGCCTCAACATCTCCGGGACCAGGTTTGCCCAAGTTTCTGGCCCCGGCCCCTTTTCCGGCCTTCCCACTTTTTCCTTGGGTGAAACCACTGGCTTATCCCGAACACTTGAGTCTGTGGTGGGAGCCTCCTCTGTGGCTGCAGGAATTCCAGCCCTTTCCGCCTTTTCCATCCTGGTTTGTTTTCTAAGGCTCTAGTTCTCTAGTTCTCATTTTCTCAAGGGTCTGTTCCCTGCAGCCAGTATCCTAGCTAAGGCTTGCAAAGTGTGTGGCCTGCGAGGCCCAAGCTCTCTCCCTTTAGCAATCAAAGCCCTCCTTTTCATGTACCGGGTTTCAGGAATCCAGTGAGTCTGAACAAACTCCCCTTTAAAGCTGGACGGGGAATCCCAGTTTGGATATCCCACCCCTGCCACCAATTTGGCACAGGTTCGTTTGTTACCCAGGGGTTGTCTACTCAGACTCACCAGGATGTTCCCAAATGAGACACTGCAGAGGAAGACCTGTGATCACCCCTTTTATGGGGGGGAGGGTTTCTTTCACTTAGAAAACCACTGTTCACAGTATAAAGGTGCTTTTTCCCTAACTAGGTGACCAACTAATACAATTTCCAACTGACCTATATTTCTATCTCTACTACTACTACTCTATACTATGTCTATTCTAACTAATACATGGAGGTCACTAAGCTATAACTATCACTAAACTACTCTATTACTGGCCCAAGGTCACCCAGCCGGCTTTTGTGCCCGAAAAATCCCTCAGAGCAAAGCCACCTTTCATGGTTACACACCTGATGGTGCATTGATGCACGAGGTCCCTGTTGCCTTGAGATCCAGAATGGTCCTGCAGCCGGGGCGGCTTTCGCGTTGTGGGAAGGCAGCGCGTAGAATTCTGCCTCCTGCCTGGTGTGGGACTTGCATGCCAGGACCTCGGTTCCAGCATCCACATTCGGCCCTCTCCCCATCCCTCACGTTGGCACTGTAACCGCCCTTCCGCCTTTCCCGCAGCAGGCCTAACCCTTTCGTGGAATGGCAGCCTCCTTTACGCTCTCCCCTGGGGTGGCTTCTTGCCCCCCTAAGCTTACCAGCCCTCCTGAGACTCCTGCGAATGCTACAGCAGACCAGCTGGGGGGCTACAAGCAGAGCGACCTCAAGAAGCTACTCTTCACCAAGAGGCTCCAATTTGAGGGGTCTGGATTTTTACTAGCTAGTCAAGGAGGTGGCTGTGCTCGCATTCACTCTAGCGGTGGTCTGCATGTTGACCAACAAAGTCAGTTCTTACTGATGTTCAGGTTGTTCTACAACAGTCGGCCAACTTCCATGCCATCGCGCAGATTGAGGCTTCCTTGCCGGCCTCCTCTGCCCTCTGCCCTTCCCTCCCTGCCTAGCTACCTAGGCTTGGGGGGCTGAAATCCCTCTTTGGGTCTAGTGCGAATCCGCTTCCCTGATGCGGCCCAGCAAGGACACGGGCGGGCCCACGGAGCCCTCTCCAGCATGGGGGAAGGGGGACCGCAAGAGGAGCTGGACCACCCTGGGCACCATCAGCTGCTGAGCTGGGCGGGGAGCCTCTCAGCGCCGGTCCTCCTCTGCCCACCAGGGGGCACTGTGGGGCTCTTTCAGAAATGGCCCGGACCCTCTTCCCTGCCTTTTGGGGGGAGGGGGGGCTTTTATTACCCCCAAGGGCTCCCCAGCCTCATTTGCCTATTGCTTAACCTGCCCTGTGTTTTACCATCTGTTTCTAGGCCCATTTTGCATCTCTGAATCCGTGGTTCTTTCCCCCTTCCTCTTATCAGGAGACTTGTCTGGGCTGCAGCTAGTTCTTAGCCACAATTTGGCCTCTCTGCCCCCCACTGTTCCTGAGAGAGGGAGCAAAGGGCGGGGGGGGGGTCCACCTGCACCAGGCCAGCCTCATCTCTGGGCATGACAGGCAGGAGATGGGGGAGCGTCCCTCTCCCTCCCTTTTTCCCCTGCAAGTGGGATCCGGAGCGAATGCGGCCTCCTCCAGATCCATGGCCCTTGATGGATCTCCTCTCCTGCGAAAGCCAGCCAGGTCTTCTCCAAGGAATTCCACAGGCTCATGAGGATGGGCTTTCCAAGCCTTCCTTGGATGGCGGGAGGAGCAACAGGGCTCAGTGCCCCCCCATTAATGACCCACCCGCTTGTTTGAGGGGGCAGCTTAGGGACTGTGCCCCCTGAGCCTGAAGCATCCTAGAGGATTGTCAAGATTCAGGAAGATCTTGACGAGCTGCAACAATGGGCAGCAGCCAGAAAGAGGAATTTCAACAGAATGTCTACATTCGTAGAGAAAAAGCAAAGACGTGAGTGTCGGATGGGGGGGCCATAACGGGCAACTTTATGCACAGAAAGTATCCAGGGGGAATCCCGAGCTGAGTGCAACCCAAGAGTGTGACGTAGCTGCAAAAAAGGCCAATGCAATCCTCGGCTGCCTCAACTGAAGTCAAGCGTCAAGGTCAAGAGGCGTCACTGTTGGTCTCCCTTCCGTGTCGGTCTGGCCCCACTTAGAATATTGGCTCCAGTTCTGGACACCATCTTTGGGGAACGTCCGTGTCCCTCACAACCTGGATCGGGCCCAGAGGAGAGCAACCAGGGTCTTTCTTTCCTTCCTCACAGGCTGACAAGTGGCTCCCATCGGCCAACTCTGAGCAGCCCATAATCCCCAATTCCGAGCTGGGATTAAGACCAGAGAGTAAGTTCACCAACAGCAACTGGAAATGGTGAGCGGTAGAAGAGAAGACAGGATCACTGCAAGAACAGATAGAAAACAGCCTTGCAGGCTAAGCCTACTTTCCTGATAAGGTTACAGGAAAGGTTACATCTTACATGTCTGAATGCACTTCTCCCGCCCTCCATCTTCATCTTCGTGAGCACCAGGGAGGGTCATGCCTGAGATGCTTTCTCAGGTTACCGTTTCTGGCCCGGACTCGGATTGCTTTTATCTGCCCTCTTGTCTCGGTGGCAGCTCTTCCTCCCATTCCTTGAGGTTGTTCCTTCTGCCTGCCACACCCTGCCATGCAGGGTCCCACCCCGGCCCACCCAGCCCAGCCCTCTGCTCTCCCGGCGGCCCCCCAACTGCCCAAGGAAGCCTTTGGGGGAGGGGAAAAGAGCGTCTCCTCCTCCTCTCAATCCGCCCCACGCAGACCCTCCCCGAAAGGTCGGAAGGTTCCGGCAGAAGCCCCCAGGCTGCAACGGACCAGGAGGCTGATTTCGGCCGGACATGGAGTCTCTCCATGGCTGGGGGTCCTCAGCAGGGGCTGGGTGGCCATCGGTGGCGTTCTTATTTATTTGTTTGTTTACTTATTCATTAATGAAATATGGGCTGTCCCAGTCAGGTAGAGTCTGCATGGCTCACAAGAAAAATACAGGGAAAAGACACACAGAGTCATCAAAACTCCAGAAAAAACAGCCAACAATGATTTAAAATCATACCCCTTCTAACCCTGGGGCTGGGGACAGAGCCCAGTTTCAAGGGCTGATTGAAACAGGGCCAGGGTGCAAGCCAGGGGACTCCCAGGAGGGGGGCCGTCCAGAGAGCAGGCCGTGTGAGCCTGGGAGGGGGTTGGCTAGATGACCTCCAAAGTGCCCTCCAACTGTTCTCTTTTAAGCCTTTCGGGTTCCCCCAAGCCACCTGTGCAGGGGAGATCCTCCTGGGCCACAGGAGGGCAGCAAGTGGCCTCCAAGCGCCATGAGTGGCCTGGTTAAGCGAGCCCAACTGCATGAAATAGAAGTCAAAATTCTCCCAGACATGAGGAAAAAGGTTTCAGTGCCTTCAGACAAGGAGGGACAGGACCTTCAGCATCCAGGAAAGGAACCCCTTTTCCCAGCTGGGGCACAGACTGTATCCTTCGCAGATGCTCTAATTCGCTTGATCCTCATGAGGACTAGGAGGCTGTTCTCTTCTGTTCCTTCTTTAGAAGGTAGCCTTTGGGATGTGCTCTGTCTCCCTCAGCTACCTCCCATTCCCTTGGCACAGCTAATCCGTGTGTGTGTGTGTGTATGTGTGTTGTTGTTGTTGTTGTTGTTTACACAGGGTGGGTGGGAGGAATCTCAGCCTGTTCCTGCCGCCTGGTGCTGCGGAAGTGAAACTCCAGCCCTCCTGCAGCGCCCTGTAGTTTGAAGCCTTTTTAATTGCTCAAATAACCCCTTAATGAGGCCGAGGGCAGACAAGCAAGACCAGCTGGCTCTTTCACACACCCAAACCAGGTTAATAGACTACAAGGGCCGAGTTCACAGGACACCCGACGCGTAAGGAGAGCAGCCGCCTTCCGGCCAAGGAAACGGCCCCAGTCCCAGGATACTGAGCAGCTCAAATGTCTGGCCCGTTTTAGCTCCACAAAGCCGGTCCTGGGACCCCCGTGGCCCCCAGATCCCTCTGGCCTGATAGAAGGACCAGGCCCCCTTCGGAGTCCGGCAGCCCCAGCCTGCGGTTCCCCGGGGCCTTGAGAAGGCTTCAGAGGGCATCTAGTCCACCCCCTCCAGGCACGCAGAGAAAAAGAGAGCCTGGCTGAGAGTTGTGGGGAGGGCCAAGGAAGGGGGGTCCCCTCTGGGGCTGGCAGGGACCCCCCCGGAGCTGCAGCCCCCCAAGACCGAAAGGATCCCCCTCCCCCTTTCTCCGCTTCCTTCTCTGCTCCGAACTATCTCCTTCACCGGGCGAATCAGGAGAGACTCTGCACGGAGACCGATGACGCTGCAGAAGCGAGAATTCCCATTGGTCCTTCTGCCTTTCTGGCACTCCCAATTCAAAGTCTCAGAAAAAACGCTCCCTCCCCCATCCAGAGCCTCCGATTCCGCCTCGGGGGCTGGGAGCATCTCCGTCCCCCTCCCCTCTCTATTTGGGATACCCATGTGGGGCAGCCCCATGGGCTCTGCCGGGGTCCCCCTGCTGCTGCTGCTGCTGGTGGGGGCGCTGTGCCGGATCCCTGGAGGCGAAGCGGGGAAGGAGCCCCCCGGTAAGGAGGGGGCTGGGCGGGGGGAGGGGCTGGGAGGGTCCCCCTGATGCTGGGGGGGGGGGAGGAAAGGGGCTGGGACCCCCAGGAGGGACTTTGGGGAAGGGGCCGAGGGCAAGAGAGGGGGGAGCCTGCAGGAGCCTCGATCTCCGCGGGGTCTCTGCCCCCCCCTCCCTCCACACCCCCCAGGAGGACGGAGAGGGACCCCCTTTCGAGACACGGCCGGGGCCCCTCCCTCGCCCCCCCCCCATGGCTGGACCTTCCGGGGCCTCAAGAGTTTGTTGCACTAAAAGAGGAAGGAGAAGGAAAGCGAAAGGGATTTCATGCCGAAAATTTCATGCTGAGAAAGGCCCTCCCGGCTCCCCCTCCCAGTGGGCCCTCCAGAGGCCATCCATCGGCCTCCCTAGCAGGCCTCTGCCCTCCCCCTCCCCCTCCCAGCGTGGGTCCCTCCTCCAGTCGCGGCTGAGAGCGATGGGCTTGGGACTCCCTGACGGCCTTCCTCCTCCTCCTCCTCCTCCTCGCAGCCCATTTCCTTCATCAGGTGAAGTGGGAGTGCCGCTTCCTGAACGGGACGCAGCGGGTGCGCTACCTCGAGAGAGGCATCTACGACCGCTTCGACAGCGACCTGGGCAAGTTCGTGGCCGTGACCGCGTTGGGGCAGCCCGATGCCGATGCTTGGAACCGCGATAAGTTCATCCTGCAGTACAAGAGGGCCGAAGTGGATCGCCTCTGCCGGAACAACTACAAGGCTCTCCAGGGCGGCCCTGTGATTGGCCGGAGAGGTGAGCCCGGGAGGGAGGGAGGGGCTTCGGGGGGGGATGCAGAAGGGACCCCCCCTTCCTTAATCCATTAAATGTATTGAGATTCTCCCTCATGGAGTTTTCCCGCCTAATTGGGCGAGTTTTAGAGAGCAGCTGCGGAAATTTTGGTTCTTTGTGGGTTGCAGTTTTTTGGGGCTCCGTTTGGGCTACGAAGGGGCTTGTTGGGCTATCGAAATTCTGGGCCTCTGGCAGCCCTGCTTTGCTCCTCCTTTATTCTGCGCTCCCAGATCTACGGAATATTCCTCTCCTTCCCGGGATCCAGACTCTCTCCCTGCCCGGAATCAGGGATCCCTTTGATCCCCTCTGGAAAAGGGCCCAAAGATGACTTTTTGTGGTGTGGGGGAACCCAGCAACGTCTCCCTCCTCCCAAATAGATCCTTATCGATCGATGGATCGATCGATGGATCGAAGGGCCTCCCGGTCCCCCTTTCTGGCCAGGAGCCCATGGCTCTCCTCCTCTTTTCCTCCTGGGCCCTTTTAAGGACAAAAATGAATTTCCAAAGGTCTGAAAAGTCGCCTGTCCTTCTGCCCTTTCTCTGGACATTTTCCTTCTTTTCCTTCTCTATTCTTTATTCAGACTTACTTGGAGTCTGGCACTTCTAAGTCCAACAAACAAAGAAACAAACAAACAGAGGAAATGATCTAGAAATTATACTTCTGATTCCGTGTTTAAACCAAGACGCAGACCTCAGTCCTACGGAATGGTTTAGGGACTTTTCCCCCTGCCTGAGAAGAAGCTGATTCAAGGCTGAGAAACATTGTTAGGCCAATCGAAGCCGCGGTACGTCAGCTGAGAGCAGGGCCCACTCCCCCTTTGCACTGAAGAGGCTGCCTAGTCTGGCCATGGAGCGTCTGCAAGAAACCAGCAAGGCTCGGAGAGCACCAAGGACCCCTCCCTTGCTTGGCCAATTTTGGGGGCCTGAGAGGAAAGCCCCCCTTGGAAGCACCTTTTTCGTGACAGACCCAGCTTCCCCTTCAGCCGAATCACTTCCGTCTCATAGCTGGAAAGTTCCTGATTTGGGGGCAGAGTTTAAAGAAGCCCATTAAAATCTTGATACTCTCTCCCAGATTTCTTGCACATGGCCTAAATTAAGTTTTGTATTTTGCATTTTGCATTTTGCATTTTGCACTTTTATTTTTATTTTTATTTACATTTGTATTTGTTTATAATATAAATGATATTATAAAATAATGTTTTATTTATATTTATATTTTATTTTATTTATATTTTATTTTTGGTCTCCCCTCAAATTCCCCCAAAGGACCCCCAGCAAAGATCCTGCACAGCGCAAGATCCCTGCGATCTTGGTGCCGTTAAAAGACACAGCTAAACCGCTTGATTTGTGCGAAGCAGTAAAAGTGATATTAAAACGATTCTTTAACCACTGTCAACATACCTGGTATATCTACTGATGGCGCCCCGGTGACGGTTGGTGAAAGTGAGGTAAAGGTAAAGGTTTCCCTTCACGTAAAGTCCAGTCGAGTCCGACTCTAGGGGGCGGTGCTCATCTCCGTTTCTAAGCCTTGGAGCCGGCGTTGTCCATAGGACACTTCCGGGTCATGTGGCCAGCATGACGACTCGGAACGCCGTTACCTTCCCGCTGAAGCGGTACCTATTGATCTACTCACATTTGCAGGTTTTCGAACTGCTAGGTGAGCAGGAGCTGGGATTAACAACAGGAGCTCACCCCGCCGCGCGGTTTCGAACCGCCGACCTTCCGATCGACAGCTCAGCGGTTTAACCCGCAGCGCCACCGCATGAAAGTGAGGGACCTACAAAATTGATAGAAGAGGATGCAAGTGCCACCGGGCAAGTCACGTTTGATGAAGTATCCCTGCCTTCTACATCAAGAAAATGTATGTGTGAAAGCTTTAAAGGTGGATAATTTTTGATTTGGGGATGTTGATTTGGTATCCAGAGAATTGATGGATGGTTTTCACCCACTGCCTTATTGCCCCTTGTGGCTCTGTGGTGGTGAATGCCACATCACGTGCGGGGCTCATTTTATTGCCCGCTGACAGAAGGAATCGGGAGTCAAAGGCCTTTTCTGCGTGTAGAAAAATTAATGCCGCTTTCCTTCCTTCTGGCTGAGATGCTCTATTAGGTGAATTGCAACCTGCCATCGTTCTGGATGCTTCTTTTCGGAATCTAACCTGTTCGGTCGGTGTGTCTTTTGTGTGCCACACGAAACGCTTTTCTTCCCCGGTCAGCGGCATCGCCTCAATCCCTTGTGCTGGTTCATTGTCGCTCCCAACGGTTCCTCCCCACGTCCTTTGCACTCCTGAGCCCGGCTGGACCTGGTGCTTTTCCGGGTCTGCTTTTTTTTATTGCCACTTTTGCTTCTTGGATAGTTGTAGGTTTGCTTAGTATATGTCCACGTTGGGCATTAAAATCCTTTGATAACCGGCCTTTCAAGATAGTTCTTCAGGGCAGCTTCATCGATGTCAGCCATGGAATATAATTATTTTGAAAAAGCTGCCAATTCTTCCATGATTTCTGATCGTTGGTGTAACAATTGCTGATCTTGCCTGTGTTTCTTTCTTTTTTCAAAGCTGAAAGACTGGGAAGTTTCCTGGTTTATTCGCATGTTCAAAGTTCTTTTGTTTGCCAATTTTATTTTCTCTTGGAATTCTTCCATTTCCAGTAAGTTAGCTTCTTGCCATTCTTTCATCGGGTGTCTTTTGGGGTTACGTCTGCGCTCGTATTTTGGCATCTAATTGTTCCTCCCTTTTAGTGTTTTCTCCTCTTTGTTTTGCTGTCAGTTTCATAAACGGCCCCCCATATACCCTTTCCTTGTTTCCCAAAAGGTTGTGTCAGAGATTCCTGTTTACTTTGGAAAAGAAATGCAATTCCTCCTGGCATTTCTGTAGGATGGCGCCATGAGGTCGCAACCCATCATTCGTCCCCCCTCTGAAAGGAAGTTTTGCTCCAGAGCACCACGCAAATAATATCGGATTATGCTCCGTGAATGTCCTTGGAGGGATTTCCCCCTCGTGAATAGTAAAGGTAAAGGTTTCCTTTGACGTAAAGTCCAGTCGAGTCCGACTCTAGGGGGCGTTGCTCATCTCCGTTTCTAAGCCTTAGAGCCGGCGTTGTCCATAGGACACTTCCGGGTCATGTGGCCAGCATGACGACACGGAACGCCGTTACCTTCCCGCCTAAGCGGTACCTATTGATCTACTCACATTTGCATGTTTTCGAACTGCTAGGTGAGCAGGAGCTGGGATTAACAACGGGAGCTCACCCCGCTGCGTGGTTTCGAACCGCCGACCTTCCGATCGACAGCTCAGCGGTTTAACCCGCAGCGCCACCACGTCCCTAAACCCCTCATGAATAGGGGGCGTTAAAGTCTCGGAGGCCGAACAGGCGTCTCTTCCGGAGTCGGACTGATGCCTGGCCAGGAAGAAGGTCCGGCCTCTCTCGGTTGGGTTTTGCAGTCTCCAAACGTCCATCGGAGCCAGTCTGCGTTTCCTGCCTTGAGTCAATTTATCTAAATTCAGACCTGAGAGTCCACTGGTGTCTCCAAAGACAATATTTCACCTTCTTCCAATTCTGTTAATTGTTGAAAAAATCTTCTAGAATTAATCTTTGCTTTTATTTATGTACAAGCTGGGTTTAGAAAAGGCAGAGGAACTAGGGAGCAAATCGCCAATATCTGCTGGATTAAATGCAAAATTCCAGAGGTTAGCCAGAAGAGATAAGGAATTATTTTTAAACAAGCAATGCACGGAAGTGGAAGAAGACAATAGAATAGGAAGGACAAGAGACCTCTTCCAGAAAATTAGAAACATCGAAGGTAAGTTCCAGGCAAAAATGGGTATGATCAAAAGCAAAGATGGCAGGGACCTAACAGAAGAAGAAGAGATCAAGAAAAGGTGGCAAGAATATACAGAAGACCTGTATAGGAAGGATAACAATATCGGGGATAGCTTTGACGGTGTGGTCAGTGAGCTAGAGCCAGACATCCTGAAGAGTGAGGTTGAATGGGCCTTAAGAAGCATTGCTAATAACAAGGCAGCAGGAGATGACGATATCCCAGCTGAGCTGTTCAAAATCCTGCAAGATGATGCTGTCAAGGTAATGCATGCTATATGCCAGCAAATTTGGAAAACACAAGAATGGCCATCAGACTGGAAAAAATCAACTTATATCCCAATACCAAGAAAGGGAAACACTAAAGAATGTTCAAACTATCGAACAGTGGCACTCATTTCACATGCCAGTAAGGTAATGCTCAAGATCCTGCAAGGTAGACTTCAGCAATTCATGGAGCGAGAATTGCCAGATGTACAAACTGGGTTTAGAAAAGGCAGAGGAACTAGGGACCAAATTGCCAATATCCGATGGATAATGGAAAAAGCCAGGGAGTTTCAGAAAAACATCTATTTCTGTTTTATTGACTATTCTAAAGCCTTTGACTGTGTGGACCACAACAAATTGTGGCAAGTTCTTAGTGGTATGGGGATACCAAGTCATCTTGTCTGCCTCCTGAAGAATCTGTATAACGACCAAGTAGCGACAGTAAGAACAGACCACGGAACAACGGACTGGTTTAAGACTGGGAAAGGAGTATGGCAGGGCTGTATCCTCTCACCCTACCTATTCAACTTGTATGCAGAACACATCATGCGACAAGCTGGGCTTGAGGAATCCAAGGCTGGAGTTAAAATCTCTGGAAGAAACATTAACAATCTCAGATATGCAGATGATACCACTTTGATGGCTGAAAGCGAAGAGGAACTGAGGAGCCTTATGATGAAGGTGAAAGAAGAAAGTGCAAAAGCTGGCTTGCAGCTAAACCTCAAAAAAACCAAGATTATGGCAACCAGCTTGATTGACAACTGGCAAATAGAGGGAGAAAACGTAGAAGCAGTGAAAGACTTTGTATTCCTAGGTGCAAAGATTACTGCAGATGCTGACTGCAGTCAGGAAATCAGAAGACGCTTAATCCTTGGGAGAAGAGCAATGACAAATCTCAATAAAATAGTCAAGAGCAGAGACATCACAGTGATGACAAAGGCCCGCATAGTTAAAACAATGGTGTTCCCTGTAGTAACATATGGCTGCGAGAGCTGGACCATAAGGAAGGCTGAGCGAAGGAAGATAGATGCTTTTGAACTGTGGTGTTGGAGGAAAATTCTGAGAGTGCCTTTGACTGCAAGAAGATCAAACCAGTCCATCCTCCAGGAAATAAAGCCAGACTGCTCACTTGAGGGAATGATATAAAGGCAAAACTGAAATACTTTGGCTCCACAATGAGAAGACAGGACACCCTGGAGAAGATGCTGATGCTGGGGAGAGTGGAGGGCAAAAGGAAGAGGGGCCGACCAAGGGCAAGGCGGGTGGATGATATTCTAGAGGGGATGGACTCGTCCCTGGGGGAGCTGGGGGTGTTGACCACCGACAGGAAGCTCTGGCGTGGGCTTGTCCATGAAGTTACGAAGAGTCGGAAGTGACTAAACGAACAAACAACAGTGGGGTACACCGACGCAGACTGGGCAGAAGATGCAACTGATCGCAAATGCACTCGTGGGAATGTGTTTTTGCTTGGGGGAGGGGCTGTGAGCTGGGCTAGTCACAAACAGACAAAGTTGGCACGCTCAACTACTGAATGTCATGACCTCGTTGCAAGGCACAAAGAGCCTCACAACGTAGATCATGATCATTAAGAAATAGAGGAAGGAGATAATTAAAACAGGGATTAACACAAGCACCCAAAAGCACCCACACCCATGGACCCATAGACAGCTGAAAAGAAGGACGTCGGGAGAACGGAGATAAGCTGCACCTGGTGCCCTGGAGGACACAACCGAATCCAGGGGACAAAGGAAGACACCGGGAAAACACCCAGGCAGCCATCAAGGGTCCCATCAAGAGGGATCGGGACAATGCAGGGTGGAGGAGCCTGGGGCACTACAAGAGGGTATAAAAGGGGCACCTCCACACCACCACCCCCATTCCCGTTTTTCATTCTGTCAGCCATCATTCCAATAAACCAGAAATCCTTAATACCCATTAAGTGAGTCTGTGTCGTATTGCGAAGCGAGACTGACCCTGACATGAAAACGGAACCCCCCCCCAAAATTTTTACCTAGCACCCATCCAACAAGCTTGTGAGGGACCCAGCTAGGTATGGCGTGGGCTGGTCCATGAAGTCATGAAGAGTCGGAAGCGACTAAACAAATAAACAACAACAACAATGTTTATTATTTTGTCTCCATTTCGTAATTTAAAAATTAATATCCTTCCTGCTTTTGGCCCTGCTGATTCTCCCACGTCCCTCCTTCTCCTCCTGCTTCCCCCCCAGCCAAGCCCACCGTCACCATCTCCCCCACCAAGGCAGACCCCGCCTCCCCCAACACCATCCTCCTCTGCACTGCAACGGGCTTTTATCCCCTGGAGATCGACATCCGGTGGCTGAAGAACGGGCGGCCGGAGAAGGAGGGCGTCGCCTTCGGGGAGGAGCTGCAGAACGGAGACTGGACCTACCAGCGCCAGGTGATGCTGGAGACCCGGCCCGAGCGGGGGGACGTCTACGCTTGCCAGGTGGGGCATGCCAGCCTGGAGGCCCCCATCACCGTCCAGTGGGGTAAGCCCCTCCCTCCCCTCCCTTCCCTGCCCTCCCCCTCTGGGGACGCCATCCTGCCTGAGAAGGGGGCACCGCTGGGGCTGGCAAGACCCTTCTGGAGTGCAGAGCCAGAACGGACCCCCTGGAGGAAGCTGGCCCTGATCCTCCTGCTCACGCCGGGCTCCTTCTCCTTCTCCCTCTCCCTCCCCAAAGCCACGTTCCTCTAACTCTGCCAGGAGCAAACTCTGGACGGGGGCCGTGGGGGCCGTGCTGGGGGTGGCCTTCCTGGCTGTGGGGCTCTCCCTCTACCTGAAGAGCAAGAAAGGTGAGTCTTTGGGGCTGCATAAAGAGAGATGGGGAGGGGATCATGTAGGGGAGGCATCTGATCAAGATGGCATAGAAGGTCTTCCTGGACCACCCCAGCCCCAAGGCTGGTGGCCCCACTGAGCCACCACAGATCCTCCGATGGCACCAAACAGCCATAGAAAGAGGGAAATCCTTGGGGGATCCCTTGAGGGCATGATCCTGAATAAATCATTGCCCAGATTGATCGGAAATTTCTTTAGGAAGCTTTATTCTTGGAGAGGCTGTAAGAGACTATAATGCAACATATTATGGGCTATCGATTGAGAGTGGGACCCCTAAGTGCTCCAGACCTTTTTCAGTATTGGTTGTCTCTCTCTCTCTCTCTCTTCCTTTTCAGCGACCTCCATCCAACAACCTGCAGGTGAGCGCTTTGCATTCCCCTCCAGGAACTAACAGGTTTAATTCTGTCTTCTCCCCAAAAATACCTCTTAAGTAACTGCAGGAGCCTTGAATGATGCGCAAATCCTCCTTGCTGGGAATTGGGCTCATTTAGTTTCTGCAGCAAAACTTTCCAAGATTATCTGGATCCCCCAAATCTTTTTCTGAGACCTTTGGTCACTTTTCCTTCCAGGGGACCCCAAAATGTGATGCAATTAAAAACAAAAACACACAACACATAAAACATTTTCCAGGATTTCCCACTTTTGGGAAATTGCAAAAGGGAAGGAAAGGAGGGGGACCATTCAGGGTATTGGGGGAAGGGGACGGAGCACCCCAAATTTGTGGGCTGCCCTTCCTACCCACACCCCTTTGCCATTTCACATAAGTTCTGGTAAGTTGCACCAGGCTCCGTCCTTTCCTGCCACCCCCATCGTAGCACCACCTTCTTGGTTAATACAGTATTGAATATCTGGGGGGGGGGAGGCCTCCTCTCTTGATTAACCCCTTAATTAAGCCAATTAGGGATAAATTCCACATCAGCAGCATCACACTGGAGCCTCCCTTTGCAGCCCCTCAGCTGACCTCGGACCCCCTTCGAGTCCCGGGAGATGAGAGGGGAGGAATCCCCGGTCCTTCGCAGCCTTTTCCTCCCTGAAAGCGGCAGATTCACCCTCCATCCGGTCCCTGCCCATCAACCACCCCCTGCAGGGTGGGCCTTCCTTGGGGGAGCTGAATGGGGAGGGGAGGGGAAGCCCACCCCATGTTTTTTCTGCAGACTCTCCAAAAAGATCTTACCTATATTTAATTGAAGGTTTTACCATATATTCTAATTTTCTCCCACATCACTTTTTTTATAGCACTCATGAGTTAATCCTGCTATCGCTTCCTGCTGTCAGATGCAAAAGGATGTTTTTTCAGGAGCTGATGAATTTCTGCCTCTTTTGCAACCCTTGAAGGATGGAAGTTCGAGGCGGTGGGTTGGCGAGAGGAGGAGAATCGCAGCCGGGACCTTCCCCTGCCGAGACCCACCAGCTTCCTTCCACGCCTCTTTCTTTTGCGGGAGGGGAAATCGGGAGGGGAGTAGAGGCCATCTAGTCTGTCCCCAGGAGCTCTTGGCCTGCCTGTCTCTCCAGAGCCCCCAACCTCTCCTGCTCAGCACAGACCCCCATTCAGGCAATGGCTGCAACCATCCACCCCACAGACCCTTAACCCAAAATCCATCTTGTGCTTATTCCAGCCCACTGGATCCAGGGAGATCCCAGATGCTCTGCATACTGAGATCCCCCCTTCCTGAGAAGTGACCTCGGGGATCAACCGCTGTCTGCCCAGCAGAGGCCAACCTCTTTTCCCGTCCTTGGATCCCCCTCATTTCTCGGCTTTGAATCCACAGGAGCTTCATCCATGTTGCGGTTCTCCTCTGAGTTAATTTCCTTTGCTTTTATTTGCTACGAGTCAATAAACTTTAGACTGCAGGAAAACCCTGGAATGATGTGAGTTGATGCTGTCTGAATAGTGTCATCTCAGCTCCACCTTCTCTCCAGGTCAGAAGCCATGTGATTAAAGCCGGTTTGGTCTCGTGGTTAAGGTGCTGGGCTAGAAACCAGGAGTCTGTGAGTTCTAGTCCCGCCTTAGGCACGAAAGCCGGCTGGGTGACCTTGGGCCAGTCTCTCTCTCTCAGCCCAGCCCACCTCGCAAGGTTGCTGTTGGGGGGAAAATAGGAGGAGGAAGGAGTATTCGGTATGCTTGCCGCCTTGAGTTATTTATAAAAATAATAAAGGTGGTATAAAAAATTTAAAAAATCCCTCCATCCCTGAATTTCCAATCTTTTGTTTGCTCTCCTCCAAGAGGGATGTGGAGGGTCTGCAATCCCCCCCCCCAGATCAGAGGCTTCTCCCAAACCCAGCGGGGAGGCGTTGGAGGGTTGAAGGCTCAAGGGCCCCGTGGAGAAGGTCCCCTTCCTCGGATGGACCACTTGATGGAGGGAAGGTGAAGAGGGGTCCAGGGGCCACTTTCTCAGTAGGGGGTCAGGAGGGGACCCCCTGAAAGATTTGGGTGGGATCTGGACCAAGGAAGGGGTCAGCAGGGAGGGGGACCAATCTGAGGATGATCCTGAAGTGTTCAGGGAGCTAAAACCGGAAAGGGATTGTGAAGCGCCGCAAAGATGGCAGGAGATGCCGTGTCCTTCTGGGGATGTCCGTGCAGCGTCTTTTAAATGCGTTTGGGTGTGGTCTGTCCTTGCGTGCCAGGAGGTGTGGATGATGGCTGTGTGTCCATGCCTTGTTTCCTAAGTCTCCAGGTTTGCAGAAAATCCTTCAGGGTCCCCTCAGGGTGGGATATTTTATTGTACTTTGTTTCTTCCAAGGACTGTGATGACTGATATTTGGGGGGCTCAGTGGGGAGGCGGAGGGGCCTCCTCATCTCAGGTCCTTCCCGCCAGCCACGGGGAATCCGACTGTCCTGGCCGCCCCAGGACAGGACAGTCGGATCAGCCCTGCCAATCAACCCAGCAGCAAACAAGAGCCCAATCAAGGAACTCCCAAGGAGAGACACCAACACAAGCTGGACAGTAAATCAACAGAGAGCAAGGCCCACTTCCTCTTCGCGCTGAAGATGTTGCCTAGCCTGGCAGTGAAACATCTGCAAAAAAGCTACAAGGCTCAGGGAGCACCAAGGACTCCAGTGTTCAGCCCTGAGCTACCAATTTTCGCTCTGAGAAATACAAAACTCTTTAGGATCAGAGCATTCGAGAATGTCAGGGCTGGATGGGACTTCAAAGGTCCTCTGGTCCAGTGCGGGCATCCCTGACCGATGCTCATCCAACCCCTGTTTCAGCGCTTTCAGGAAGGGGGTCCACCTCCCCCAAGACCGCAGATGCGTGTTAACGTCACGCGCAGATGCAGCCAAAGGAAATGGTACTTTGTTTTACCTTCTGGAACCGGGAGGAGTGTGGTACAGGCCTCGCTGTCTTTACCTTGCTGCCCCCTCCTCCCTACGGGGTTCTGATCCAGGGAAGCCTTAAGTCATTAGGGGGAATACAAGCAAAGGGAATCGTAGAAACACTGACCGAGGAACCTCCTGGAGAGATTTAGTGGTCAAGAGACAGCAGTCAGGAACAAGGCTAGATCGCTTTATTTCATTTATTTCTTTCTCATATTTAGCCACCGCCCATCTCTCCCAGAAGAGGGACTCTGGGTGGCTTACAATAAAAGACTTTAAACAATGGACGCTTGTGAGTAGGTAGAGATCACCGTTAGCGGAGCTCCGTCTGAGAAACCAAACTCATCGCTGGTGGGGGAAAGTTCCAGTAATGCCGAGGAGCCCTGGAATACCCATGGAAAGGCAGGGAAGGACATTCCAAAGGAAAGGAAGGAGGAGGAAGAAAATATGGAAGTAGGTTTGTCCTTTGCTAAAGCCGAAGGTGGCTTCAGAAGGTGGTCGTAGATGCCTCTCTCCAGGCAGCGCACCGGCTGCGTCCCGTTCAGGAAGTCGCACTCGGACTTCTCGTACAAGAAATGGGCTGCGAGGAGGAGGAGGAGGAGGAAGGCCGTCAGGAGGGAGTCCCAAGCCCATCGCTCCCAGCCGCGACTGGAGGAGGGACCCACGCGGGGAGGGGGGAGGGGCGGAGACCTGCTAGGGAGACCGATGGATGGCCTCTGGAGGGCCCACTTGGAGGGGGAGCCGGGAGGGCCTTTCTCAGCCCCCTCCACTTTCCTGATGGGGCTCCCTGGGGGAGAGCTGGGGGGGCTGCGAACGGCCCCCGCCCAATCCCCTCAAAGTCCCACCCTTCGGGGTGTGGAAGGCCCCAATCCGCCCAAGGAGGAGAAGCTCCAACACCTTCCTTTGGCAGCAGTGGCCCACCCCGCAGGGCTGTCGCTCTCTCAAGATGCTCTCTCAAGACGCCCCCTGGAGGAGGTAGGGGGAAGCGTGTGGGTCCCAGTGGGGCTCCCTGGGGGAGACAGAGAGTTGCTGGGGCTCTGGAGGGGGAGGAAAAGGGGGAAGGGGAGGAGCTTCCTGGTGAGTTTCCGCCATCATCCCAGGGTAGAGAAAGGCAGGCAGAAGCTCAACCGGTGCAGCAGTATTATCCACACCTCCCTCTCCCTCTTCCTTGGGAGGGAAATGAGGAAGGGGGCACAATAAGGCTCTCTGGACTGATCCTCCTGGGCTCCCCTGGCACTTCCCCATCCTTGCAGGCCCCCAAGACCACCTCACAGGGAGGGTCTCCAGCGCCTTCACAAAAGGGAAAGTTGGGGAACCCAGTTTCGGAGGAGCAACTCAGACCCCCCCCCCCTTTTGTTTGCTTGTCTGCCCTCGGCCTCACTAAGGCGTGATTTGAGCAATTAAAAAGGCTTCAAAGTACAGGGCGCTGCAGGAGGGCTGGAGTTTCACTTCCCCAGCACCAGGCGGCAGGAACAGGCTGAGATTCCTCATATCCACCCCTGGGAAAACAACAACAACAACACACACACACACACACACGGGTTGGCTGTGCCAAGGGAATGGGAGGTAGCTGAAGGGAGCCAGCGCACCCTCTCCCATCCCAAAGGCTGTGCCCCAGCTGGGCAAAGGGGTCCCTTTGCTGGATGCTGAAGGTCCTGTCCTTCCTTGTCCGAGGGCACTGAAACCTTTTTCCTCATGTCTGGGAGAATTTTGACTCCTTTTTCATGCAGCTGGGCTCACTTACTAAAGCTACCCATGGCGCTTGGAGGCCACTGGCTGCCCTCCTGTGGCCCAGGAGGATCTCCCCTGCACAGGTGGCTTGGGGAATCCGAAACACTTAAAAGAGAACAGTTGGAGGGGGCTTTGGACGTCATCTAGCCAACCCCCTCCCAGGCTCACACGGCCTGCTCTCTGGACAGCCCTCCTCTTGGGAGTCCCCTGGCTTCCACCCCGGCCCTGTTTCAATCAGCCCTTGATACCGAGCTCTGTCCCCAGCCCCAGGGTTAGAGGGGGTTAGAGATAAGATAAAGATAAAGGGAGGAAATGGAAGCACATTCAGACATGCAAGTTCTTTTTCCTGTAACCTTATTGGAAAAGCACGATTAGCCTGCAAAGCTTTGTTTTCCAGTCTGGTCGACCTCGAAGGGCTGACACTCAGCTCCTGTTCTTGGGGTGATCCTGTCTTCTTTCTCTACATTTCCAGGGCCTCCGACCATTCCAGATCCAATTTTCTTTCCAGGCCCTCCTGAGGGGGAGCGGCTGTGGGTTCTAAGCCTGCCAATTCCAGGGAGCTTCCACCATTACGCCTGAGTGGGGTTGTGTTGCCGCAGGTAGAGTGAGCTCCCTTGCGATTTGGGGGTCCCCTTGGAGTTAGGGGCCCTTAGTCATTTCTCGACTGGACCACTGCAATGCGCTGTATGTGGGGCTGCCCTTGAAGAGCACCCAGAAGCTGCAGCTGGTCCAGAGTGCAGCATTTGAGGACTGGGGGTGCGCCTCGAGGCACCCATGCAACGCCTCCCCTGCGAAAGCTGCACCCGGTGCCGCTTCTGGGCGCAATTCAAGGCGCTGGTTGTCACCCTTGGAGCTCTGCGTGGGTCAGGGCCTGGGTGTCCGTGGGACTGCCGTTTCCCACCAACGTTTGCCCCCCAGTGAGGAAGATCGAGGCTTTTGAACTGTGGTGTTGGAGGAAAATCCTGAGAGCGCCTTGGACTGCAGGAAGATCAAACCAGTCCATCCTCCAGGAAATCAAGCCAGACTGCTCCCTTGAGGGAATGATATTCAAGGCAAAACTGAAATACTTTGGCCACATAATGAGAAGACAGGACACCCTGGAGAAGATGCTGATGCTGGGGAGAGTGGAGGGCAAAAGGAAGGGGGGCCGACCAAGGGCAAGATGGATGGATGACATTCTGGAGGTGACGGACTCGTCCCTGGGGGAGCTGGGGGTGTTGACGACCAACAGGAAGCTCTGGCGTGGGCTGGTCCATGAACTCACGAAGAGTCGGAAGCGACTAAACGAATAAAGAACAAAATTTGTATTTATATTTTCTATTTTATTATGACTATTGTTTTTTTACCTTGCTAGCTGTGTTGTAAACCACCCAGAGTCCCTCTTTTGGGGGGAGAAGGGTGGTGGCAAAATTTGATAAATAAATAAAATATACATAAATAAATAAATAAATCCTAAAGTTCGATATAAAGTGAAAGAATCCCAGACTCCCTTTGAAATATGGGACACATCTGAGGTATCTCCCACCCTTGTTAGGAGAGATGAACCAATCCACCCAAATATGGGAAGAAATACACAAAAATTGCTCAGCCTTCTCTGTTCCTGTCACAATCTAATCTCTTTTCTTTAATGTTCTTTACTGTTTTTATCACTTTTGTGGCAACATTATTTGGAAAGCTGAAATCTGTTCACAGGAACTCTTGGGCTTGGATGGATTAGAACTATTTTTAAAAACTAGCTTAATTTTTCCCCCTTGATTATGTCGCAACACATTTATACTTGCAGCAAAGCAAACACAGAATACTGGAAAAGGCTGTCCTTCCTCTTTGCCATCCGGGAGATCAGCCAAGATTCCCGTCTCTTGCCCAACATCACCCTGGGATACGATGTCTACGAAAACTATTTCCATGCAGGAAAGACTTCAGAGGCTTTGCTGGACCTGCTTTCGGACGGGGAGGCCAACGTCCCCAACTCCGGGTGTGGAAGGCCGAGGAACACCGTGGCCGTTCTCGAAGGGGCCGAGACTGACATCTCCATCCAGATTTCGACCTTGTTGGGCACCTACAAAATCCCTCAGGTGTGTCTTTGCTGGGAAGGCTGTTACAGCTGCCCCCAGGTTCAGCTGATGGTCATCCACGCACACACTCGCAGCCTGTTGAGGTAGTCTACTGCCTTACAATCCAGAGATTTTTAAACTCAAACCAGAAGAGAATTTGGGTGGAGAGGCAGGCAAAGATTCTGAATCTGTATAATGTTTCAAAGGAAGACTCTCCTAGTCCAGATTCAGAGGGTTATGCAAACTGGGTGGCCAGTGACCTGAAACTGCAAGTACTCATTATGAGTTCCTTGGATGGATCAACGTTGGTGCAGATTCAGCCTAGAGAAACTGCAAAAGGAATGATGGAGGAATTGTTCAAACTCTTTGGGGAAGGAGGAGATTCCCCAGTTGTTAATTTGGTGAGTTACCCAATGTAAAGCTGCAACCAATGTAAAGCTGCAACTTTACGTTGCCCAACGTAAAGCTGCAACCTTCATGGCTGGTCCATGAAGTCACGAAGAGTCAGAAGCGACTTAATGAATAAACAACAACACCCAATGTAAAGCTGCAACCAGATGGAGATATCGATAAGCATATTTCCAGAGTACAGTCATTATTGCACAAGCTTTCTTGTAATGATGTGATTTTGGATAATAGAATTCAAGCTGGATTTTTATTAGGATCTCTCACCCAAAGCTCTTCAAGCTTTGCTGCAATTTACAGAGCCTCAAGGGAAACTTTGTCTAATGTAATTCAAGAATTGAAATCTGAGCATTCCAGGCAGACTTTCTATTCAAATGCAAAACAGACCCATCAAGAGGAAAGCTATTTTGCAAAGCCTCAGGGCAAAGATGGTGGTCAGAAGCAGAAAAGTGCTTCAAAGGCAAAGAAAGCCATCAAGTGCCATTTTTGTGGAAAGAGTGGACGCTTAAAGAGAAATTGCTGGGCCAAACAGGCAGATCAGAAAACCAACAGAGAAAAGGGTCCAGAAACAACTTTTGTTGCATTTTCAGCAATTCATAAAAGTTGCTCTTCTTTTATTATAGACAGTGGATGCAGTATGCACATGATTAATCATCCAGATTCCTTTATTGAATTGAACCCAAGTTCAAAGAAAGAAATCAGTTTGGCTGATGGAAGAACAATCCCAGTAGAGGGGGAGGGGCATGACCTCCTAAGGTGTGGAAAGGGAACCACACAGAGAAATATGATAGCAACTAAAGTTTTGTATGTTCCAAGATTGAGAATGAACCTGATTAGTGCATCTGCCCTCATGGAAAAGGGGCATACCCTTTGATTTAAAGGTGACAGTTGTAAAATAATAGATCAAAAAGGTGTCTTTTTAGCAGGATTCCTAGATCAAGGTTTGATTTTTCCCAATTGTGAGAGGCCAGACATGGCATGCGTGGCTAGTCACCGAGGAAGGGAGGACAACAGAGCCGCTTTCTGGGACAGATGATTTGAACGCAGAGATTCAAATGCAATTCTTCAGATGAAGAAATATGGATTGGCAAGCAAGGACTGCAGTAAGACTGATGCAAGGCGCAAAGCCTGCATGCAGGGAAAGGCCACTGGGCCTGCAATTCCAAAGCAAAGCACCAGGCGCTCCAAGCAGCCCCTGAAGCCGATTCACACCGAACTGTGTGGGCCAATTCAGGCATCTGTTGGGGGTAACAGACGGGGGGAAGCAGCAATGACCGTTACTTACCTACAAAACAGATTACCAACAAGAGCAACAGATGAAACAGAGCCAAATAAGAATCCTCTAACCAAGAGCACTGCAGAAGGGGTAGGTGGTGATGACTTGTTCACAGTACCTTACCCAGGGTTTCCAGATGCAGCGAGCAGGCAAGCCCAGGGAGAGGACCTTGAGACGGAGACTCTGCCTGAGTCAGATGACGAGGAACCGGGAGGAACAGAAGGGGCAGAGATGCAGCATCATCCAGACCGGAGTCCTGCTCCAGGCCTGAGGCACTTATCACGACCCAACAAGGGAGTTCTGTAGAGAGCATTGCATGCTATGCTGTTGGTTGGCAAACCACGACAGCTGTGCAAGATGCTTATTTACATTGAACCTTCCTTGAACTTCCATAGTGGATAAGGTTGTAGCAAAAACTTTCCTCACAAGGCAACACGAGCTGTAACCTGAGCTGTGCCAGGAGGCTATCAGGGGGGTTACATGAGGTGTGCATTGCTATTTAGACCAATCAGCCTTCTGCTATGTGAATTACTGTTTTAGTGCACTTGCTTAGCTGGGGAATAATAAAAGAGGGCTTACGGCTTGTATCGGGGCTCTCATCCCGAGGAGAAATGATGTGTCCTGTATGTTCTTCATGAGAGACCACCACAGGCTCTCATCCCGAGGAATTTGTGTCTGTGCATTCTTCCTACATTCTTCATGAGAGACCACCACAGAGTTCCAGCCAAGCGACTGTCCGACCTCGCAGGAGTGGCATTGCTGAAAGAGCCTGCATCGTGGAAGGAAGTGCAACAGCTCCCGCCAGCTGAAGCAAGTAAGTGGAGGAAAGCAGCTCAAGAAGACTTTGAGGCTCTGCAACACAACAACACTTGGACACTCACAAAGTTACCAGATATTTTGACTGCAGTGGGGATCCTCTGCAGAAAGACCAGCGCACCCACCCAGAGGGACTGGACAGGTTGTAAGTGGGTGGCAAGTTACCTGAAGTTACCAAAGTTGTATAAAACTCTCTCTCTCAAAGAACATGGGAGGGTGGGCCAAGCACATGGATGTTCCTTACCACATGATTAGAGATGCAAAGGAGAGAGGACTAATAAATTTGGAGTATTGCCCCTCAGAGAACATGA
The DNA here is from genome assembly GCF_035149785.1 of Candoia aspera. Classification (NCBI taxonomy): domain Eukaryota; kingdom Metazoa; phylum Chordata; class Lepidosauria; order Squamata; family Candoiidae; genus Candoia; species Candoia aspera. Next base: position 2,512,823 of record NC_086154.1, read on the forward strand.
TCACTGACATCCTGACAAAGCCACTTGCAACGGGTGTCTATCAAGGCCTACGAAGTGAGTTACGTCTTGTGTAGGCATGATTCATGCAGGATCTGAGAAGGGGTGTTGGAAGTCCTGGCAAATCCAGCATGCCTCATTAACATGTAAATTGAGTTGTCCCACAATGCCACTCTGAGGAAGCTCTTTGTTGCCACTCCCACTCCCACTTCCTCTCTTCATTCCTCTCCACTGTCCTAACAGCCAGGAAACCACGCTGAGACAAGGAACTGGTCTCTAGTATTTATTGCTAGTACTTAACAGGAATCCTAACAAACTGAAGAAGCGTGGGAAAACCCAGCCATATAAACCCCAGAGGTTAAGGCGGGCCCGATCTGTGTCTCTTTGAATGGCTGCCCAATTCCTCAGTGCTACGCATGCGCTTTACAGTCTGGGTGGGAGCCCCCTGCTCGCCATCCTTACTCATGACATCACCCTCCCCTCCAGATTCACATTCCATTTCAGCCCCCTCCCCTCCAGAGTCTTGATAAGATTCGCCGTCTGCTTCTAAGGTCCCATGGCAACTGGGCAACGATGGAAAGTCTTCAAAGGAAAACTCCTCCAAGGACGAAGCAGTGCTGCATTTGGGGGAGGGTCTTTGGCTAGCAAGGGTCTGTGAAACACTGGATGGACTTTCATGGATGCTGGGAGCTGTAAACAATAAGCCACTGGATTTATCTGCTGCGCCACAGTGAAAGGGCCCACAAACTTAGAGTCCAACTTCTTGGAGGGCCTGGTAGAGTTCAAAAACTTGGTAGAGAGCCACACTTTGTCTCCTACCGCAATCGCTGGCCCTTCCTGTCTGTGAGCATCTGCAGCCCTCTTGTAAGCACTCTTTGCCCTGTTCAGCTGCTCCTTTAGCAACTCCTGTGCGGCTTGTTGCTCTTTAAGAAAATCAGCCGCGGCTGGAACAGTTCCCTGCTGGGAGGAGGTGGGCAACACCCGAGGGTTAACCCTGTCAGAGTGCGGGAAAAGACCCAACAAAATACACTCACCCGGTTCGTTGGCTCGAAGGAAGGAAGTTTATTTTCAACTTTGCAAAGCTGGGCCCCCCGAACCTGGGTCTACTCGCAGGTAGACCAAAGTCCAGAGAGCACCAGATTAAGCGTTACAAGCTCTTTTATTCCCTCTCTGCCGCCCCTCCCTCAGGAGGCTTGGCTTACAATCTAAACTAAGCTATTTTCCTTTTTCTGCAAGCAAGCTCTTCTGCCCCCCCCCCCCCTTGTTGGGTGAGCGGCCTGTCCTTGTAACCACATCCTTAGCACGCATACGAGAGGAAGAAGCATCCACCCCAGCTGCAAAGCTTCCCCAGCTGCAAAGCCATTTGTTGAAGCCTATGTGGTTTCCTTCGAGCAAGGATAACAGGGCACCAAAAGGACAGTTACCCACATCCGTGTCTTCATGAATTTGAGACACGCTTTCTGCTTTTCACACCTGCCTGCGGTCAGCTGGTGATTTTCCACCACCTCTCACAACCCCGTAGAGTGCCTGGAAAGGGGACATCTTGGTCGAGGACTCTACAGAATTATTATATGTAAATTCTGCCATGGGCAGCAGGGCTGGCCAATTGTCTTGCCGATAAGTGGTGTAACACCTGAGATACTGCTGTAACCATTGGTTAATTTTTTCGGCCTGCCCATTACTGGCAGGGTGATGCGCTGATGACAGGTGGATCTGGACCCCTAATGACTGGAAAAGGGCCCTCCAGAACCTGGAAGTGAACTGTGGGCCTCTGCCACTCACCAAGTGATTCACCATGCCTCTATACCTAAAAACGTGGTCCATGAACAACTGCGCTGTGGCTGGTGCAGATGGGAGGCCCTTGCAAGGAATAAAATGTGCCATTTTCGTGAAAAGGTCCACCACCACCAGTATGGAAGGCAGCCCCTGGACCGGAGGTAAATCAGTGATGAAATCCATGGAGATTGTGTCCCAAGGCCTACTGGGGGTGGGTAGGGGCTGCAAGAGTCCTGTGGGCTTCCCTGGGAGAGGCTTGGCTTGTCTGCAGGTGTGACAAGAAGCAACGTAACCCTTTATGTCTGCAGTCATCTTAGGCCACCAGTAGTCTCTCAGCGCTCTATGGAGAGTTTTGAAAACGCCTCCGTGGCCTGCCGTTTGGTGGTCATGGCAAAGGCTCAGTACTTCTTCCCTCAATGACGGGGGAATATATAATGCCCACTACGCCAGAGGATTCCTGCCTCCACATTAAAGGGGGAGGCAGTGTCTTGCGGGCCCCTCTGGAGGTCATCCATCCTGGCCCTGGCATATGGGTCCTGTTGCTGCTGAGCTCTGACTCTTGTAAATAGGTCCTCTGCTTGTCTGCCTGCTGCTAAAATCTCTGTCTGGTTCCCCCTCAGAGAACATGATCACTGACATCCTGACAAAGCCACTTGCAAGGGGTGTCTATCAAGGCCTACGAAGTGAGTTACGTCTTGTGTAGGCATGATTCATGCAGGATTTGAGAAGGGGTGTTGGAAGTCCTGGCAAATCCAGCATGCCTCATTAACATGTAAATTGAGTTGTCCCACAATGCCACTCTGAGGAAGCTCTTTGTTGCCACTCCCACTCCCACTTCCTCTCCTCATTCCTCTCCACCAGGAGCAAGCACATGGATCTGTGCTGCTCTCCTCCCTTCTGGGCACCATGCGATGGGCCTGGAATCCCCCTTTCTTCCACGCAGCTCTTGGCAGCTGTAGGGCTGAGAGTTGAGGGCAAAACTAAGTATTTAGAAAGGAAAGAAGAACAAAGGAACTTCATCTTTTCCACCATGATGGATGTAACACAAGCAACAATAAAGTCAGTAAGAAATTCTTTTACTTCTTAACCGAATATCTCTAAGCATGCGATTCGTCATGCTTGGGAGGGCTGAGTGTGTAAGATCAATAACCTGTATTTCTCTGGCATGCTCATTGAAGCTATTTTAAGAGAACTCTTTTTCTGTGCCAGCTTCTCAGCTGTATTACAAGCTCTGCTCCATTTCAGGGGTTCCAGCAGGCCACTAAATTGGCTTCACTGGTCAGCCCCCCCCCCCTGCTTTCTACCTGGGTTTCCCAGAGAGGTGTGGCATGAGCAGACAAGACACACAGCCCTGGTCAACAGCCGGGAAATAATTAGGGACACACACAAATCCCTTCCAACTGAACAGTGAAGTACAACAGGTGCTTTGGAATATACAGAGACCCAGTGAATTTAAGGTAACAGCAAAACTTTACCGGTTACAATGCCATTTGCGCTTTCTCATCGGCACACACACACGCATCCACACGTACGCCCGTCCTTCTCGACTAGGCTGCCAGGCAGAGGAGGGACAGAAGATGCCCAGTCTGGACCCAGAGACGACCGCGGGAGTGGGTGGGCCTCAGGAAGCCTTTTATCCGCAAAAGTCCTTGCTTTGTTGATTGACAAGACTGGGAGCCACTCTGGCCTTGCTAGTTGACAAGTCAGGCAGCTGTTGATGGGACTGGGGATCTTCCATGTGCTCAGGCCCCACTGCTTTTGTCTGGCTCAGGTGACCTTTTTTCCTTTATTTCCTTAACGACTTGTTTCCTTCTTATCTACATTCCCAAGGGATCCTTTAGACAAGATTCCTGGCTTTTTGTCCTCTCTGCTTATGTGCCTGCCTCATCTTTAGTTATGGCAGCTTCAGCCTAGTTTCACAAAAGAATCTTTAGTCACACAACTTTCACTGAGAAGTCCTGAGTTTTAAATGTAGAGCGGAGTTTTTGTGGTGGAGCTCAGGGCTGGGGGAGAAGAGAGCGCATTCCTGGCTGATGTACATTCCCACAGGTTGGCATCTGTGGGTGGGCCTAAGAAGGGAGGCAGACTGGATCCACCCTCGACTGTTGTAGGTCCTTTTCCCTGTAGCTCAAGTAGAAACCTTTAGTCTGGCGAGATTCTGTCTGTGTGGTGAAGCCATACGAGAACTGAAGTTGGGTCCTGCGGATATGAAAATCCCCAACTCTACGAGCCAGTGGGAAGGGAAGCAACGCATATGCTGGGTGAGTAGAGCAGTTTTGATTGCAAGGAGTGGACCTGTCCTTTCCTTCAGGACAGAATGGTTCGCTCACACGTCAGATGTTCTGGGTATCAAAGGAAATAGCATCTTCTCTCGTTGCTTTTCAGATCAGTTACCGTTTTGTTGACCAGACGCTGAGCGATCAGACTCGGTTTCCTTTCTTCCACCCGATGCTCCCTGCTGAGGGGTTCCAGTACCAGGGGATGGTCAAGCTGCTGCTCCATTTCAGGTGGACCTTGGTTGGTCTGCTGGCTCCAGACACTGACCAGGGGCAGAAGTTCATGAGAACATTGACTTCCAGGCTAATACAGAATGGCATTTGTCCAGTTTTATCAGAAGTTTTTTCCACAACGATCTACGAAGGGACTCTAAATCCGAGTCCATATTACAGCTGGAGAGAAGTAAATGTCTTTCTTTATAGTGCAGAGAGAGAATTAGTCACTGTGGGAATAGCCATTCTACATGCAATATTTGAATCCTTTCAAGAACCTGTTAGAGGAAAGGTTCTCATCACTACTCCCTGCTGGGACTTCTCCATTTATTTGGCAAAAGAGTATCTTCCCATGCAAAACATCCATAGCATGGTCTTCTTTCTCATGAAGGGAAGCCACATGGCAAAGTCTGGCATGACTTTCAGTTTTTACAATACCATCCGATGCTTAGCAGAGAGATCCTTCAGGTGTTCCTTCCCCAGGGATGCCTCTTCGGTGAGAGTCTGGAGACGGTGCAGGCAGAGGGAAGAACTGCTGGCTGTGCCCTGGCAGGTGATCCATCAGATCCTGTCTCTGGAGGGCTATTTCGTTTGCAACACAGCCTGGGCTGGGGCGCGGGTCTTACATGCAGCCTGCATGTCCCAGTCTAAGAGGACAGCGATCAAAAGTGCTCAAAACATGAAGACTCCGAGGCTGAAGGGATGGCAGGTACGTCCTTTCTGTCTCCCTCCTGCAGCTGGGAATCAATTTTACAAGCATGAGAACTGGGCAGATATTTAGAAAAAATGATTTATTCTGAATGCAAAAGATGAATTGAATACCCACTTTCGAGCCCTCTCTCTTCTTGATTCCCTTCACGTGTTTCCTACCTTTTGCAAAGTATTCTCTTCTTAAATTGGTTTTCAAGGAGAATGCATGTTTCTCTTCTTTGACACGGTTCTCTTCTTCCTTTTCTTCATTCTAACGATCCAGGTGGTATATCAGGCAGCGTAGCACCTCTGGCCCCTCACCTGCTGGCTGCCCCTCCACTCAGGGTCTTCGCCGTTCAGCCCTCTTCTCCCTCATTCGATCAAATCTCATTAAGGGTCTCGTGGTCACCACCGGGAACTCCCTGCATGTCTTAGACATTCCTCTTTGCCAGCAGGAACTGCGTTTGACTTCATCCTCTCCCTTGTATTCCTGTGTGGTGTGGGCCTCCTTCTCAGTCCCTCAGGCAGTGCAACACCTCTGACCACCCACCCGCCTGCTGCCCCCCTTCGTAAGCTCCTGCCTTGCCTAGAGCCAGGCTCTATTCCTGGGCCACAGCCCATTTAACGCCCTTGCTGGTGCTCAGAAGACGCAGTAGCTGCGAGTGGCAGCTCATGTCTGGACTGAGGAGCTAAGCAGGATCAGGCCAGGCGAGAACTAGGACAGATAGACTGAATCATTGAAAATATCTATCTATCTATCTATCTATCTATCTATCTATCTATCTAATTTGTCACCACCCATCTCCTCCCACCAGTCAGACTCTGGGCGCTTTACAACTCAGAGTGAAGAAAAATGCTTGTCTCGTAATATCACAGAAGTTGAGCTCAGACGGTAGGAGAGAACAGCTTCCTTGATGGAGGTTTGAAGTTTCTTCTCTGTCTCAAGTGACCCAACAGTCACCTCAGAGCAAAGGCAAATGAAGTCATCCTCCAGATAAGGACAGACTTTTGTCTGATGTAGCTTCCCTGTAAACCTCTAGAGGGCAGGAGCAGCACTGCAACTGTGTGAGCACTGGATTTCAATCTGGCTTCATTGGGCACAGTTCCTCCAGTGTGGTTGTGTACAGCCTACTTTTTCTTCATGGTCTTTTGACTTCACTGCTTCACCTTTTCTCCCGGCTCAAGGTGGGATCCATAGCGTTAGCTCCCTCCAGCGTTTTCTCCAGAACAACCCTGAGGGGAAGTTGGGCTGACTCAGAGGAAGCAGTTGGCTCAAATTCCCCCCGTGGGATTCCATGGCTGAGGGGAGCACCAGTCCTTGGTCTCCCCAAAGCTCGTGCAACGCCTGAACCACAACACCCCCTTGGCTGAGGAGGACAAGGAACCCAGTCTGTGGACTCAGCGGTTGGACTTGGATGCATTAAGCGTCGATCTCAGTTTCTTTGCAAACTTAGTCCAGATTTGTCGTTGTGTGCGAGAGAGCCTGTATTCTTACTTGGAAGGAATTAGATTACCATGCAGATGCCATGATCATTTCTTTTCTTTTCTTTATTAATTTTTATTTATGTATTTGATTTCTATAGCCGCCCATCTCAACAAGTGACTTTTCCTCTTTCTCCCCGTTCTTCAGCTCTCACTTAGCTCCTGAAACTTGTTTTGCACTTTATGCCTCCTTCCAAAATCCTAGTTCACTCCTGAGAGGAAATTCAGCCTCCCACATTCTCTGCCTGCTACAGAAAAGACAAGAAAAGTTGCGAGTGGGAGGCATTTGCCCTCCCTGCCTTCTGGGTGAAGGAGCACGTTTCTGGGCAAAGGAGGGGAGGAGGCTGATGAAGGAAGAGCCTCTGAGGAGGAGCTGGGTGGGCTGGTGGTGAAGGGCTGAGGAGCACCCATGCAAGCGATCCAGGCCGCCACCTCCTTGTCACACGCGTGCAGCTGGCTCACCCTTACAGAGGTACAGATGTCCTGACGAGCAGCAACCACGCCGAGACGAGGAACCGGTCTCTAGTGCTTTATTGTTGCTATAGTAGACAGAAGATCCTACCCAGCTGAAGAAGCGCGGGAAAACCCAGACAGATAAACCCCACAAGTCAAGGCGGGCCTGTTCTGTGTCCCCCTGAATGACCGCTCAGATTCTCGCTGCTAGGCATGCGTTTCCCCCCCTGGATAGGGGCCCCCTCCTGCTCCCCATCAGGGCTCAAGACAAGAGAGAGGAAGACCCTCAAGTCCACCTAGAAAAATAAGTTTATCTGGTAAAACTGAAATTAGATGCAATCAAAGGTTTCTTTCAAGAGTTGATTGCTTTATTCAATGAAGCCACCAGAAATGTTATTGATAAGGATTTTTATGGTGATTATTATAAACTGGGATCTCCTAGACTGCCAATTTTGTTTGGATAGCAAGTCTCTAGGTTGTTAAATGGGACGTGCTTTGCGGAAGACCCTGAACAAAACAATGATTCATAAAGATCAGCATTTTTAATATTTGATGCTAACGTTACGGGGGACAATCAAATAAAAAAGCAATTGGAAGTTAATGGGAAGTTTATCACAAAAAAATTTGAGGGTGGTATAAAAGGAAATCAGATAGAGATCAACGAATTATCTATGAGAATTTAACCCATTGTTTGTTTCAATTGGAGAAAAGTAAGGAGTTCAGAGGAAACGGAGTTTTCCAGAAGGATCCCTTTGCACCGGCTTCAGCTACAGGAGAAGGAGAGAGAGGAAAAGAGAAATATGTACCATCTTTGTTTGGAGACGTCAACCTTGGGTCCTTCTGAGATGATTTATAGTCCTGTTTGTTTCTGTCTCGAATTCTTGCAAGCATTTTGTAAAGGAATTTAGAGGAAGGAGTGAAAGAGCTGGTAAGGGAGGGAGGAAGAATCACGTCATCAAGGAGGGACGTGGAGAAGAGATGACAGAGTCCAGAGGTGGAAGGAGAGGGGAGAAAGTACGTGCTTTTGGGGAGATCTTCTTCTTGCTCTTTTTCAGAGGCAGAAAAATGCACCAAATGTCCAGAAGATCAGCATCCAAACATCCAGCGAGATCACTGTATCCAAAAGATCAAAGCTCTCCTATCCTATCAAGAAACTCTGGGGATCATCCTGGCTTCCATTGCCTTGTTCTTCTCTTTAATCACAGGCTTTGTCTTGGGAATCTTCATGAAATTCAAAGAAACTCCGATTGTCAGAGCCAACAACCGGGACCTCTCCTACATCCTCCTCGTCTCCCTCCTGCTTTCCTTCTTGACCTCCTTCCTCTTCTTTGGCCAGCCAAGGAGAGCGACCTGCCTTCAGCATCGTTGTCTCACTCGCTGTCTCTTCTGTCCTGGCCAAAACTGTCACGGTGGTGTTAGCCTTCTTGGCCACAAAGCCAGGGAATAAAGTGCAGAGATGGCTGGGGAAGAGCCTGGCCAACTCCATCATCCTTTCATGCTCTGGTCTCCAAGTTGTCCTCTGCACCATCTGGTTGGGCACTTCTCCTCCATTCCTTGACTCTGACCTGCACTCCCAATCTGGAGAGATTGTCCTGCAGTGCAACGAAGGCTCTGTGGCCATGTTCTATGGAGCCCTGGGCTACATGGGCTTCCTGGCCGCCATCTGCTTCAGGGTGGCTTTCCTGGCCAGGAACCTCCCTGGGGCCTTCAATGAAGCCAAGCTGATCACCTTCGGCATGCTGGTCTTCTGCAGTGTCTGGGTCTCCTTTGTGCCCACCTACCTGAGCACCAAGGGGAAGTCCATGGTGGCTGTGCAGGTCTTCTCCATCTTGGCCTCTGGTGCTGGTTTACCGGCCTGCATCTTCATCCCCAAGTGCTACATTATTCTGCTAAGGCCAGAGCTGAATACAAAAGAACATTTGATGTCAACATAACACCGAAAAGGGATTTCCGGATGAGGTATTTTCCAAACTTGTCAATTAATAAATCTGGCAAACAGGCTCTGACCTGGTGATGTTCCTAAAACAAAGAACTGCTCCCCTGCACCCACCAAGTCCCATTTTTTCATATCATGATAGAAATGGACCATCACTTTAAAAAAAGCACCATTTCTTCCTTTCTCTTTGCTCTTGAGGGTATGCAAAACTGGGGGGGGGGGCATAGGAATGCTGTGGGTGAGCGTAAGAGAATTCCTCCAAGGCCACATTTTAACTGGAGACTGGGACACAATGACGTTGGACCTCAGATTGGTATATTGACAGCCCTGGAGAAAAGGTGGGCTTAACGAGGAGAGGAGTTACGGACCTTTTCGATAGGGAGACGCAAATGAGACGTTCGTGATACCTTGCACCCCCCTTAATTCGGAGGGGAGTTCTGAGGAGTCAGTCCCCTCACGGGCTCCTCCTTCCACCCCAGCCATCAGCTCCGCTCTTCATGGAGCAGTCTTCTGTCCACCACTGCCTCCCCAGAAGTCCTCCTTGCTCTTGCTAGAGGTTACCTAGAAGAGTGACCAATGCCATTTCTGTCCCACATAGGGGCCTGCATCCTGACCAGAAGGGTTCCAGATAACACTGTCCATCCAGGATCCTCCGATGCTGTTGTGCAACCACCTAAATACTCCACATAAGGAAGTTCATAGGTGGGCAAACTGTGTCCTATCGGAAGATGCAGGACCACCTAAACATCTCCCTAACCTGAGATGGAGAGATATTTCTCTTTATAATTATGAAACATATGGAGATTTATCTTTCCCCTTATCCCAAATTTCAAGGGATTTTGACTAAGCATTGCCACTGGCATAAACATGAGGCTGAAAATCAATCAAAGGGCTGCCTTGCATCAAAAAATCTGGATGCTAGATGTCCTCTGTGCCAGCTGAGCTTCAGAGCTTGTGCCTCTTCTCTCTCAGGTGCGGGATCTCGTCTGGGCTGCCCCTCTATTTTTAAAGCCACAAAAATCTCAGTCCAACCACATTAGATCTTGGACCTGTCATGGTGCCTCTCTCTAAGTAAGAAGAGCCGCTTCAGTGCAGGTGACTCTCTCAGTCACACAAGAAATGGTCCTGGTGATTCTGAGCCTGATTCTGCTCCGTGCAGCCTATGGGCTACAGAAGGCCAAATGTCCCTTGGCTTTGGAGTGGGATGGAGTAGACCCACCAAGCCATCGCAGGCCAGGAGGCCATCTCACTGGTGGTGTGATTTCTGCAGGAACTGCTGCGTTTCAATCATACGGTTTCAACAAGTGTCCTTCTAACTTTGACAGATAGAACTGACTTTTTCTCTGGTGTTTCAGAAAGGCTAAAAGGGGAAAGGGAAAAGAAGCAGGTCTCAGCTAGGCCTCAGGAGCAAGTTCTTCAGGGTAAGATCACGGAAAGGCCTATGAGTTCTTCCTTTTTCCTATCTGTCTGACTACAGCTCCCACATTTTCCCTATCATTGTGTCATGAGTGCCGTTGAGCTGAAGACATCAGCACAACGGCACACATGACAATACCTAGGAAGCAGAGGAAGGGACTTAAGATAAGCAAAGCACGCACAACAACAGACACAGACCCCGAGGAGAAGGGAATGACCCCGGCCGGATGATCCAGCCATCAGGACACAAAAGAGGATGAAGGAAAGACAAAGACAGGGCGGATCACGAGGCACACCTGAAGCTGTCAGCAAAGCGCAACGGAGATCGCCCAGCTGACAGCAATCACCGGCCGAAGGAAGAAACAGATTATGGGCGAGGCCCGGGGCACCAGCAGGGGCCCTGCAACCCTTCACCTACCGGCACGAAAGCATGCAGGACTAAGGGGGGATGACGCAACCCAAAGTGAGGGGGCGCTGACCAGCGCGGGGTATTTAAACCCCGCACCGGCGCGCTCCCTTCACTCTCAGCTTTTTTCTCGTCTAGCACTACGCTGAAATAAACCTGAACCTGCTTTTCCTTAAACAGTGTCTGTGTTTCACTCAGCGGTAGGCAGCGCATGACATAAAGCTGAGAGTCTCATAAACTCAGCCTCGCCAAGCCCCACCGGACACTAACGAGCCGCAGGAGGAACAGACGGCGAGAAGAACACGAGCGGAGGGCGATGAAGCCGACGCGTCGCAGCCAGGGCGGCCGAGCCGCACGGCGAGAAGAGGAGGAGGACCGACCGAGGCCAGAGGCAATGCGGACCCCAGGAGCCACGGACACCCTCCCGGCCCACCCCAAGCCTCAGCTCCAACCCCGGAGGGAGGCGGAGGCGGAGGCGGAGGCGTCCCGGCCACGGGAAGGAACATCATACCTCCCGAGACCCGCGGAACCCCCCCCGCCCCACATCACACCCCAGCCACAGGCGTGGAGCTTCAGCCCAACTGCAGCAAGCGTGGTGGAGGATGGAGAGGCAAACCAGCCGATTCACTTCCAAGTCGAGGAAGCTGACCAGCGGAAAGGAACGCCTGAACCCCACCGGTGGCTCAACCGTACGGAAACGCCGACAGGTCCGACCACAGCTGCGGTGCGGACCTCGGACTGAGAAACGCAAGCCAGACTCGCGGCCATGGAGGCCCAACTACGGGACCTCGGGACCACGCTGCAATCGCTGATGTCCTCCATGCCTCACAACTACGTTCCCGTGCAGGCACAAACCCTGATCCAAACCCCGAGCGGGCCTTGGCACCCCCATAGGCCAAACGCTAACCAGCAAGCGCCCCAGGTGGACGAAGCCATGGGTCGGGGAGCGAGAAGAGGGGACTCACCGAACACCCGGGCCCCAAAGGACTTCCCCATTTTCTTCGACGGGAACCCCGCGAAACTGTCGTTCTTCATCACGAACGCCAGGGAGTTCATGGGGCGGCACGGACACTCCTTTAACTCAGAAGCGGACAAGATCGCAGCCGTGGCGATCAAACTACAAGACAGGGCGGCGGACTGGTACGTCCAAATGTACGAGTCCAACTCCCCCGCCCTCTCTGACTTCCACGCCTTCATCACCGAGATGAAGCACTACTTTGAGGACCCGCTAGCCAAGGAGAGGGCCAAAAGCGCACTCCAAGGCCTCAAACAGGGCGCACGAACTGTCCCGGACTACGCCCTCGAATTTAAAGCCCTCGCAGGGAAGATCACCGACTGGTCTGAGACCACCCTGCTAGAAATGTTCAAAAGGGGCCTCAACCGCGAGGTACTCCAATGGGCACTCTACCGGGACGACCCGGAGACTCTGCAAGGCTGGATCCACCTCGTGGGGAGAGCGGAACACGTGCACCGCACCTTCCTAATGGCAACGACAGAGGACAAAACCAACACCAGCCCAAAGGTACCCGCGCCACACTTGGGGCCGGCCGGTCCCACATATCAAAAGAAGAAGTTTACTTGCGGGCCCTGCGGGAGGTGCGGAAAAATGGGGCACAAAACGGCAGATTGCTTCTCCAACCGAACACTAGCTAGCGCTCCCAAACCCGCACTGAAACCGACGCTCAAACCAACCAACCCGCCGCCGCCCCCCCACCGCCGGATGACCGGAGCCACAGCGACACCGGACGAAGGCTGGGACGCTTACCTGGGGGGGGAGGACGCCGAAGCCCCAGACCAGCCAGCGGGAAATGCTCCCCGCCTGCCCGCGCCGCGAGGCAGGTGGTGGGACAGGGGCGCGAAACACATAGACAGAGCGACGAAAGCTCCATAATAATGAGGGCAATCAAGCTCTCCGTTGGCAACAGAGCCACCACGGCCACGGCACTAGTGGACTCGGGGTGCTCCAAAAACCTGATCCACCCCGACATAGTCGCCAAGCTCGACCTACCTTGCCTCCCCCTCCCCACGCCGCTGGCATTCTACCAGCTGGACGGCTCAACAGCGGGAGGGAAACCAGCCATGATGCAGACCGAGCCGGTCACCTTACAAATGGGCACCCACACCGAACGAACATCGTTTGTGGTAACCCACATAGGGCGGCCCATCGTAGTCCTGGGAATACCATGGCTCGCGACTAACAACCCTCGCATCAACTGGAAAACCCGCACCTTCCAATTTGACGACGGCGCGTACCGGGCGCCAGTTCCAGCGGGCAGGACCAACCCCACAGTGGGACGGGCAGAGGCGGCAACCCAGGACAATATAGCTACCCCAGAAGACCTACCGGAACAATACGCTGACTTCTCAGAGGTCTTCGGAGAGGCGGAGGCTGATCAACTACCCCCCCACCGCAAGACGGACTGTAGGATTGACCTGCTTCCCGATGTCCCCTTACCCAGGCCGAAGATTTACTCGATGACCCCGAAAGAGATGACAACCCTCCGGGAGTTCATCGATAAAAACCTGGATAGGGGCTTCATAGAGCCAGCATGCTCACCGGTCGGAGCGCCCGTCTTATTCCGGGAGAAAAAAGACGGCACCCTACAGCTCTGCACCGACTACCAGGGCCTCAACGCAGCGTCCCTATCCAATAAATACCCCCTACCCCTCGTGAAAGACATGCTTGCCCACCTGTTCACGGGCAGAGTATTCTCCAAGCTGGACCTTCGCGAGGCGTACTACCGAATCCGAATCAGGGAGGGGGACGAATGGAAAACTGCGTTCAACTGCCCCCTAGGCGCCTTCCAGTACAAAGTGCTGCCATTCGGACTAGCTGGGGCCCCGGGGGTGTTCATGCAGCTCATCAATGAGGTTCTGCATGAACACTTGTTTAAAGGAGTCCTGGTCTACATAGATGATGTCCTCATCTACACCCAGATGCACGAGGAACACATAACCCTAGTCAGACAAGTCCTCGAGAAGCTAAAAAGGGCAAAACTCTATGCCAAACCATCTAAGTGCGAATTCCATAAAGCACGCCTAGACTACCTGGGGTACCGAATCTCCGGGGAAGGCATAGAGATGGACCCCGCAAAAGTCGAGGCGGTGGTGAATTGGGAACGCCCCCGTAACAGGCACCAACTCCAGAGCTTCCTCGGCTTCGCGAATTTCTACAGGTCATTCGCACGGGGGTTCGCGGAGATAGCCCTCCCCCTAACAGACCTCCTCAAAACTAAAGGGGTGGGGGACACACGGCGCGCCAAGAACCCAGGGACAGTACTGAATTGGACTCCCGTGTGTCAAACCGCATTCAACAGGCTGAAAGCGCTGTTCACCGCGGAGCCAATCCTCGCGCACCCAGACCCAGAACGGCCGTTCGTGGTCCAAGCCGACGCCTCAGACTTCTCCCTGGGGGCCATCCTACTCCAAAAGGACCACACAGGAATCCTGAAGCCATGCGCCTACCTGTCGAGGAAATTCTCGGAGACGGAAAGGCGCTGGCACGTGTGGGAGAAGGAAGCCTTCGCAGTAAAATTGGCGCTAGAAACATGGAGGCATCTACTAGAAGGAGCCACCCAACCATTCGAGGTCTGGACAGACCACCGGAACCTCAAGGCCCTCTGGACGCCCAGACGCCTCAGCCCAAAACAGGTCAGATGGGCCCAATTCTTCAGCCGCTTTAACTTTCAACTGAAGTTCATGCCGGGCAAAAAGAACTTCCTGGCTGACGCCCTCTCCCGACTGCCCCAAGATGAAGAGCCCGCCCCAGATATGATCGGGATGGTCCTATCCGCCTCCCAGCTGGGGATGGCTGTGACCACCCGGAGCGGCGCTCAGAGGCGGCCCAACCCCACGTCGCAACCGACGGCAGGGCAACCAGCGACCAGACGGCGCCACCCGCAACTGCCAGGAGGTATACGCGCGGACCTCACTGCTGCCCTCAAAACTGACCCCTGGCTACTAGCAAACCCCGACAAGGTGACGATGGCACAGGACCTGGCATGGGGGGAAGGCAGAATATATGTCCCGGACTCACAACGCCAGGCGATCTTGCGCAGATCACACGACACCAAGCAAGCGGGACACTTCGGGTTCCTAAAGACCCTGCATCTAACATGACGTCAATTCTGGTGGCCCGCGCTGAGACGGGACGTGAAAGCCTATGTAGCGTCCTGCCCGACATGCGCCATGGCCAAACGGGCACCAGGTAAGCCCCCGGGACTTCTACAAACGGTGGCGGAGCCCTCCCGCCCATGGGAGGAAATCTCCATGGATTTTATAGTAGATCTCCCACCCAGCCAGAAGAAAATGACCATTTGGGTGGTGAAAGACTACTTTTCGAAACAGGCCCACTTCATCCCCTGCTCATCGGTCCCATCCGCCCAGCAACTAGCCAAACTCTTCCTTATACACGTGTACAGGTTACACAGATGTCCCGCACACGTGGTGACCGACAGGGGCACACAATTCACCTCGAAATTCTGGCGGGCCTTCCTAAAACTGACGGGGACCCAACAAGCCCTATCCACGGCCTGGCACCCCCAGACGGACGGAGCCACAGAGGTCCTCAATGCCACCCTGGAACAATTCATACGCTCATACACCAACTACCACCAAGACGACTGGGTCGAACTGCTCCCATTCGCAGAAGTCGCATACAATAACGCCGTCCACACGAGCACGGGGAAAACCCCGTTCGAAGTAGTCTCTGGGCGCGACTTCGTACCCATACCGGAACTACCGCAACCCCCGGGACCCCAAGTGGACGCTAGTGACTGGGGACGGAAGATAGCGGAATCGTGGCCAATAATCACAGCAGCGCTGAAGGAAGCACAGGCGGCCTACAAAGAGCAGGCCGACAAGCACCGGCGCCAGCAACCGACGTTCCAGGCAGGGGATATGGTCTACCTATCCACCAAATTCCTGAAGTCACCTCAACCCTCGAAAAAACTGAGGCCTAAGTATATTGGGCCGCTTCGAGTGACACAGATAGTGAACCCGGTGGCACTACGCCTGGACCTGCCGCACAATCTATGGAGACTCCACCCGGTACTTCACACCAGCATCCTGAAACCTGCAACCACCTCTCGATGGCACCCAAGCACGCCACTGCCCTCCCCAGTGATGATCGACGGCCAACAACATTTCGAAGTAAGAGACATACTCGACTCTCGCCGTCAATGGGGAACACTACACTACCTAGTAAGGTGGAAACACTTCCCCCACCCAGAATGGGTGGCGGCGCAACACGTCAAGGCACCAGACCTGACCCGGGCATTCCATGGGACGTACCCCGACAAGCCAAAGGGGCGCCAAGCCGAACCGGCCCCTGAACACCCCCCCGCGGGCCTCCCCCCCCCCCGCCGCGCCCCCAGGGGAAAGGGCCCCCCAAGCCCACGACTTGAGTAGACCTCCTCCCCCCCCGGGACTCACCCTCCCCCCGCCCCGGGCCCACTAGGGAGTGACAATTGGTCACCAGTGCATAGCCTGGGGGCAATGCCCAGGATGCACACATGACAATGGCAATCTCACAATACAAAAAGATAAGGTTCCTACCTGGAGCTGAAAAGCACCCGACCAGCCATGCCTCTTCCCACGATGAACTGAGCACAAACAAGCAGGGTGTGGCCGGGGCATGCGCACTCCCAGGGTGTGGTCGAGGCATGCACAATCGGAACACACCCAAAAGGTGGACACGAGGTAGAGGGCGGAACAGGGGGAGGGGCGAAAACACTCCGGCGGGAAATTCAAAAAAAAAAAATTTTTGACAGCTCTCCCGGAGAAAACCGGAATGCCGGGGGGGGGGCACTATTCGAACGGGGGGCAGTATGTCATGAGTGCCGTTGAGCTGAAGACATCAGCACAATGGCACACATGACAATACCTAGGAAGAGAGGAAGGGACTTAAGATAAGCAAAGCACGCACAACAACAGACACAGACCCCGAGGAGAAGGGAATGACCCCGGCCAGATGATCCAGCCATCAGGACACAAAAGAGGATGAAGGAAAGACAAAGACAGGGCGGATCATGAGGCACACCTGAAGCTGTCAGCAAAGCGCAATGGAGATCGCCCAGCTGACAGCAATCACCGGCCGAAGGAAGAAACAGATTATGGGCGAGGCCCGGGGCACCAGCAGGGGCCCTGCAACCCTTCACCTACTGGCACGAAAGCATGCAGGACTAAGGGGGGATGACACAACCCAAAGTGAGGGGGCGCTGACCGGCGCGGGGTATTTAAACCCCGCACCGGCGCGCTCCCTTCACTCTCAGCTTTTTTCTTGTCTAGCACTACGCTGAAATAAACCTGAACCTGCTTTTCCTTAAACAGTGTCTGTGTTTCACTCAGCGGTAGGCAGCGCATGACACATTGCCTGTGGAAGGGACATTTAGACACTTGACAGTGGGACAGACTGGCATCAGGAGAACACAGTCTCTACCTCCCTGCATTTCCCAGGCTAAAGCAGAATCATCAAAGACCAGGACTGCCATCCTGTAACCTTCTCTCACGGACCATTCATGGAACATAGAGGTGGATTAAGTTATTTCCATTTGCAGACAGCACATTCTGTAAGATGCGGTTCTTCTGCAGCAAAGGAGGACATTTCCTATAAAAAGTTGGGTTGCATCAAATGTCAGTGCTTGACATTTAAAGCTGGGGACAGAGGGAAGGCTTCAGTGCTCATTTGCTGCACTTGAGCGTGGCACAAAAATAGTAAGATTTGGCTGGGCAAAGTGGGGGTAAAGCCGTTGAGTACTTTGGGAATGCTTTGGAGGTATCGGACCCACGATGAAGATCAGTCGGACATTTGGGGCTAAGAGCGGATGGTTCTCCAGAGGAGACCACTTTTGTGCCCTTTACAAACTATCGGCCAGCTCTGAAATCCAGGTCTATGTCCACAACGAAGAGCCTTGGAATGGGGCTGTGGGGTTGCTGACTCTTGGATCGTGGCCCCTGCTGTCCAGACCGAGCGCCAGTCCACTGCGCTGCCCTGGCCAAGGCGATGGGCTGGCAGGGGGGCGACCCAGGCTCGGGTCCATCTGCAGCCCCGGGAGGCCCTCGGCCGACGTTGGGCCAGCCACGCCCTCTCAGCCCCCTCTCCCCGCAGCGTCTGTACAGCTGGGAAAGCAGAGGAGGGGAGGCTGTGCTGCCAGGACCTCCTGAAGGAAGTGGGAGACTGAACTCCAGTAAGGAAGGAGAAGAAGGGGCTCTAAACGTCCCAGGACGATGGGGATCGTTTTTATTCCCAGGAAGAGAATAAAAGTTGGAAATGATTTTGTTGTTGTTGTTTCTCTCTCTCTCTCTCAGACACACACACACACACACACACACACAGAAATGCATGCACAAGGGTGTTCTCCAAGCCAACTCTGCAACCCCCACACACTCAATGGACAGCCAGGTGTTTTAGGAGCCTTAGAAGGGACGAGCGGTGGAGTGCGGGGAGAGATTGCCCTGATGCTCCTGGCTGGGGTTCTACGTCCGGCTTGTCAAAAACAGACTCCTGAAATCAGATCAAGTGCTTCTTATTGGAAAATGTTCTGGGGTAAAAGTACTGCTAGAACTTCAACGTGTTACGTGAATGAAATGAGCGATGCACGCATGCTGTTCCTGTACTGGCAGGAGAGCATCCACATACTTCTGGAACATCCTCCCCTTCCTTTCGCCATCAAGCAGATAAACCAGGACTCCAGCTTCTGCCCAACGTCACCCTGGGTTACAGTCTCCATGACAACTGTTTGACCACCAGAACGAGGCGGGACGCTGTGCTGGATCTGCCCTCAGTTGGGGAGGCAGATGTTCACCACAGCTGTGGAAGGCGAAACGACCGTTTTATTGCTCCCGAAGGGGCTGCCAGGATTGCACGTCCTGCCACGGCGCCAGGAAGGAGCTTCTTCCCGCCAGTCCACCAAGCAGGGCGACAGGAGCATGGGGAGAAACCGCCAGGCTTGCCGAGTAGGTGAGAAGGCTAACGGGGGAGGCTTTCTTAATGTGCAATTGCGACACCTACAGGCTGGGAGGATCAACGCACTGAGGTGAGCATTTCAGCACCAAGGATAGACCGGAGCACAAGGCCCTCGAGTTGGGTGGCTCCAGCTGGAGGAGAGCTAAAAACTATGAGGGAAGGAGAGGAGGGGGCACGCCGTGGACCGCTGCTTAGGAGGGGAAATCCTGAGGATTTAAGCTGCTGCTTCTGCAGGCTCCCTTCACTCGAATCTTCGACGTGCAGCGGATCACTGGCTTCAGTAAAGATTCCTTCATTGCCTAAGTGACTCGTGTAAGGAGTTCTCATTTAATAGCTAAAGGCTCGAGGCACACAGCGAGATTCAAGTCACTATAGCAACCGTACCCCAAAACTCCAAGTTTACCGAGGAAGGTCCACAGGCGGCATATCCAGAACCTGAAGGAACCCCTCCGGTGTCAGGAGGAGAAGGGGCGGAAGAGGAAGGGGAAGCAAACTCGGGCCAGAGCGCACGAGAGTGCTCAGCACCAGAGGCCATCTCGCCAAATTGGGCAGAGGAGGGAGAGAAGCACAGGTCCCCGACGAACTCAACCAGACGAGAGACCGCGGGGAGACCAGAAGAGCGGGGCTTCAAGCAGAACGTCCCCACCAGCTTCAAGAGTGCACCTTGGTCCAGGGCAGCTGCCTGGTCCCTGGACGTAGGAGGAGGTGCCGAGAGGGATCCGGACCGGTGGGCAAATACACGCAAGGAGGGCCCCTGCCCCATGTGGTCAAGTTCAAGGCAGCAGATGGAGGAGGCGAAACAGGAGGCGAGTTGAATGGAGGAGCGCATATCCGACCTACGGGAAGCAGTTGAGCAGCTTCTTCGGAAACTGAGCCTGGGGGTGGCAGCCAGCACAGCGACAAAAGGCCAGTCATCCCCAAGGGGAGAGAGCGGCGAATCCAACCCAGAGGGAGGACGTGGAGCAGCCCAGCTGGCACCCTCGCCCCCCTCGCAACGGCACCGCAGCCGGAGCAGCGAGGCGGGCCCCGGACACGGATGGACCCCTCGGCACAGGAGACTTGAGGGTGAAGCTAGCCGGGGACCCTAGAAGCCTGGCCTGCTTCCTGACCCATGTGAGGGGGTTGCTGGAAGAGTGTGAGGGGTCTTTTCCCACTGAAGCCTCCAAGATGCGGTACATTTCTACCCACCTTGAAGGCGAGGCAGCAGAACGGTTGGCGGAAATGCACGACTCGGGATCTCCGGAGCCGACGGACTTCGAGCGTTTTATGAGCGCTCGGAGAGATCGATTTGAAGGCCCCTCTCTAAGATGAAGGCCAAGACAAGCTTGCCGTATATTCAACAAGGAAACCGGTCAGCCTCGGAGGTTGCCCTGGAATTTAGAAGGCCGGCCGGGAAG
Source organism: Candoia aspera (assembly GCF_035149785.1). NCBI lineage: Eukaryota > Metazoa > Chordata > Lepidosauria > Squamata > Candoiidae > Candoia > Candoia aspera. The sequence goes on from NC_086154.1 coordinate 2,532,831, forward strand.
CTGAAGTTTGAATATTTCCAAGGGGGACTGCACCGGGAGATCCTCGAGTGGTCTTTAGCAAGGGGAGATCCCAGGACCCTAAGCGGATGGATTTGTCTGGCCGGCGAAGTAGAAGCCGTGCAAATCCGCGTAGAGAGAGAGCAGCAAGCCCAAGTCACAGGGAAGCGGCCAGCGCCACCGGTCCCTCCACCAGAGAAACGGGGAGCCCGTAAGTCGTGGGAGGCGAAGGAGCGACAGTCCAGGCGGGGGCAGTGCGTTAGATGTGGCAGGGAAGGTAATCGCATCACCAGCTGCCCGCAATCTGCCACCCCGACAAAGGGCAAGGTGGGGGAAAGCAGCGCTGGGGCCCCGGGGGCAAAGCCCAAGGGAGCCACAGCCACCATGATGGAGGGAAAAACTCACGAAGTCCTATCGGAAGGGGGGGATTCAGCTGAGGAAGAATTCCAGCCGGCGGGACACGACGTGAGCCTGTTCTGAGTGGCGCCAAAGGACAGCGTCAATCGGGTGGGCGCGAAGCTCCGATGGTGAGCGGAAACTGCCCGGCAATGCTGGCGAAGCGACAGATAGAGACATTGGGGGACAGTGGCAACAGGGTTCTGGCGGGCCTGCTGGATTGGGGGTGCACCAGATGCCTCAGGCATCCCCCCGTGACTGGGCTGAGACTGAGACTGAGAAAGCTGCAGGAGCCCATCGGTTCCCTTCAACTCGACGGGATGGAGATGAAAGGAGGCCCAGCAGAGAACCGCACCGAAGTGGCTCGGAGGCGAACAGGGAGCCCCGAAGAGACTTCCAGGTTGGCCCCTGCTTCTGATCAGCCTGTGGTACCGGGACTAGTTTGGTTGCGAGCCCAAAATCCCCAAGTGAATTGGGTGACTGGGGGTCTAACTTTTAAGGACAGAATGTGTGAGAGGTTAACCCCGAAAGAACGGACGGTGGAATCTGAACTAAGAGGCGCAGCGTCCGAAGTGTGGGCGGAAGTGGGAGGAGAGGAGAGCGACCTCGTTCCCACGCAATCCAGAGATTCAAAGGAGGTGTTGGGGAAGTGGAGTCTAACCAGCTTCCTCCTCACAGGAAACCGGACTGTGCTGCAGAAGCGGAACCAGGGGCTGAATTGCCCAAGGCGAACCTGAACTCCATGACCCCCAAGGAACGGGGGGCTTTGCGGGAGTTCATTGACAGAAACTTAGAATGAGGGTTCATCTGCCCTACTTCATCGCTGGCCACACCCGTCCTATTCAGAAATCCCTTCAGGGGCCCCCCTCTTGACCCCCACTGAGAAAGTGGCTCCTCGACCCCCTCTTCGCCTTCCCTCCATCAAGTGGTCAATCCGAGGATGGGGCCCTTCCCCATGGGGCCCCTGGGGATGCAACCTTGATTCCTCCCCACTGAGTTCGGGAGAAGCCTCTGATGGGGGGGGGAATTGCAGACCCTCCCCATCCCTCTTGGAGGGGAGCAAACGGAGGATCAGAAATTCGGGATGGAGGGAATTAATCAAATGGCATCCGGTTTCAAGGGAATATGGAGCTGAGATCACACTATTCAGAGAGCATCAGCCCACATGATTCCAGGGTTTTCTTATAGTCTAAAGTTTATTGTTTTATAGCAAATAAAAGTGAAGGGAATTGACTCGGAGGGAACCGCAACGTAGCTGAAGCTCCTGTGGATTCAAGGCTGGGAGAGATGGAGAAACGAGGGGTCATCTGAGGAAGGGAAAAAAGGTTGGGGCTCTGCTGGCAGAGAGCAGTTGATCCCTGAGATCACTTCTCAGGAATGGGGGATCTCAGTACACAGAGCATCTGGGATCTCTCTGGATCCGGTGGGATCCAACCGCCAGATGGATTTCAGGTTAAGGGGCTGTGGGGTGGATGGTTGCAGCCATTGCCCTGAATGGGGGTCTCTGCTGAGCAGGAGAGGTTGGGGGGTCTGGAGAGACAGGCAGGCCAAGAGTTCCTGGGGACAGACTAGATGGCCTCTACTCCCCTTCCCATTTCCCCTCCCTCAAAAGAAAAAGAGGAAGGAAAGGAAGCTGGTGGGTCTCGGCAGGGGAAGGTCCAGGCTGCAATTCTCCTCCTCTCCCCAACCCACCGCCTTGAGCTTCCATCCTTCAAGGGTTGCAGAAAAGGCAGAAATTCATCAGCTCCTGAAAAAAACATCCTTTTGCATCTGACAGCAGGAAGCAATAGCAGGATTAACTCATGAGTGCTGTAAAAAAAGTGATATGAGAGAAAATTAGAATATATGGTAGTAAAAGGTAAAGGTTTCCCTTGACGTAAAGTCCAGTCGTGTCCGACTCTAGGGGCTGGTGCTCATCTCTGTTTCTAAGCCGTTAGAGCCGGCGTTGTCCATAGGACACTTCCGGGTCACGTGGCCAGCATGACGACACGAAACGCCGTTACCTTCCCGCCAAAGCGGTACCTATTGATCTACTCACATTTGCATGTTTTCAAACTGCTAGGTGAGCAGGAGCTGGGACTAGCAACGGGAGCTCACCCCGCCGCGCGGTTTCGAACCGCCGACCTTCTGATCGACAGCTCAGCGGTTTAACCCGCAGCGCCACCGCGTCCCTCAAGAATATATGGTAAAACCTTCAATTAAATATAGGTAAGTTCTTTTTGGAGAGTCTGCAGAAAAAACATGGGGTGGGCTTCCCCTCCCCCTCCCTTTCAGCCCCCCCAGGAAGACCCACACTGCAGGGGGATGGTTGATGGGCAGGGACCGGATGGAGGGAGAATCCCCCCCCCCATTTCAGGGAGGAAAAGGCTGCAAAGGACCAGGGATTCCTCCCACTCTTATCTCCCGGGACTCGAACGGGGTCTGAGATCAGCTGAGGGGAGGGAGGCTCCAGCATGACGTTGCCCACATGGAATTGATCCCTAATTGGCTTGTTGGATGGAGGCTGCTGAAAAGAAAGAGAGAGAGAGAGAGAGACAACCAAAACTGAAAAAGGTCTGGAGCACATAGGGGTCCCACTCTCAATTGACAGCCAATAATACTTTGCATTTTATTCTCTTACAGCCCCTCCAAGAATAACGCTTCCTAAGGAAAACCCTCCATGCTGACTTCTATCTGGCCCTGATTGATCTGGGCAACAGATTACTCAGGATCATGCCCATAATATGTTGCATTATATACTCTTACAGCCTGTCCAAGAATAAAGCTTTCTAAAGAAATTTCTGATCAATCTGGGCAACGGATTACTCAGGATCATGCCCTCAAGGGATCCCCCCAAGCATTTCCCTCTTTCTATGGCTGTTTGGTGCCATCGGAGGATCTGTGGTGGCTCAGTGGGGCCACCAGCCTTGGGACTGGGGGGGTCCAGGAAGACCTTCTATGCCATCTTGATCAGATGCCTCCCCTACATGATCCCCTCCCCATCTCTCCTTATCCAGCCCCAAAGACTCACCTTTCTTGCTCTTCAGGTAGAGGGAGAGCCCCACAGCCAGGAAGGCCACCCCCAGCACGGCCCCCACGGCCCCCGTCCAGAGTTTGCTCCTGGCAGAGTGGGAGGAACGTGGCTCTGGGGAGGGAGAGGGAGAAGGAGCCCGGTGTGAGCAGGAGGATCAGGGCCAGCTTCCTCCAGGGGCTACGTTCTGGCTCTGCACTCAGAGAGGGTCTTGCCAGCCCCAGCGGTGCCCCCTTCTCGGGCAGGATGGCGTCCCCAGAGGGGGAGGGCAGGGAGGGGAGGGCAGGGAGGGGCTTACCCCACTGGACGGTGACGGGGGCCTCCAGGCTGGCGTGCCCCACCTGGCAAGCGTAGACATCCCCCCGCTCGGGCCGGGTCTCCAGCATCACCTGGCGCTGGTAGGTCCAGTCTCCGTTCTGCAGCTCCTCCCCGAAGGCGACGCCCTCCTTCTCCGGCCACCCGTTCTTCAGCCACCGGATGTCGATCTCCAGGGGGTAAAAGCCCGTCACGGTGCAGAGGAGGATGGTGTTGGGGTCCGCGGGGTCCGCCTTGGTGGGGGAGATGGTGACGGTGGGCTTGGCTGGGGGGGAAGCAGGAGGAGAAGGAGGGACGTGGGAGAATCAGCAGGGCCAAAAGCAGGAAGGATTTTAATTTTTAAATTACGGAATGAAGACAAAATAACAAACTTGGCCTCTACCAAATAAAAGCAAAGATTAATTCTACAAGATTTTTTCAAAAATTAACAGAATTGGAAGAAGGTGAAATATTGTCTTTGGAGACACCAGTGGACTCTCAGGTCTGAACTTAGATACATTGTCTCAAGGCAGGAAATGCGGACTGGCCCCGATGGACGTTTGGACAGTGCAAAACCCAACCGAGAGAGGCCGGAACATCTTCCCCGCCAGGCATCCGTCCGACTCCGGAAGAGACGCCTGTTCGGCCTCCGAGACTTTAACGCCCCCTATTCACGAGGGGCAAATCCCTCCAAGGACATTCACGGAGCATGATCCGATATTATTTGCGTGGTGCTCTGGAGCAAAACCTCCTTTCAGATGGGGGACGAATGATGGGTTGCGACCTCATGGCGCCATCCTACAGAAATGCCAGGAGGAATTGCATTTCTTTCCCAAAGTAAACAGGAATCTCTGACACAACCTTTTGGGAAACAAGGAAAGGGTATATGGGGGGCCGTTTATTAAACTGACAGCAAAACAAAGAGGAGAAAACACTAAAAGGGAGGAACAATTAGATGCCAAAATACGAGTGCAGACGTAACCCCAAAAGACACCTGATGAAAGAATGGCAAGAAGCTAATTTACTGGAAATGGAAGAATTCCAAGAGAAAATAAAATTGGCAAACAAAAGAACTTTGAATATGCGAATAAACCAGGAAACTTCCCAGCCTTTCAGCTTCGAAAAAAGAAAGAAACACAGGCAAGATCAGCAATTGTTACACCAACGATCAGAAATCATTGGCAGCTTTTTCAAAATAATTATATTCCATGGCTGACATCGATGAAGCTGCCCTGAAGAAATATCTTGAAAGGTTGGTTATCAAAGGATTGTAATGCCCAACGTGGACATATACTAAGCAAACCTACAACTATCCAAGAAACAAAAGTGGCAATAAAAAAAAGCAAGGAAAGGGCAAAGGAGCAACCATCAGGGGTAGCCGTTCACTTCTCTCAATTGCCCAAGTACTCTCAGGGAAGATTCATCCCCCCTCAGAAGACTAACAAGTTCTGAATTCCCCTTTCGGAGCCAGATGGACGGAAGAGCTTCTCGGGGATCTTGCGCTGTGCCGGATCCTTGCTGGTGGTCCTTTGGGGGAATTTGGGGGGGAGACCAAAAATAAAATATAAATAAAATATTATTTTATAATATCATTTATATTATAAACAAATAAAAATGTAAATAATAAATAAATAAAAATAAAAATGCAAAATACAAAAATTAATTTAGGCCATGTGCAAGAAATCTGGGAGAGAGAATCAAGATTTTAATGGGTTTCTTTAAACTCTGCCCCCAAATCAGGAACTTTCCAGCTATGAGACGGAAGTGATTCGGCTGAAGGGGAAGCTGGGTCTGTCACGAGAAAGGTGGTTCCAAGGGGGGCTTTTCTCCCAGGCCCCCAAAAATTGGCCAAGCAAGGGTGGGATCCTTGGTGCTCTCCGAGCCTTGCTGGTTTCTGGCAGACGCTCCATGGCCAGACTAGGCAACCCCTTCAGTGCCAAGGGGGAGTGGGCCCTGCTCTCAGCTGACATATCGTGGCTTCGATTGGCCTAACAATGTTTCTCAGCCTTTGAACCAGGCTTTTCTCAAGGCAGGGGGAAAAGTCCCTAAACCATTCCGTAGGACTGAGGTCTGCATCTTGGTTTAAACACGGAATCAGAAGTATAATTTCTAGATCATTTCCTCTATTTGTTTGTTTCTTTGATTGTTGGATTTAGAAGCTGCCAGACTCCAAGTAAGTCTGAACAAAGAAAAGAGAAGGAAAAGAAGGAAAATGTCCAGAGAAAGGGCAGAAGGACAGGCGAAAGAAACGGCCTTGCCAATCCCCCTTTTCAGACCTTTGGAAACGGATTTCTTTCCTAAAAGGCCAAACATTTCCTGGCTGGAAAGGGGGACCGGGAGGCCCTTTGATCGATTGATCGGTCGCTAAGGATCTATTTGGGAGGAGGGAGACGTTGCTGGGTTTCCCCCCCCCCCACAAAAAGTCATCTTTGGGCCCTTTCCCGGAGGGGATCAAAGGGATCCCTGATTCCGGGCAGGGAGAGAGTCTGGATCCCGGGAAGGAGAGGGATATTCCGTAGATCTGGGAGCGCGGAATAAAGGAGGAGCAAAGCAGGGCTGCCAGAGGCCCAAAATTTCGATAGCCCAACACGCCCCTTCGTAGCCCAAAAGGAGCCCCAAAAAACTGCAACCCACAAAGAACCAAAATTTCCCGCAGCTGCTCTCTAAAACTCGCCCGATCAGGCGGGAAAACTCCATGAGGGAGAATCTTCATACATTTAATGGATTAAGGAAGGGGGGGTCCCGGCATCCTTCCCCCCCCCGAAGCCCCTCCCTCCCTCCCGGACTCACCTCTCCGGCCAATCACAGGGCCGCCCTGGAGAGCCTCGTAGTTGTGCCGGCAGAAGCGATCCACAGTGGCCCTTTGGAACTGCAGGCGGTCCTTATCACGGTTCCAAGCGTCGGCATCGGGCTGCCCGAACTCGGTCACGGCCACGTACTTGCCCAGGTCGCTGTCGAAGCGGGCAAACTCCTGCCGGTCGTAGAGGTTCCTGTACAGGTAGCGCACCCGCTGCGTCCCGTTCAGGAAGTGGCACTCGAACTTCCACTGAACCAGGAAATGGGCTGCAAGGAGGAGGAGGAAGGCCGTCAGGAGGGACTCCGGGGCCCATCGCTCCTGGCCGCAACTGGAGGGGGGACCCACGCAGGGAGGGGGAGGGGAGGGCGAAGACCTGCTACGGAGGCCGATGGATGGCCTCTGGAGGGCCCATTGGGAGGGGGAGCCAGGAGGGCCTTTTTAGCCCCCTCCACTTTCCTGATGGGGCTCCCTGGGGGAGAGCTGGGGGGCTGTGAGAGACCCCCGCCCAATCCCTCAATGTCCCACCCTTGGGGGTGTGGGAGGAAGGCCCCAATCTGCCCAAGGAGGAGAAGCTCCAATGCCTTCCTTTGGCACCAGTGGCCCACCCCACAGGGCTGTCGCTCCCACACGATGCCCCCTGGAGGAGGTAGGGGGAAGCGTGTGGGTCCCAGTCGGGCTCCCTGGGGGAGACAGAGAGTTGCTGGGGGTCTGGAGGGGGAGGAAAAGGGGGGAGGGGGAGGAGCTTGCTGGTGAACTTCCGCCGTCCTCCCAGGGTGGAGAAAGGCAGGCAGAAGCTCAACCGGTGCAGCAGTAATATCCACACCTCCCTCTACCTCTTCCTTGGGAGGGAAATAAGGAAGGGGGCACAATAAGGCTCTCTGGACTGATGCTCCTGGGCTCCCCTGGCCCTTCCCCATCCTGGCAGGCCCCCAAGACCACCTTACAGGGAGGGTCTCCAGCCCCCTTCACAAAATAGAAAGTTTTGGGGAATCCAATTTCGGAGGAGCAAGTCAGATCCCCCCTCAGTTCCCCGCCCCCCGTGGTTCCCCCTCCCCTCCAGGCCCTGAGTCTGCTATGGGGGGGTGGGGCTGGGTGAACTTTCCCAACTCAAAGGATCCCCAACAAGGGGTCCAAGTTCAACTCCTGCCTAACCTGAAGTGCCTCTAAATGGAGATTCATAAAGAAAAACAAGCTTCTGGTGAAGCAAAAATACTTTTGCCAAAATGCACTTTTTTCTCAAACGGCTTTTTGGATTTTGCGGATTTCGGTATGAAAATGCTGCAGTTTCCCTCTTTCCCTTTCGCTTTCCTTCTCCTTCCTCTTTAAATGCAACAAACTTTTGAGGCCCCGGAAGGTCCAGCCATGGGGGGGTGAGAGAGGGGCCCCGGCTCTGTCTCGTCCCAGCTCGGCTGCCTTCCCACCACCCCCTCCCCACCTGGCCCACGACCCTCGCAGCGTAACGTCCCTCTCCGTCCTCCTGGGGGGAGTGTAAGGAGGGGGGCAGAGACCACGTGGTGACCGCGGCTCCTGCAGGCTCCCCCCTCTCTTGCCCTCGGCCCCTGCCCCAAAGTCCCTCCTGGGGGTCCCAGCCCCTTTTCTCCCCCCCCCCCCAGCATCAGGGGAACCCGCCCAGCCCCCTCTCCCCTCCCAGCCCCCCCCTTACCGGGAGGCTCCTTCCCCCGTTCGCTTCCGGCGATCCGGCACAGCGCCCCCACCAGCAGCAGCAGCAGCAGGGGGACCCCGGCAGAGCCCATGGGGCTGCCCCACATGGGTATCCCAAATAGAGAGGGGAGGGGGACGGAGATGCTCCCAGCCCCCGAGGCGGAATCGGAGGCTCTGGATGGGGGAGGGAGAGGTTTTTCTGAGACTTTGAATTGGGAGTGCCCAGAAAGGCAGAAGGACCAATGGGAATTCTCGCTTCTGCAGCGTCATCGGTCTCCGGGCAGAGTCTCTCCTGATTCGCCCGGTGGAGGAGATAGTTCGGAGCA